>NC_070609.1:46025000-46650000 GCF_027172205.1 Podarcis raffonei
ATCAGACATCTGAGCTCCAGGACCTGTTCACCTCCAACCTCTATGCTTGATTTTCACTGCTGTTCATTACAGATATTGCCCTCCCGCGTTTCGCCCATTTGTAAACCATGACTGATCCAATGGGATCCTAACATTTTCAGTACATGCATCAGACAAAAAGCATTTAATGACTTGCTAGGGATGAGGAAGAAAATGGATTTTATTTGCATGTCCATGAGAAACTACCCAATTTGCACTTCTCAGACCAATCCATGAACCAATACACAATTATCCTTCAAACTTCAAGCTCCTCTGACTTTTGTCATGCAGTTTTCCAGCCAAATAACATGTACAAAATGCATACACTGGCGAAAGCTGCACATAAAAAAGGAATAGCCGCACATACAATAGTGAAAACAATATACAATAAATGTTTTATTTTGGGGGGGGGGGAAATGCTTGCACAAATGTGTATATTTCTAAAAATAAAAATAAAACCATCTATTTAATGAAATTGCCACTAAAATGCTGGTGAATTTTCATGAGGATTTTTTTTTTAATCCTCACAGATTGTTGCAGAAATGTAGAGAGCTGAATTTAAGATTGGAAAAATAAGAAACATAGAAAAACAGAAATCCATTCCTATAACTGGCACATCATTAGCATGTTCCCCCCACCAAGGGTAGGGCAACTAATTCATGATGAATTCAACTCTAGCTCTCTTTACTTAATGAATTTTGATATATTTTGCAAAATTAGCAGCTCCTGCCTAAAACTCTGGAGAATTCCTGCCTGTCAGTTTGGGCAATACTAGAAAACTTGTGTAACTTCTTACACAGCTTCATATACCTCCTGAATAGGAGCACTGAAGCCCCACATTAGTAAAGTTCTGTTCAGCCTCCTTCTGGCTTTGGGGGTAGATAGGTGAGCTATTAATAGCATCTAGGCCAGGGGTGAGGAAGTGGAATCCAGCCAATTTGACAGCTTGGTGGGGGATACAGAGCAAAGTCTCAGAACCTAATTTGGGGAGTTTCATACTCCTGGCATCCTTGGGCAACTGCCATGGCCCCTATTGCTTGAGCAGGGCCCACTTCTAATGCTTGAAGTGCTTTTTGACTGGGTCTAGCTGCCCAGTTTTGGTTGGACAGTGTTCTCAAAGCTACCAGCATGGGTTTGACCAAACTGCAGGAGGCAGTGGAAGACAGGAGTGCCTGGCGTGCTCTGGTCCATGCTGTCACAAAGAGTCGGATACGACTAAACGACTAAACCAAGCTGCCCAGTTTAATTTTCCAAAATGTCCCTGGTGCAGTATCACTCGGGGGCAGTATGGGAATACAGCTAGCCTCAGCCACTTGGTGCTTTTTGCAATGTTGCTCAGAGCATTGCTGCCTAATAAGCCCGGGGGGGCACAGAAATGGAAGAGGGGTCCACAAGAGGTCACTTAGTTTTTTGTGCACAGACACCTGGGGGCTGGAGCCAACCACGACCCTTAGCCAAACAATGGCTTTTCCGTGCCTACGCTTGAATGCTGTGTTTAAATGTGGCTTCTCAGCCTATACTACATGTTGCCACATTTTCAAGCTCATTGTTGCATCTATTTTATTTATTTTATTTCAACGATTTCTGTATTGCTTACTTAAAAAGGTAAAGGTACCCCTGACTGTTAGGTTCAGTCGCGGATGACTCCGGGGTTGCGCGCTCATCTCACTCTATATGCCAAGGGAGCCGGCATTTGTCCACAGACAGCTTCCGGGTCATGTGGCCAGCATATCTAAGCCGCTTCTGGCGAACCAGAGCAGCATACAGAAACACCGTTTACCTTCCTGCCAGAGCGGTACCTATTTATCTATTTGCACTTTGACGTGCTTTCGAACTGCTAGGTGGGCAGGAGCTGGGACTGAACAATGGGAGCTCACCCCATCGCGGAGATTTGAACCACCAGCCTTCTGATTGCCAAGCCCTAGGCTCTGTGGTTTAGACCACAGCACCACCCGCATTCCTGTATTGCTTACTTACAATAGCCTAAAGCAAACAACAACAACAACAAAACTCAGTACAAAAAAATATGTTATAATTATAAAATCAGAATTCAGTTAAATGCTGGCTGGAATAAAAAAAAATGCTCCAGTATGCACTGGAAGTTCAACAGGGAGAGAACCTGTTTTGCCTCAACTGGCAGGTAATTCCATAAAATCGGGTCCACAATACAGAATGTGCAGTGCCTGGTTAATACAAGACTTGCATCTGAGCCATGAGGGACCACAAACAGTGACTCATGTGAAGACCTCAATGACTGAGCAGGGATAGAATAATGTATTTTTAAGGGAAATTGCCCCAAACGACATGGCCAACCTGGGTTTCCATATGTTTTTAGCAATTTCCGTCCAGATACTACTTTGACTACACTGTTCCATATATGTCTGGAAAATTTTGGACATATGGCAACCCTAGGATAGTGGAACCTTTGGCCTTCTGTATGCTGCTGAACTACAAGTTCCACCAGTCATAGCATGAATGGCCAATGGCCAGGGAAACTGGGAGTTGTAGTTCAGCAACATCTGAAGGGCCAAAGGTCCCCCACACTCGTAATAATGGACATAATCTATAAAGGCGTTAGGGAATGTCAAGATGATACATGCAATATTTAGTACTTGGTGGAATCACAGGATGTGTGGATTCTACATGGCTCTGATGTGAAAACCCACTTCGGAAAAGTAGTTCCAGGCAGCAGCATTAAGCTACATAATAAACCACAAATCAGCAACATTTGCACACACAAGAATTTTACCTATTTTTCACCAGCCAAACAGCAAAGCCTCCAAAACTGCGGCAATATACCAAATTCCATGTGAATGCCCCACTGAAGCAAGACTATTATTAAGAATCTGTTTTACATTAGTAGCAGGATCTCCAACCCACTTACATTTTTCTCCTGCTGAGCTGACAACCTCCATCAACACCAGCCTGTCTGCACATCTAACATCAGGAAACACCTAACATAGCTATAATAAATTCAAGCCTTTAGACTCCATCCTGCCCAGCGGCATATAAATCAGATTCAAACTTTTGAACTGTGTTTATTTTTTCACCGGGGGGAAGAAACCCCTCCTCTTATTTGTTCAGATATGCAATGACTGACCAAATTGAAATACTAGAAAAATACAGCATGCTTTGAAGAGAGTCCAGCATAAGGCACTGAAACATATCTGGCTATTACTAAGAAAATGGATACACATCTCAGGAATTTGTACCAATGATTTTAAATTAAATATGATTTGCTTTCTAAGCATGGGATATAAGAGTTTATTGTTCCGTTCTTGGAGGAACACAGGAGGAATATTTTTGCCACAGTGCAGCAAAAATGGAGGCATCTAGCAAGAGTTGTCCCATAGTGTCTGCCCCTAAATAACAGAATGACAAAATGTTTAAATGAATGCTGCAGATGAGAGGAGGACATCTGTGCCACAGTAAAAATAGTACAACAGGCCAGTCATCAAAAATATCTGGAGGGCTCCCCTCAACCCCAGCTGAGGCTGATGCAGGTTGTAGACCAAAGTCTCTGGAGGAAACCAGGTTGGTAAATGGGATCATCTTAATAGATGGTCCTGGTTGCAGGCAGGCTCTCAACCTGGTTCCCCCCACCCTGGCGTGGGTGGAGCTATAGCACTCACGCCGGGGTGGCACCACAATTACCCAGTGCTATTGTCCAATCATGTCAAAGGTTGATAGTGGGGGGAAGTATAAAAGCAACAGCGCGACGTGTGCCAGGCTTCTGCTTCGCGCTGCTGAACACCCACCCTCCCTTTAATTTAGATCCTTTGGCCTTGCTTTGGACTTTGGTTGGTAGCCTGGCTTGAGTCAGGGGCCAGGTAAATTTTTCCATTTGGCAAATTGGCATGGGCCACTTGGTTTTTGCCTACCTCTTAGCAATCGCCACAACTTTGTAAGGTTTGGTGGTAAGGCACTGGCTTTTGGTGAATGGGGGAGGGGAGGTCGGCCATCGCCTGCCCCTCCAGTTTCAAGGGTATTCCACTAAAGGAAGCCGGGGCCTGGTTCCTGTCCAAAGTCCACTTGAAGGGTGAGGGCCATGCCAGGCCTCCAGGAACACCAGGGGAGATGCAGGCCGGTTTCCCCGAAGCAATTTCCGTTTGGGTGGTTTACCCTTACAGACTTCCTGCAAAGGGGACAGGAGTCAGATATAGTCTTGCCGATGCCTAAGCCAATACCGCTCTCATTCCTGTAATCAATGAAGCTGTGGCCAAATTTTTGCCCTTAAACAAAACCTTTAAAAACCTTAAACAAAATATCTGTGTCCGTGTGAATTTATTTATGCTAATGGGGGGGTCGGCTTGAGGGTCTTGCCACGCAAAGGCTGCAATAGACATTTTCCAACATGCACACTGCTTTTTAATAGGGAAGTGTATTTTTATATCTGTCTGGTGATCAGTTGACTGAAAGCTAGACAAATTTATATCCAATTAAGGTCTACTCACAGTAAACCCATTGACAGTAATGAGCATGACTAACTTGGCCCCATTAATTCCTGAGCAAGACTAGCATTGGCTGCCATCCAAAAGCTCAGTCAGTAGAGCACAAGACTCTTAATTTCAGGGCAGTGGGTTCGAGACCCACATTAGGCAAAAGATTCCTGAATTGCAAGATCCACATGGTCCCTTCAAACATTACAGGTCTCTGATTCTCTGACCCTCCCACACATCGGTTGTAGGAACAGATGGAGCTCAAATGGGAAATGTACAAAACTGACTACAAGTGGAGAATGTTCAATGCATAAAACAATATAGCAACAGGCCATTGCAGTCTTCAAATGCCACCTCTGGGGAGTAAAACAGATGTGCCTTAAAGGGGAAGGGGCATAGCTCAGTGGTAGAGCACATGTTTTGCATGCAAAATGTCCCTGGTTCAATTTCTGGCATCTCCAGGAAGGGTTAGGAGAAATTCATGTCTGAACCCCTGAAATGCCTCTGACACTTACTGTTGACTATACTAGGCAAGATGGACCAATGGTCTGACTCAGTAGAAAACAGCTTGCTACAATACTATCAAACACTTTGAATAACTAATTTGGAAACTGTACAATGAGAGGAGGGGGGAATTTAATGTGGTGTCACACAAGTTGAGATTTAAACATAGAACATAAGGTAACTGAGGCTGCTGTGCTTCTGAACTTTTTTTTAAAAAAAAGCTATATGAAAAGGCATATTCAAAGATTTTCCTGCCGTTTTGAATCACTGTGTCATGTACTCTCCCGAGGATTCTGCACCGTACAAGGTGGAACCTCTTTAAAAATGGCGTCAGCATTATAGCATGAGACACCAGGTAATTTGTAATTGCAAGTGACTTAGAAAAGTCACAGGGGACTTTATCCAATTCAGTAATTATTCCTTTCTACTGAGCCCTGGTCTTTCACTGTTTCAGATCAGTAGGGGTTGGCCTTGTAGAGAATACTTTGCGGTAACTTAATTATATCAGATTCAATTCCTGATAAAGGCACTGTCTTATGCTTTCAAACAGGGACATTGCAAATACACAAACAATTATAAAAAAATTACATTATTAGATTGAGAAGTTATTAGGTTCCCACCTCCTGTATTTATGCGGGAATCTTATAACTGTGTATTTTAAGCCAGCCCCTCTGAAATCAGCGGGACTTTTTGCTGCATAGGTATGTATAGAATTGCACGGTTGATCAGAAATGTGGTGAATTAGAGACTGCTCGTGAAAAGATTTGCATGTGCTCTTTTGAAATCAAGTATGGGCTGTTGGTTTTAATTCCTCTCATTAAGCATTTGTTTTCATTTCATTTCAGCCAGTCTTCCTTATCAGCTGAGTCCATTACCACTTGATACCCAAACCAGAGGAGTTTTTGTTTTATTTTTAAATCTGCATTCTGTCAAGATCCAGTTGCTTCTAATTTATTGCAATGAACCCTGGGCAACAAGATCCTCAAGGTTTCCTCTCCTAATGCACACCACCTGGTTTCTGTTAGGCTTAAGGTAGACAAGGACATTAGGTCATGTCACTCTGCACGTTGTAAAAACAACCATTTTAGAAGGTGGCAGACTTGCATGTGAAGTGAAACAAAAGCTTCCACTGTGCCTTGACACCCTAGAAGTTCCACAGGGTTTCAATTAAATACAGATTGAATAAATAGGTATTCCTTTGACTTGGGTTTTACCTTCTCTCTTTCTTCATCATGCCATGAAAAATTCCAGGACTGGAGGAGGGGGATAAACTCTTTTTTTTTTTAAGAGAGAGAATAAGAAACCTTTCTGTATGGACCCAGGAGACAAGAAGCCAAAAATATAGCTGGTTAGGTCAAATCAGCATACAATAAGCATGCCAGAGAATTTGAAAGATCAGTTTCAAGCCTAAAAATATATAAAAAACTATTACGGATGGACAGGTGTCACTCTGTTTCCTATTTATGTCCATTTTGCATAGCTTGTTCATTCCATCCTCTTTCTGCATTAATCTGTTTGTTTTTTAAAAAAGGAATTTCTTATGAAAGTTTGTATTTATAATTATTTTATCTCAAGGGACACATTTCCAAGCCTTCTTTATCCCAAAAAACACATTTTGTAATGAATTTCTCTACATTATTTGAGCCAAGAACTTTATCAAAAATTTCAGACAAAAGCAAAAATTTGAAAAGATGAGTATGTCCCGACCCACTCATTGCTCCAGGAAGTTCTGTTCAGACTATTTCTCATTAGAAATTAAAGCTGTATAAAAGCTTCAGCTGGTCCAAAATGATGTGAACAGACTGCTGACTGGGACTGGTTACAGAGAACACTTTACTCCTCTTTAAAAACAAACAAGCAAACAAGTAAACAGACAAACTTCATTGCCTACTAGGCCACTTCCTAAATCCAGAGATTCCCTTTGCAATCCATGTAGCTAGTGTTCCTATTTGGGTTTTCAAAGGACGAGGATTGTCTGGGTTTAGGAAGAGAAGTAGTGAAGGAGAACACCACATAAATGAGGAGGAATTAAAGGAGTCACAAGGGGTACACAACCCCCATTAAGCTTAGGTATGGATGAGCCTTTAGTCAAGAATATTATTGAGACACTTGGGAAGTGTCAGTTCATACTGGAATTTGCAAGCACGTCTAGTTTTAAGAGTTACTGCTTTAAAGGCTTATAAAGACCTTGTCTCAAAGTACATCCATTTCTAAATTACTGAAAGAAAACAAAATGTGCATCATTGTTATTTTTGCTATTTATCATTTGCCAGCTATGTGATGCTGACAATCCCTTTTGAATTTTAAGGATTAAGAATGCCAGAGGGCATTACATTAACATTATGTCTGGGTTCCCTCTCCGCCTACTCTTGTCAAAACAAAAAAACTGAGAAATCTGTCACAGAGAGATAGAAAAATTGAAGAAATCTAATTAGTGCTATATGTTTGGAAACTATTGCCAACAAAATCTGTTGGTTTAAGTCATATTATGGAACAAAGACGTTTATATTGTTTAATTATGATTAGATCCTGAGTTGGGAATATTCCAGTCTGCTCCTCATATTACCAAAAACATAATTTCCACAATCTTGAGAAACATCTCTTGTTCTTGCCATGATAGACGTGAATATTATAATTCTATTATTTTTAATGTATTTTCAGATGTGTGACTGCTACAGAGGCTCAAATAAAGTATTATCCCCTGGACAATAGACGATATGCTGCAAGAGCCAAAGGAAGAAAATGAATTTCATTAGAATAATCACAATATAAAGGACTCAGCTTCATGCCCCGTGACAGTCATTTTCTCTCAATGGGGAATCCTCTTCGTATTGACTTTTCTGATAAGTAAAGCCTGCTGCAACTTTTCCACGTATTGCAAAAGGATTGTAGGGAGGGTTTCTGTGAGGGGTGAATCCATTGCTGTAGGCTACACAGCCTGCAAATTTCACCCACTTCTTTCATGAAGAAAAAAAAAGTTATAGCCATTAAAAAGAAATCCCAGTAGGTGAGGGAAACAAAGGAAATTCAGATTGCTAAGCTGAATTATGCAGCCTCTGAATTGGTCAAAGCTGAACTGGACTGTTTTCCAAAGCACTTAATCAGGTGGGGCAAAGCAAATCCTGTAGTCAGTGCACACTCCTGCCACATACAATCTTCTATGTGACAATAGAAGGTGGTGCTTCTTCCCCAGTCCCCATTCTGACCATGCCAAAGAGATTATTGAACCTTCATTTGCCAAAGGGCTAAAGCAGGATGGGGTGTCAGGTCCAAATAATAGTTTCTCTGTGCGATTTGGATTTGCACCTGAAATCCAACAGGGAATAAACATAACCCACTGTGTCCAGTAGGGTTGAGTGATATATTGAGACATTGTCCAAAATCAGTTTGAAGTCCACATCATGGTAATAGGTTCATAATATTCAACATGGCGATATATCATGAATCACAATGTTTGTGTCCTATATATATAAAAAAAAACATAACGATGTGGGGAAAACCGTGAAGCTGGTTGTCGCTTCTCTCATGATTGTTGCTGGCCCTGTTGCTCTGTACTGTAGAATAACAGTTGTAAGAATATGTTACAATGGAAAAATTACAGCAAACATATTGTATTCCATCCCAGATAACTTTAGCAATTCTCCCCATTTAACCAAAATTCAGAAAGTAAATCTGCTTGCCAGGTTGGATGGAGCTGCTATCTTCCTGACTTTTGGGTAGCTTTTGGTTACTGGACGGGGGGTGGGGTGGAGTAGATAGCAGGGAGGTTGGCACAGTACAGACACACCAGTGAAATTCATCTAATTTGAATTCCAGTGTGAACAACATCTTCCAGTCTACTATGAAGAACATAATTATTTTTCAAATTTCACTGTACCAAGATGTGTCAAAAATGCATATTTTAGAATTAAATATAAATGTTCATGCAGGTTTTTAAAATAAAAAAAATGCAGCAGAAATAGGACAAAACAAATGCATAAGAACATGCATGAAATAGATGCAAGCTCAGGAAACAGACTGAGATGTTCGTGACTAACTAGAGTAGGAAGACAAAATTAAAGCCCATGATGAAGTAGGTTACCATAAAGGAGATTAAGTGCCATATGCAAGTCTTCTCGGTTCATTTCGTTCGAGAGTTAGCATATCTCTAAATGAAACTTTCTAGATGTTTATGTTGGTTTTCAAACTGTTTATGAAACCCCAGCCTTGAAGGTTTACAGATGGAACAGTAAAACTTCGCAGTGGTGTTGGCCTTTCGTTTGCTTTTCTTCAACATCCACTTTCCCTCCCCCAGCTGCCTTTAAAACACCAATCTGGGCCAAGAATTGGGAAGCCATTTATTATTGTGCTTGCTGCCAAATAGTTTCAGCATGAAAATAAGCCCTGTCATGGCCAAAGATAATACCAGGCCTCCTCCAGGTACAACTGGCCACACTTATTAAAACAAAGCCAGGCTTTAGCTTGGAATCTGATGAAAAAGAATACCAGGTGTCCGTTACTTAGTTTTATCGGAGTGGGGGATATGAATGCCCTAACAAATAATCTGTCCTCAGCATGGGGATCAAGCTCTTGCTTCATCCTTCTCTTTCCCTTCTGTTGTGAAGACGGCTGACCTGACCACACACAGCTTCACTGCACAACTATTGGAGTGTGTGCACGTGTACACATGTGCTCACACGTGATAGATGCTGCCAGATCAGCATCATGTTAAGAATGATCTTGTCATTTTAACTGATTCTCGAATCGTTTCTGAGCTCAGGTCAAGGGGCTGGCTGGGACCTTTGAAGCCCTAAATGGTCTGGGACAATATCATATCAGGAATCACATTCCCTTCCCAGCACTGCCATGGGAACCCTTGTTGAACTATATGAAATAGTGGGCCATCAGGAGAGGAGGTGTGGCTTGGGGATAGTTATGAAGGCCTGGAGAGGAACATTGGGCATCCCGGCCTGAGGTTTCCCAACTTTGTTCTAAAAGCATTGCTTTATTACATACAGCCAATCAGAGGAGCATGAATGGCAAATTCCAACCGACATATGTTAGGCTTTTGAAAGGCCTCCTTGAATTACTTAAATGTAGCTGAATTTTATGATCCTAGTATTTGGTATTTGGTATTTTGCATGGTTGTTTGCTACAAGCTTTTTAATGAAAGGGTTTTCGGAGGACAAATAAAGAGAAGGAGGGAGGCAGGGAGGGTTCGTTCCTCTAACAACCTTGCCATTGGAACAGGCCTTTGGGGTAGACATCCAGGGCTCCATGAAGCAGAATGAGGAGGGCTTGCTGCCCACATCTGTACACCAGATTTGACCAAAGCCTTGGCCCATAAGTAAAGTGTACCAAAATGGACAGATCTGATAAGCAGCTGGATTGGGTTGAGACAGCTCTGGATTGCCCTGGGTTGGTTCATCCCCTTTTGCAGTGAATGGAGGCTGTCGAAAGGTGGGGTGGTTGGGTGCAGGGGAAGAAAGAAGAGCAGGTAGCAACCTTTGCAATGAGAAGCACAAAGTTGTTGTTTTAGTTTTGCAAAAGGGCTTTCAAACAGCCCCACATTGCAATTTGGCTATACATGCCTGTTCCCAGCACCACTGATATCCAGCTCTCTGGTTTCTCCCCCCGCCCTTTTCCTCAGATGCAACAAATGGGCACATTAATTTCACTCAAGCATATCTTATATTTTGTTACCTAAAAGCACCACTTATGCTTTGAAGCTGTTCTTCAACTGTTTTGTGGGCTTTTATTGCTGGTTCTCCTAAGCAGATAAAACAAGGCAACATTACGTGGGTATCTACTGTTGAAGGAAAGAGACATGAAAAGGTCATTGTCTTGTGTGGTATTCAGTTCTTTAAACGTGCAATTTCTTTTATTTTTAAAGAGGAAAGCTGCCATCTACTCCATAGCAGAGATTTGATTTGTTGCTGTTGCTGTTCTTTTTAAACGTGCTCCTATCTGCCACCACAACAATAGCAGTTCCAGTGAAATAAGTGGTGGGCTCCCAATCCCATGTGAAAGATCAACAAGATACCACTTAATATATTAAAAATATCTCTAAGCAGTGTACAAAAAACTGAAGCAACAACAGACAACTTAAACAGAATATTGCAAAAAAATGCAGTTACATATAAAAACAAAAATGTAACACCAGTTTTTTTTCAAGGTCCTGCTTCAAATGCAGATTAAGTGAAAGTAAAATTGCAGATCCCTTCCCATATTTTGACGTGGGTATGAAATAAGTTACATTATCAGCTTCTACCAGAAACTCTTTTGAGGTTCTGTTCATTTAGGATTTGTGTTCTACACTGGAAGCCATGCTAATGCTATGGCTTGGTAATATGTAAAAGCAATACTTGTGCCTAGTAATGACTCTGTTAGAAGAACACAACAAATCTTGTAACAGTAACTTAAGGATAACCAAGTCAGGAAAAAGCATCAGTGTCAATTCATCTGAGAGTGTTTGGATAGAATCCAAATAATATGCTTTTAAAAGGGGAGCTTATAGTAATAATAGGTATTTGTATTCTACATGCATCTCAGACTCTGGGGAACAGAAAATGTCTAGATTACTAATTGGTTTAACTAATGATTGACATCATTAAGGTGATAATGGGTCTGGAAACCAAGCCTTATGAGAAATGATTGTGGGAGTTGGGTATGTTTAGCCTGGAGAAGAGAAGCCTGAGAAGTGATATGATCTCCATCGTCTAAAATCTGAAGGGCTGTCACATGGAAGATGGAGCAAGCTTGTTTTCTCGTGCTCCAGAGCACAGGACCCACACCAATGGATTCAAATTCCAACTAAACATTGAGGAGATTCCCTATGAGTTTGTGGATTTCTTTTTCTTTTTAAGTCCTCGTGAAAATTAATCAACAGATCAGGATAAAAGCATTCCTTAATTCTTATGTGGACAAAAGTGCACATTTTTGTATGCAAATTTGACTAATATACACATGTTTGCAAAGCAATGTTCCCTAACAGAATGCTTTTCATATGTTACTTTCACTAATATATGCATTTTTATGTACATTTTACTGTAGTACATGCATTTTGTGCATACTACTTGGTTGGGGGGGATGCGGGTGGCGCTGTGGGTTAAACCACAGAGGCTTGGGCTTGCCGATCAGAAGGTCAGCAGTTCAAATCCCCATGATGGGGTGAGCTCCTATTGCTCGGTCCCTGCTCCTGCCAACCTAGCAGTTTGAAAGCATGTCAAAGTACAAGTAGATAAATAGGTACCGTTCTGGCGGGAAGGTAAACGGTGTTTCCGTGCACTGCTCTGGTTCGCCAGAAGCAGCTTAGTCATGCTGGCCACATAACCCGGAAGCTGTATGCCGGCTCCCTCGGCCAATAAAGCGAGATGAGCGCCGCAACCCCAGAGTCAGCCACAACTGGACCTAATGGTCAGGGGTCCCTTTACCTTTACCTTTTACTTGGTTGGGGAGCAGCATTGCAAAATTCAGAGAAATGCTAATTTTGAAGGATGGCTATGTTTCAGAAATTGCAAAACAGGTAGGTTCACCTTTAAATGTAAAGAGAATCAAATTTCTCCCTCGTCCCTACTAATGGATCCATCCATCCCAAGCAACACGTTGGCTATGCATGTCTTAAAGAAAAAGCAGAGAGCAATGTTCCTCTATAGGATGGAGAAATATCACCAGTGTAGAATTTGTTCTACAACTGGATTTAGTTTTTATAATGCTATCGCTATAAAATGTCCTCTTTCAAAGGGGGGGCTGGGGGGCTGCAGAGATTGCAGTTGTAATGGTATATTGAGAATGGATTCATTTTGCAATGTTACCCTATCCTCATTAAATCATTGATTAATCTCTCCCACTTTCTGTTCTTTTTATGGTCTTTTGCAATAAAACGATCATCATCATGAACTTTTAATTTGTATTATATCATGTAAGTTATGGTGCCACGCCATTGAGGTTTTACAGTTCAAGCTTCAGAATTATGACACACATACATTAAGGTTTTATTTTGTCCTGCCATCTTAATTTGCTTTATAAAGATAGGGGGTGCAAAAGAGCCCCTCGAGATAGATGCCATTTATAAAAAAATGTCACTGTCGTATGCTGGATTTCTAATTCATTTCATAGAGTATTTTGTTCACCAAGGAATCAGCCAAATGCTTAACATTATTCCACCACTACTGCTACTTGCATGAAGAATAAATTTTAAATTAAATTGCTGTTTTAGGTATTTTAGAATATGCAGGCACTTAATAGATGGTCTTGTTTGTGTTTTTTTTAAAAAAAAAATTACCTCAAATACCTTACCATTCACTTGAAGAGGGAAGGGAGGCAGCTACAAATATTTAGGAATTACTGTTAGTTCCACACTGTCTGAATTGCAGCTCAGAAATCGTAATGATCTCATACATATCTAATTAATGGCAAAATATGTGTTGCCATGTAATTTCCTCCGCCTTAAATTCCACCAGTTACATTGAAGGATTCTGTTCTGTTCTCTGTATGATATCCAGACCCCGCCTAAGAGACCCTGAAGTGCGGCTGACAGCCAGTGTGCACAGTACTGAGCCAGATGGGCCAATGGTCTGATTCAGTATAAGGAAGCCTCCTATTTTCCTATGCTGTGGTCACACTGAATCTTCTGTTCTACCATAAACAGGTGCCTTCTCTTCCATGTGTTGAAATACAGAGAATATAAAATATATCCCAAAGGACTGTTGGGGGGAAATAACAGCAAAAGGGTAATCAATAAATGCTGGCATGAAGATTAATGATTACCAGGTACTGAGGAGCAACAGTACAAGAGGGCTATATAGCCTTTATATCTTGCTTGTGGGCTTCATGGAGACATAATCAAAGCTTCAGTTTTCCAAGGTCTCCCTAGAACAGGCGTCAGCAAACTTTTTCAGCAGGGGGCCAGTCCACTGTCCCTCAGACCTTGGGGGGTGGGCTATATTTTTTGGGGGTGGAATGAACGAATTCCTATGCCCCACAAATAACCCAGAGATGCATTTTAAATAAAAGGACACATTCTTCTCATGTAAAAACATGCTGATTCCCGGGCCGTCCGCGGGCTGGATTCAGAGGGTGATTGGGCCGGATCTGGTCCCTGGGCCTTAGTTTGCCTACCCATGCCCTAAAACAACTCCATCCATCTCCCCTTGCTGGCCCTTAAAACCGAAACTGCTGACATGTCACCGGCTTCTATCTTTTTTTTAAAGTCACTACTAAGAAAATAGCCATAGCATGCCATAATAGGCATGTCACAGCAGAGGAGAAAGTCTGAAGAAAGTCTCCCCAAGTTCCAGGGTTAAAGGATGATCTCACCAAAACTGTATCATTCTGTGTTGTCAGAGGGAGATGAGAGAGCAGACCAGGAGTGGGCATCAGCTGCTGAAGAATTCATGAAGTCTCCCCCTCCTGCTGCGATTAGCTCTCCTCCCCCCTGGTTTTCCAAAACACAGAGAGAAATGGAGAGGATGGAGCAATGAGAGACAAGATGATGGAGCCTAGGACTGCAGGGATGCATCACATTAGCAGCTTGAAATACAGTGGGGTCATTTCCCCCACAATGCATTTCAAGCTGTGTTTGTATGATGTTGCACATATCAGAGTAAGGGCAGATAATTATTCAGCCAACACACATAATGTTTTGGGTTTTTCTGACCCTGGACACACACACACTCGTGTGCCTCCACGTTCATCTGCACATGCAGATGACCTGTCAGGACATTTTCATATCACTGTACTCCACATCTGGTTTTCTGGTCACTATGAAGCAGTTTTGAGAAAAGAATGTGCCAGAAAGCAGTACAATGGTACCTTGGGTTAAGTACTTAATTCGTTCTGGAGGTCCGTTCTTAACCTGAAACTGTTCTTAACCTGAAGCACCACTTTAGCTAATGGGGCCTCCCACTGCCGCCGCGCCGCTGGAGCACTATTTCTGTTCTCATCCTGAAGCAAAGTTCTTAACCTGAGGTACTATTTCTGGGTTAGAGGAGTCTGTAACCTGAAGCGTCTGTAACCTGAAGTGTATGTAACCCGAGGTACCACTGTATTTGTTAGGATTGATATGGAGTGTGGCTACATGTGAATGTGGCTTAGAAAACCAGCAGCGGGAGGACACTGGATGTGGAGAAAACAGTAATGTGAACATACCTTAAAACTCACAAGCCTATTCATGTCGACTCAGAAGTAAGCCCCACAGAGTTAAATGGAAGTAAATGTACATAAGACTTCACCTTTAATAAAAAGGTTTCATTGTCTTACAGCATGCTAAGAGAAAAGAAAATACATCAGCAGTGCCCAAGGTCGGCACAGGATAATGAAAGGTTTGCAGTGGCCAAAGATAATCAGCCACGGGGTACTTTCAAGCTTGCCGTGTATTTTACCTCTAACTTACATTTTATTGAATGCATTTTTCAAGTGCTGTGTTTCTAACTGATCCTGTTGGGAGGAGGAGATGGACTGGCTATAAGCTTAACTACTACTACTACTTTTTAAAATTGAGGTTTAGTAATATTTACCCAAGAAATTATAGCAAATTGGTACATAGAAGGGTTAGTCTCCTTTCATTTTGCTTTGAGGGCTTGGCTGAATTTGGCTCAGTGTTTTAGCCAAATCCTTGAAGGAAAATTAAAGCTGCAAGAGTTTTTTTATTGGGGGGGGCGGTTAAGAACTGTAGCAAGGGGGGCTTCTTTCTTTCTCCTGCTTTTTGCCAGCTTTTCTATAATTTTGCTTCCTTTTTAATTCTTGCTAAAACTGGCTGTTTTAGTGTGTTATGTGTGTGTTTTCAGGAATAATTTCAAGAAAAGGAAGAAAATAGAAAAGAAAGGTAATAAACTCCCCACAAAAACACAAGAGTACAATCCATTTCCCAGAAGAGGGAATTGAGAAGGCCCCTCTCCCAATTCACCCCCTGCAAATGGGGTGGTGAATGGATGGCTAGCTGTTTCAGCCAACCCCAAACATTATTCCTAATTCATTCCTCAACTGTCTTTCTTGATATGGGGGGGGGGGCAACCACCCAGAGACTGTGTGCCAGTGAAGGGTGTGGCTAAAGTAGGTGTGGACAGGCACACCAGCCTCTTAAATCTTGCATTTCAGCCAGGTAAAATCACTAGAGGATGATGCAGAGCAATGCCAACAAGAGATTTGGCATGGGTAGAGTCATGAAAGCCAGATAGAGAGGCCTGGAAGGCTGAAATCAGCCCACAGACCTAAGGGTCCCCATCATAGTTTATATAGACAACCATCTCCAATATTGTCTCATTTATTGTTGTATTTATTTCTCACCTTTCCATCAAGGAGCTCAAGCTGGTATATGCACCCCATATTCTCTCAGAACAACCCTGTAATGTAGGTGAGGCTGCGAATCAGTGACTGGCCCAAGGTCACATCCAGCAAGCTTCATGGCTGAGTGGGGATTTGATCCAAGGTCTCCTTTGTCTATGTCTGTACAGTGGTACCTCGGGTTAAGCACTTAATTCGTTCCGGAGGTCCATTCTTAACCTGAAACTGTTCTTAACCTGAAGCACCACTTTAGCTAATGGGGCCTCCTGCTGCTGCTGCGCTGCTGGAGCACGATTTCTGTTCACATCCTGAAGCCAAGTTCTTAACCTGAGGTACTATTTCTGGGTTAGCGGAGTCTGTAACCTGAAGCATATGTAACCTGAAGCGTAACCCGAGGTACCACTGTACTTGGAAGCCATTGTTGAAAGTTGGATAAAAAATATGGAGCTAATAATAATTAACAATGGACAAACTCCCTCAGTTTCTTTTGGAATGCTAAGCCAAACTATTTTAACTTTTTTTAAAAAAAATGTTCAATGCTTGCAAGCCTAATTCCAAACATTCATAAACCCCACCATGCACCAAACAATGTCAGAAGCACAGGATTTGAAATTATCACTGCCTGTAACCATACACTTTCAAAATATTCTGAATTTGAATTTTTGTTCTCAGGGATGAGAGCGAGGAACCTCAAGTCTAGGAAGCAAATGTGACCCTCAATGCCTCCCTATCTATACTTCCATATTTTCCCCACATTATGGCCCACTTTCCAGGCCACCCCGTTCCTCACAAGACCTGGCTCATGCCTTCCTCAAGTTCTTTTGCCTGGCCGGAATCTGTCCCTGAGCTGCGATAATGCCTCTTGCTTGTATGGGTGAGGATGGAGAAGCATATGGGTAGAAACCTCTGGCTTTGTGGAGCTGGGATGCAGCCCACTGTTCAAAGGTAAGCGTCACATCTTTTGCTCAATCCACTTTGCCTCCTGCCCCACCTGCTGCTTCCCTGCAGCCCACAGAAGATTGCCTACCAGGGAATGCTGTCCTGGGCCTAGGGATGCAGCATACTGTCAATTCCCATCCTGACATCCCTTTCTCCATTTCATGGCTCCTTACACTCCACAAAATAAACCACAGTTTGTTTTGTTTGTTTGTTTCGATGACAGTTCTTCACGTAATTAACCTCAGCATGTTTTCCTTTCATATTGGCTCTAGAGGCGGATGCATCTCATCCCCTCAGGGAGCTAAAAAGATGCTTGGCATGGCTACCTTGGCTGGCCGGGGGGGGGCACGGGGGACACCTCTACATCTCTGATGCTCAGGCAAAGACAAGGAGAACTGAGAGCTGAGTAAACTTCTCACAATTTCTGGGGCTGGGGGCTGGGCAAATACAGTTAAAGTGCAAACCTAAAATGCCTGCTCAGAAGTGCCACTGAATTCACTCCTGAATTTACTCCTAGGTAAGTATACGACTCTAGCATTAAATATAAGATAGATGGATTAATAAATCTTATTTCTCCCATTCTATATTTGCCTAAGACTGTCACCACATAGCAGTTTGCTTGGCCACCCGCAGATGGCACTGTGAAATACAGCATGATGGCAGCCTTCTGAGAGTTGCTGGGCCAATGCAACAGTGGCAGAGGGCCAGGTGAACCAATGGTGCCATTTCAACCAAAGTAGCAGAGAGCAAGGAATAAGGAAGCAGCAGCCAGTGGGAGAGTAGGACAGGAGCTGAGGAGATACCCTGTTCTGTCTTGAGTGTTCCTTTGCAGCTTCCTATGGCACCAACCTTCCTGTATCTCTCACATCTTTTTGTTCTGTTCTTATGTGTCCTCATGCCTAGAATTAGGATGGCTTGCTTGGGTTGCTTTAGCCTGCAACAATCCAACCCCCACATATGTGGGAAGAAGTCCAATTTAATACAATAGGACTTAGTTCCGAGTCAACATTGTTAGGGCTGCTCTGTAAGACTTCAAATGCCGATGCACTACTTCACCCCACAAATGCTAATATGAAACAGTAGCAGAAGCTGTGAATGCACAATTGCATGCAAGAATCTTTGCACACTGCAGAAGAAATGGCTGGCATCAAACAGAGGAACCCCGGAAGGTGTCAAAAATTTGAAGGGGATGCGTAATATTGGGGAAACTCCAGATAATAGGACCTTTTCCAGTGGGAGCCTTGGAGAAAGCAACAAAGCAACTGCCTTGCGTGAACACAGAGTCAAAACCCAATTTTATGTATGAGATTTACAGGGTAATCCTATCCATGTTTACTCAGAAGCTTCACTGGGTTCAATGGAGTTTCCATCCAAGTAATGTAAAGAAACTTCAATAACATTATTCATTTCATAATATTTGCAGATTTGAAGGTGGGGGGGGGATTCTGGGTCAACAATTGCTGCTCACATCTGTGTGAAGTATATCTGGGCCTGACAACAAGCACATGTATGAACAGTGGGGTAAGGTAGGTTCCCTACCCCTGCTCAACCAACATTTATATACTTTCTGTCAGGCTCTAGCAAGGTGGAAACATCAGATCATTATTTGCAGTGTCCTCAAAACAGAACACCCCCAGCATAGCTGATGCAGAGAATAAACCTCTTCCTGAAAATGACGTAAAACTATCACAGGCCTTGACTTAACTGTGCAGGAAATATACAGTTTATGTGGGGGCGAGGGCATTGTTCCAGGCTTTGAAGGGTTTTACAAGAAGTGGGATATCAGATACCACTTAGTCCTTTGGTACTATTTTTCTTCTTTAAAAAAGGTTGCATTGTGTAGAAATGTAGGCAGTTACTGCGCAATGGTATCTCCGAAATGATGCCACTGCATTCAGTGAGGCTTACTCTAAGGCAGCGGTAGAAAAAGTAGCAGGAGTGGTGAATCTTGGGTCCTTCAGATATTGCTGAATTACAGCTTCTGTCCAACCTAGAAGGCATTGCCAATGGTCATGGGTGGTGTGGGAAGATGGGAGTTAAGAGACAGAGAGGACCAAAGAATCCTGGGAGCTGTAGTTTGTTAAGGGTATTGAGAGTTATTAGGAGACCCCTCTTCCCCTTAGAGTTACAGTTCCTGAGTTTCTTGGGTGAGGGACTGATTGTTTAAATCATTCTGGGGACTGAAGTTCTAGAAGGGGTATCCTAACAACTCTCAGCACATGGAACAAACTACAGTTCCCATGATTCTTTGGGGGAAGCTAAGACTGCTGAAGCACTATAAAGCAGATATGGCCCAAGTGAGCTAAAGAGAGCTTTCAGAGTAAAAAAAAAAGTGGATTAATTGAGGAGGCCTTTCACTTACTCTCTCTCTCTTGCTCTCTCTCTCTTGCTCTCTCTCTCTTGCGCTCTCTCTCTCTCTCTCTCTCTCTCTCTCTCTCTCTCACACACACACACACACACTATAAATTTCAATTTGTGTACCTCCTAAATGGTAGCTCAGGCTTACACTTGATCAGATACAACAAAAGGTCCCATTGACTTGCAATTGCAAATTGACACTAAGACTCTGCTCTGGACATTGTTGGCTCTCTCCTTGTTTTTTGTTTTTATTGACTCTCTTCCACTCCAGTTGCCTGGATTACTCACTCCAGACATCATTTGGTATCTGATATTGTGTGGTGCCCTCTAAAGCCCTCATGTACACCTTGACCTAAATCACTGCATCTCTGCAGTTCATCCTGAATAAATCTTTCCCTTGACCTCACAACAATACAAATTTAGCTCTTTCATATCCCCTGTTCTTGCCCTCTTTGCTCTTTCCAGCTGGCTTTTCCCATCTTTTTTTTATCTCAACTTGGCATTAACTTTAGAAAACAATTCCTCCCTTTCTTGTTAAAGAGACCATATGTGTGTGTATGTGTACGGATAACCCTATTTGCATTTGTAAATTACAACAGGACTCTGTCATTAGAGATAATTTGAGGAAAAAACTAAATTTACATGAAATTAAACACAGAATTAATAAATTGCATTACTGTTGGTTATGCCAGTTGTCTCAAAGGTAGCTTTAGAATAGAATTAGACACATTTAAGGAGGGTAGTTCAATGTCTAGTAGACTTTGACCACTGGAAACACTAGTAGAAAGGTAGATGTGTGTCTGTGTATAAACAAAGGATTGAATGCCATGGTGACTGGTGGCCACTGGAACTGGTAAGTTGGAAGGAAGGAAGAGCAGTAGGAGGTGGAGCCAGAATCAATGGCAGGCAGAAACATCTAAATCTAGTTTGGTCCCCATCCTCTTCCTCCCTGCTGACTGAGACAAAGTAAGAGGAAGCTGACAGTCAGTGCCAGTCCCTGGACTGGCTATAAGTAAGAATGCATGCAGGTGGGACTTGCTGAGAACAGACTAAGGTTGATGGGGTGTTGCCCAATCCACCCTACTGGACCAGCTACCACTGACTGGAAGAAAGGGACATATTAAATTACTCCATTGATACTCACACTCTTCCCTGACAGTGCTGCCCTGAAGTTTTGGACCACAACTCCCATTAGCTCCAGCCAGCACAGTCATGGCTGAGACTGATGGGAGTTATAGTTCAAAGCATTTGGAGTGCATTAGGCTGTCAAGGCTGCCTTAGCAGGGTGGTAGGTCTGAGCAAACCTTTTTGAAAGTCCAGGAGCCAATCATGCATTGTAAGAAGTTCTTTCTTCTCCAGTCAAATAGTGCGCCCATCATTAAAACAAAACATGCTAATAAAAAATGCTAATTCTAACAAAACATTAGCTTGCCTCTAATGCATAAGGCACAAAGATGTGATTGGTCAGAAATCCAAAAATGAGTTTTGTGGTTAATGGGGAGGGGGCATCTACAGTTCTAACATGAATTTAATGGCTTTCATCACCAAGTTATGACACAATTTTTGACATTACTCTAGCACAAAATTATGTCTTGTTATGTTGCTGGGACTCATTAGACATAAATCATGTGATGCCTTTGCCAGACAGATAAAGAGGCAAGCGTGTCTCCTGCAATCATTTTTTTGTAAGTACTACCTGTACCTTTTGGCTGGTGTGAGATGATGACTGTAGACGGGTGCCCTGTTTATTGTTTGTTGCACTTTGCCCAGGGAACATGAGCCTGCTGCACTTTTCATTGCTTTTTACTCTGCCGTGTATTAAAAGGACAAACTTCCCCTCTCTGACACATGTATTGTCTGGCAGAACAAAAGATCTGCCATGGCAGGACCAGCCACCGTCTGTGGAGGATAAACAAATAAATGTACTCACTTATGTGTCTGTCACTTTTATGAGTTGCTCCGAGAGGTGCATCACTCACCGCTTTCCTGCACCCTTTAGTTAAATCCCTGTCGGCATCTTATTATCGCCGCCGCCACCCTTCACCTTTTGAAGTGGCTGCAGCGGGCTGCAGAATTAAAAGGTTCATTTTCTGGGCCCTTCCTATGGATTCCGTTGTTTTGATGGCAACTAGTCAGGCCTGCAAGCCCACGGCAACTTGCAGCGAGCAACAGGCACATCGCACGGGGGTAGCGATTAATCTCCTCTCAGGCACACAGGTGACATTTCTATTGTCAAGACATAAACCAGTGTAGCTTGCAGGGAAATAAGCAGGCTCTTCAGCAAGGATAATATGTTACACAGACAGCATTCAGTGCCAAAGAGTCTTCTTTTCTTTTCTCTTACTGGTAATGTTTAATAGTAATTGCCAAAAGCTACTGTTTATGGAGGGCATGAATGCATTTGCTGAATATAAACAGTTCTGCTCCAGAGACCAATCTCCATTCCTTTCCAAGAAATTTGCATGTGACACTTCCCTGGGGAGTTAAACCTGACACTTGTGAGGCTGTGTGTGCACACAAAATAATTAGGTGACCAAGGTAGAAGTTGCTTTACCATTCTGTGGGTACAAACCAGGTCATAAAGAGTTGGGGAAGAACCAAAGATCAGTAGTAGAGCACATGCTTCACATGCAGAATGTGCCACACTGCAGTGGCTTCAAAAATGCTTTTGCCATT
The DNA here is from genome assembly GCF_027172205.1 of Podarcis raffonei. NCBI lineage: Eukaryota > Metazoa > Chordata > Lepidosauria > Squamata > Lacertidae > Podarcis > Podarcis raffonei. Next base: position 46,047,197 of record NC_070609.1, read on the forward strand.
GTGGAAATTGTAGGTGGGTGGCACCAGTTTATAGGATCTTTTTGTGTATGTTGCATTCTTTAGACATAGAACTACTAAGGGTAACATGATGTGGGGAGAAAAAAAATTCTCCTCCATCGTCATACTAGAATTCATGCACATCCAATGAAGCTGAATGCGGGAAAATTCAGGACAGACAAAAATAAATAAACTTTTTCACACAGAGCATAGATAAACTATGGAATTTATTCCCCAAAGACGTAGTGATGATGACCAACTTGAATGGCTTTAGAAGAGAAGTAGACAGGATGGGGCCATCCATGGCCACCAGCTACCACCTTCAATGTCAATATTATTTCTAGTAGCAAAGGTAGCATGACTCTGAATGCCAGTTGCTGAGAATTGCTGGACATTACAGGTGGTGTGAGTGCTTTTGGGCTTAGGTCCAAACATTTCTATAGCTATGTAGGCTTCTCATAGGCCACTGTGAGAACAGGATACTGGATTAGCTGGGTCTTTAGCCTGGTCCACAGGGGTCCCAGAACTTCTGCCCCTCTTTCCTTTTAACATATTTGTAATAACAAAACACATTTGCTTACGCAGCAGCTTGCCTGCCAAAAACCAGCCCCAAAGTTTGTTTTTACATATAAACATGCAGATTTGTGCCCTGAGTCTTTTAAAGACCTAGCAATGTCTCCACAAGGCGTGCTCTCTCTGCTTTCTAGCTTCATACTTTCTGAGATTCAGTTCAAAGCTGCAACACGTGGAGTAAAGTGGAATCATCATTCCATAAACCAATAATCAGAAACACCTGAAAGCAGTTATATACCATCACTTCAATCAAGCAGATTGCTCAGCTGGTTTGTAGCTGCGCCATCCAAGCAGTACTTATTTACCAGTAAATTATTAAGGTGCAAAGTCCATAAATCTTAGAAAGGGTGAGGAAGGGCTGTGGCTCAGCAGTAGAGAACCTGCTATGCATGCAAATAGCTCCAGGTTCCATTCCCCACATTTCAATTTAGGGCTTGGACATACCCCTACCTGAAAAACCTGGACAGCAACTACCAGGCAGTATAGAAAGGCAGTATAGAAAGTACTGACCTAGATGCTCTGAGTCAGTCAGAAGAAGGCAGCTTCTTATGAGGAGTCATAGGTGGGAGCTGAGTGGGAACCAAAGGTGGACAAACTACCCCAGAAGAAGCATGGCATGTCCCCCACCAGAGATACCACCACTCTCTTAACATCCCATACACAACAAACAAACACACATACAGTGGTACCTCGGGTCACAAACACTTCAGGTTACAGACTCTGCTAACCCGGAAGTAGCACCTCGGGTTAAGAACTTTACTTCAGGATGAGAACAAAATTGAACGGCAGCAGCGGGAGGCCCCATTAGCTAAAGTGGTACCTCAGGTTAAGAACAGTTTCAGGTTAAGAACTGACCTCCAGAATGAATTAAGTTCTTAACCAGAGGTACCACTGTATAATTAATTACAAAACATTTTACTGGGTGGATATTGAGATGTATAATGTAGAGTATTTTTGGTCAGAACTCCAGCAGAATGGAAACAGCGCTGCATGCATCAAACAAAGGTCGGAATATATACCAATATTTCCTTACATCTCTACATAGGTTGCTACTGCTTGAGGTGGGGGGGTTTTCCATTCATATAATTTCATTTCATTTCATTAAATTTATATTCCACCCTTCCTCTCAAAGGAGTCTGGGTAGCCCAGCATAGCAGCCATCCCAAATAAATGGCATTTTGCTCATTTACCTTGCCATTTGCTTGGAATCACAGCTACTAGTTCCGTACAGGTAGAATATCTATTCACAAAAGAATAATGGCAATTCTTTTTCACGAGACACTTTAAAACCCTCCTGCTGTGCCATCGATAAAGGCGTGAAAAGCTTCTCTATGGGGAGATATTGTAAAACAACCCTTTATGTATGATTATAACGCAGATTAATGCTGTGCATTAATCCAGGTTCAGGCGCTTGCTGTTTGCGAGAGCACTCTGCGGTTTGCCAAACAACCAGTCATAAATGCTACTGCTCAATATTACTCCCAATGACATTTGAGCAATATCCTCCTCCTGCTTTCTTTCATAGCCCTTTAGGAATTTGTCCTGCTTCATTGTATAACGGCCTTGGAGAGCAGGAAATTAGAGGTGGGAATACAAAAGGACAAAGTAATCCTGCTTGTGGTGTCAAATTAGAAGATACAGTGCAGTGAAAGAATGCCATGTCCTCCTCCCCCCTCCACCCCCTCCCAACTCAGACACTACAGTTGTTAATCCAGTACAGAAAGAATAGAAATCACTCTTAGGGGTTGGTGTGTTTACCAAACAGCTACTTTCAAAGCCCCTTTAGTAGGGACAAGCAATTCCCTGTTCTCCAAGAACAGCCTAATGCATAATGCATAAGGTTATGGGGAGGGGGGAGTGTATTCACGAGGGTGGCTTGGCTTCCATCAAAAAGAGAACAGTGAGAAATTATGATAGAACAATTTTCATTTCTGCCACATTGTTTTTATAGTACATTCATGCCTGGGAATTGAAGGCTTTGGAGTTTGGTCTGCTGTAGATGTTGTGGGGCCTGTCGCTATTTTCTCACTGACAGTGACACTAAAAACAACAGCACCCCGAAACAAAAACAAAAAAAAACGTCGGGAGATAGTTGTCGAATGCAAGTTGAATCCCTGCCTGTCCACTTTTGCTGTGTTACAAAAGAAAGAAAGAAACAGTTTAGGGAATGTTGCTGGGGGGGGGGGAGAGCAAATACATTCTGCAGCTGGCATAGGATGGTGTCAGCAGAATTGGAGCTTCATGGTCCCCTATTGAAGAACCTCACATTGTGTATGATGATGTGTGATGATGCGGCTGAGCAGTGGCAAAGGCAGGTAGAAAGCAAGGAAAGCTTTAGTAAACCTGCCAAGTAAATATTTCTAAAAGAATCCTTGGCCATCTCTTAATAACTTTCTGTGAACATATTGAGAATAAACAAATAAAAGGAAGTGCGGTCTTTTTTCCCATTTCCATTTCATTTTTTTTTTTTTTACAAATCATCTCCCCTAGTGGCTTTCATCTGATCAAACACTGAAGTCTTCTTAACAGCTGGCTTCATTTTCTCCTTTACCTGTAAGAGCAAAGGCATGGTAAAATCAGCAGCATATTGGAATTCCCTGGTACAATTAGCAAGCAAAAAGACTTAGTGTAATGTATAGGCTGTTTGTTTTTTATGGAAATTAGAGGGATAGATTGTGCAAACAACATCAAGTGTCTCTTATCTTTGGGTGAGCCATTAGACCTGCAATCCTACGTGCACCTACTCAGGAGGAAGACCCATTTGGATGTAGCCGGGATGCTTCAGAGTAGAAATGTCTATGTAACCCACGCTGTTATTCTTATTATTAAGGGCAGGAGAATACATTGCAAAACCAATAGAAGGTCTATTCAGCTGACGTTTCATCCTCTTTTCCCCACACTACTGGAGTATAGTAGTGATGTATGTACTGGTGCATAGTAGTGATGTATGGAAGTGAGAGCTGGACCATAAGGAAGGCTGATCGCCGAAGAATTGGTGCTTTTGAATTATGGTGCTGGAGGAGACTCTTGAGAGTCCCATGGACTGCAAGAAGATCAAACCTATCCATTCTTAAGGAAATCAGCCCTGAGTGCTCACTGTAATGACAGATCGTGAAGCTGAGGCTCCAATACTTTGGCCACCTCATGAGAAGAGAAGACTCCCTGGAAAAGACCCTGATGTTGGGAAAGATGGAGGGCACAAGGAGAAAGGGACGTCAGAGGACGAGATGGTTGGACAGTGTTCTCGAAGCTACAAACATGAGTCTGACCAAACTGCGGGAGACAGTGGAAGACAGAAGTGCCTGGTGTCAGCATATGAGCTCATCGCAGCTGCAGACAGCTAGCTTGTTTACATCATGTGATGTGGCTAGCTGTGGGAAAGTAAATTCCCAGAAGTTCACAGGCTGGATAAGTCTTTGTGAAGAGTGTAATATGAGACCTTGCTCTTGCGTTTGCGTGGACAGGCGGAGTCCCCAGATCCCCCGCGATCCCCCCGTCATGCGGAATAACGACTCGAGACAACGTGCTATGGGATTAAATTGGCCACAACTTTATTAAATTTCAAATGTGGGTAGACCTTGGCTCAGGCATTGGGCGTGCTCCCTCCCCAGTCCCCAGCTGGGGACCTAGGGAGCATCAGGGTTATCCAGTGTGTGGGGGGGGGATGGGCGGCTCTGGAGAACATATGTTCAAGCAGAGACAGCCGCCCCCGTTACGCCGCCGCCGCAGGGGAGAGCAATGACAACCTTTCGGCGCACGGCCAAAGCCTCCCTTCAGAAACCCCTTTAACGGGGAACCCTGGTATCGCCGCCGCAAAGAGGAAGATGGACTAAAGGATTCCGCCCAAGGCCTGATACCGCCAAAGTTGTGACGTTTTGCTACGGGAAAGGCGAAACCTGCCAATGCAGGGAAATTCCTTTCTGGCCCTTTAACAGCGACCTTACGTAGCAGCGCCCGCATACCTGTGAAGAAAAGTTAACCTGCGAAACCTGTGAAGAAAAGTTAACCTTCAAATTAAGACATTAACTGAGGGTGGGTAGGGTGGGAGAAGCTCTGGAGCCAAGTGAGGATTCCCAGGTAAGATCCTCCCTCTATTGTGTGGGCAGGTAATCCCTCCCCTACCTGGACTGGTCTCCTTGGCAACGCTTCCCCCAGGTGGGATTGGGCAAATGACTGAGGTAGGCGGAGACCTCCAGGTATCCCACCTGAGGGAAGGCAAAGCCAAGCCTATGCTGTTGGAGCCGCTCCAGATCTAGGGGCTGCACGCGTCCATGCAAAGGGCGCCCCCCGTTTTAAGTGGCGAGCGGTCATTGTACAGGAAGAACCGGAAGTCTTTGTCACTTGATTGCTGGAGTTTGAAGAGTACAGACACGTTTTCTGTAATGCTGAAGAGTCAGAAATAAAAGGATGTAAATACACGCTTCTGGCTATCTCCTTTCCCTGCCGGGGAGCAGGAGGGAGTGGGTGTGCTCTTCCCACGCTGGGAAGAATCGCCTATCGAGACGTAGCCTGAGCTTGCTGGGGAATGCAGCCAGGGAGGTCACCGGAGACCAACCTGGGAGAGTTGCCAGCTTCTCCCGATAGAGGCTTGATTTCCAACACCTGGTGTGCTCTGGTCCATGGGGTCACGAAGAGCCGGACACGACCAAACAACTAAACAACAACAACACTGGAGTACACCTAGTAACCTGCTTTTCAGGGAAAATTCCAGAAAGTCAGTTTGAAAGATGAGGCAGAGGGGCTGTTCCACAGGAGTTTGGATGAGACCTGGGTGTTGTTTTGAGCCTGTTTTCAGCCACTGCAGTTTTCTCCAGGTTCCATGTTGTGTGATGCAGCAGAGAATGCTTGAAAGGAAATGTAAACTTTATCTTGATCAGAACATGTGCTTCAAATGTTGAAATCTCTTGAACTGTTACTTCTTCAAAGTGTTTTTCTTCTCTTTTGTCCAGTGGAGCCCCAGGGCTGCTAAAGATGCGGTATACCCTGCTTGATGTATATTCAGTGAGCAATAATTATATATACAGTAGAAACATATATTTAGTTTATAAATTATTTGCTGCTGGTGTTTTCTTCATTAGATAGGCTAGCGCAAGCATGGATGGAGGGACCACTTTGCAGATCAGACTGAACTTGCGAACTGCTGGTGATTTGTGGTCACATTTAGGATTACATTGTTGAGTGGAGAGCAAGTTGACTAAAGATAGTTGTAAACCTACTGTCTGTTTCAGGGTGTTCTGGACATCTAGGTTAAACCATGATAAATTAATTTTCAGACATTGTACCAAACTAGCCAGCTGAGAGAGTTTGAAAATGTTATTCTTAGCAGTTTCCATGCACTTTGAGCTAGGATCTTCGTGACAATTTCATCAAACTATTTTCATTTCAGCCCAAAAGCTGCAGGCATCTGCTCTTGACCCTACCAATCAGGATCTTGGGCTAGTGTGTCATCAGGATTCACTGATATTAATTTCCTCACTGAATGGTAAGGGAAAGAATGCTAAGATTGTGTCTCGTATATTAAGAGTACACTAGAACAAGATAGTAAAAGTAAGTTGCAAGGAATAACAAAGTACTAGAATGGTTCATGAGGCATAATAGATTAATTCATAATTATATAGAAATCCAAAGAAACTAAAGATACCTTAATTAAAGATCTAGTAATTTGCCACAGCTATACACAACATTACAGTCATTAAACATCAGGAGTGGTGAACCAGAAACAAACTCAAGTGTTGTATGATTGCACACTGTGTCCAATCTAATTTTTCAGCTAATTTTAGTAGCTCATGAGATGTTTAGCCAACTGAATACAGTTTGCTTGTGCTTGTTTCAAATCATTTTGGATACTGCAGAGCCCTATGGTAAGGGAAACAATGGGATAAAATTGCAACCTAATTATTACTGGTTGTATGCTCTATAATGTACTTGTATAAAATCAGGTGTGATGTAAAGATATTGTAATAGTGAGTTAATTCAGTGTTTCACTGCCGGGAAAAGCATGAGTTCTCCAACTTACTTTGCAATTAAAGAAAAAAAAATTCTCATGTAAATTTATCTACTTTTCATTTCAATTTTTTCCTGTAACATTCTGTATGCACTTTTATCCAATATGATACATTTTTGTACACTATATTCAATAATCTATGCATTTTTATGCCCATGTCTACATGACATATGCATTTTTATGCCCATGTCTACATGACATATGCATTTTATGCATGTTGTTTCACTGAATACTTGCATTTCAAGATTTGGAGCATTACAAATTTAGAAGGGTGGGCATGCTTTGGTTCACATCCAGTTTCAGAAAGTGAATTTGGTAAGTTCACCTTTAAAAGAGAAGTGAATTGGATTTCTCCCTCATTTCTAATAATAGCTGTGGATTTTATTTATTTATTCAGAAATGTACATGTTAAATATCTATTTTCTTCCATTTTAATTCTATTTTATATTCTGTAATTTGGGATTCTTTATTTTATTTTAACGAAATTTATGTATTGCTAAATTGTGAAAAAATAACCACCTCTAAGCAGTCTGCTAAAATTTTTAAATTATCAATCAAAACAGATAAAAAAAGCAATTAAAACATTTTAAAATAATTGAAAATAATGGTAAAAGAAATTTAAATGTGCTAACATTTATGTGCTTGAATAAATATTTTCCTCTTTTTCTATTCTCCCCCCCTCCATTCCTTCTTTTTCTATTCCTTTTTCCCCATTTCCCTCCTAACCCAGTCAGCCCTAGGAGGAAAACCTGTACCCTGGTTGTCTGAATACCAGCTTCCTTGCCTTTCAAAGGACGTTTCATGAGCATAGGCCACTGAGGAAAGAAACAATGCCTTTTGGTGGATGTTTTACAAGGCTAGACTATTGAGAAAAGACACAATTCTGAAGGCTGGTCAGATTGTTTGCTCAATGGCTTGCTCACCTCATTTGGAAGGCTTTGGAAGGGGTTCCCTAGTGAACGGAGCTATGCAGACACTTACCTGCAGGCTTCTAAGAGATAAAGAAATTATCTCTACTGAGAGGAGCAGATGAGAACTTCAGTAAGGTCAGGTTAATACAGTAAGAGAACAGCAGAAAATTGAATTGTTTCTCATCAATGCAGGGCATATGCTGAGAAGACCAGAAAAAGCTGGGAGCTTAAAAGGACATGAAGGCAGCTGTAATCTAACAGGCATTATTCAGGCTTTGTCCAACAAGAGGATCAGAATTCAGAAGTCATCTGATCTTGGAAACGTCAGGCTCCAGACAGACAATCAAGTTCTGGAATTAGTGGGGAGAGGGAGAGAGAAAGAAGAAGTGAAAAAAGCAGCTGCACCATCCAAATCAGGTAGGAGTCCAATTCCAGAGTAGCAGAGGCCAGATGCAGCCACACAGAGGAAGCAAACATGAGAACATAAGAAGATCCTGTTGGAGCAGGCCAATGCCCCATCTAGTCCAGCATCCTATACTCACCATGGCCAGCCAGACTCTCTGGGAAGCCTGCAAGCAGAACCTGAGTACAACAGTTCCCTTCCCACTTGCAATGTCCAGTGACTGGTATTCAAAGTTGTTCTCACTCCAACAGTGGAGGTATAACATAGCCTTGTCCTCCTTCGTGAATTTGTTTAATCTGCTTTTTAAATTATCAAAATTGATGGCTATCACTATCTTTCGTGGGAGAAAAATTCAATTTCTTTTCACTGTGCAAAGAAATCATTTGTTTGGTCTGTCTTGATTGAATATTCTGACATTCAGCTTCATTGCAAGTCCCCAGATTCTAGTACTATTAGAGAAGAAAAACTTATCTCTATCCACCTTCTCCAAACCATGCAGTCTTATACAGTCCCTCCCCCCTTACTTATCTCTTTTTATCCCCAATACTAGAATGCCTGAAATGTTAGTCTAGTTGATCCACCCCCTTGATCATCTTGGTTTCCCTTTTCTGAACCTTTGCCAACTATAAAATATGCTTTTTGAACTGAAGCAAGCAGAACTGTACACAGTATTACATACCCTCCAACATTTCTGTGATGAATATGGGGACGTCCTATTCCATATTTATAATTTTACTATTTATACCCCACACATCTTACTGGGTTACCCCAGCCTCTCTGGGCAGCTTCCAACATATACACAGTTTTGTATATGTAATTTTGTCTAATGTACACATTTTTTGTAAGCAGTTCTCCCTTTTATAAGGCATTTTGTATCTTATTATCTCTGATATATGCATTTTATGTACACTACCTAGTGTATGCATTCTTGTGCAGATTATCTGGTTTTGAAAACTGCACTGCAAAACTCAGAGAAGTATGAATTTGAAGGATAACAAAAAGTAATTTGTACAATTTTACTAGGGGAAAATGTTCATACAAATGTTAAATAAACACACAAATGTACAATAGAGAAAACTGATTTGCAAAAATGAGGCAATTAGGCAAAATTGCATATGGAAATGTGTACATTGGGATAAATTTGCCCTGAAATGCTGAGGAATTTTCATGGGCTCTCTCATGATGAAGCAATGCAGATAATTAAACTTAGGTTTGGAAAAATGAGAAACTGAAGTTGGGATGTTTGCCCAGCTTTAGTTACGGAACATGTTTGTAAACTGCACTGTGTCCCCTAAGCTAGCCTTCTGACCTCCCATATAGTGGAGGATGTGGCCACATTGCCAGTCTTAGAGTACACTGAGACTTTTGTCATGTGGAATTGGGGGAAGACTCTAGTCAGCAACATGTTTTGGGCTCAGCCTGCTCCCTGACTGCTAAGGTTGGGGAGCTTCCGTGACTTGTGCCCATATATCAATAGCACTGTTCCACCAGCCTTTTTTTTTTAGTGGGCCTAAGTGGCCTTTTTTTTTTTTTTTTTTTTTGCAAAACTCACTCTGAAGTGTGATTAATATCCAGGAGTTAGACCAATCAGAGAAAAACTTTCAGATTTCATGCTATTTGTTTAGCTGTTCAAGAAAAGGTTCTCTCTCTCATCAAACATGCAAATTTTGACACTTCTGCTCAACTCTGTGATTCAGCAGGGACAACAAACTGTTAACAGAAGATGCAAAGGAAAGCAGAGTCCTTCCATCTTCACAGTAAGTTGAAATGTGGTCAGACGAGATAGAGGAAAATAAACTTAAGGATGGAGGACAAAGGAATTCAGGTCAAGATAATAAAAGAACATGTCAGAGGATATCTGGTATACTTCAGTGAACTCAAGTCATCAGAGGCTGATGCAGTGAACCCAAAGATTCTGAGGAACATGGCTGAATAAGGTCAGGTCACTGGGTATTTTTTCCCCCTGGTAGGTGACATATGAGAGACAGGAAGAGCTGAATTTTATTTTATAAAAACCCCATTGTTACTTCCAAGCAGAAAGAATGTCCTTCTGGTGGTCTGGGATTGTCCTCTACATTGGATGTCCAGCTGTTGGGAAGCAAAGTATCTTCAAAATCCTCAAGCAGCTCCTTCTTCTTCTTGAAGTTCTGTTAACATTCTGCCTTCAGCAGAGAATGCAAACTTTGTGCTGCAGGCTGAGTAGAGTTAAATTTTTTTTTGTCTTCCCTTAGCACCAGTTCTTTGATCAGTATCTCAGGGCTGAGCACTGTCAATCCAAGAACCAGTACGGAACAGATTTGATCATTCTGACTTGATTGCTTTAAGCTAGGAATGAAATATTTCCCACAATGTGTAACTTGATTCCTCATGGATGCAGCATGCAGCCTCCAAGGCAACCTTCCCAACCTTATGCCTTCCAGATTAAAACATCTTATGACTCTCATCACCCCCAGGCCCCCATCATGGCCAGTTGTCAGGGAGAATGGGAGTGGTGGTCTAAAACATCTAGAGGACACCAAGTTGGGGAAAACAACAACAAGGTGCCGTATTTGATCACATGCCTTATGCAGTGGAGATTCGTGGTTCAGTTCCTTGAATCTACAGGTTAGGCTTTCTCAAAGTTCAGATGAGAAGAATGGGCATGGACACAACCTCAGAGGCAATTTAGCCAAAAAGCTCTTTTATATTATCTATTAATATATCATATTTTTTCAGTGGGCCTACTATTACAGCACACACTGGGAGTACAATAAGGCCCACAAAAGATCACAATACTTAAAATAAATTCCTAGAAGTCTTAGTACTCATTTACTCCTCAATTTCAGCAACAACGTATGCTTCCTGTTAACCACTCTCCAGAGGAAATCCTAGAACAGGGGTGCCCTGGTGGTCCTCCAGATATTGCTAGACTGCAACTCCCATCCTCACTGACAATGCTGAGTGGGCTGATGGGAGTTAGAGTCACCACATTGGAAGTCACCACATTGGCTATCCCTGTCACAGAAGAAGCCAAACGTTACTGTTCCTCATAGCAGTGGCACAAAATTGGAGAATAGGGAGATGACCCTAAAACATTCATCTCTTCAAGCACTTGGCAGAATGTGTCCACTGAAGAAACTCAGAGATTATCATGTTCCTTATAATGTATGAATAGCTAATCTATGAATATATAATTTAACTGAGGCAAGCTGTTTACTGTTTAAGATTCAGATAGTTCTTCCCCACAAAGCCTGATCTCCAGAGCAAGAACTCTGTGAAAAAGATACTTTAGACCCCTCTAAACATAAACTTCATGGAACATTTGCAGTTCAATGTTCTGCTCCCTTCTGGAATTAAAGGGTTGTACCCCAGTTTGCATGTGTACAGTCTTGAATCGCTCACCAGATTGTCTCTTCTTGATGCCCCCTCACAATTTATTGTATTTATTTACATCTCTCAACTGTGCCTTTCCTCCTCCAGTAAAAAGATGCAATAATAATAGCAGTGTGCTGTCCTTTCATGAGGGCAACTCAGCTGCTGAGGCAGCTGCCTCAGTCTCCTTAATGGTAGGGCCAGCCTATGAAAATAATCTCCAAAGAACATACAATGACCTCATGCTGGCAACATCATCTTTTTTTAGAGAGGGGTGTTTTCCCTTATGAAATGCCAACAGGTTTCTTCCTATGAACTCTTATCCTTCACATCAACTAATGCTCCCTGCTGTAATCATTTGGCTTTAAATATTTAATTTAGAAGACTTCCCCTGGTTTTTATTCTTAAGATAAATATTATCACAGCAGTTATTTATAAATACAGTTCCAACAGCCTTTTTAAAATGCGCTCTGGTTTTGCATCTTTGCCATCAATGTTAATGTGCAATAACCCATTTAATTACTGTAGCAACATTTGTGTTAACCGATGCAAGTGTCTCTTTAAGGCAGCGGCCAGATTCATTCTTGAAGAGAAAGTAAGTACGTTAGGGAATGGGGAGCAACATAAAGCCATTACCATGGTTTCTGTCATCACGTTCAGCTGTCTCTGATAGCCTGTGACATCTGCGACATCTGTCATGTCGGCTGGGGAAAACAATCTTAGTGTCCTCTTTCATGCAATGCTTTTCTCCTCACTGAAAAATGCTAAGTTGAAGGAAGAAGTGGAAATACCTGAAAAGCAAAGGTTAGGAAGCATATTCCAGGTTAGGAGATGTATGTAACTAAGTCCTACTCAGAGTAGACTTGTTGAAATGAATAAACCTAATTTAGCCACATATAGAATTCCACACTGGGGCTGCATACAAATGAGACGTATATTTAAAGTTTCCACAGTTTCGGAAAAGGGCACCTAGGAGCAATCTTGTCAAGAGGCCCTGCCCTCTTTTTGTCTCACTGTTCCACAGTGCAAACAGGGCTTTGGCAGAAGTGCTGATCACATCAGCTAGAAACTCTCTTGGAACATTCAGGAAACCCTAAGTCTCCATGGGAAGCCTATCTTAATAGCTCCACAAGCTTTGCAGAAGGGATATCCTCACTATCAAATTAAACCACTCCAGGTTTAATGGTTCATTCATGACATATTAAACCCCCCATCATTTCCCTGTATGAAAGACCAGACCAAGGTCTATCACCTGCTCCATAGGTTTGGCCTTTGAAGTACTGAGACAGTCACATGGATGTCACTGAGGCCATGGCGTCCCAAGCTGGCATTGTGGCAGTGGCCTCAGCATGGATGTTGAATTCCCCCAACACAACAGGGGAGAGGTTCTCCAATGCCACATCTGAGATCACATCAGTGAATCCAGTCAAGGATGTTGTTGGAAAGCAGGGTGGGCGTTATACCAACAGCAACCCTATTCAGGTCGCAAATCAAGAACAGACCATCAAATCTGGTAACAGGGCAAGGAAGATTGAACTTTCATGAATGACAGAGAATCTTCTCCACCTGCCACTTCATTCTGGGTTGGTGCTGCATTTTATACCTGGTTCTGGAAGCAGATTTGGGTCAAAAGTTGCAAAATTTACTCTGTGCAGTAAGTTGTGATTATTGTACAATGATCTTATTTTTAAAAAGAGAGAGTGCGCGCATTATATATGAAAACAAACCGTATGTGTAGTTAAATATGGGTGTTAGTCAAAGTTCCCCATACAAAGTTCCCCTCTCACTCTTCTCAATGAAGTTAAATGACTCTGCATATCTACAATAGGTTTGCACAGATTCATTTAAGCATTAAAGATATACACATATAGTAATATAAGAAAGCATCACATACTGCATATTGTCCATCTATTTCAGTCTTCCAGGATCTCAGGGGTATTTTCGATCACCTGTTCTTTGATCCCTTTAACTGGAAATGCCAAGGATTGAATTAGGCTTGAGTCAAAATGTCAGGGGGCTGAAGTATTCTCCAAAATATTCTCCCAGACTACTTTCACATCATCAAAGCATGTTCATTCCTTGACAGGTGCTTTGGCATTTTTAAAGAAAGTTCTTGCTGACTGCATGATCCAGCCAACTGGGTAACAGTGCGATGACATCATGCTGGCACATAGCCATTCAGATTTTGCTACATGCTGACATAACAAACCCAAATCAAAGCTTGAACAATGCTTCCTTCCCTCACTCTGAATAGGGAAACATTTTGGGGTAGCCAAATTATCATTGAAAGGGGAGGACAACATTTATAGATGTGATTTTTTTTATGTGCTCTGGCCTATTTTGGTTCAGGCTTACACTGAACCCAAGGTCTTCCTCATGCAAAATGTTCTTGTCACTTAATAATGCTTCCCTTCCATGAGCAACATTAGATTATGGCACATGAGTTGAACCACATTCAATTTCAGGTTCTTAAAAAAAATATCCAATTTCTCATTTAATATTTGTGATATTAGTAGTTTAGAAACCCTCTCTCTGCTAACATGAGGACTATAATCTCACCATGTATCTTAGTGGAGGCTAGAGTTCCTTGCAAATGAGACCCCCCCCCCAAGTCCCTTAAGGGTTTCAAACTGGTCATCCCTGTCTGTTGGCATCTGTCTGTCTCAAGAGACAATAGAGTACACCTTCGAGGGTGGAGCCAAACTGTTAGAGAATCACAGTGTCTGCTGCCTCCCATGTTGCTTTTGCTGTGTTGCTCTCTGGGGCACGCCTTGGCAGTGTGTATGGAGATGTTGGGCTGCCCAGATGGCAAGACCTCCCTCTCAGCCTCGTTGACGGGGTTTGGAGGAAAGCAGAGCAATATATTTGGCACCAGTTTGGCTGCAGGAGTTGCTGGAGATGATGCTATCCAACTGCATTAGGGACTCCACTCTAGATTTGTGTAGACTTTACTCCTTGGCCTTTTCTTCTCCTGAAGATGCCCTTCAAGGCAGTGGCTATTGATTTTTCCTCAGGGTTTACTCCTGAAACCTTTCTCATGCATGAGTATAGCCACAAGGCAGTGGAGGTTTAGGATCAGAGTTTTCCTTCTCCTAGACGGACTACCTTCCCAGGTTGAAAAGCCCCACCTGCCTCTCATTTTACATGCAATGGTTCTCAACTTATGGGCCCCCAGATGTTGTTGGACTACAATTCCCATCATCCTTGAGCTCTGGCCTTGCTAGCTAGGGGTGATGGGAGTTGTAGTTCAACAACATCTGGGGACCCACAGGTTGAGAAAGGCTGCTCTACAGCATGTGCAGTAAGCACCTTCTTGAGTGTTGGACCCATATTGGTCTCGTTCACTCAATCCACCAGAGCCTGTCTTCACATGCAGGGGAAGTCCCTAATTCATCAAGCATTTCAGACCCATTGGCGACCATCACCTGGTTTAGCCAATCAGTGGAAGCTGTTTCCAAGGTGTGGCTGCTGTCACATGCTGACAGCTTCTAGGAGCCGCAGGTGAGAGCTGAGTGCAGACAGAGGACCAAAGGTGGACAAGCTACCCCAGAAGGAGCTTGGTGTGGCCCTCACCAGAGGTACTACCCCTCCCCTAACACCTCTCACCATCCTAGTACTTTTGTATTACTATGAGGCTTGTGAGCTCTGTGTCTTCCTTTTACTCAGGTATATTTAATAAATCTCTGAATCTTTTATGACATGATGCTTCATTCTGTGACCTAGTTACCTTAGTTGGCTTTCACTTGGTGCTTTGGTTCTTCCCAGGAGTCAAATATTTGCCATGCATAGTTCCCGGAAATAGCTAGCATATGCATTGCCAGCTCTCCATTTTAATTACATATGTTTGACAGCGCATTAAAAAATGGCAAGATAAATACAGATTTTGAGCATGTTCTTTGGGGAAAGTTTACAAATGGAGAACATTTCTGTACCGAAAGTAGTCAGCGTACAGCTACAGGGCAAAATATTTGATGTGCAATCACTCAAGTGAAAGTTAGCACCGGCCAGATTTGCTGATTGGTTATGATTAATCAAGTGGCCACCAGCAGTTTCCTCCTTTTAAGAACAAAATTATTCTCATTCATTTCCTACAATGCCAACTTTGAGTAGCTGAAATAAGTAATTGATTAGGAGGGCAGTTGCTTTCATGCCTGGCTGGCATCTGGTTGGCCACCTATGTTGGAAATAGGATTTCAGACTAGGGCTACATTTAGAGTTGGGGCTTATTCCACTAGCTTTCCTTGTTATAGTGCTAGTGTTTCTGTCCTGATCTCTAACATTTCTTTTACATTGCAGTACCTATTGTGTTATGGAACTGTGGTCTTTTGATCAATATACGGCAGTATATGTCTGTCACATATGTATGTCACAGTAAATTTTAAATGGCAGGAAAGAATAGTATGCCGGAATACCATTCCAGATGTTGGCATGTGAAATAACAACGCAAAGCTCCCATGATTTTCCAAGGCAATGGGGGTGGTTCCTGGGGGGGGGGGGAATATGGAAATGAGGACTAAAGTTCCACTAGATTTCCTGAAATGGCTTTAATGTCACATGCAGGATCACATAAAAGGCAGAGACAATCAGGTAAGGAAACATCAGGAAAAAGGAATAAAGTGATTTCTGAATGCAGCTTAGATAAGGGATGGGGATCCTGCAGTCCTAAAGATGTTCCTGGATTCCAGCCCTCAGCAGCCCCACCCAGCATTGGCAATGCTTTGGGATGATTAGAGGAGTTGTTTAGCATCAGCTGAAGGCATACAGGTTCCCCATCCATAGCCTGGGTGGGTCCAACAATGCTCCTATTTTGTTCATATAGTTACCCAAATATCTAGAAGTTGTTAGCAAGGGAAAGCTATGTGAGCCTTGCAAGTTTAAATTTTTATACTCAAACAAGATAAAAGTCTAATAAAACAGATCTTTCTAGAATTGTTGTTGTTGTTGTTTAGTCGTTTAGTCGTGTCCGACTCTTCGTGACCCCATGGACCAGAGTACGCCAGGCACTCCTGTCTTCCACTGCCTCCCACAGTTTGGTCAAACTCATGTTTGTAGCTTTGAGAACACTGTCCAACCATCTCGTCCTCTGTCGTCCCCTTCTCCTTGTGCCCTCCATCTTTCCCAACATCAGGGTCTTTTCCAAGGAGTCTTCTCTTCTCATGAGGTGGCCAAAGTATTGGAGCCTCAGCTTCAGGATCTGTCCTTCCAGTGAGCACTCAGGGCTGATTTCCTTAAGAATGGATAGGTTTGATCTTCTTGCGGTCCATGGGACTCTCAAGTGTCTCCTCCAGCACCATAATTCAAAAGCATCCATTCTTCAGCGATCAGCCTTCTTTATGGTCCAGAATTAAAAAGCCCCATATACCTAATCAAGAATGCAACCCATAAACTGAGACTCCCTAAATTCCCCTTTCTGTGCCTCCTCATGCTATGTTAAATGCCATTAAATGCCATTGCAGGTGGTCTCTTAACTTCCCAGAACATCTTCTGAGAGATGCAAAGGACAGTAGTTGAGAACAACCTGTGGTGAGAGAGGCCATGCAAAGGTCAGAGGTTTCCACACTCAAGGGACTGTGGAGCAGGTCTGGAGAGCAGGTGTGGCCAAAGGGCCAGTTAGGCAGGCATGGAGAGCCACATTCAGCTTCCAGGTCTGGGGTTTTCCACCCCCCTGCAATATAGACCCCACTCTCATTCTTCCCAGGACAGTCATAAGCACTCTGCAGAAGATGTTAGAAAATATAGCAAAGACTCTAAGGTGGTAAATCAGCAGATAACAAAGGCTCTGTGCTTTCTTTCTCAAAGAAGGATAGTAGTGCAGCATTGAAGAGATGAGCAGCAGGCATTCAGCAATGGACCGAGTAACAGAAGGGATAGTTGTATGTTTTTCAACGCTTAATTCTATGCAACTTTTACTTCAGACACCCGGCATGCATGCATGAATGAATGAATATTGTATTTGCATGTTGGCACTCCCTATGCATACAGATGTACACACGGGGGGGGGGGGACTCTTCTGAAATTGCGGGAGCATAGTGGTGGGGTGCAGCAGGCCCCCTCTACACATTCATCAATATGTGGAGAGGGTCAAGTGTACCCCTCTAACATCTTCAGAACCTGTATGTTACAGCTAATGCCTAAATGAAACTGAACTGAAAGAGATGCATAATCTCAAAGGTTTTGATTGATATAATTTTCATGGGAGGTTAACTCCAGTGGAATATTTTTACATTTGCTTTCTAAATTTTCTTGCTACTTTCTTGCTTCTTTCCACAGGCCTTCAGGGCTGAGAAGGCAGCGGACATAAACAAAATACATTACTACCTCAGCTAAATATGAAACAATTTGCTATCTCCCTCTTTCTCCCCCCCCCCACGTCAGAGGTGGTAGGAAGTCCTGTTTTGTCTGATCCTGCAAAATATTTTGCTCCACACACACCCTTTCCCCCAAAAAAGTGATATAAATAGTTAAGTATTTTGTTTTCCATTTCAATTACTTTCTGAAGCTTTTAGTGCTTCCAATAACTATGTGAGTGATGAATTGGCATAAATAAAATTTTCGCTTCGTGCTGTGTGATAGCCAGCTCCAGCTCCCAAGAGCAAGCTAGCTCATGGGCCGCCAGTGTTTGATCGCACACTCATTGAACACTAAAATCTCCCTGGCTGAAATTCTCTGGGGAGGCAGGATTGGGGCCGTCACATCCATTCACTCTCCTGTTTAGCTTTCTAGTAACGTTTGGCAGATGCCTCCCCGGGGAATGCAGCGTTCCAAGTGGTAAGAGCTTTCAGTGCTGTGATTAAGATTAATAACCTTGTGGGCACACATTCTCACACAGTGGCTTTATTTTAGAAAGACATAACCAGATGTGCCTTCGCTACCGCTCTGATTCTGTCCTCAGTGCTTATTTCAACTCTAGCACACACACAAATTGGAAATACAGATACATCCACATCTGTGCATGGGGGAAAAAACCCACCACAAATGTATTGAGAATCTACCTGCCCAGTCCCCATTGTACTTCCGACAAAAAAGGGGAGAGCTTCATTTATTAAATATATTTCCAGCATCTTCATGTAAATTGCAAACACTCTATGTACACATCTCAGCAGAACATGACTGTGGCACAAAGGCTGTTCTTCTGCATTCATTTGCTTGATATTTATCTCATCTAATATGTAAATTAAGATGCTGCAGCAGTCATTAGCATGAGCTAATGTTTCCTTTAAGCTAAGAGAAATCTCTAGCTGATGCAGAGTGGAAGAAATAACTGTACCCATCTCTAGAGCTAATGACAGTCTTATCGGCTTTTCCTTTGTTGTGAACTGGAGAATGAGCACATAAAAAGAAGAGAGAAAGTTACATGAATAAAAAATGGAAGGGAAACGCTTTTTCAGCCCAAAGACCGCATTCTTTTTGAGCAATCTTCCTGGAGTCGCATCCCAGTTGTGGTGGGAAGGTTCAGAGTCAAAAGTAGGCAGAGAAACAAATGTATATTGTACCTTTGTACAGTGGGGTAGTTAATACAGAGACCCACACATCTCTCTCTGTGCTCCGTCCAGTGCAAGCAAGAAGCAATATCAGGAGTTCAAGGAAAGACTCCAGCCAAACAAAAACATTCAAGATGGGAGAATCTTGAAGGCCAGCAAAAGAAGTCTGGAGGGCCTATTATATAGCCATATTATATAGTGAGGCCTATTATATAGCAATATTTTCTATTAAAATACAAGGCTACAACCTGGGTAATAATTTCCATTTAGCTACTTTCTTTTTCTGGGCAGGTAGGGGGCAAGTATTCCTTAAGGCAGGCATTTAACTGGAAATGGCACCATATTCATAAGCAGACCTATACCT
Organism: Podarcis raffonei; assembly: GCF_027172205.1. Taxonomy (NCBI): domain Eukaryota; kingdom Metazoa; phylum Chordata; class Lepidosauria; order Squamata; family Lacertidae; genus Podarcis; species Podarcis raffonei. The sequence continues at coordinate 46,066,281 of NC_070609.1, forward strand.
TGCTGACAACCAATGAAGGAGGATTCGAGTAGCTTCGAGTAAAATACCTCAGAAACTAGGAAATGTTCCATGGGTTGCCTGCTTGGTGGGCAGTGGGGAGGGAGGCAGGAAGGAAGGAAAAGACTCTGAGTGTGTGTGGTTTTGTATTTTAAAACTCCACTTAAATCACAGCACCTTCATGACCACAGGAATAAAACAGAGTTGGATTCTACTTCCTGATGCTAAGCACCTTTACTTGGGAATAAGCACCATTTTGTTGGCTAATACATTTTTAAAGCAAAACTAATAAAATGAGCATCTGTAACTATGTACATGCCTGGCTGGCTGCCATTTGACTCTAAAAATCTTGTTTTTCTTTTTTAAGGACAATCTTGTGACCAGCATCAGCCATAGTGAACTGCAGAAATGCCCATGCCAGCCAAGGTGCTGATGGGAGGTGTGTTTGCTACTGTCTCCATCATCTGCTGCTCTTTGGGTGGCCATTTGTGGGCTTTCTGGGCTGTGAGGTTCTAGATTTGTCCCCAAAGCCCTGCCCTAGCTGTACCATTGTTGGTGCCACAGCCTTTCCAGAGGCCCCTCCAGACATCCGTTTTTACTGCGCATTCATGATTATATGTTCTCATTATGGTTCTGCTTTCCACACTATTTGCCCCTGCTAAAGTTTTGGGGCAGACATACTGTTTTATTTCCAATTGGCTCCCTGGTCTCTTGCTGAAATCCTGTAACTTTTCATACCACGAATGCTCTGGGGTTGATGTTTGCTTTTGTTTTCTCCTGCTTTTGTTGTGCTATAGCACAAGAGTGTTTCTCCTGATGACAGTAATGTGATAACACCGGGGAAGCATCACAAAATAACCATTAAATTGGAATCGTGTGTGGAGGGCCTGGCATAAATCCACTACTAATGCACTATTATTACAATAATGCACTATTATTGCATCAATGACACGCTGCAGAATATACCCCCCCAAAGCCTAAAACCCAACCAGTCTGAAGCCTCACTCACCCACCCCTGTATTTTCTTCTCAATGCCAACATGATCCACAGGTTTATTGGGAAAGAAAATCTTGCTGTTCTGCTAAAGGAGGATGGCTTTGCATTGCTTATTAAATCCGTGTGAAATCCAGTACTGTCTGCAATTATCTCCTTTGATTTGTAATTTGGTTTGGAATGCCTGCTTCTCACCTGGGAACTTATTTTTTTGAACCTTACAGCTCTTGGCAGACTCCTAAGGACCACAAAGCTGAAGCTGTTGCTGCTGCTAAGGACCTCGGTTGATTTCCATAAAGTCGCTAATCATGTCAAGTGTCACTCGTGTTGGCAAACTTGGGAGTTCCCAGCGATGAATGTAGAGGGAATAGGGAGGTCAGCGGGAAGAAAGAAAAATGTTAACTCACTAAAGTGAAGGGAAACAAGAGAACAAAAGGTCGCAGCTATCTGTTACCTTTGGGCCACACTAATTAGACATGGAAGTTAGTCTGCCATTGATTGTGTAGGATGTAGCAGGGAGTTTAAGTTGGGGCATTTGGAAGACATCAGGAGCACAGGTGGGAACTGCCACAGGTCCCAGGGAAGAGCAAAGAAAGAGAGAAATTGTTGAGAGAGACAAGGCAGTGTGTGTGAGCTGCAATTGAGATCTTGATAGATTGTGCGCGTGCACACACACACACACACACACACACATAAAACCACTAGAGATGGGGGAGAAATTGGATTCAGTTTGTATTTTATTCCAAAACAATACAGAAACAGAAGCATAGCCATCCTTCAAAATTCTCACTTGTCAAAATTTTGCAGTGACATTCTCCAGCCAAGTAAAGTGCACAAAAATCATATCCTGGGAGCCAACTGTGCAAAGTGTGTATATTGGTTAAAACAGCATAAAAATGCATTATATTGGAGAAAATTGGTTTACAAAAATGTTATGCAAAATTGTTTAGAAAAATGTGTATACGAGGAGAAGTTTGCAGTCAAATGCTGTTGAGTTTTCATGAGGACTCTATAAAAAATTGCATTCTTATGTGGAAATGTGTGGAGGTGAACTTAACATTGGAAAAATAAAAAACAGGGAAACTGAAATTGACAGACTTGCCGATCCTGAGTTGATTCATGCACATGTGTTTGAATATAAAACATAAGAAGCATAAGAAGAGGCTGCTGAGGAGGCCAATGGCCCATGTCATCCAGCATCCTGTTCTCACAGTGTCCAACCAGATGCCTGAGGGAAAGATGTGCAGAGAAATCTTATGCATACTTACTTGGAAGCATTTCTCACTGTCTACCTCTACATGACAACCTAGTTTCTCTGGGAACAGTATACCATAACCAGGACACCACCATCACCACAAAGGCCACCCCAAAATGGTGCCCCTCTCCCCACCTGGGAAGAAGGAGTGAGGAAAGATCTACATCAGGGATAAGGGAGGCTGCCCCGGTGAATCCTGCCACATGAGGTAGTTACCTCAACTTGCCTCAGGTGCAGACTGGCCCTGCTAACAGAGTTGATAGGTATACAGTGATGGGACTGGTACTCATTGGGACTGGTAGGGTTGAAGGCAGGGAGACCAGCACTAGGGGGAGCCAGAGCCAATGAGAGGCAGAATCATTGAGGAGAATGAGAGAACAAAATTTTAGTTTTGTCCTTCTCATCCTCCCTTATATCAGATTAGCACTGAGAGTATAGAGGAGGAAGCTGACAAGCAGTGCTGTCCCCTGGGAATGTTGTAAGCCGGAAGGTGGAGATTGGTGGAGGGTAGAATGAGGTTGGGCTATGGGTGGCGCTGTGGTCTAAAACACTGAGCCTCTTGAGCTTGCTGATCAGAAGGTCGGCGGTTCAAATCCTCATGATGGGGTGAGCGCCTGTTGCTCGGTCCCAGCTCTTGCCAACCTAGAAATTTGAAAGCATGACAAAAAGTGCAAGTAGATAAATAGGTACCGCTCCAGCGGGAAGGTAAACAGTGTTTCCGTGCGCTGCTCTGGTTTCAGTATTACGTTGTGCCAGAAGCGGCCTAGTCATGCAGGCCACATGACCCAGAAAAACTGTCTGCGGGCAAACGCTGGCTCCCTCGGCCTGTAAAGCAAGATGAGCGCCCCAACCCCAAAGTCGTCTGCGACTGGACTTAACTGTCACGGGTCCTTTACCTTTTTTTTTAGAATGAGGTTGGTGAGACAGAGCCCTATTCACCCTAATGGTCTAACCTCTGCTACAGAGATAAGAAGAGACAGACAAGTGGGAATGAGATGAAGTAAGTAGAATCATAGAATCATAGAGTTGGAAGAGACCACAAGGGCCATCGAGTCCAACCCCCTGCCAAGCAGGAAAGTAGTCCTGGGAAATGGGTGAAACTCTAAATGTTAGACTGAAGAAAGAAACCATATTTTTAAAAACCACCACATATAGTATGGGGGCTGAACTATTTAATTTATTATTTTTACCTCCTGCCCTTCTTCTAAAGATGCTTTATCCTTGAAGCACAATATACAGATTATTGAGGTTCATGGCTGAGCAAAGATTTGAAACTTGGACATTTAAACTTAACCCTCTAATCACTACCCTGTGCTTTCTTTCAAAGATGAGAGCATGGTGCTAATTAAAAGCCATGACCATGTTTGTAAAGAAACTAAATAAATAAATAAATCCCAGAATGACGTTTTTATCAAAGTAGTTGGACTGCATAAGTTAAAGCTGGGTTGGGATATGTGTAAGTCTCTTCGTACTGACCAAAATTCTAAACCACCCCGAGAATGAGGCAGAAAAATTGAAGCCCCGTTCGTGGGGGAAGGAAACTCTTAGAGAAACTGGAGGAGAGATTTCAGCACAGCTCTAGCTTGGATGCTGTTGTGATAGCTAAGAAATTGGAGACTCATGAAGGCATAAGCATCCCACTGGCACAACAGGCAATATATTTCTGAACTTGAATTTGTACTGATGTCAAGGTAATTATTTTTGGCTTAGTGTTCCCAGAATCTAAAGAGTAGGATGTCAGGTTTAGCCATCTATGTAAAATAGGATCTCACTTTGCACTGTTTCCGTATATGACTGTGAAGCAGAACTAATATATTTTAACTGATAAATACATCAAAGGGAGTATGTCTGAAGCAATAAACAGTTCCTATGGTTGGGGGGCTGTTTATGCACTACAGGAGAGTGTAGTTTTGGGTTGGCTTTTTTTAAAAAAAGCAGAGCTTTGATGTAGCTATCATGGTTATAATGAAAGTAGTAGCTGGATTTTATTGCTGTTTAAACATGTTCATGACGGAGGCACTACAGGGTCTCAGTGGTTGCAGTCACCTTGCTCTGAAGATCTGTTTGCCCTCTTCCACAGCAGAGAACCGTTACTGGAGTTGGCATGACATGGAGCTGCAGAATGAGCAAATGATTTTGTTTGTGGGCAAACTCATCAACTCAGGTGTACCCGCAAAAGTCTGCCTTTGGAGGCTACTAGTTTTTCAGATTCATCTCCGCTGTGGCTCAGAGTATACAGGATGGTCTTTTCATGGGCAGAGATGGAGAAGAATGTTCTGGGTCCCTGTGTTGACAGACCTGGAGTTTGATTTTGAGTGTTTGAGAGTCTTCCCATAGCCTTTTGATGCAAACATCACCACAAAATGTATGGAAGAAATGGGTAGCACCTGTGCTCTGGGACACCTTGTTGATTGCCATTATAAAACACCACTGTTTTTAGATGCCTGCTGAAAACTTGTCCTATTTAGCAAGCTTATCCAGACACATTATTAGCAATAAATGTTTGTTTTAAATGTTCCATTTGTTCTTATCTTTATTTTCAATTATGTATATTTGTTTTTATTTGATTTGTACATTTCATATATGTATATAATTGGACTTGTATATTGCTTGGAGATTTATTTATCTTTTGATGGTCTTCAGTTCTTCTAAATAAAATGCATTGTCTCAAAACAGGATGATTAACATGGGTCAAAATATTTCACTGAGCTCCAAAGAAAAGGCGTGTAAGTGGCAATATGATAGAAGTTTTTAAAATTAGGCATGGCATGGAGAAAGTGGATAGAGAAAGTTTTTCTCCCTTTTTCATAGCACCAGAACTCATGGACACCCAAAGAAACTGAATGCTGGAAGATGCAGGACAGATAATAGAAAGCACTTAATGCAGCACACGGCTAAACCATAGAACCTACTCCCCCAGGAGGCAGGGATGGCCACCAACTTGGATGGCTTTAAAAGAGAATTACATAAATTTCTAGAAGTGAAAGCTATCAGTGGCTACTAGCCACACTGGTATCAGGCTTGAGGGATTCTATCCTCCCCCAGCAGCATCAAGGGAGAAGCAAGAATGTTCATATTTATGGTTTTATTTAGCTCTTGTTGTGCAAGAATCCAGTCCTTAACTCCATAGTGACGTTGCTCACTCTGAGCTCCTCCCCTTCGTTTCCCAGCAACAGCCTGTGGCCCTATGGGTGGCCTCAGGAGTCAAATGGCTTTGAACCCTTTGATCTTGAATTTGCTTTCCAAGGACATCTCTGCTGGCAATTCTCCCCCTTCCCCTCCTTCTCCTAACCTAACACCTCATAACTTGGCAGCTCTGCGTTCTGCTGCAGTTCAATCCTGTCTCCTTCTCTTGAAACTACTGGGGAGGGGAGGCGATCCCCCCACTCCTCCTCCTCCGAGGGAAGCAAAGGAGAAGGAGGGGGAGCTTCCCAGCCTTCCCGGTTCAGTCCCTGACAAATGGCTATTTTCAGCCTCCATAGTTGAAGGCAGTAATGCTTCCAAATACCAGTTTCTGGAGACCACAGGATGGGAGACTGCTCTTGTACTCAGGTCCTGCTTGTGCATTTCCCATAGCCATCTAGTTGGCCACTGTGAGAACAGGATGCTGGACCAGATGGGCCATTGGCCTAATCCAGCAGCCTCTTCATATTTTTGCTAGCATTCCTTGTTAGTATTTTCATGGTGGTGGTGGTGGTGGTGTGTGTGTGTTTTAAAGAGATTAACAAAAAAGAACTCAAGTAACAGGCAAGAATATTTTGCTCACCTGGTCTCACTGGATTTTTTTATTTTAAAATAATGGATTTTTATTGAATCTTTTACAGTTCATGGCATGTTGCTGCCTGTATTTTGATCTTCAGCCTTTGGTGAACAGAATGTAAAAGAAAAAGAAGAAGAAAGCATGCATACAGTTTAGCTTTGGAAGGTCAAATTGATTTTGCAACACTAAAATGAAATTGAATTTCTGTACATTTATTTGCAAATCAGCTTTCTTAACCTATGGTATGAGATTGGTCACAGGGAAAGAGAGGTGGGGAAATGCAATATATATTCAGAGCAACTTTGCACTTTAGACCAAAAAGCCAAATGCACCATCACTAATATGAATCTGGCTGGTGGTGCTTTTTGTAATCACTGAAAGAGAAACTGGCACACCTTATCCCGTGACCGAATGTTCTGGTGCAGGGAAAGCTTTCACATCTAACTGTGGGGATGGATGTGTGAGTCCAAACATTAAAAAATACAGAATCATAAGACTGTAGAGTTGGAATGTACCCCTAGTTCAACGCCTTGCAATGCAGGAATAAGTTGCCTTATACTGAGTCAGACCATTAGTCTGCCATCGTGTCAGCATCCATACTTTACCACTTTGCTGTTATTTCTTTCCCCAACAGTCCTTTGGGAAATATTTTATAGTCTCTATATTTCAGTACATGGAAGATAGGGTACCTGTTTATGGTAGAACACAAGTTCAGAGTAAACATAGTACAGAAAGCTGCCTTATATTGAGTCGTAGCATTGGTCAATCTAAACTTGGTATTGTCTATGCTGAGTGGCAGCTGTTCTTCAGGATTTCAATGGCAGTCTCTACCAGCTCTACCGAGAAATGCCAGGGACTAAACTGGAGAGCTTCTGTATGGAGAAAGGAACTGCTCTACCACTGAGCTATGGCACTTCCTCTAAAGGGAAGTTTTAAAAAGGTTAAAAGGGAAGTTTCCTGAAACAATGAATTTGTCCCTTTAAAGTGTTGCAGCTACAAATGTGTGAATCTGTCATTCTTACTCAACTGGGCAATCTTGGCTCAGTCACTCTGCCTATCAGCCTAATCCACCCCATGTGATGATAAACACAACCTCATATACTCTATTCTAAGTTCTCCAAATGAAAAAAGGTATGGGTTCCATGTAATAATTAAGCCAATGCAGTTATTGATTTGAGACTTTGACTAAGGAATGCAAACACATCATGAGAACAGGTGATACATTGTTCTAGCCTTATAAGGTAAAGGGACCCCTGACCATTAGGTCCAGTCGTGACTGACTCTGGGGTTGCAGTGCTCATCTCGCTTTATTGGTCGAGGGAGCTGGCGTACAGCTTCCGGGTCATGTGGCCAGCATGACTAAGCCGCTTCTGGGGAACCAGAGCAGCGCATGGAAACGCCGTTTACCTTCCCGCTGGAGCGGTACCTATTTATCTACTTGCACTTTGACATGCTTTCGAACTGCTAGGTTGGCAGGAATAGCCTTATATCCTTTGGTAAAAAATATATAACATTGAAAAATAATTAGTCACATTGATGGCTTTAGAGAATGTATAAAATAAGTTAGAACTGACTGGTCTAATTCTTGTTAAAGGAGAAGTTACAACTTTCTTCCACAAAAGACCTATCGAAGAATATTTCCTCTTTTAGTCACTGTGACCAATCCCTTATAAGTCAGCAACATGCTGTCTACCCATCCCTCAATGGTTATCACCTCTCACTTTCGGGATTCTCCTTATTCAAAGCCTGGATGCAGCTGTTCCTCATCAGGCCCCCTTGTGCTTTGTACCATAAGGGCCCTAATTAAAATCGCTTTTCAGCTGCAGCATAAGGTGGGTGGAGCTTTTCCTCTTCCTCTCAGTCTTCCACATTTCCAGCGCTTCAATGCTTTCGTGAGACGTACGGCAGCACTCATTGTTCCTTTTTATGATGATGTCGAACAGAAGTTTGTGTAAAACATCCAGGAGCTTTTATTGGCTGAGTCGGATTTGTTCTTTGTAATAACTTAACTACTGTATTCAGACTTGAATGCATTTGAAAGCTGCAACAAGAGACGTGGGTAGGAGAGAGCTGCTATTAGCATCTGCTACATGCCATTTCCCTAGCTTTATCTTCCTAAATGTTATTGTTAAACATGTCGCCCCTTCCTACCCCCCAAAAAAATCATTTTCCCAAAGTTGATGTGCACCTTTTAATTCCCCTGGGAGGAACACCTATGTTTTCCTACCTTTCTAAAGCTTTTTCTGCCCCTCCTCAACACACATCTTTGTTTAAGGTTTTTTAAAATCCTGATTTATGAAGAATCTGAAAGAATGAATTAAATGGCTTGGTTATTACTTTTGTCCCTTTGTGTCATCATCTTACTGAATATGCTTGACTAAATTATAAGGTGTTTCAGAAATATTTATGTTGATTGCTTTGTTATATACAACTGCTACCAGATATTGGGAATTATAGCATAAAGTTAATTTATCTACTATATATTTTGGAAAGTCGCTTGTCTGTTTGTTTTCTATAGGTTTGGATGCTCCTTATTGTTGCCAAACTTGGTGTGAAGGTACCCAGGAACTGCATTTTGGTAGATGGGCGGGGGTAGAAGTAGCTCCAGTATTTTATTTATATTTAATCTTCTTTTTTTAGTGAGGATTCTTCAGAATCAAAAGGCAGGCTAGCACCAGCAAAATGGAATATGCCTGAACCCTCTGGAATTCCTATGAGTACATTTTGAACACCAACTTTCCAAGGACAACACCAGTGACCTTCTCTCATGCACTACCAGCAGCCCAAAATGAACTATGAAGCAAAATTATATTAAACCCTCAGCAATCTTAATTGTTTTCATTTGCCTCTGTTCACTTTGAAATTCTAAGGATTAAAAAAAAAGACATCCGAATAAGCTAAGAATAATAGAGTTTTAAAAAGCTTAGCAGCAGGGCTTATTTTCACTTCTGAGCTAAAAATGCTTTAACACCAGATGATGGGGGGAAAGCTCTGTGCTTCTGATTCCAGACATAATACCTACAGCAGTGCTTTGCAAAATGTGAATGGGGTCTCCTGGAATTTTCAGTGGAAATGTGAGCTTTCCCATGAGGCACAGAGTCCTCCTAGAATATGAATTGATTTGGGTCAGAAGAGTGACACTGAGCTAACCTCCATCATCTTTCGAATTTAAGAATCCCTGGAGTGGAATGTCAGTTTTGGCACTCTATCTTTCTCTTCGTTATGAGAAAATCCTTCTGGATTTAGAGTGGCCACTTACATACTATCAACAACAAAAGAAGAGACAGGTTTGCATAAAACATGTGTATGCTAATTTATGTGTGTAGATGCAAATTTAGAAATAATGACTATAATTTAAATGAAAATACAACCCGCCTTACCCAAGTGGAGAAGCCTCTCACCACACGATCTGTGTGCTTTGGCTCAGTCTACTGTCTAGGTCCTAACTCTTGATGGACAACTTCAAGGTCCCTGCTCTCCCTTCTGAATGTTATTCTTCTTTCAGTTTAGCTCAGGATAATCCTCCAAACAGAGGAGTGCCCTCTGTAAAGTAGAAAAGATGGCCACCCTTTCTGAGCTCACTTTAGTACTAGGCTTGACAAACTGAATTATTTTCTTAAAAATTATAAGCATCCTCTCTCTTCTGAAACCAGAAAATCTGGCTGGAGCATGAGAGATACTCTTCTTTCTGATGGTCCTCAGCCTCCGGAACTCCCTGTTCCAAGAGACCCATCTGGCTTTCATATTAGTATCTTTTCAGTGTCTTCTTAAGACTTTTTCCTGTGCAGGCAGACACTTATCTTGGCCAAATGCAGCCCACTAGCTACATATTCTAGCCTGCTGGGGACTGTTGCTTTTGTGCTTGAAAACAAACAAACTCAGCTTTATCGAGTCTCTGTGGTCATCAAGCATGGCCAGAGGACAACACTCTGCTTAGTGGGTCACAAGATGTGCTGGCCTGCCTTCATGTTTTGCAAAGAAAAGGATGGCCAGTTTTAATTTCTGCTTGATGTTTTATGTAAATAATGTTAACTAAAAACCAGTTATCAAAAGCAGAAAACCCTTTAAAGGCATTTGCAGCTTCTGTTACCCAAATCCTCATGCATATTCCTATCCCTGTTCCCAAGAATTTCCTCCCGAGGTCTACACATTGCCCTTGATGTCGGTGGCAGCACTGCATGCAAATTGAACGCAAAAGCACGGCTGTTAATATTGCAAGTTGCTTTCCTCCCCTTCCAAGCTGCGCAAGTAGGTATCCCCCCCCCATACTTTGCTATAAATTCATGAAATTTACCCTCTTGCCCTGAGATATCTATAAATGTATGGTAGTTTTTACAATTCATAACGTAAAAAATGCGAATGATTTACTGCATTTTGCAATAACCACCAACAACCAAGGATGTCTGTGGTGTGCTCTTCATGCACAACATTCCATAAATAATGTTAGCATGAGTCATTATCATGTAGCTATAAAAATGCCTGCCCAGCCCCCTAGAGACAGGCCTCTGGTGACGGAAGGGAGTAGACCATCCAAATGCCTTGCATTTCCAGCCTGGCTCTTTGGCCCTCTGTCTCCCTGCCCCATAAATGCTATTTCCAGAAGCTACACTGCGACTTTTAACAAAAGGACATTTGGGCTGCAGTCCTAGGCACACTTACCTGGGAACAAGCCCTGTGGAACTTTCATGCTTCCAAATAGGGATAGAGGAGTAATTCAATTAAATTTGCATTCAAAGGTGAATCTATCAAATCTGCATTTTCAGGGGGTGGGTGGGATATGAGAACCAAAACATAGTCATCCTTCAAAATTCACACTTATCCAAATTTTGCAGTGCAGTTCTCTAACCAAACCATGTTTACAAAAATGTATATATTAGAGGGAAAATGTGCCCCAAATTGAATATATTAGTGAAAATAACATACAAAAACGCATTATATTATGATAAAATCGCACTAAAATGCTGAAGAATTTTCATGAGCATTTAAAAAAACAACAACCTCAAATTGCTGAACAAATGTAGGACAGTGAATTGAAGTTGGGGAAAATGATAAACAGAGGGAACAAAAATTTCCATCCTTACTTCCAGGTAGGGGGCCACCTGCCAGTGGTATACAGGCCAGAAGCAAAAGTGGGTGGGACACTGAATGCAAATTTTCTTTTACTGTAGGCAATTATTATTATTATTATTATTATTATTATTATTATTATTATTTATTTGTACCCCGCCCATCTGGCTGGGCTTCCCCAGCCACTCTGGGCGGCTTCCAAAAAAATATTAAAATCCTCTAATACATCAAACATCAAACATTAAAAGCTTCCCTAAATAGGGCTGCCTTCAGATGTCTTCTAAAAGTCTGATAGTTGTTGTTCTCTTTGACATCTGGTGGGAGGGCGTTCCACAGGGAGGGCGCCACTACCAAGAAGGCCCTCTGCCTGATTCCCTGTAACTTGGCTTCTCGCAGTGAGGGAACCGCCAGAAGGCCCTCGGCGCTGGATCTCAGTGTCCGGGCAGAACGATGGGGGTGGAGACGCTCCTTTAGGTATACTGGGCCGAGGCCATTTAGGGCTTTAAAGGTCAGCACCAACACTTTGAATTGTGCTTGGAAACGTACTGGGAGCCAATGTAGGTCTTTTAAGACCAGTGTTATGTGGTCTCGGCGGCCTCTCCCAGTCACCAGTCTAGCTGCCGCGTTCTGGATTAGTTGTAGTTTCCGGGTCACCTTCAAAGGTAGCCCCACGTAGAGTGCATTGCAGTAGTCCAAGCGGGAGATAACCAGAGCATGCACCACTCTGGCAAAACAGTCCGCAGGCAGATAGGGTCTCAGCCTACGTACCAGATGGAGCTGGTAAACAGCTGCCCTGGACACAGATTTAACCTGTGCCTCCATGGACAGCTGCGAGTCCAAAATGACTCCCAGGCTGCGCACCTGGTCCTTCAGGGGCACAGTTACCCCATTCAGGACCAGGGAATCCTCCACACCTGCCCGCCTCCAAGAACAGTACTTCTGTCTTGCCAGGATTCAACCTCAATCTGTTAGCCGCCATCCAACCTCCAACCGCCCCCAGGCACTCACACAGGACCTTCACCGCCTTCACTGGTTCTGATTTGAAAGAGAGGTAGAGCTGGGTATCATCCGCATACTGATGAACACCCAGCCCAAACCCCCTGATGATCTCTCCCAGTGGCTGCATATAGATGTTGAAAAGCATGGGGGAGAGGACAGAACCCTGAGGCACCCCACAAGTGAGAGCCCAGGGGTCTGAACACTCATCCCCCCCCACCACTTTCTGAACACGGCCCAGGAGAAAGGAGCGGAACCACTGTATGACAGTGCCCCCAGCTCCCAGCCCCTCAAGACGGTCCAGAAGGATGTTATGGTCGATGGTATCAAATGCTGCTGAGAGACCCAACAGAACTAGGAAACAGCTCTCACCTTTGTCCCTAGCCCGCCGGAGATCATCAACCAGTGCGACCAAGGCAGTTTCAGTCCCATGATGAGGCCTGAATCCTGACTGGAAGGGATCCAAATGGTCCGCTTCTTCCAGGCGTGCCTGGAGTTGTTCAGCAACCACTCACTCAATCACCTTGCCCAAGAATGGAAGATTTGAGACTGGGCGATAGTTGGCCATCGTGGCCGCATCTAAAGATGTTTTTTTAAGAAGCGGTTTAATAACCGCCTCTTTCAGCGGGTCTGGGAAGGCTCCCTCACGGAGGAAAGCATTCACCACTCCACAAAGCCCATCGCCCAGCCCTTCCCGGCTAGCTTTTATGAGCCAGGATGGGCAAGGATCAAGGAGACAGGTGGTTGGTTTCACTCGTCCAAGCAGCCTGTCCACATCCTCGGAGGTAACAGATTGGAACTGATCCCACGCAATTTGACTAGACAGGACTCTGGCACTCTCTCGCCTCGGCCCTGTTCCCACAGTGGCTTCTACCTCTTCCCGAATCTGAGCGACTTTATCTGCAAAAAACTTTGCAAAATCATTGCAGGAGATCATGTGGCCCATACTGGGCCCCGATGTAGCAGGTGGTTCCGCTAGATTGCGAACCACCTGAAAAAGTCTCCTGCTGCTGTTTTCTGCAGATGCAATAGAGGCAGTGAAGAAAGTCTTCTTCACCGTCGCTACCACCACTTGGTAGGCTCGACATTGAGCTCTAACCTGTGTCCGGTCAGCTTCAGAATGGGTCATCCACCACCGGCGCTCTAGCCATCTCAACGATTGTTTCATTGCCCTCAGATCCGTGGAAAACCACGGGGCTGTTCAGACTCCATGCAATCGGAGAGGGCGCTTCGGAGCCAAACAATCAATAGCCCTGGTTAACTCCACATTCCAGCGGGCCACCAGGGAATCAGCTGAAAGGCCATCAACATGGGATAAAACATCCCCTACCACTCTCTGGAAACCATTTGGATCCATTAAGTGGCGGGGGCGGACCATCTGAATTGGTCCCACCTCCCTGCAGAGGGGAAGGGTCACGGAGAAGTCCAGTTGCACCAGGAAGTGATCTGACCATGGCACTTCTTTCGTTTCGCTTTTACTTAGTGTCAGATCACCAACATCCATAGAGGTAAACACCAGGTCCAAGGCATGTCCGCGGCTATGGGTTGGGCCAGACTTATTCAGGGACAGCCCCATGGAGGCCATGTTTTCCACGAAGTCCCGAGCGGCCCCTTGTAAGGTCGTGTCGGCATGGATGTTAAAATCCCCTAGGACAACCAAACTAGGTGTCTCCAGGAGAACATCCGCCACGACCTGAAGCAGCTCGGGCAGGGAATCCTTGGTGCAGCGGGGAGGTCAGTACACCAATAGGAATCCTGTACTGCCCCTATTGCCCAACTTCCAGAACATACACTCAGAAAACTGGGTTTTCCCAATAGGACGCCCAATAGGCTAGTTTCTTTGACCAAACTGTGGGAGGCAGTGGGAGACAGGAGTGCCTGGCGAGCTCTGGTCCATGGGGTCACAAAGAGTCGGACACAACTAAACAATGAACAAGTTTCTACACACTCTCCTACACCTTTTTTTGTCCTCCATCCAGACCATCAAGAGGCATTATCAGAGTTTAAGGACACATTTCAGCCAAGCAAAAACACTGAAAGAAGATGTGAGCAGGTGAATGCATAACCTTAGTGCAGGTTATGGCCTGTGGAGAGCTGAGAGGGCCAGAAAGAGCACCTGGAAAAAACAAACACGGACAGATTTGTCCATCTTAGATGTATATGTGTGTGTGTTTATGCCCTTTTAGTTTCTGCTGCAGGACAAATGTTGCCTATGTCCAAATGAGATTCAATGCAATTCAATGCAATTGGGGAAAGGACGTAGCTCAGAAGGAGAACATCTGTTTGGTACAGGAAAGTCCCAGGTTCAATCTCTGGCATCTTCAGGTAGAGCTGGTGACACTCCTGCCTGAAACCCAGGACTGGCAATACCAGGCAGAGTGAGGAAACAATCTCAGTTGGTGGATACTGAGGGCAACAACCATTCAACCCTTCCTTCTGAACCCTCTAGCCATTTCCCTTTACTGGAGATCAGAATGATTTCCACTACATGTTGGTTAAACACCCTCTTGAGTAGTCTGCTGGCTTACATTGCACTAGAGGATGCCATTCCACCACAATTCACAGCCCCGGCCCACCTATGAGGCCAGGTGCAGCAACCGCCTCAGGTGACAAAATGCCTTAGGCTGGCCCTGACCATTTAAGTAACAAGATTTAACCGTCAACCTACTTAGCTTATGTATATACAATGGGCTGCTGGTGCTGGTACCATCTTGTCCTTTGCCTTAAGCAGCAAAATGTCTTCAGCCAGCCCTACTGAAACCTTGGAGAGCAGCTGCCAGCTAGATTGTCAGTTGTCTGACTTGGCATCAGTCAGCTTCCTATGTTCTCAGTTCATGCTTCTGGGACCTCCACACCGTCTCCAAATTTTATGGCACATTTCTAGAGTACGGAACATCTTTTAGAAATCTGACTGCTGAGCAGCAAGTCTAAATAATGTACAGCAGGTGCTGATTAGAATAATAAATGACACAAAATGATGCCTGGCGTATAAAGGAAATTTTGTTCCTACCATTGTCAGCGGAATAATTGCACTTCTCAAAGCTCCAAAATAAGGGTAATTCCAGCTGCATGGCAGTAAACAAAAACCTCCCCACTCCTTTCACTTAATATTCTTTTCTCTCTCCTTTGCCCTATTCCTCAGCTTCCGTATTATTATCTCCTTCTGCATTTTGAAATAATGATCAAGTGTCATTACTGATTAACACATTTATTTTTTTACAAAAGCCACCCAAAGAACCAAAGGGAATCTCCCAAAGGTGCATGATATAAAGAAGGACAACCCCCACCTCCCAATTATTTGCATCTGCAGAAAGAATAAGTTATTCCATTGTCTTCTCCTTTGAAACTATCATGCTTCAGCCTTTTGCAAGCTTCCAGTCAGATTCCATTAATCATAGCTGATCTGGCCAGAATGATTTGCTTTATCTTTGTTTTTTTTCCCCCAGCACAGATTGTGGACTAATTGATGGGGGCAGCCTGGGCCTGTCCTCTCCTTACAGAAAGAAACTGTGGTGGTGTAGATACTTGAGAGCTATGTCCCTGTGTTTGCTTGATAGTTTTGCCTCCTTTCTAGGCCACTGAGTAGGAAATAATAAGGCACCTAGGGTGTGTACACATTACCGGTGGTAGAGCTCAGTGAAGTTGTCTCCCCATCTCAGTGTGTTTTACAGTGCTTTCCCTCCTCTCTGTTTATATCAACATGCTCAGTAAGTGTCAGATTCATTTCTCTTTGTGTTTACACCAGGAGGCATTGACAGGGCAGGGATGTCTTTACCCTATGCAAATATTTTTACACCTTGGCTAGAAATGAATTAGGAATGGCTGTCAGTGTGAAGCTGCTTTGAGAAACAATGCATCAAACAGCAGCATTTTGCAACAAAGTACTAACAGCTTTGTTGCTGGCTGCAGCCAGGCTAGAAAACCCATTCTGTGCCCAATAACCGGTGCTGTGGCCCATTGATGACAGCAAAATACTGGGCAAGGCTTCTCTGTGTGATGGGATCATGGGGAAAAGCTGTCCCATGAACCCATGCTGCAGAGGAGAGGGGAAGCCTATATAAGGCTGCTTCCCCTGGAACTCACATCCATTTTGCTTTGAAAGCTTCCTGCCCATCCACCCTGAGGTTAGAGCCTTCACTGAGCAATTTTGGGTCACTGGTTGACAGGGCTGAAAATGATTTCCGCCCCCCCCCTCAACCTGATTGGCACTTGGTTTGCAGATGGGTGTGTTTTGCCTTTCCCTCAGTGAAATTATGGCTTTCCTTTGTTAGGCAGAAGAACACTGTTTGTATGAGGGTGGAATTGGTATTGGGCACGATCAACATAGTATAGGGGGGCCTATAAGGGGCTTGAGATATGGATTGACCATGGCAAACCCAAGCGTGGGTTCGGTATCTGCCTGGTTGGAATTTGCACCCTGGCCCCCCAGTGAGACCTTGCTTGCTTGGCTTGTACCACAGCAAGGTTCAACACTGGCCAGCTCCTGTCATACAGGTTTGGAGTGATCCAAACCCAGTGGATCCATTCTGTCAACATGGGGCTTGTGGAATGATGAACTGATCCTTAGACCCAATGCCATGCCAACCCTTGCCCTGCCTGCTGCTGTCAATAAAGGTTTGTCCTGATTTGGTTGTACAGTCTGGTTATTTTGCTGCTCTCATGGGTCACATAATGCATCTGCCTGGACAAATAGCAAGTTGTTGGAAATCAAAGGGATTTACTGTGAAGGGCTAGCTCAACAGAAAATAAAGGTAAAGGTACCCCTGCCCTTACGGGCCAGTCGTGTCCGACTCTGGGGTTGCGCGCCCATCTTGCTTAAGAGGCCAGCGCTGTCCGGAGACACTTCCGGGTCACGTGGCCAGCGTGACAAAGCTGCTCTGGCGAGCCAGCGCAGCACACGGAAATGCCGTTTACCTTCCCGCTAGTAAGTGGTCCCTATTTATCTACTTGCACCCGGGGGTGCTTTCGAACTGCTAGGTTGGCAGGCGCTGGGACCGAGCAACGGGAGTGCACCCCGCCGCGGGGATTCGAACCGCCGACCTGACGATCGGCAAGTCCTAGGTGCTGAGGTTTTACCCACAGCACCACCCGCGTCCCTTCAACAGAAAATGGGATGCAGCAATTCTGGAATGTCTAGCATATCACAACCGATTGGTTAGGGACCTTGCCAAAAAAAGACAAATTTAATATTGTGTGGTGGTCATTCATAACATATGCTAACACCAATGAACACTCATTGCAACTTCTATTGAGTCAGTTGTATTATGCAACATTTACCATCCCTCTGTGGTCTCAAGAGTGGCTATCTCTGCTCATATTTGTTGATACTAGAGTTCCCTGTGAAGAAGGAACGCCCACTAGTTGCCCACCCTGCAAGAGAAAAATAAACCCTGAAATGTACAAATATAAGAGCATCAGCCCCGGTGGAATCAGGCCAGAGGCTGAACAGGAACTTCTAGGAGGAGGCAACCAGATGCCAACGGGAAGCCTGCAAGCAGGATTTGTGTGAAACATCCTTCTCCCCACTTGCAATTCCCAGCAGATTCAGAGGCACAAAGTGAAGGTTCAGCCTTTAAAAATATATATTAATGCCCTTGATTAGACTTAGCTTTTGTCTGGCTGTACCCAGGATCTCTGGTTAGATCCTGCAAAGAAAAGAAATTGTGAACATTCAAAAGGGTGATAGAATTTCTGGATGAAAGAAAAACTGTATTTGCTATAGAAAAGGGAGGGGCAGAGCTACACTTATTATGTGTGGTTTGATAACACACAATATCCTTGTGAAAGAGTTATCAGCAATTCCTAATGCTGCCATTTCTGCTCTCCTGACTGTGGCCACAAGGGAGCCAAAAGAAACCTTGCTTGTGTTATAAATTCTATAGCACAAGACAAAGAAAACTGACAGCAGCTATGTTGTGACCCTTGTATTAATAAGATCCAGAAAGTGGAGAAGCTTGTAGACATGCAGTCAGGAAAAAAGAGAACAATTAACATGCCTTTGTTGATCTCAGGCTACCCCTTCGCCACCACTAAGCAAGATCTGAATCTTCAAAGATGCTGATTAAACAACCACAAATTCTGGAACTGGAATGAGTTACTTGATACTAATCTTTCTTTCTTTCTCCTTCTCAAAGACAACATGTCATCACAATTCTGGAATGTTGCACAGTCAGGGGAACTGATGGCAATCATGCATCAGAAGCCGCCTATTAAATCAAGGGAGGGCAAAGCGGTGCTCATCACTGGAGGAGCCTAATAAAGGTGATTTCTTTTGTTTGGGGTTTTGCTGCAATTGAATCCTAGAATAAAGGAAAGGGAGCAAAGCAGAAGCCTCTGACGCCTCTATAGCAAATCATATTCTAATCTCCATTTGTGTGACATATTTCATTCCCCTTAGACTAAGCAGTGGCCTGGGATAACTATGAAAATCATTTTCATTAAATATGATGCTTTATGCCCCCAACAGTCATGAGGTACCCGATTAAAAAGTGTGTGTGTACCTATAGATCTATATCTTCCATACATACACTTCCCTCCACCTTCTCCTGAAAGGCCTAAATCCTATAATACTTTATAAAGATCTTATTATACAGCAACTAAGCTCTCTCTCTTTCTCTCTTCCTCTTCTTCTTCCTCTCCCCCTGCCCTCTCTCTCCTGACCACTTTCATCTTATTCAGTTTGATTAAGGTCACTGGGGTAAAGTTGTTCCTGGTGTAATCCTATTGACATCAGAAGAGCTGCATCTCAGATCACTTAGGCACACTGAGCCAATATTTGGTGCCCTACCTTTGTCAAAAATAAAATGATAATGTCCCCTTTTATGGTTGGGCCCTGCATACCAGCATCCCATAATAAGATAAAACCAGATTCTATTACTTCAGAAGTCAAATAATTTGTACCTACTAGGGCTGTATAAAAGATTCAGATAAATTCCAAATCTATAACCAAAGTGGAGCTGCTTCCGGCTGAATGGGATTGTCTGAAATGAACTGGGGTCTCTCTGAATTGCCCCAACACAAAATGGGGATCTTAAAAGTGCCGAAGAGATTCAGATGTTAAAAAGCCACCAGAAACATTGTGTCTGCAAAACTGAAACCTTTTACACTTAACTCTCCGTATAAGGAAAACACCAGGGTAGAACTGTACACACAAAACAAATGTACAACAACATGTTCTGCTGTAATCCAAATCCCATGTGTATTTTCCAGAAAAAAATAATAATCAGGTATCAAATTAGTGATAGGCATCTGTTCCTCCACTCAGCTAGCACTGAGCCAAAAAATTTTTGTAAATCAGTTTTGGATGGGAGGAAATGCCATTGGAAATAAGAAGATGGATTGTCAATCAGCTGAAAGTTCCAGGTGTGACAGCACCGCACTCACACACACAACTTTGGGCAATGCAGGACTACTTAGTTTATGGTTGATCTGAGTTGGAGAGAGGTAGTCAATGTGCTTCTCTCGTGAAAATGATGGACTACAACTCCCATCAGCACCATAAGGGATGATGGGATTTGGACTCAAACAACACCAGGAGGACACTATGTTGCCTGCCCTTGGAATAGGGATGTGTTGGTTCCCATTCCTAAATTGGGCTTGGGGAAGGAACTTGTTTTGCATGCTCTGTGTTATTTCATTGTTTGAGTGCACCACTTGGTTTTATCCAGCCTTAAGTCTTTTATGATAGATAGGTCACAATGGTCAGATTCAAAGTGGATTCCGGGGAATGAGAGATATGACTGGCTTTGGTGAACATCATGAAGCATCAGGGTAGTGAAGAGGGAGCTTACTGGTTCAAGGGGATCTGGGCTAGGGAATGCCACCTCCCTTGGGCTTTGATGACTTTATTGACTCCTAGACTTACTTCTCTTCCCAGTTCTATGTGTCACTGCCAGTTCTTGAGAGGGATAGGAGTGGGGAGCTCAGCATGGTGTGGGTGCAGTGGAAGGAAAGTCAGGTTGGCTTTGTTGCCATGTGCACAC
Source organism: Podarcis raffonei (assembly GCF_027172205.1). Classification (NCBI taxonomy): domain Eukaryota; kingdom Metazoa; phylum Chordata; class Lepidosauria; order Squamata; family Lacertidae; genus Podarcis; species Podarcis raffonei. The sequence goes on from NC_070609.1 coordinate 46,086,331, forward strand.
AACACAGAGCTCCTCATACCTCTCAGGAATTGACAACAATGTTCAGTATTGAGAAAGCAGGTGAAGAACACCTGTGCCACTCCACCAACCACTCCTAGGATAGGGTGGCCAGTCACCCACATAAAGTGAGCAGCAGGTAATGCAATATTCTAGCTCTCACCTTGGTATCAATAATACCTGCACTTTGTCAAGGGAGATGGGCTTTAACTAATTAAGAATGTTGCGGATCAGGCACTGACATTAATAAAGCCATGGCTCATAGTTCAACCTATTTACAGTTTCTCATTTCCAGGGATGTGGGAATGAAAGTATTTAAACAAACGAATCTGCCAGCATCATGCTGACTTTGTCCCAGAGCTCTCAGAACCAGACATAACAGGTTGCTCGTCCCATTTCTGCTTGTATACTCTGCATTCCTCTGTTTTCATTCTATTAATAATAAAGCAGTGTCACAGATAATTAAAAAGAAACCCAGTCCCAATATTTATTAAAGAATAAAAATATGATCTTTGGGGAAAGCTGTCACATACAATAAAGCCACACTATCTGCCTAGAGTTACAGTGATTTTTAAAAAAACTGTTTAGAGGAAGAAATCTAGTGAAATGCTGTTAAATTAATTGCTGCTCTACAAGGGAAGCTTTAAAATGCTGTAATTAATTGACCTACTGCTTGAGACAATTTTCATATACTTAACAACCACTCTTGCAAGAGAGGAGAGTGACAGCTCTCTTTCATTTGGAAAGAAAGAAGGAGAGTAGAGAGGGGACCAGAAGCATGGAACAGTGTTAATCATTTAACATTTTTTTTATCCTGCATGTTGATGCGCTTTCTAATTATTCCCTCTTTGATAGAAAAATTGTAAAAAAGAGAAAACAAATCAAAATAGTGCAACAACATAGTCTACTTTTTCATCACCATACATTATTTTTCAGAAAAGCTCTAAATTTACACCATATGTTGACTAAATTAATAATGATCATTACTCATGAAGGAAGATATATACATTGTGTATTGGGTGAAATTAGAATGCAACTTAATTTTTTTACAGCAGGGGTAGGGAATCTTAACCCTTCATGCCTTTTACCTGGTCCTTGAAATACTCACAAGGGTTGCCATATTTCAAAAAAATGAATTTTTTAAAGGAAATTCACCACAAAAGAATCAACACTTCTGACATGGGTTGCCATATCCCCTGGTTTTCCTGGACATTTTTTACCAATTTTTGGAAATTCAGCCTGGGTGCTATTTCCAACAGACAAATCCTGGATATATCCAGAAGATTCCAGACGTATGGCAGCCCTCCCCAAGGCCATTTTGTCAAACTAGCCCAAGGTAGTTTGTTTTTGGCTGGCTGACATGTGTCATTGAATTCTGATAATGCTTCTTGCTTGTCTGGATGGAGGATAGGGATGGGGTGGGGAGTGAGAAGGTAGAAATTATTCTGCTGTACAAATGTAAAATTCACATTCATAAGGCCCACTTTTGCCTTTAGCTCTACTCATCATTGGGATGTGGCACTCAGACAATTGCCCAGAAGGGGATGCAGCCCTCAGTTGTTGTAAGGAGAGCACTGATCTCAGGTAAGAGAAGTTACAAGGTAAAGCTTGGCCACATGAGATGATAGCTCTGATGTTACTTCAGCAATCATCAAACTGACCCTGAGTCATATTTAGCAGCAGCTGCAGCATCCATCTTGCTAGCCCCACTGTCACTGGAAGGTGGCTTGCCAGCCTGCTCCATCATTCTTACCTTTGACAAAACAGGGGAGATTGTGGTTTCAAAGGGGCCTCTGTGATGTAGTCCTCTGTGTCTGTGCCACTACAACCACAGGGTGGAAGGACACTGGCACCACAGGTTCTTCTGGTGGAAGTGCTTTTGGGAGCTGGGCCTATGAGCCCTTCTGCTCCAGAGTTCTCACCCTCATCCTCTGAAGAAGACAAATCAAATTCCAGGTTATCCTGCCAAAGGTTTTGGTTGCCAAAGGCCGTGGTTCTTTCAGATTTGAAGGCAATAAGCATACTTATGGATGAAGGCTATAGGTTTTATTGGTTACACAGAAAGCATTGGACATTAAGAACCATATCAAACCTCCATCGAGCCTAATTAGACTAAACAAGGCAGACTACTGAGATCTTATGTTATACATGAAGAGCAGATGTTCTACCACTGAGCTATGGCCCTTCCCAATAAGAGAGGGGTGTGTGTGTGTGTGTGTGTGTGTGTGTGTGTGTGTGTGTAGCTGCCTTACACTGAGTCAGACCATTGGTCCTTCTAGCTCAGTATTGTACACAATGACTGGCAGCAACTCACAGTCTGACTTGGAGATACCAGGGATTGAAACTGGGACCTCCTGCCATTGAGCTGACTCCTCAAGTAAGCAGTGCTTGTTTGTGGCAGGAGAGGTGGAGCATAATTGCCTCTCCCTCTCCAAATCATGCTGCACATGTGTGTGCACGCAAAACCAACTGAAATCACATGTCCATCTGAAAATGGTACAGCTACCATTATATGGCATTGCAATTGTATGAGTATACAAAGCTATCACTGTGCCCATTTAATCTACTTTCAAATATGAGTTGTTGTGTGTTGTACTATGCTTAGAGTTTGGATTTTTATCTGCCTCCTTCCTTTCCCTTCCCCACCCCATTTTCTTCATGTTGCAGCTATTGGGTACTATCCACATCCCACTGAATAGCAACCCCCACCCTCATCCAAAAAAAATAATCTGAATGGCTTTTGTTTGCGCTATGCATTTGCATGTAATGGATTCTGCTTAGGTTGATTGGAAAAGTGTAATTAAAGGAGCTTTATTTAATGTGGAAATCTGGGTTTTCTGCTCTACTGGATGAGATTACATAACAAAGGAAGAACTGTGGCAGAAATTGCTCTGGCAAAAAGAAAATCAGTTTGGCCAACACACATCAAAGAATATATCTTTTGGCAATGGTTCAGACAAAGGAAAATAAAACGTCAAGAGAATTTGGTTTGCAGCTAAATGGTATGTATAATTAAAGAATCTGGAAACACAAACCTCATAGTATCCCCTTGGCATAAGGTCCATGTCCCTTCATATAGGTTTGCAATGAGAAAGATTCACTAGCCGACAGGGATGGGGCAGAATTTTGATTCAGTTTGCATTGAAAGGCAAGCTGATCTCATTTGCACTTTTGATGTGAACATGTATTAAGAAAAACCAAACCGTAACACTTTCCAAAACAATATGCAAACCTGATGGCAACCATCCTTCAAAATGTGCATCTCTCTAAAGTTTGCAATGTGGTTCTCCAGTCAAGTAATGTTTTCAAATATGCATCTACTAGGATAACACACATACTAGAAATGCACATATTTGTGAAGTTAACATACAAAATGCATTATATGTGGGGAAATTGCTTTGTTGGGGGTGGGAAAGTAATTAGAAAAAACTGCATATAAAGGGATATAGAGAAATTTGCGCTAAAATTGTGATTAATTTTCATGAGTACTTAAAAGAAGAAAGTGCAAACTGATGAGGAAATGTGGCAAACCAAATTTAAGACTGGGAAAACGAGAAATTGAAATGGGCAGATTTGCCAATGAACGTTGAGAATTGGTGCCTGTGACAGGTTCCCATTCTGCATACATGGTGGCTGTCAGCTTTCAGAACCAAAAAAAGATTTCCACTGTTAATCATGCTATCCATCCACTTAGCAAATGGAAACAAGAATCATTAGAACATTGCCATTTGGAGAGATAATAGATATATCTTCTGCATAATATTCATTAAATGGCCTATGCAAAAAAAGAAAACGAAATGCATTGTTGCATTAATCAGAAGAGAAATAGCTAAACCCGGCATTGTATTCCTCAATTCATGTACGACTGCTTAAGCTGATTACAACAAAATCTAACGGACTGAATATTTTTCATCTGAAGGTTAAATTCTCAATTAATTTTCCAGCATGTTGCCGTCTCTAGTAAGTGCTGCTGCTAATTGCACTGAAACAATAGCATTCTCTGTTTGAAAGGGAGTGTGTGGATTCCAGACACTGTCAGAGATCTAATGGGCCCAGAAGTGTTTCAGTGCATATAAGAATTGCTCTATAAAGCCACAATCCAAATTCCCAACCCCACTTGCTTTTAAAAGATGGCTTGTGTGGTAAGAGAGCTGTTTATTGTACATTTTCTTCTTTTTAAAACTTGAATTCAGAGCTTTAAATGACTGCTATTTACAATAATTTCTGACAAACCCTTTCTATGAAAATTACTGTGTACTGAGGCCATTCTTCTTTCTTGGAGTACAACAGAAATATGCTTTCTAAAGCATTTTTTCAGTTCAAAACAATCAGGAATAGGAGCAAAAAAAAGTGTTATGTTATTTACTGGTCAGGGGTGTATTTTTGTATTTTTGTTTTATTGGAATGCTTCCCGTTTTCAGTTAACAACTGTTAAAGCAAGAGTCATATTGAGAACAGAATCTCATGAGACCATTTTCACTGACTGCACCACTTAAGGGTTATAGGCAGGGGGTTGCCATGTTTGAAATCCAGCATACTTTGATTGATTGACATACAAAACTAGCAGGCATTATAATAATATATTAATGAAATAATATAATATAAACACTGTGTTTGACTGTGGCCACATTTTTAACCTACCTGAAGAGAGATGCTCTTGTTTAAAATTAAAGATCACAATTTTGGGGGGAAATAAATAAAACAAGTGTGTGTGTGTGTGTGTGTGTGTGTGCGCGCGCGTGCTGATGTTTTCTTAGTCTTCTTAAGCATATTTTTAACTTTAACAGCTTGGAAAATTATGACGGCTAGTGGGGCAAAATACGAAGGATCAATAAAATAATATCAAAATACATTTTAGTCATCTTCTTGTGAGCTGGTACATTTGGATATGAGCATTTTGATATGCAACACTTCCGTTTATAATTTATTTTATTATATTTTTAATACATAACAGCATTTAATTTTGTATCATCAATGCCATTCCTGATATATGCTACATGTTTGAAATAAGTCATATATATATATATATATATATATATATATATATACACACACACACACACACACATACACACACACACACACACACACAAATATCACAGAAAATAGACTATATATACACAATAAACAAATAATAAATAGCAAGTACTTCATTTTTCATATTTTCAGCCACCTGAAAACCAGCATTTTCATTATCTCCCTGAAACCCAGGGATGAGGAACATATGGTATCCTCCACATGTTGCTGGACTCCAGCTGTCATCATCCTCCACTATTGGCCACACTGGCTGAGTCTGGTGGGAACTGGGGTCCACTTACAACTGGAGGAGCACAGGTTTCCCCTCCCTGCTTTAAAGCATTGCAGAAGTGGATGGCCAGCCCACCCTTTGCTGTTCCAAGTTCTTTTCATACCTATTCCAACTGACCTCCATTTATTTAGTCTTTCTTTATCATCTCCCTGCATCTAGTTTATTATTGTTAACTTGATCATTGAGATAAAATATTCTAAAAAAATTTAACACATATGTATTTAAATGGAATTTTTCAAGTGGAATTTTTTAATTGTTTTTTTAAAAAACACATTAATGCAGAAACAAGGATGGGATCGGTGAACAAATATGGAAGTGACACCAACTAGAAATAAAGTGATTCATCCACCTATAACTGTGGTCTCTTATCTAGTGGTGTGACACACGTCCACAGACAGCTGTGATAATACTTTCATCCTAGAAGGCAGACTACATGAGGAAAGATTAAACAAAATGGGTATAGTGTAGGGATGGGGAACCTCAGCCTGGAGTTATTTCTGTCAGGCCCTCAAGACTCTCCCCTGGGCCACACCCACGTCCCATGTCCCATCCCTCGCTAAGTTTGCTTTGAGGTCTCCTTTTGTTTACTTTGTTGGAATGGATGCTTTCCTGATAGAAAACTCAACTTCTCTCTCTCTCTCTCTCTCTCTCTCTCTCTCTGTGTGTGTGTGTGTAGAAACTAGTGTATTGTTGTTGTTGTTTAGTCGTTTAGTCTTGTCCGACTCTTCGTGATTCCATGGACCAGAGCACGCCAGGCACTCCTGTCTTCCACTGCCTCCCGCAGTTTGGTCAAACTCATGCTGGTAGCTTCAAGAACACTGTCCAACCATCTCGTCCTCTGTTGTCCCCTTCTCCTTGTGCCCTCCATCTTTCCCAACATCAGGGTCTTTTCCAGGGAGTCTTCTCTTCTCATGAGGTGGCCAAAGTATTGGAGCCTCAGCTTCACAATCTGTCCTTCCAGTGAGCACTCAGGACTGATTTCCTTAAGAATGGAGAGGTTTGATCTTCTTGCAGTCCATGGGACTCGCAAGAGTCTCCTCCAGCACCATAATTCAAAAGCATCAATTCTTCGGCGATCAGCCTTCTTTATGATCCACCTCTCACTTCCATACATCACTACTGGGAAAACCATAAGGTAAAATTCACATTCATTGCTGTGCCCCCTTTTGCCCACCCACTACTGGTATGTGGCCCCTGCCCAAAAGGCTGAATAATGTTCCCCACCCTGGTACAGTGAATATAGGTGTTCAAATAATAATAATAATAACACGGTGGAAATAAGACCTAGTTTGCAAAAGAAAGGCAGGAAGAATGGTGAGCCAGTTGGGACTATGAAGAACATAATGGTCAAGATCCAAAGAAATGAATTATATACCAAATTCTATACCAAGGAAATGAATTTATTCCCCCTAGGAAAATTTAGAGTTTGGTTTCTCCAAAAAGCAGCTCTCCAAGTTGCATGGCCTGCATCAAAATGTCATTTTTAATATGGCACTGGAAACTTTAAATGATAAAAAGATTTTTTTAATTTAAAAAATGCCATAAGTAATGTGAAGCTCTTGGGTGCAAATCTTTAGATTCTGGCCAAGGAATGGAAAGGAGGGGCAGAAAATTAAACAAAAGCACTGGAACAAGCATAATGTTAGAGTTGTGACTCCACGTGAAAATTTCAAAATTAATTTTCTTGCTGACAGTATCCATCACTATAATTCACATTAATTTGGGGCATTCGTTTGTCTCAGACTAGCCAATCATGGAAACAAGTGACAGAGCATCATGATTTCCAAAAGAGTAGCAAAATATTAGTCTACTTTGCCTGAAGCCTTTTTACAGATTAAACAAACACTGCTATAAATGCTATCTGGGAATCAAGTAGCATGCGTAAAATTCATGGTGGTGATTCTTAAATGAAGCAATTTTCATGCATTTGAAATGATGTCAAACTCTTATACAGGATTACACTAACTCATCTGCAACATGAAATATACAGCCAATACATTTTTTTAATATAGTTTAACATCTTCTTCTGGATTGCAATCCCTCCTTAGTTATGTTTCCCAACCAACTCACCCAAAAGTAAGGCACAGATGAATAAAAGGTTATGGACTAATTCAGATAAATATATGAGAGAGCATCTTCTTCCACCACTGACTGACCTGTGCAATACATTAAGCAGAAGAGGTCTCGTGCATTGCCCTGGTCATATCAGAAACTAGAAGCATAGGAGCCAACTCCTACGGGCTGAGGTCCCTTCAGCTGCCCCATAAAATCTTTGAGGAGGCTGCCCCCAAAATGGTTTATGGGCATTGCCATTCAAATGGTGTCCATGCACCACATCTTGTGATTGATTATGTGGCATGGGGCACCCCTGACAAGGAGGGTGATGGCATGAGATAGTAAATGCTTGGTGTTTGACCCACAACTGCTCACACCCTTCCAAGTGATTTTCAGTCTGCCCCCACTGTAGCAATATTTATGAAAAGGCTAAAGACATTTTTATTTGGCCAGGCAATTGATCCATGAAGCATTTTTTTTTTCTTCTGGGGGGTGGGGTGGGGGGCTACAGATACAATGGTCGCTGCCTATCCTATTTGATTTGATTTTGTGGTTTTAGTGTTGTTTTACTGACATATTGTGGTTTTATTATTCTTGGTGTTCATTGTCCTGTGCGCCAGACTGGAGGAAGTTTGGGACAGAAAATATTCAATAAATCTATAAATCTCGAGTTAAGGTTGTTTGTGTTCCACAGTGCTTCTTCCAGAAGAAGTTCTATACTTGCCTGTAAATTTTGTCTGGGGTAGGTGACAGAAAATTCTACAATAGGTAGCATGTTGTTCGTAAACCTCCATTCATCTCACAACAGCACTCTTAAACTATTCTAACTGAAACTTTTCTCACATTGTAAATGACATAAACACATTATTGTGAGTTATAAAAGAGCCTACATGGAGGAACGTTCCAAGATAGGTAAAGATTCTAAAGGGGATGATAAATCGATGGAGAAATGCACAGCACAGTGGAAATTGCTCTTCAGCAATTTGGACCAGAAGGCTAGAAAGATTTTACTCCAAGCAGAGACTTTTATAGCAGTATTAAAGCATGTCCAGCTGTCATTGGATAGCCCCGCTCCTTGTGGCCTCAAAGACAGAGATAACATAGCCTGCCAATTGTGTTAGGAGAGTTTTTCATCCTGAGGGCCACATTCGTCATGGGCAAACTCCCAGGGGCTGCATGTGGGTGGGGCCAGAGGAAAAACTGGGAGGAGCAACAGACTTGACTCTTTGTAGAGTAGGTCACATGAAAGCCAGACGTTTCTACAGGCACATCACTTCAGCTGCAAGAGGTGCTACATAGTTCAAGGACATATTCCAGCCAGGGAAAAGCAATAAAAGAGGGCTGCAGAGGGACATGGTGTGGGGAGAATCCCAAGAGCCATACAGAGGGGTCTGGAGGGCCGTATTTATCACAAATACCCCAGCCTGAGGTTCCTCTTCAGCCTTCCAAAGAGTGGTTTCCAGTCCTAGCAATGATTTCATTAAAACTTTGGCTAGGACTCTAAAGATTACACTTATTCCATGCTACTAGGTTCCAACATGGGAAGCAGGGGTGTAATACTGGCAACTGTCAAGATGTGTGTTCTTTTGTGTGATTGTGGGCATTTTCCTCCTAGGCATAGATAGTATCAAAACAAGGTTTACTTTCTTTTTCTGTAGTATATACATTTTGAATACTTTTTGGACATACTCTTCCTCTAAAGTACACATTTTTGTGTCCATATTTAATTGAAACTGCAAGCTCTTGCATTTTCCCTGGTACAAAACAATCCTTTATGCATGTAAGGGAGGGGGGTATACAAGCCAGGAGGAATGAAAGGCTCTATGAGGGTGGGAACTGAACTGGCCCATGATCACAACTTAAGCCATTACAATCAGAAACAGAGGCACTAATCAATGGAGAAGCGGTTTTTGAAAACTCACAAAAGAGAAATAATCAAAACCATTAAAAATGCAATCACTTCCAACTGGCTGTGCCTTTGTTTGCCTTTGCTTCTCCTGTTGACCAGGTAGACTGTGCTGAGAGAAAGCAGGCAAGTCAACAGACAACAAGGAAGACCCACTCACTGATATCATCTTGCCCAAGTGTTCCCCAAAACCTGAATCAGGCACCAAATTAGACCCCTCCTCTGCTGCCTACCCACTTTTAACTGGCATATAACTCCAGCAGCATAAAAGCAATTTACTTTCCAGACACTGTGCTTGGCCATCTCATTGATTAGAGCTTCCTAATTATTTTCAAGTGATGTTTAATGGAAGAAAATACTTTCAGGATTAGATTTGTCTCATTAGCAACATGTAGCATTTCAATTAAGCCCATTCACTGTATCACCAACCATACATTTTTCTCAACCGCTGCTTCTCACTTCAGCCCTCCATTCCATTTTGACCAGCTTCTCATTGCTGTGCTTCTGTGCATTTTAATTGAAGGATTTCTTAAAGCTGGATGGTTTGACACATGTACTTTATGAGATTTTATAAAATTAAAATAAAAAATAGAGGGGAGAGAGAAAGAGATAAATGCTATTGGAAGCAAAGTGGAAAGAAAAGTCATCTGGAGGTGAGAATAGAAAAAACTGCAGGGGTACGAATGATGCACGGAGCTCTCTAAGGAAAGAAAATTTGTTCATGGTGCACTTCGCAGTGTGAATCATGCTGTTTTTCAGATAAGCTGCAAAATAAAGTTTAGCAGGGCATGTTGTTTTACAAGTTGATGATGATCTTTAGGGCCGTGTGAACTTTCAGTGCAAACAATCTTCTGGCTTTGATTTGAAAACCTTTCCTTTTATTTTGCTTCGCTGTTGCATAAGATGTACTCCTACCTCTCATTTGGGGATTTATTTATTATTGTAACATACTCAAGATCCTGCTTCTTTTCTGAACCCCCACTTTTTGGCCACAGACATTTTCCACACGTAATCTTCCATGCAAGCCCCCTTGTAGGCGCACCCATCCACATGTTTTGCATCCTTCCACATAGAATGCCTGGAAGAAAATGAAAAGGAATACTTAAATAATTCCCAGGATGATGTGTTCAATATTGCAAGAAAATTAGATGTTTCCTCATTGTAACTTATTTACATTCAAATTTTATTTTTGCCTCTCTAGGTTCAAATGTCCATTCAAGGTCACATACAATATATTGAAACCCATTGTTATTTTTAATATTATTTGTTATATTTGCCTATTGCTTTTTACAAAAATCTCAAAGCAACTTCCAGATCATTAACATAGAAAATCCACAACACAGAATAAAACACAATAATAAGGGTATTTATCCACCAAGAATAAAAAGGGAAAATTCTACGCCACTAAAAATAAGCAACCAAAGCACACACTGTGGCTGCTAATTCCATTTTTAACATTGGATGTGTTAGGTCATTACCTTTCCTTCTGAAATGGTGGGTATGTAGAGAGTACAAAAGAGAAAAACAACAGCTGCCAAGATTACAGCTAGAGTACGTAGGAACATAGCAGTCATAGCTGTCAACGTTTCCCTTTTTTAAAGGGAAATTCCCTTATTCCGAAAAGGATTCCTCGCAAGAAAAGGGAAAAGTTAACAGCTATGATAGCAGTGATGGCTGATCCATTAGGGCAAGTGGGGTGCTTCCCCACCAACATCAGTCTTCCCTCAGCCAACCCCCCAGCCCATACCTTGTTACTTACATCCGGTCCAGGTGGTGACACCGGCTGTCAGATCCCTCCTCCTTAAGTCTCAAAGTTGCAATGAAGGGGACTTCCGGGGTGGCGCCATCGGCAATGGCGGACTCCCTCTGAACTGGAGGGACCAGCTCCACGCGAAATGGGTCGTTTCCGCTACAGCGAAGCGGGGACCCTTTAAAAAATCACAGGCGGATGAAGCCTGTGACCATGGGACTCGGTGGGCACTTTTAGTGCCCCCCCAACCCGCAAAGGAACCCATTAACGGGCTCCAAAGCAAAGAGGGGAAAGTGGCGCGGTGCTGTGAGTCTACTGCTTTTTCTGTGGAGCGAAGCTGCATAGCCGTTGCCAGAGAGCGCTGCCTTTTTCCTGGGACAATTTGGCATCTAAAGAATCACCCGTGAGTACTTAAAACTTGAACAATTGGACTTTAAATAAGGACTGGCCAGTAGAGAGGAATTGGACTTAAAATTTACTTCAATTTGGTACTGAAACGGGAAGGTCTAAACAGGAAGTCAGCCTTCCGTTTCTTTGTAGTCAGAATAAAGCAAAGACAACGTAAACTAGAGCTTAGAAAATTACTTTTAAAGGATTGGCTTTCATCATTTAAAATAGTGGAACCCCCCTTCGGTAGCAGGAGAAGAAGGGGGATCTCTTTTTGGACTGTTTAAACCTGCAGAAGTGAGTTTAAAGTAAAGTAACTTTCCACCGTCCTGATCCTGGAGCGGAGTGTCAGGACTGACGTTTGAAGCTCATTGACCAGAGACAAATGTTTTTGACAGACAGCTAAAAGAAAAGTAACATAGTGACTCCATTGTTTCCTTTCACATTTCTAAGGAACAAATAATGACTGAATATCTTAAAAAAGAAACTTTGTTGCTATTGTTCTTAAAAGAAAGAATAAACAGAAGTTTTCCCCCTAGAGGGAGACTGTGAAATTGTAACCAACTTCAGGAGCTTGCAGCTGTTACAGATTACAATCGTGGGAAAGGACTTGTGACCTTGTAGGACAATGTTTTCAGAAGTTCTGTTGGGTGCTTTCTGTAAAATAAATGCCCTATTGGATCAGTTAAGCCAGAAGACGGATTTGATGACTAATGCGGCCAGAAATTTTGAACAGGCAGTAGGAAACTACAAGGAGCCTACCCAGGAACTAAAACAGGAGTGTGCTATGACAGCACAGATGAGAGAAGAGGATACTGCTGAATCCTGGGTGCCAGAAATGGAGGGAGTTGCGGCCCTGCAGGATCATGAGCCTTTGGATTTGATAAATGAATTTGGAAAAAACCAGATTTGGAAAGATAAAGTTTGGTTTGGTTTGGAAATGGGGGGGTTGGACTGACCCTCCCATGCAGGGATGTTTGGACTTTCTGAGTCTGGTAATGGGCTGTCAGATGTTTGGAGCTGTGGGGGCTCTTAATTTTGGAGGGAATCTGAAACAGGTGTTTAAATATCACATGGAGTTTAGTCTGGACTATGGAAATGGGACTGATCTGCTGAAAAGGGTCAAAAACATTACTAAGCTGGAGTTCTCACGAGTGAAAGGAAAATATGAAGAAGAGTCGCGGAAGGGACATGGAAGAGACTTGAGGGCCTCGGATATAAGGATACCAGGTTAATGCACTAGATTAATGGGACAAAAAAGACTGACAAAATCCGGGACCAGGAGGAAGGGACGCTGGATGAAGATTGGATTGTTTCTTTTATCATTAGGACTGTTTTAAAATAATTGATGAATGTTAGAAAAATGTTAGAAAAATGTTGAAATGGAACTATTTGGTTCTAGTAAAAATGTTTAAAGAATTAGGTTAATGATATGGTTATGAGAAGCTGGTAAAATTAAGATTTAAGTTTTAAGGTTTGCTATAAGACAAGATGAAAATAGATTAAGATAATGTAAGGACAAAATATTATGAACTATGGAAAGGATTTGCTGTGATAATTATTAACCAGGATACAAGAAAGGGGAGGAGGAGGAGGTCAAAGAAAGAAGGTAATGAAAGTTAAAAATTTGAGAATGATGGATGTATTTTTTCTTTCTATTTTTCTGTTTTGTCTTTTTTTCTGTTTTTTCTTTTTTATAATTTTAAAAAAAATCTTTAATAAATATTATTTTTTAAAAAAATCAAAGTTGCAATTAAGCAGGTGTATGGAGAGAAAGAAACAGAATTGTTTGGTTCTGCCTATCAATCACTCTGGCTTCACTTCCTGTTGACTTCATTATCTTCTGTCTTACCAGCCTCAGTGGACACCAGCCACCTGTGGAACATAGGAATCTGTCTTATACCAAGTTAGCCAATTGGTCCCTATAGCTCAGTGTTGTCTAGACTGACCAGCAGCAGCCCCACAGGGATGTTTCCAGCCCTACCAGGAGATGTCACTGAAAACTGAACCTGGGACTTTCTGTATGCAAAGTAGATGTTTTACCATTGAGCCACACCCTTTCTCTGTAGAAAACTATGCCTATTTGAGAACATAAGTGCAAAAACCACGCATATCAAGTTACTAGAACTACCTCTTTATTTTTAACAGTGCTAAAAAAAATTTTTTACTAGCATCCAAGTGTCAGTGCAAACAATAAATATTGCAGACGGCTAAATGATTCACATGGGCTCAGCGTTCTCTTGAAGACAGCAGCTCATGCCTACGAAATAATTCCAGGGCTGCCTGTGTGTATTCTAAAGCCAAGGAAAATGGAGTTTAAGCCTCCATTTTGGCTCCTCTCCAGGTTTCCAATATCAAATAACTTGAGTTCAGTTTAATGCTATGCTTTCAGGATTACCTCAGGATATTTGATTTAATGGCAAACTTCTCGGGCACAACTCTCTGTCGTCTTTTTTTTTTTTCCTTTGGAAAGGAGAAAGTTAGGAGGACCTATTTTATTTTTAATTAATTTTATGGGGTATCATGTTCAAGGTCTTGCACCTTGGTAGCTTTCCATGTATTCATAAGTGTTGTGCTTTAAATGGTCTCCGTAGTGAATCGTTTACTGACTTTCCCTCCATTGTCTTCTCTTTCTGTTAATTCTTTGGCACAACCTTGAAGGTTACAAACTTCCTTTTTGTGTGCATCTGTGTCTTTTGTCAAAGTCTACTAATACGATGCAACATGATGCATCAGTGCATTCATTAAAGCCACAGAGCAAACTCAAGGTTTCTTTCCCTTCCTGTTATGGTTAACAAGGTGCTCTATATTGCATTTTAATCTTGCTCATCTCTTGCCCTGCCCCTTGGCCATTGTGATTAGTGCAGAAAACACAATCCAGAATCGATCATTTGCAGTTTGCTTTATAGTGCTGGTGTCCCAGGGTCACATTCCCTTCCGTACAACCACCTGAGGGCCACATATGCCAGCAGTGTGTTCATCCAGCGGTAACAGTGGCTGGAGCAACCAATGTATGTTTTGCCATTGCACAGTAGGGTAGGTTCTAGACACACTCACACACCCCTCTCTGTGCTCTGTCTAGGCAAGCAAGAGGCATTATCATAGTTCAATGACACATCCCAGCCAAACAAAAGCAGCAAAGAAGTGTGTGAATCAGGGCCAATGCAGGGTGTGGCTGGTGAGAGGGTGTGCAAGGAGAGTCCCAAGGTCCAGAAAGAGAAGCTTGGGGGGTTGCATTTGGCCCTCAGGTGTGAGGTTCTCCATCCTTACTTTTGTAAATCAATTAATAAAGGAAGCTGCCTTGTGCTGGGTGAGACCATTGGTAATTCTAGCGCCCTATTGCCTACAGTGCCTCTCTCCAGGGTTTGCAACTGGAGTCTTGCCCTGTGCCCAAGGTTCCTTTCGGACCTAATACACTCAGGTTTTATTGTCAACAACTGAGCTGAGGTCCCTCCTTACACAACCAGCAGCCCTTTCTTGAGTTACACTGAGTCAAATGGCTCAGTGTAGCTCAAGAAAGGGCTGGCGAAATCAGATGGCTCAGGTGGTGAACTGTGGGGGGGGGCAGAAGATTGCATGCCTCTAGAGCTAGCCGCTGGACAACCCACCCACCTTATCATTACTTCTATCACTCACCCTACTCTTCTTCTTGCTGCTCCTCTTTTCTCCTTCACTCTGAGGAAAGGGTGTGATCTGTTATGGGTTTGGTCACCAAGAGAATCCCAAGTGCCATCCTCACTTCCCTGTGGTGGCAGCAAGTTACTTTAAAAAAAAACCGTGACAGGGGCAGGGAATAAAAGAAGCAGTGGTTGAAGAGGAGGATGAAGAGGGAAAGCAGAAGTATCAGGGAGGAGGAGACAGTCGTGGAGAGCAGGGGGAGGTGGCATAGTCTACTCACCTTAGGTGACACCATGTACAGCACCAGCTCTACTTTCTCCAATATGCACTAGATGGCTGCCGTGTGTTTTAATCAACCAATTAATATGTTACAAATTGGAAAGGTTTACATCAAAGTTTACAGGGATGGGAACCTGTGAGTCTTCAGATGTTGCTGAATTACAACTCCCACCATTCCTGATCATTGGCCATGCTGGCTGGGACTGATGGGAATTGGAGTCTAGCTGCTTCTGAGGGGGCCAAAGGTTCCTCATTCCTGGCTTTACACGATTTGCAATTCCCAGAGTGGGAATTGTAGCTTTGTTAGGACAATAGGGGTCTCCCAACAACTTTCAGCACCTTTAACTACAATTCCCAGGCTTCTTTGGGAGGAAGCCATGCCTGTACAATCATACTGCTTTAAATGCATAGCGCAGATGGTGCCTAAGTTTATATAGTTGCCTTTTTTATTGCATTCCTCCATGCACACCTGGTATGTATTTGCCAGATTGGAAGTCAATCACATATGGAAATAAATACCCTCTTCTGTTCATAACTTTTCAGGAGAGAGGTTTTGGGCTTCCAATACGCATAGAAAGCAGAGCACCAGCTGTGTGTGTGTGTGTGTGTGCCTAGCCTGCTTTTCCTTCTTGTTCTCCTTTTGATAGGGTGCTGCAAAATTTATAAGCCGTATATGAGGCTATGTTAAGGGTTTCCTCTGTAGTTTATGATTCTATTACAATTGAGACTTCACATACGCCATAATCCTCTATTTGATAGACTTGGCCAGCTGTACACCTTAATCAAAGAGGCATATATGACATTCAGGAGTGTGCTTAGAATTTGAGTGCAGTGGTTGGGGACAGAGACAAAGAAAAAAAAGCTGGAGATTTGAAGACTGCATCAGCAATAAAATACTGAAACAATAGGACTCTGGTGGTGTTCTGTCAGGGTTAAAATGATATGTGAAAGAAGCACCTGGCTTGACAGTAGTACATGTGAAAAGGATCTAGGAGTCTTAGTAGACCACAAACTTAACATGAGTCAACAGCATAATGCAGCAGGAAGAAAATGGTAATGCTATTCTTGGTTGTATCAACAGAAGTATAGTGTACAGGTCAGGGGAAGTAATACCACCACTCTAGAGTGCCTTGGTCAGACCACACTTGAAACAATGTGTCCAGTTCTGAGCATTACAGTTTAAGAAGGATATTGACACACTGGAACATGTGCAGAGGAGGGCAAACCAAGATGATCAAGGGTTTGGAAACCATGCCTTATGAGCAACAGTCGAGGGAGTTGGATATGTTTAGCCTGGAGTAGAGAAGACTGAGAGGTGATATGCTAGCCCCCTTCAAAGATCTGAAGGGCTATCATATGGAAGATGGATCAAGCTTGTTTTTTTCCTGCTCCAAGAGTGTAGGACCTGAACCAATGAATTCAAATGACAAGAAAGGAGATTCTGACTAAACATTAGGAAGACCTTTTAGATGGTAAGATCTGCTCTATGGTGGAATAAGCTGTCTCGGAAGGTAGTAGAGACTTCTTCACTGGTGGCTTTTAAATGGAGGTTGGATTGCCATCTGTCAGTGATTCTTTAGCAAGGGGGTGGAGTATGATAGCTGTATATACAACAATAGACTCATAGAAATGTAGAGTTGGATGGAATCCTGAGGGTCATCTAGGCAAAGCATGTCTTTCTAACTGCTCACAGATCAACCATTTAATTATCTGTTCTGGGACATTTCCTGGCATTGACGTCAAGCTGACTGGTCAGTTGTTACCTGGGTCTTCTGTCCCCACCACCACCTTTTTGAAAATGGGCACAACATTTGCCCACCTCCAGACTGCAGGGACCTCGTTTGTTCTTCTAAAATTCTCGCAACAACTCTGTGAGGCAGGTTAGACTGAGAGACAGAGTAGCCCAAAGTCACCCAGTTAGCTTCATGGGTGAGGGGCGATTTGAACCCTGGTGTCCCAGATCCTAGTCTGACCCTCACACCTAGGAGTTGGGAACTGTTGGCCCACCATACGTTGTTGAACTATGTCTCCCATCAGCCCCAGCATGCATGGCCATTGGCCAATGGGCATGGGGTGTTGGGAGTTGTACCTCAGGAACACCTGTAGGGTCAAAGGTTCCCTACATCTTCTCTAACCACTACACACACTGGCTATTGACCGGAATACATAAGATCGAACATGCAGAAATTGGGTGGCTGTGACTCCCATGTTACAAAGAACAGTGTTTTATTTGATGGGGTCTCAGAGGACAAAGATCTATTTGACAGAGCCCTCTATTTGAAGTATTGTCTGCTCCAAGTCCAATTTAAAGATAAGCAACTCTCAGAAAGGAGAGCAGTTGCTCTGAATTTTCCCACCAACAGCTAGCAACTGGACAGCAAACTTAGCAGGCACAAAGGTCAGGGGGCCACAGTCTTCTCCAGTATGACAAGATGTTTTATATTTCTAACAAAATTGTAGCCACAATTTCCAAGCTTACATCTGTATATGAGAATATGCAAATTTTAGGCAAATTATTGCCCTCTCTCTTGACGATGTGTAAATGGCCACCTTGTATGACAAAGGGGCCCTGCTCTCCCTTTAAGGTACTCAGATTCTCATGCAATTTAGGGCATGAGTTGGTTGGTTGATTTGGCACCTCACTGCTGCAACTGGCACCTACATTTATGCTTTGGAAGACCGCCGAGGCGATACTTTAGCCAGGAACTGAAACATGTGTGGGTCAGCGGCTCTCTGCCTAATGCAGCCTCACTTTATTGGTGCACTGTAAAAATGACTGGGGTCATTCTGTTAAAAAAAAAAAGCCCAAATTGATACCAAGTTTATTTTCTCCTGGAAACTGCTATAAAACACATAAAACAATGTGAAATAAATCTATCCTTTCCTCCAAAGCAGTATGTTGCTTTTTGAACGCCAGCTTTATGTAGCAACATGACATCTACTCATCAACAATATTTTAGGAGCTCGTTGAAATAATGAAATAGCTTCCATTAGATCCATTAAATTTTTTATAAATTATACCTGCAGTTTAGTCCATTAAAGTGAGAAGTGATGAGTTGCTCTTAGAATATCAGTTAGACCTTCCCAGAGAACATTTAATTATTCCATTCAAGAGTTTGTTTATTTTATTTTTATTATTTTGCATAGCTCTGTATACTTCTACTTAGTTCTTTAATCTGAATGAGTGTGACTCTTTTTTATAAACCAAGGGTGAGCAACCTTTTATCTGTTGAAGGCCACATTAAGGGAAAACCTGTTATGGGCCCCATGGCAACAGTCATGACATGATAGCAGGAGACAAAAGACTATTATTTCTGATGAGCTGTTTGTATAAAGACACGGTGCTGCATGTAAGAACTTCGTTAAACGGCCATCTTATAGGACCAGTTTCTGTCAGTAAGGGGGTCAAGCAAGGTTGCATCCTGGCCCCAGCTCTATTCAACATCTACATCAACGATATGGTTAACTGTTTGTCATCTCCGGACTTCCACGCCCCCAAACTGGCTGACAAAGCAATATCAGTGCTTTTGTACGCTGACGATGCGATACTCCTATCCCGAACAAGAATAGGCTTAAATAGGCTCATAGGTGAATTCTCAGCATACTGTAGGAGAGAGCAACTTGCAATAAACTATCAGAAAACCAAAACTATGGTTTTTGCAAGGAAACACAGACAGTATAGCTGGAGGATGGATAACCAGACAATTGAACAAGTCAAAGCCTTCAAATATCTGGGTATCGTTTTCCAGTCGACTGGGTCCTGGGATGTCCATCAAAAATGTGCCAAAGAAAAAGCAGCTCAAAGTATCAAGATGCTGTCCCGCTTCTTCTACACGAAGGGGGGCAGATACATCCCAGCAGCCCTTGAAGTTTATCAAGCAAAACCTCTGGCGCAGTTACTGTATGGGGCCCAAATCTGGACGGGGAACCACTGCTCCAGTCTTGAGTCTGTCCAGTCTAAATTTCTAAGGCAGATTCTCGGTGTCCCCCCCTGTGTTCCCAACGCAGCATTAAGACTCGAGGCCTGCCTTCCATCTGTGGAAACTCGGACTTGGCAGAGAACATTCAACTATTGGCTTCGTCTTAATCTGAATCCACCTGGTCTACTGCCTTTAGTAATGCAAGACTCTCACAAAAGCAAGTGGTTCAAAACCGTGCATCAAAAACTCCTTACATGCGGTCTGCACTCACAGTCCCTATTATCAATGGGCCTCATCAAAGCAAAGAGTCTAATAGGCCAGCGCCTGAAAGACATCGAACGACAAAACAACCTGACCATCTTAAAGAAACTGTGCCCATGGTATACCTACTTTCCCCCTTCTCATTTTGACTCTCCAGCTTCATACTTGTCTAAACTAACCATCCCGAAATACAGACGTGCCTTTACATTGGCTAGATGGGATGTTCTTCCCTCTGCTGTACTCGAAGGTCGTTACCAAAAGACTCCATTTGAAAAACGACTCTGCCCATGTGGAGATGGTAACACGGAAACAGTGTCTCACGTCCTTCTTTCTTGCCCCCTCTACAAAGACCTAAGGAATGAGATTATTACTCCACTCATTCTCTCCAACCCCGGCCGTTCATCAGACATTACACTGTATTTTCTATTATCTGATACGGAAAGTCAGATAACAGAGAAGGTCGCGAGGTACATCGAGAGAGCTGCGAAATTGAGGGCCACCATCTGAGTGACAGACTTGTTCATCCGACGGACCATCTTTTGCCTGTTCTTTCCCTCCTTTTATCTCTATTTTTACTTCTAACTCTTGTACAGCTGTGGCCTGTTGGCTTTGCTAATAAAGTTTTGTTGTTGTTGTTATAGCAGGAGACAGAACCTAAGATGACAAAGGTGTTCTGGATTAGGAGTAGAATTCCAGAGGCAACCCTTCATGGGCTATACAGTCTGAGATGGTGAGACTCAGTTTGCACAAACTATGGTTTAGCATGACTATGTGAGTTCCCAGAGAGGCTGCTGAGTCCCTCCCACAGTCCTTCAGCTGCTGCACCAACCAGGGTTATGTCATGGTTTGGCTCAACCCATCATCTACTCCAGACAAACCATATGCTGTAGACTAAGAACAAACTTTCAGATTTTTGGACCCATCGCCACCAGCCAACGTGGCCAATGATCAGGTATGATGGGGGTTGTAGTCCAAAACACCAGGTTAGGAAAGTTTGGCCTATGGTGATCCATTCCAACCTTCTCCATTCAGGGACTGGCTGGGTGAGGAAGAGTGGTGTGTGCCTCCTGCCCAGCACCGTCCAGGCACGACTCAGAGGAAGAAGACCCAGGAGAGTGGTGGTAGGATGCTGGAGACCAGTAGGAGGAGGGAACAAGCTGGGAGGTGGTAGAAGGAGGAAGCATGAGTGAGCATGGAGAGTCAGAAGAAGAAAGCCAATCAAGGACAGTGGGGTTGCTGAGGGTCTCATTGTGAGAACAGACTCTGAAAGAGAGGACAGAGAGGAGCCAGGGACTGTTTCAGTTTCACAGCAATGGGCTGGTCACTCTAGAGCAGCAGCTCTCAACGTGTGGGTCCCCACATGTTGTTGGACTACAACTCCCATCATCCCTGAGCTCTGGCCTTGCTAGCTAGGGGTGATGGGAGTTGTAGTCCAACAACATCTGGGGACCTACAGGTTGAGAAAGGCTGCTCTAGAGTGAGCTCTCCTCCCCTCACACTGAGAACACAAGAGCATTGCACATTGCTGAGCAATGGACCAGACAGGCCCAGAGGGGGGTCCCTCCTTCTCACTGTAGCTTACACCTGCCTGCGAGGTTTAGTCTATTTGAACTCTGTTGTGTTCTGACTTTTTTAAATGAAAAAGTTGGTTGTACCTTGAGTCTCAATCTTCCCTCTGACCTGTGCCTTCCTCACAGCCCTGACATCTCCCCTCTTACCAACCCAGGAAAATTCTGAAGAAATGGACCAAGGGTACATCCATCCACTTTAGCTAGCCTTAAATTTCCATTTCCACAAGTTTGTTTCATTACATCCAAGTGAACAAATAGGGTAATTATAATCTATTAAGAAATGTGCTTGCAAAACATTATTGGCTAATTCATTTTTCTTTTCTTTTTTATAAGCAATCAAGTGAGAAACTAGAAATAATTTAATATATTATTGTAAGGTTAGTCGCACTCCCATAAACAGTTGTACAGAAGACTGCAAAATCAATTGCAGAAATAAACGCATTTGCAATTAAAGTTTAGAAGAGTATGTAAAACAAGCTCTTATACTCCTCACAACTCTTTAAATCAAACTGACTCACGCTATGGGTAAGGGGAGAAACCTTCATTTGTCCTCAATGGTGGGTTTGGCCTCAGATATGTTATTCCCCAGCCCACCCCCCTGCCTAGGTAGAGTCTTGGGAAAGTCTGAGGGAAATGCTCTTTTTGCATGTTTCAATCATCCTTTAGAATATGGTAGTTAATGAAGTGCCCTCCACATATTGCTGAACTCCTATAAAGTCCAGCTAGGGTTGGGTGAATTTCTCAATTTCAGTTTGTCTGAGTTCCACATTTTTCCAATATTCAGTTACCTATATTTTCACACCAGTTAGCTTTAACAAACAAACAAACCAGTCCTCTTGACAATTTAGCAGCATTTTATGTGAAGTTCTTCTGTCAACATTTTTATATGCAATTCCCAGTAACATACACATTTTTGCAAAGTACTTTCCTACAATATAATGCATTTTAGTATGTTATTTTCACCAATATGTGCATTTTATATCCTTTTTTTCTTTTTTAAGCACTGCTTGGATGGCCAACTGAATTGCAAAATTTGGCAAAGTGCAAATTTTGAAGGATGTCTGTGCATTGTTTCAGGAAGTGAGAATTAGATATGTTAACCTTTACAAGTGAAGTAAATTGAATCCACCACCCACATTCCTAAGCCCAGACAGCATGGTCAATCATCAGAGCTGATGGGAGTTGTAGTCCACATCACCTGCAGCAGCTCTAACTGCTTTAGAAAATCTGATGACCCTTGGGGTCCCTTGCAGCTCTACAGTTCTGTGATTCTTGGTCTTCATGACTGATATCTTTTTTAAAAATTCTCACCTTAGTTAACTTAAACACAGCAGAGTTGTTGTGGAATAGAGGAGTACTCAAGCCACAATGCCAAGGGCTACTGTTGCTGATTCATGAGCTCTGGGACTGGGATCAAGCTTGAGGAGATACACAGGGGAACCAATTGAACTGCTGTTTTTCCTTAGCAGCTTGTAGGACTAGGCCAACCCTTCCCCCAATCCCCTTTCATTTCCCCCCCAATAAGTTTCCAGCAAAGATGAGGTGGTACTTATCAATGAGAATGCCTGGAAGAGAAAGTTGCCACTGTAATTTTTAAAAAGTGTCAATCACGTCAAGCTTCTATTCTCCCCAGGATAAACACAGATCTATCAGAATAATGGTGGGTTTGGTATTTTGTCTGCTGTGTTTACAGAGTACATGTGTAATTCTTAGCTTATCAGATAAAGGTTACTGCTAGGAACAAGGTTAGCTGTCCAGAGACAGAGGGAAGAGCTGTGCTGAAAATAGAACAAATGAAAAATTAGAATTCATAATAAGTCTCATTATTGTGACAATGATTTTTTTTTTTTTATTCGTACATCTTTTTAGGTTGATACTTTTCATAGCATAGAACCACTTCCGACTGAAAAAGAAAACTCTGATTACAAGAAAGTACAAGTCTTGAGCCAAAGCTCAAAATTACTCAGATTAAAATGTTCCTCAAACAAGCCTATTTCAAAACTCCTATGGGGTCAAAAATCTCTATTTGCTGCATTATTTTACTGTCTATTGCAGTCCTTTCACACACACACACACACACACACACACACACACACACACAATTTTAAAAGCTTTTAAAAGCTTTTATTTCTTCCCCCTTTAAATCTGAGCCATGTAGTCTTTTAGACACTATTCTGTGCAAAAAATATCTACCAGTTTTTTCAAGTTCTACAGACAGAAGTCAAGGCCAAAGTCAATACAACCTATTTATTCATTATGAATCTATTTGTTGCATTTCTATCCCAATTTTTCTCCAAGGAGTTCAAGGTGGCTTACATGTGTCTACCCCTCATCGTTTGACCCCACAACAACGCTTTGAGGTAGGGTAGGTTGAGTCACTAACTGGCTCCAAGTAGTTCAATGAGCTTCATGGCTGAGGATTTGAACCCAGGTCTCCCAAGTCCTAGTCTGACACACTAACCACTATACCATGCTGGCTTTCTACACTTAGGGAGACTCACAGGAGTGTTATTCATATGACAAGTTGAACTGCTGATTAAAAAATACTTGCAACTTAAGGGATATAGGTGGCACTGAGGAAAAGATGCTGCAGTACAGAGTGCTTTGTTTCCATGTGTCTGCCAGCCAGCCATGCCTTCTTTCAGGATACTCCATTCCATTCCTCCCTAGTTTACCACCACCACTCCAAAACCGTTCTTTGCCAAATGTGCATGTTCAGTTCTCAATGGGCTCAGTTTTGGTCCACCCCTTCCCCACCAGCAAAGAATGTTTGTACTTTGTCAAATCCCCCAAGTTTGTGATTATCTTTCATTTGTGTGTAGATGATATCATTTTGGCAATATAACTATCCACATTTCGTTAATGTGTCTGCTATTAGCATATGAGTTTTACACAGGAAGAGTGCAAATGTGCATACAAAGTTTACAGAGTCCTTGATGAGCCATCTTGCCTGGCTGATGGGGGGCAGGACTGCCTTTCAGCAACTCTATGATGTAGGTCATTATTACTATCCTATACTGTAGGTGGAAGTCAGAAGCTGAGAAATAGTGCCTTGCCAAAGGCAACTTAGCAAGTTCTTGTCAGAGGTAAGAGAAATGAACCCAGGACACATTTCAGCTCATAGCAGACGACTCTTTGTGTACAGCTGCTGTAGCACTCTACAGCAGTTAAAATGGTACAAAAAAAAAGGTATAATGGAAATCTCTCTGCTAATATACTAACATTAGGAGTTTAGGAGGCAATGTAATTTTAAAGATAAAATTTAAAGTACTGGATTTATGGTATATATGACTTAGTACTTCTGGTTTTTGTGTCATTAACAGCCAATCTATATTATGCTCAGTTGCATAATATAAACATCCTTGGGACTGTACCATTCCAGGTTGTGGGACTGCATGATTAAATGTTCTTCCACATCAAAACCACACAGAGCGAGCACACAGAGCTAGCCTGACTGGGAGAAGGTTCTTGGCTCCTTTTCCTCCATGACCTGCTGTAGTTTCTACATTCAGAAACATTCCCCCCCATGTGGTTCAAAATTTAGTGCCCCATCAGTGCCCCATTCAGTGCCCCATCAGTTTGAAACTATAGAGCCTTACAAACTCTCTAGCGCATTATTTATCTGGACATGAAGATTGACTTTGTATACACCATCCATGAGCACAACCTCATAAGCAACAATGACACCCCAATGTGATGAGAGCACCAGGAGATATAGATTGGAGGCTATATATAGAATGCAAATACATTCAAGCACTCTTGCCAGTTTTGCTTTGCCCTTACTGTGCAAAGACAAGAAGAGGCACGGCTCGCACCACCCCTTTCCTATAGCCCCTGTGCTAAAAAATAACTGTGAGGGATGGCTAATGCAAACTACTGCAGCAATGGAGCCTTAGAAACCATGGATGCCATCCGGCGATAATGCCCCATCTATATGGTTCAGTAAGGCCAGTTCCTGGGATTTATGCAAACCCTTTTGAAATGAAAGTAGGAGTAGTTGTTGGCTTGTGTTTCATGTTATGTTAGTTTTAAGGCATACCACAGCAGCAGCAGCCCATTCATATATGCTACTCCACACAACCTCCAACCAGTAGTGAAATCACAGGATGACTTTGGAGCCACAGCTTAGACTCTAATCCTAGCCATGTCTGTGGATAAATAGATCTTAATTCTATGGGGCTTATCCCCACTGGCTGAGGAAGAGGGGGACGGGGGAGCGCACCGCCCCCGGCAGCGCGATCCCATGGGGTTCCATCGCAGCTGCCCCCCCATGCTGGGCACCCTGCCCCCAGAACGCATGCCACAGCCCTTTGGGCAGCGCGCCCCACCCCTGCCTGCTCTCTGCCCCCGGTGCCGGAGCATGAAGCTCCGCCACTGCTTATCCCCAGTTTAGTGGGGTTAGGATTGCAGCCTCCTCCTTTTTTTTTTAAGAAGTCAAAACAATCCTTTACCATCTTTTCAAATCTACCCCTCCCGAAAAGACAATATTGGGGGAGAATTTTCATCATCTCATCTACAAGCGCTGAAAAAAAATCTCCAGTCCAGCACTAACATGAATGGCCTTAATATGAGCTCATTTAAAACATTTGGTACAGCTGGATGGAGGGGGAGGAGACAGCTCACCAGGCTTGTTTTGCTATCTGTCTGTTGCTGGGACTGCAAAACCAGAAGGTGCATCAAGCACTTGTGCGAGATCTTTATCTCTCCACCCGAGTCTCCTGTTTTAATAACTCTATTGTTTCATTGCACATTTTGTCTATAGATATTCATACATAAATGTTTTCTTATACGATTGTGTATTTTAACTATAGAAGTTCATATTTCACTGCTGCTGTGACTTTATACTTGCAAACCGTTTAGAGGCCTATTTGGGTAGGAAGCGCTATGCGAATTAGTAAATAATAATTATGTATAGTGGTTCATGTGTTGTCTGGTGTACTAGGATTTATGCAATTCGTTCTTTTCCATTGTTTTTAATGTAGTTCCTAAAACTATTTCTGCAGAGAGGGCTAGTGGTGGATGTTCCAGTCGAAGAAGCAATTGGTAAATATTTCAGCACCGGTGTCTTGCTAGTTAAAAGTGCTGCAGAGGCAAATAGCCATCAGAAGTGACATGAAGGCAATGGAATCAATCAGGCTTACTACCCTAGGCAAGCTCAGAGGCAGTGCCAGTGATCTGAGCTGAAACAATGAAGTTTTGTGACTAGAATATTACTGATTTAAACTGCCCAGGGAGCTCTTGTGGGCTTCTGTTGCCAGTAATCCAATATAAGTTTTACTGGCTCATTACTGCCAATTAGATTAGCCTTTTACTTTAAATAAATTATTGAGAGCTGACAGTGAACAATGCAAACTTTTACAAAGTGGAACATTAATTAGGTGTCTCACTCTTTGTAAACCTCTCATTTTGAAGAGGGCTCAAATAGTCCCATTTTCTCTCATTTTAGAAAAGCATTGCAGTAACAAGACAATCACTGTTGTAGAAGAAGAAAACCATTTGATTTAAGTTACTCTTTCAAATTGCCTCTTCTTGCTTAAAATTCCTCTTTGGGAATTTAGGCTGGACTAAACTGGCGGGGGGGGGGGATTAAAAGGTTATGTCATGTTAGCTTAGGTTCTAAATAGATGCACACATTCTTAAATCAAATGATGTTCTTTTTTAAAATGTCTCTTGGGAAACTGGCCATGCCAAGCTGGGCATGCCAAATCTATTCTTTACGGAAACTGTATTTTGTAATGTTGGTAGTGCCATCTCTCTCACACTCCCTCCCTCACTAAGGGTCAAACTACTCATATTCTCTGGGAGTGTCTTTATGGTATAGCATAAAGAAAGTTCTGTGTTCAAAACTTCTCGGTAGCAAGTGATGTGACAGACTTCTGACTTAGACCATTGCTTGTTTTATTGGGGCTTGGGTTATGCAACGGAAGAGGTCCATTGAGTATGGGAAACTCAGGTCCAGTCAGGTTAGTCCACGTATGTCACGTTAAGTTCTGGCCAAGACAAATGGGTTCCCTACTGGCTCAGTCACAACAGATTCTGATGAGCAGCAATCAGGACCATAGACAGCTCCAAAGCATCCTGTTAGCTGAGCTGTAGAAATATATTTTTATAATATATTGAAAATCAATTTTTAAAATTCTATTTAAAAACAAACAAAAAAGAAATGTTTGGTGCCTCAGGTAGAGCTTGACCTTCCAGTTACTCCACCTCCCTGGGACTCACTACCATCTTTAAAGGGCCTGTGGCTGATCCTGCAGTCATATGCTCCTGCATGGCTGTGGAGCAGAAGAAGCTACAGGTAAGTTCTCCTCCAGAATCTGAGGACCATGGGACAGCTACATCCTCAGACTAGGGTGGTGTAAAAGGGGATGGTGAGGGTTCCGTCCAGAGAGGGGGACCTGTAATTCTTCCAAATTTGAATTCTATTTCAAGCAATGTTGGGACTTGGATGCAAGGGACATGACATTAGAAGAGCCACTGGCAGCTGGATAAATAGTCTCATCTACTTTGCATGCAGAAACCCCAAGGTTCAATCCATGGCATCTCCAGGTAGGGCTTGGAGAGAATGCTGGCTCAGTTGCTGGATAGCCACTGCCAGTCAGACAATATTGAGCTAGATGGACCAATGATCTGACTCACAATAAGGCAGCTTCCTGTGTCCTGATGTTGCACGATTTTATTTCATTTTTTTAAAAAAAGCAAAGTAATATGTATACTAATCTGGAGACAAAGTTCTTTTGCACTTTTTAAAATGCAATTTTATTCCCAAGAGCGACTTTTGGGGTGGAGGTGAGTTATAAATTTGAAAAAGCAAATAAATGTTCCTTAAAATCACTTCTTCCTACCATATACCATCCCATCACCTATGCTAAAAGCAAATCCCAAAAATTTGGATAGGGTGTTTCTTTTCCCCTTCTCTCTCTCTCCCTCCCTCCACCCTCGTCTCTCTCTCTCTCACACACACACACACAAAATTTTAAGCTCTCAATTAATACACTTCTAGGCTGCAAATCTTATCTTGCTTATCTTAATTAACCTGCAAAAAAAAAAAACCCCTTGCAAAGAGCTTTGTTTTAGATCATCTAACAGTTCAGCTCTTGAATCGCTTATCCAGCACGTCCAAGTTTGTATAAGATTCTTTAGCAAAGAATTCACTGCTTTGTAAGACTACAGATAACACTAACCTGTGCATCAGCAAAATGTGGTGATGAATACTTGTTATGCTGCTTTGATTTAAGTGGTTATTTTATGCACACATTCATGTTTTAATGTCCTTTCTCCTGGCTGGAATCTTCAGGAGCAGATGAGGTGCGGGGAAGTCACATACAATTTGCAAAAGTCCCCCACATCAATATGATCCACATTTTCAAGCTTAACACAGTGAGGTTTTGTTTTTGTTTTTCATTTTTTAAGCAGAATAAAAAGTTAGAGGAACAACAACTTCCCACCCCTGCAAATAATCCCTAAAGGTATAAAGTCTGCTGACGTTTTACATGCCAGGCCACAGCCACTAGAGGATTCCTATAAAAAGTGTTTATATGTTTTCTTTGTCATTCCCATAATTATGAACTCCAGAGCCTGCAAGTCACTCACCAGGGGATGCTATAGACTGTCTGCCTGCAAGGAGTCATTTTTTTAAAGTTGGGTTTAGGCTGGGAAAAGTTTAATAATGACTCATTAAAGTGGGGTTATAAAACGGAGGTGGTAAGAGAGCAGTAAAGCACAAGTAGGAGGAAAATAATGGGAGTGTGATGAAGAGCTACATTGCAGTGCAGAGTAGATTGGGTACTTTAAGGCTCATTCCAGTTGTTTACTGAGGAAGTTTTTTATTTTTAAAAAAATCACTGTTAATTGCAGATGGATGCAGAGTGCATAAGTAACAGTGGTTGTGCTGAGGTGTGTATGTTTGTAGATAATTACTTCCAGTATTGCACTGTCACATATAGAAATTATATACTCTTTCCAGCCCAAGGTCTGCACTGATGGTCAACCACCCTTCCAAGGGTCACATGCCAGCAGGGGCCAATTTATATGCAGTTACACAATCAATCTCTCTCTCTCTCTCTCTCTCTCATTAACATACAGCAAACACAGACATACACACAACCAACATTTCCAGCTCTCTCCATTGGGGTGGCAGTGGTGTGGGCATAAAGCGTGTTCTCCCTCATGGAGAGCACGTGTTGCAGTGGGGTTTACCAGGCCACCCCTCTGTTGCCAGGCAGGATTCCTATGGAAGCCTGTGGCAACAATTGGATGGCTGGGTTGCTGGAGTAAATTCTATGTTGCAATTTGGTGGGAGGGATCGGATGTTTTAAATCCTGTGCTTGCAGCCTGAGTGTTCTCTTTCGCTGCGAGCTACGGAACACCCGCCAACCCGCCCTAATTTTATCGGTTTGTGTTGACCTTGCTATGCCTGTCATGGGGTCGTCTACTGTTGGGGCAGGGGCCTGGTAGGAATTTAGTCCATCTGGCCGATTGGCTAGGCCATTTGGTTTTTGCCTACAGCGTAGCAAATCGTCACAACTTGTAAGGTTGCAGTTAGGCATTGGTTATCAATTGGTTGGAGGAGGGGTTAGGATTGGCTGGGCCTGCCCCTCCATGGTTGCTGCGGAAAGGGAAATTCCATTAAAGGAATCCAGGGGCTTGCCATCTTTTCATCAGAATCCCTGGAATGGGCCTAGGGCCGGCAAGCCCTGGGGAGCATGCGGGGAGAGGTGAGGGTCTGTGACTCAGCTCCTTCTCCCCAATATTGTTTTTCCCTTATACTGGCTTTCGGTGGTGCCCGGAAGTCAGTTCTGTCCCCAGGCAGGGGAACAGATAGTCTTAACCAATGCCTAAGCAACCACTCACATTTATGTATTTCAATAAAGTTGTGGCCAAAATTATGCCAAAAACCTTAAACAAAAATTATGTTTGTGTTGTGAGTTATTTGAGGGGTGGCTTGGGGACCTTGACATGCAACTGGAAATGTTGCTTTTTACTTTAAGTAGGTAATTCTTGACTAATTCAGGAAAGAGACATTAGCTGAGGAAACAATTGCATTAAAAAGGTGCATATTTGTACATTTTAATACATTTTTTAAAACAAAAATACCCTGCCAATGCTGCTAATTGTATTTCTTTCTCCTCCTCAATTTATTTGAATTCTCCCATGAAGCTGCTTCCACGTGCAAAACATTCAACAATAATTTTCCTGTCTTTATGCATCAGTAATAGGGAGCCTGTGGCTCTCCAGATGTTGTGGGACTATAACTCTCATAAATTCTGGCCACAGGGTAAAGTGGCTGGGGCTGCTGGGTCCTGGGGTCCAGCAGTTTATGGAGGGCCACAGGTCCCCCACCCCCATTGTACACTGTGCAGAATCTAGTTACCACAGTGAGCTCATTTACCAGTGTTGCTAGCATTACAAAGATTTCCATGGAAACAGATTCTAAAAACCCATTATTATGGCATGCATTTTGGATCAATGGTTACAGAACAGAGAATTATGAGGAAAACACATATTCCTGCTCAGATGTGGTCAATAGACTTCACAGCACTATCTAAAGGAAACACACAAATGCTAGGCAGAAGTAGCATTTTACAGCATTGATTTTACTTAAAGGACAGGAACACATATCCATGACTGCATTGGATGCTCATTTACCATGTGAAAGTCTATCCTTTTGTGTGCATTATGGTGCTCCCATCACCTATACAAACATATACTTGAAGCACCCATTTCTACTACTCTGAAAAGTAACACATCACCCAAAAGCTCACCATGTTCTGAAATAGTATATTCTACCTGTTACACATGTATCTGAAAAGAGAAGATTGGGATGTGAGGCTTATCATGCCAGTGTTGCAAAGTGGTTAGTGTGCCAGACTAAGGCCTGTGAAACCAAGGTTCAAATCCCTATTTAGTCATGAAGTTCACTGACCACTCTTGGACCAATTATTAACTCTCAACCTATCCGACCTCACAGGGTTGTTCTGAGGATAATAGGGAGAGTGGGAGAGCCATATATGCCACCGTTACCCTTTTCTGGGGAGAGGAGAAGGGTGCAATATAAATGCCATAAATTAAAAAATCCAATCAGTGAATTAAGCATGACGGAGTGCATTTTTGAAACCGATCTTACAAAACAATCCTGTGCATAGAAGAAAGTTCCATTCAGTATGTATGGGACATATGCTCAGATCAAGTGCATATAGTATATGGGGTCTGCATAATGTTGCCCTTCCAGCTGCACTTCTACGGGACCTCTAGGGTGTTGCTATTTATGGACCTTAAGGTCCTCCGTGGGGTATACCGGGAGAGGCGGTCCCATAGGTACGAGGGTCCTAGGCTGTGAAGGACTTTAAAGGTCAAAACCAGCACCTTAAATCTGACCCTGTACTCCACCGGGAGCAAGTGCAGCTGGAAAAGCACTGGGTGAATATGCTCCCATGGCAGACACCCCGTGAGGAGCCTCACTGCAGCATTCTGGACCCTCTGGAGTTTCTGGGACAGCTTCACGGACAGCTCCGCAAATTATAGTAGTCAAGCCTGGAGGTGACCGTCGCATGGATCACTGTGGCCAGATCAGGGCGGGAAAGGTAAGGGACCGACTGCTTGATGCGGTGAAGGTGGAAAAATGTCGCCTTGGCTGTTGCTGTAACCTGCGCCTCCATGGAAAGGGAGGTGTCAAGGATTACACCCGAACTCTTAACGGAAGGCAATGGCACTAATTGGGCCCCGCAAGAGAAGGGAGTTGGTCCCTCATCCCCATACCATCCCAACCCAGCCAGAGGACCTCTTTCTTTGAAGGATTTAGTTTCAATCGGCTCCCATGAAACCATCCAGCCACAGCTTCCAAGTATCTGGTCAGTGTGTCCGGGGCTGAGTCAGTGTGGCCATCCACCTCTGTTGTTAACCTTGTGTTGCTTCAGACTGCAGAGGAGATTGCATGTTCAAATATTCCTAAATATTAGAATCTAGAAGGTACTAGAAGGTAAAGGTAACCTAGACCTTTTTGGTTTTCCATCCGTAGGGTTTTAAAAAGAGAGAAAGAGAGAACGTCTGATCATGATTTCCTGATTTCATTCCAAACTGATATTTTCCAGAAACATTTTACCAACATGATGAACTATTTGTCTAGACTGGGCCTTGTAAAATACAATTGGCCTATGGTCGCTTTAGTAATCACAAGCCAAGTTTGTCCTTCCTTGAACTGAGAAAATAATGTCCAAGCCAAAAGAGCAGAGGCAGAGGAGGTGGCAGCTGGCTACTTAGTACCACCTGCAAGGTTAGTGCTGGGGATCACATTTCCCATCTGTCTCATGAACACAGAAAACAGATATTTTACATCCAAACTATCCTGACAGATTTCCCCTTTTATGGCTGAACGGAAAGCCAAATCACCACTTCAGCCGATACTCTTTTTAAAAAAACACACAGCACCTGTAGCTTTTAAAAAAAAATCTTAATGAATCAATATGGGGGTGATACAAAGGATCTCCCTCCCCTTGACCCCATACAGAGAAACTTGGATAACATCAATATCTCCTGGGAGTTCAAATTATAGAAGAAGCTCCCCATCATCTCCAAAATTTGGAGCAAATTGTACTCACATTTGTGTCATCAGAGAAATTGTGCTGTGAGATTTAACAGGGCTGCTATGAAAGCAGCCTCCAAAACACGAAAGACAATTAAATTCTGTGTGTTTACAAGTGGAAATCTGCTGTAAATAACCATGTCAATTGGATCCTACTGTGAGAAGCTTGGATCGGAATATCGATATGCAGTGACTGTGAAGAAAAAGAACAGGGGAGGAACTGGTGGAAAGAACTTACGGAAAAGAGTAGGAAGGGGGGAGGGATAGGCTAAACTGAGTTCTAGAAATAATTTTCAAGCTAGATCTGCAAAATTAATTTGCTTCCTAAATTTCACCTCTAGATTTTTCTTTGTGAATGTTATTACCAAATAGATGGTGATTGTTATTGTTGTTATCATTATTATTACAATGATTGTAATTGTTGTTACAATTGTTATTATTACTCACCCTTCACCCTAAGATTCTAGGGCAGGTTAATCCCCACTTGTTGGCTGTCAAACAAGGGGTAAACCCTCTTTGCTTTGACTGTGGGCATCTGTTAGAATTAATGAATCATAGAGTTGGAAGGGACGCCAAGGATCACCTAGACAAACCCCCTGCAACACAGGAATCTCAGCTAAAGCATCCATGACAGGCCATCCAACCTCTGCTTAGAAACCTCCAATGAAGAAGAGTCTACACCCTCCCAAGGGAGTCCATTCCACTGTCAAACAGCTCTTACTGTCAGAAAGTTCTTCCTGATGTTTTGTTAGAATCTCCTTTCTTGTAACAAGGAAGTCATTGGTTCAAGCCCTACCCTCCAGAGCAGGAGGAAACAAGTTTGCTCCTTACTTCAAACATTCCACATCTAAACCCAACTTGAAATTTCACAATTTAAGATTTGAATGGAAAAACCGGGGATTTTCATGCCATTTGCAACTGGCTGCAAGATAGTGGGGAATGTATTGGTACACATCAGGAAATTAGTGCAGCAGAATAGACACTGAATAGAAACTGTGGGGTGGATAAAAAATATACAGAGGACATCACGGGGAAATGGACCTTAAGTCCTGTGTTTATATGACATTCTTTACAAAGCATCTGCGATTTCTCTTTGTGCACAAGAATGTGGAGTCCCTTTCTGTTCTCATTGCTTAAGATAAGCAAAGTTGGAAATGTTTTCAATAAATTTTCCACCCGGCTCTATTTGACTAGGAGTGGCTGGAAAACTGACCTTCATTAGCAATGGCACCAGAGTTTCATAGCTATTAAAGTAAATATTTGCATAATTCCCATAGTATTAAACAATGACATTTCAACCTGAATCTTGAATTGTCCCACTGGTGTCTTGTATGTGAAAATAACCAACACTTAGGCAAGAGAGTATTCCACCACCATAACAGACACATTTCAGGAATATTCTAAAAGCAGCTCAGTAGCTAAGTTTAAACCCAACTTTTTCAAGTTGGCTTCAGGTTTGATTCTAATTTCTCTCTACTCATCAGTCCTTCCCATCACTATGGCTTGTCACAACTGCCTGAGTGCTGCTCCTAGTTGTCCTAGGTGTGGTTGAAGGGAAGGGCAGAAGTTCTCCTCTTTCCTCTCCAGCACCAAAAGGCAGCAAATAGTCCCTGAAGAAAACATGGCTTAAAGAGATGGCAAAGAGCACAGATTGGAGGAGAATTTTTCTCCAGTTTGGATAGAAATCAGAACCAGAGAATAATTTGGGAGCTGTTGATATTCGCCCTTTAGTTGAACTGCGTATTATCAGTTGTGTACTTGTGAGCATGGTGCTCACTGGGATAAAGTTATAAGTGCTTCCATCATCTGATAGATGTCGATCTATTTACTTGAAATATTTCTATCCTGGCTACAAACAAGTAGTTCTGTAGGCTGCTTATGGAATATAAGACATCAAAGTTTGGTATAAATTACACAGAGAATAGTCAGTCTCTGCTTGCTTGAATGTTTTCTAACTAGACAATACTTGCCATCAAAATTTGCAAAAGATAACACCAATGTGAAGTTTTGGAGGGAAATTTATTTGAGCTTAAAGCTGGTGTATGCTATTCTTGGAGCACAGTTGCCCTGTTTAAATAACCCATTAATAATCACAATATCAATATTACTTGTGTAAATACATCCATCTTCTCCTCCTCCCAATATTGTGTGAAAAAGTTCAAACAAACCTCAATTTACAGCATATTTACACTTGCACTAATATATGAATTCTAGCTATTTCATTTTCCTTTTATTCCCCCCAACACACTTTGAATAGCTGCAGCAGCAATTACTTAACAATCTTTACTAAAGAGGCTTCATTTCAAAAAGCAATGAACTAAGGCAAAAGCCTATTATTTACCAACCAATTCAGCAATAAATATAGATAAGAAAAGACTGCTTGGCTGATATTCATTTATGATTACAACTCAGCTATAAAAGCAGATGCCATTCAAAAAAAAAGAGAGAGCATCCCGTTTTGCTGTGTGGCTCCAGGTCTTGCGGAAGAGCAGGCAGAGCCAGAAGCCAAACCCTTGAAGGGTAATCAAATGTGATTGAGTTTGAAAAGCAATACATTACCTGAAGGAGGTGAAAGTTCAGGTGGCTCATTCATGCATCAGAGGAAGGCTTGCTCAGACAAAAGAGGCATCTGCATTAGAAAAAGAGGCTGCATTTCGAGTCTTACTGGCTTGGCTTTGGCAAGATGATCTTGAGCATTTCTAAACTGGACCCGCATAATAACTAACATCTCAAAAGTAGAGATTACTACTACTTTTGAAACATCTCACCCTTTTCACCCAAAGTTTGAAAGGTTCAGACCCTGAGTGTTAAAGAGGAGACAAAACTGATGTCAGTATTTCTCTTTATTTAACAGGCTTTTTACACCACTTCTAAGCAGTTTATGCAAAATGTAAATTAACTTTACTAGCAAAATAAACAAACAAGCCTATTTTTTCCCCAAATGATAAATAAAATCAGCAGTTTTTAAAACATACATTACGAAGGTTGGGGTTTCGGCAAGGCAAGATGGCAACTGCCATGGGCTTGGTGAGCTGTCTCCGTTTCATAGCTGTTAAAGTATTGGTCTCTTTCATAGAGACAGTCTGCTTTGGCCAATATAAACAGCAGGAGGGCATTGAATTAAGGATGAAGAGGATGGTGAAAAGGGGACACGAGGATTCTACCAGCAATGGGCAGGCATGGTGACTGAGATTCCAGTTTAATTCACTATATTTATCCATACACATTTTGTTTGTCATGCTATGATGCGCTTCAGTGGCACAATTTAATCCCTTCCAAGTCCAGGACAGTTCTGAACATGGTAAATCAGGTGTTACTCCAATTCCCAGCCATGCCTGGCACAGATGCCACGGATGAGACGTGAGCTAAACTCACAGTAAATTGAGATTAATGTTTGGTGTGGTGCCAGCTGAGGGAGGTTTTAGCATGTTTTATATGCGCCTGTAGGGAAAATATGAAACAGCCTTTTCTCTTTTAATTCTGTCAATCACAATTCTACTCGGTGGAGACTAACAGAGCTGTTCCACAGAAACCAAGCTGGCTGCTCTGCTCAAGGAAAAAAAATAACACATCTCATTGCTATCGAAAGAAACTTCAGCATGTTGAAAGTTTTTGCTTTCTTATGCATTTTTTTCTTCACCAGTGCAAGCCACTACCCAAGTCTGAGGAAGAACTTATGAAGAGCCTTGTTGGTTCAAATGAAAGACCTAATTAATTGAGCACTAATAGTTTCCACAGAAGTCAACCAGATGGAAGGCCCACTAGCTGCCCATGAGCATTCTCCCATATATGTTCCCCAGCAACTTGTATTTAGAACCATGCTTCCCCTGATCCTGAACAAAGCATGCAGCCTTTATAACTAGGAACCAATGATAGCCTTGTTCTCCATGAAATTGTCTAGACCCTTTGAAAAGTCATCTGACTGATGGGCATCACTACATCTTCTGGTAGCAAATTCCATACTTTTCTATGTGGTTCATTGTTTCCTGTCCTTTATCTCCCACTGCCAGAGCTGCCCGAGGTCCCAGCTCACAAAGGACCAACGCCGCTTCATTGTTAAGTACAAAAGTCTTTATTGAAGTTCAGTTTCACTTTCACAGCCGCAGCGTGCAGCCCTACGTCTCAAACTCTAGACCGCTGAAGCTCCGTCTGAATCTCCTCCCCCCAGACACCAGTTTAAGACTCTAGCCTTGCTCCACCTCTTCCTTTGCTCTCTCCTCCTCTGGGTCCGCCTGTCTGTCGGGGTCTCGCCCTTCCTAGACTCTTCTGACGCTGAGTCCCCTGAGTCTTCCCCCTCCCTCCTGCGGGCTTTAGGACCTGGTTCCCAATCCGGGTTTCCTGCTGTCCCGCGCGCCTGTACATTTGAACTTGGCGCGCGCGCCCAGCCGGCAACTTTCCTTCTGACCGTTGCACTGCTGCTGTCACTGCTTCCCCCTTCGGGGAGGCTAGCTGGAACTGACCTCCCCTCCGTTCCCCCACTTTCCGATGGAGGCGTGGTCAGCCCTGACTCATCTTCTCTCCCCGCTGGAGGAGACGCTGGTCCTGACTCATGTGACTCTTCCCCCCCACTACGCTCTGGTGGGGGAGCTGGTCCTGATCCCCCGCTGCTGCTTTGGGAGTCCCCGCTGGCCCCCTGTTTCTGGTGCGTCCCCCCTGGGACCCCCCTTGCCCTGACCATCGGCGCCCCCTTCTGGGAATCTTCTGATTCGCTGGAGAAGCTCATGGAATCTCTCGGGTCACTGTCATACTCCCCCACGCTGCCCTCGGATTCTTCCCCTTCGCTCTCCATTTCCTCTCTCCCCTGTGCTTCTGCTCCTGAGCCCCTGACACCCACCTTTCAGCTTCATTGCAGGACCCTTCATTAAGTAGAGGAACTTCTCTTTATACACTCTCTCCACGCCGTGTAAAATTTTGTATTCCTCTATCAATCCCCTTCCCATTTATCCTTCACTTCATTGGACAGCCAAGGCCACAGTGCAACCTGCAGGCATGTAAGAAGGCATTGATATTCATTCAGTCCTGTTTTCGTCCCGTGCAGTCCTGTTTTTGCAACATTGCAGTTCAGCTTCTAGCAAAAACCCTGCATTATTTGCTTCACTGTCTGCATAATTTTACACAATTAATTACACAATTGTTTCACACCATTCATTCCAATGCAAAGAAAGCACAATCCAAATGGAGGGGGAGTCGTGATTATGAATCATTTGCAGACTAAAAAAAACCAAGTACCACAAATATTAATTGCATTCAATAGATCGATTTTCCATTCCAAATATGGGGTAAGTGAAGATTGGTAATTTACACTCCTGTTTCTGTCAGCATTCACGATATCCCTAGTGACTCAGAAGCTTGGGAAGTCCCTGATCTGACTTGTGAAGGATGCGATCTGGCATGGAAACATGACAGCCTTCCCTGGATCACCTCAATTCATTTCTTAGTTCCACTATCTCCACTTCACATGGCTGTTTTTTTAAGGGACGTGCCTGTCACTCATCGATCAGGTCCATTGGACTTACAACCCTGTTCGGAGTTCAAACAGATTGCAGTCTCAGATAACAACATCCAACTAACCAGAATTCATGCTATATTTATACGGCAACTGAGGTGGGTGGTGGGTTAGGGATTTGACTGTTGTCTCTATTTTAGTACTGCATACCACAGAACAAAGGCACCATTTCATGTATTTTTAAAAATGGCAAGCTGCCACCCCCTGTGTTGTCAGAAGCCCTAGCCTTGTCTTACTAACAAATAAAATCCCAGACCTTGCTTTGCCTGAAATGAGATATTCATGTATACTCAATTCAGGCAGGATAATGCCCCTCCAGCCAAATGGCTTTCAGTTTCTTCCTCATGAAATTTAAATGGCTTTGCGACCCCCATGCTAGGCCAGCCTACACATTCACAAACAGCCAGATTAAAAATCAAAGCCTAGGTAGGGTTTTTTGTTTTTGTTTTTTTCTTAAAAGTAATGCTATGGTTTTCCCTTGCATGACAATATTTTGCGCTGCTCAGGATAGACTCTTAACACGTGTGGGAGGAAAATTGCAAAGTTATTTCTCCTATAGACAGGATGATATATTTCCTAATGAGCAGCTTTCAGCAAGAGGCCTACTCTGGGTTTTTAAATGGCATTTAACCCAGAATGTTCAACAATGTGTGTGTATGAATGTGTGTGTGTGCCTAAATATTCTTAAAACAGGCTTCCGTTGCTGGGGTTTAGTAATCACCGAGGGATGTTTATGATAACAACTCACTCAGTAATTAAAACTGAATGCGGTGGCTGTTCATGAATGCCCAGACTTCACGATGGCTGAGAACAATTAGCAATGGATACTCAAGCCACACTAATTACACTGAGCTTGCAATCAACATTTTTGAATAGCGTGTTTTTATGTGAAATTCGCTTTGTCTCCATGTAGGATTCTGGGACTATGTGTTTGGTTCTCTTGAGGCTCTTTGCACTGAGAGACTTGGAAAGTTTTGTGTGTTTTTTCCCAGCTTTACTGATGCATTCTTAATAAACAAACTCCAAGGCTTAATGGAATTGCACCAGGATGTCAAAACCAGAAAGCAAATGTAGAATAAGCCTTAAATAGAATCTTAAACTGACTACCCCTAAGTATCCAAAAGAATCCTGATTATTCTAACGCCTCGTGGGACAGAACATATAAATGGCTGCATTCATGCAAATTCTAAAATGTCCAGAATATTTCAAAGGGTCTTTCTAAACAAGAACATAAACAAGAACATCCAGAAACTTTCCAATTTAGGGATTGGAACTGGGATTCTCCAGGAAGGCAGTTCCAAAGAAGTGGAGCTGCTATCAAGTCTCCATCCTCTCACCATCTCTCCTCTGGTGGCATTTGGTAACATAAACGTATGTAAGGATACCACTAACCCTTTTCAGTCCTTCAGAAGATGGGGAGAGGGGGTCAAACTAGGAAAGGGGTATATATTCATAAGCCCCCACTCTCAACATCCTTGCATACACTGGCCTCATTTTCTCCTCTCTCAACCTTCATGCATTCCATGACAAAGCCAGCAGGAATATTCTAACCATATTCTGCTCAACACAGAGCACTGATTGGGAAGACTGATTGCACTGTGCTGCTGATTGTGGGAAGGATTCAGCTGCAATGCAGTCAGGTCTTTGCTTTGAATGCACCAAGGACAGGAGAGGAGAGATGGGCTTGCAGGCGGCACATGATGCACCCATGCCACAACACAATATGAGCTCTCCAGGATGCTGTTGAACGCTGAAAGAGGGCTACTGCGTTGTGCATTTCCCATTTTTTGCACCAAAAATGCATTGGGGTTGGCAGCACAGCCAATGAAAACTGTGGATGGTAGCTAACTAAGTTCTACTCAGAGTGGACCCATTCAAATTAATGGCTATGGCTAATTTAGATACATTAATTCCAGCAGGCCTATGTAGAATATAACTTAGTTGGATACAACCCTCTATTTCTAAATGAAATGAGCAAGCTTTTTCTAAGCCCATTTTTTTTCTGGAGCAGGCAAACTGATGAAGTGAACTTCATGGTTGAGGAGAGATTTGAACTCTGGTCTTGGTCTGACAGTCTTAGTTCTATGCTGCATTGGCTGTTATGATGAGGACAAGTACCTTGCAATGATAGGAAATGGAGAGCTGGTCTCCCTCTGGTCTGCTGGATGTTCACTATGTCCATAGCAAGAGTGACAAGGGTAGAACTGGGCTTGACTCTGCACCTGGTACGGGATTCTTCCTAAGTCAGGAGTAGTCAATATGGTGCTCTCCATGTGGTTGGACAACAGCTCACAGCAGCCCCTGCCAGCATGGGAAATGATCAGGGATTATGGAAGTTGTAGTCAAGAACGTATGGAGAACACTGTTACTCCTATGCTTTGGGTTACTCCAGTTCTATGTCACTTCAGGAAAGACCACTGTCCTCCTATATTTTTATGAAACTGCATGAGATAGATTTTTTTTAGCCTTGGCAAGCCATTCATCTGACTAAGAAAAGGCTTCTGAAAGCATAAGTTTTAATCATTTCCAAATTGACCTCACTTATTTTTCGGGAATTGAAATTAGCTTCCACCAGAAATAAATTTAGCTTCTTACTAGCATTTTTTAAAGTTATTATTAGCTCACTATAATTTTACCATAAATATATTATTATAAATAAAATTATTATGAAGTTGTAGGCTGATCAGGAAAGACTCTGAAAATTTATATTGATTTGAAAACATTCAATTATGATACAGATAAGTGGCTCTCTAGACTACTCTGAAGCCAGTGAGAGTGAGGCTACTTTAAATGTTTAGTATAATATAATCCAAATAGCTACAAACTACATTTAATGAAATTCTCCAGAATGGAAACAGCCTATTGACTCCTAAAGCTATTTCATAATAGGCTCTCACTATCCATACAACACTGCACCATAACAATGATTAAAATCCATCTGGGATTCATAAGCAGCTGTCCTCCGAGGCCAAGTCATCTGACCCAAGTAGAAAAATATATAACTCCTTCTAAAGAATAAGACCACTGTCAACCCATTGAGCAGAGGAAGTGCAGTTTCTAAGGAGTAAACTACACAGTGCTCAGTGGTACTTGCTGCTGAGAAAACCTGCTTGGATTGTACTGTGCATTTCAGAGTCAGAGGTGCGGAGCCACTGAAGGATTAAGTTATTTCCCCAAAAGAAATATGGGAATTTGTATTATTCAGATGTACAATAAATCCAAATGTTAGCTGATATCTTCCTTTCTGTAGCATATCTCCAGCCATGGGCCAGGTCTACAAACTTGCAGTGCACCAAACCAGAACTTATCCATCAATCATCTGTTGTGGCCTATCAGATACTTGACAAAACCACCATTTTTGAAGCCACAGCAAACTAAGCAGCTTTTTGAGCCTCCAGCAGCCCCAGTACATCCAAACTTCCCTTTGATTTGTGGTCCATAAGCAAGCAGACCTGTTCTACAGGAGAGTTTTAAGCTGCTTATGTTGTATTATTATTTTTAAAATTACTTTCTCCGTCTATCAGCTGTGCATAACAATAACAAACAATCTCACAACCACACCCCATACCAGAGAGGCCATTTGCACACAGTTTTGCACTGATAAATTTTCTAACCAAAGCTTTTCCCTGGGTTATTAGCTTTTAATGTGCCATGAACTTTGACATGGTGAAGGAGAGGACGGAATTGTTCAGGCATCCACCTTCACTCTGAAATGATGGTGGTTCCAGGCCTGGCAGATCAGGGTTTTGTTTTTGTTTTCTGAATCTGTTGACTGAATTGACCATTCTCACAGGAGAGAATGTAAAGATCCATGCAAGAATGTAATTGACATGGCAGGGCCAGCTTTTTCATTAGGCAGAGTAAGACAGCTGCCCCCCAAAAAACAGTTTTGGGTTTCCTGAAAGGATAGCAAATGGCCTCTTCCTTTATTTATTACTGTTAGATTTTTACTGCTAGGGAAATGGAGAGGCAGTTGTGTGATTTTCTGCACCAGGCACAGCTGTTTATGTACCTTGAGTTGTGGGGGTAGAACTGATGGGGCAATTCCACCTCAGGGAGCAAAATGTCTTAGACCAGACTTGTGGAATGCGGCAGTCGGCTTTAAGTACCTGAGTACCACTAATACAGTAGTAATCAATAAATACATGTACATATTTAAAAGATGGAATTCCTGAAAAGTGTCCCAGAGATATATCACGTGGAAATTTTCTTCTAAAGCAACTCTTCATATGCATTGACTGGGTCATACCTGGGGCTGCCATACATCTGGATTTTCCTGGACTTTACCGGTTTTCAAAGGCGGAATTGACGTCCAGGGGGGGATTTCCAAAAGATTGGATTGAAGTCAATTGAAAAAATGTGGTTTTGGGTGTGTGTTTTTTGGGGGGGACTCAATAATTTTGGGGGTGTCCTTGTTTTTACTTTTTGAAATATGTTATACCCCTTTAACTAAACATCTTTTCTAGAGCACAAATATACCAGTCTGTTGATCCATACTGCACTTCAAGATTGCCATATTCAATTTCTGTTGAAATACTGCCTTTTCCTTTGGTATTTGACAAGCTTTTTTATTCAGCCTTTGTCCCAGAGGCTTAGGTATTAAAACAGAATGGGCAATGCAATGTATGCATGTATGTCAACAGCAAGGAAGACTTACAGAGCTTTATAAATCATATGGACTGCTAGCAAAGTCTTGATTTTAAAAAGGGGGGAACCATGATTGTAGTTCTATGGAGCTTTTGTCATGTATCTCAGCTCAACATTATTTGTAGTTTGACTGTACAATGAACAAAGCTTGCTAGTGTGCAAGGAAGGTCACGTATACACTGAGACACAGCATTACTAAATGAGATAAGGTGTTTCTGCAAAACATTCACATTCATTTTTTTCAATTAGCTGTATTTTGCAAACTGGAAATGAGAAGCAGAGACCTATGAAATTTAATTGAAAGGACTCAATGCTATAGTCCATATGTAGCCTTTAGCTTACTTTTCTGCAGATGGTAACATGGGGGGAAATGGATGGCAGAAAGAGAGGAAATGGGGGAGAGGGAGAGAGAGGATGGGATAGGATGGGATAAAAAGTAAAAAGGGGTGGTGCCAACATCCTTTGGCTCTGCCTCCACCCATTTTGGGGTATAACCTCCTGATGTTGTGAATAAAACCTTAGATTTTCATAAAGCCAGCCCCAAACCATGTCATCTTCATGGGTTGTTGTTGTTGTTTTTAGTAAATCAATACTGTTATTATGATCTAAGCCAAAGGATCATGAACAGTACCAAAGAAAGCATCCCTAACTTGTCAAGTAAGTGATTTTGACAGCGTAGTGCCCCTTTTTGGGGGGGGGGGGAGAAACCAAACAAACACCATCCTTTCTTGAGAAATGCCAACATCAATTTATAAACTCATGTTCTCAATTGACACAATCCATTCTTGGTAATCTAATTGGTCATGTGTCACTCCCATCCCATTGGCTGTATCTCCCATGGGACTGATTCAGGAACCATTGTTCTCACTTACAACTGCTTTCATGTGCCTTCAATGACATCACCATACACACACACACACACACACATTTAATTGGCTACTTAATTGTCTTACCATCTATGATCCCTGCTTGACTGCAGTCAACTATGAGCTAATCCAGAAAAGGAAAAGAACAAACCAAAAGGAAAACATGTTGCGTAATAGCAGCCAGGACAAGTCAAACAGAATCAAAATAAAGAAGGTCTTTGTTTCATAACACCAAAACTGTGTTGTTGTTTTTAACTTGCAATTTGAAACTGGAAAACATAATTGCAGTTCAGCTTTTTGAGTTTCATCATTTCGTTTCATTTCATTTCATTTAATGTGCCTTTCCAGATTAAGCATGTTATTCTAAATCCTTAAAGTCACTATAAAGGACCATTACTCCACCACTGCTAATTAGCAGGATTCTAGGAAACTTTTTTTTTTTACAGTTTAAACCAAACCTTACCTGGCCTTTCCTACTAATTCCTTATCAGCATTCTGTACATCCCAGGGCTGAGCTCATATTGATTTGTTCTACTTAAAGGAACCATGCCAATCAAATGTCCCAAAAGAATATGGTCGGTGTGTGTGTGTGTGTGGTGAAGAAAACCTAGTAAAATGAGAAAACTTTAATACAGGGCAAGAGAAATAGCCTCAGCATTTTAATCTCTCCTGTACAGTGGTATAATATCAGAGTGGTATAATACCTTAGCATTAAATGATAGATCTTTGTTAGGAAAACACCTACTCCCTGAAAGAGTGCTTGCAATACAATGTGCTGAAATTCTGCCTCTTTTCAGTGGTGGATCTTGGAGTCTCAAATTTCAGCAGTATCCCGTGTGATGCCAAAATTCAGTGCCCCCACATCTCATGCCATATTCTAAATAATAATTATGGT
The DNA here is from genome assembly GCF_027172205.1 of Podarcis raffonei. Taxonomy (NCBI): domain Eukaryota; kingdom Metazoa; phylum Chordata; class Lepidosauria; order Squamata; family Lacertidae; genus Podarcis; species Podarcis raffonei. Next base: position 46,130,878 of record NC_070609.1, read on the forward strand.
TTCCCCCTGCAGCACTTCTAAGGCTTCATGCCTAGTGCCGCCAAACTGGTTGCATTCCCTGCATCTGCCTCTGCTCCTTTAGACTTGCCAGCTGGCCCTGGAGATCCTGCCTGTACCTTGGAAGAATTTGACATATTTGTTATGGCTGTCTCACCAGTTCCTTCTCAAACCTTCTTTCCTACCTTCCGTGAACCCTCTTTTGCCAAGATAATCTCCTGGGTGAAACACTGCATTGTTGTAGTCATAGAATGGGAGACAAAGTGGCTTTGGCTACTTCTGACAATTAAGACGTGAATCTCCTGGTTAACATCTTGTACACCTTCCCAATTCAGAAGTCAATGAGAGATGTGTGAGCAACCTCTGCTTCAAAACTGGACACCCCCCTCGCACTCTGCCCTTTCATGCACCTACGGCCAAGGCTCAGCCCTGAGTGATTGGCTTATCTTGACAGGTAGGAACCCTAGGCTCAAATCAGGGGCCCTATAGATTCACCCACTGAGGGTTTTTTGGGGGGAGGGCAGCTTATTCAGACCTATTTCTGCTTCTATGACAAAACTATAGAACCTGAAATGTCATCGGGAGGCAATTGCAGATATGGTTCCAATAAGGCCAGGAACTCATCAGGTTTCATTCACAATGGTCTTATATGTTGCTATACCTTGGGGATTATGGGGGCTGTAATTCCCTTGACCCTTGGATGCTTCTGATATACTGCACATGCTTAGCAATATCCAAAACAACTGAGAAACCTAAGGACTTACATAAGAACATTGGAACAGCCCTGCTGGATGAGGCCAATGACAAAGCTGAAAATAGGCATTCATAGCTACAGAGGTCACCTGAGCCTCAAGTGACAAGGTTGGCACAAAGAGTACCTCCAAACAATGTACCTGCTCCTTCAGAATGAGTGCAACCCCATCCTTATCTTCTCAGTACAAGAGCCACCCACCCACAAGGAATCTGCCTTCCCAGGGTTCAGACACAGCAAATCATTTCACATCAGATGCATTGTTCACGCACAGCAGCCACATCTTAGGCCTTCATTAAACTTCACCTTGCACTCATCCTGGCCAGATAGGACCCTGATGCCCCACCTCTGATAAGGAATGCAAAGCGTTGGAGGCACATGCTTCAGCCATGCTTCCAGGCCCCATCACATTCCCAAATACATCACTGTGAATTCAATAGAACTGATTCAGAATGGGTTCAGTTTTAACCTGAATTAATTTAGGGCATCCAATGTAAGATGCTCTCCAAGGTAACTGGAATAAATACCCCCATTCCAAATCAGATAGTGGGCAGCAGCCTACTGTTAGCTGTAATCTATTGATAAAACGCCAGAAATCTTTATACAAAAATGTTCTCCCTTTGTAGAAGCTTTTATTCTTTTGCATGAAAGTCGGGTGTTCCAGGAACTTGGACTCATATGTATGCCCTTCACGTTGTGTTTTTAAATAAAGTTCTTCAGAGTGACACGGTTGTACAGTGTGGAGTTTTGCCAGATGAAGCTTCATTGATCTTTTAGTCAACCTCTGTTTATTCAGCACCTGATATTCTGGACAGTTGTGAAGGAGAATAGAAAGAGCCATAAGCAGGGAAGTGGATTTATTTGTAGAACTGTCCTAACGGAGAAGTCTCAAGGGACACCAGAGTAAGAGATGAGTTTCCGACAGCAGGAGCAAAAATGGCTAAACCGTTTCCAGAAATCTCCTCTGTGGACTCAAATGAATTTCTCAGTTTTCAAAAGGAGTATCTGATAGGCGTGTACACTGGTCACGACAATCCGATCTGTATCTCTAACTTTGGAAAGTGGCCAAGTCCTAAGGGTCAGATAGGGATGTCTGGAGAACTGCATTTGGCCCCTGAGTGTGATATTCCCAACCCCTGCAAAAGGGAGATTGTACATAGGGCCAGCCTACTCTTACTCAATACCATTACACTGCCACATTCTGACTCATAGAATGTAGCATTGTAGAATTGAAAGGTACCCCCAAAGGTACCTCATCTAATCCCCTGCAATGCAGGAATCACAACTAAAGAATCCCTGTCAGATAGCCATCCTACCTCTGCTTAAAAACCTCCCATCAAACATAGTCCATCACCTTCCAAGGTAGTCCATTCCACTGCTGAACAGTTCAGCAGACTCTATGGCAGAATTCCCAGGGCAACCAGAATCTCCCCCATTCCATTGGAGCAAAAGATTCCTGGAGTGGATCAGGGCCCTTTACTTGAAGAGGCACCTTTTAATAAAAGTGGAGCTTACAATTGAGACAGACCTGATATTCCTATATAAGGCTGCCTATTGCTCAAGAGTTCTTTTCAACAGAGGACAGCCCAGGGCTTCAAATGTCCCTGGTATAGCATATCACTGGAGAAGTGTGGAAAGTTAAAAAGGCAGCCCTTGGGATCATAGTAGGAAATCAAGATGGCTGCTCCCTAGTCACTCAGTGCTAAGTGTTATAAAAAATAAAAAGGGGAATTGGTAGTGGGCACTTTTAGGGTGTGATACATCATTTTAATTATATTGCAGAAGCATGGCTTTAAAAAACACACACTGTGTTTCTTAATTTGAATATCATATCTGCTTGAAGATGCACAAAGGCCCTCCCCTGTAGAATTTTCTTGTGAACAGGTCAGACCCAAGGGTCTTGTGTTTTCAGCTGGATCCTATTCCCTTGAAAGGAAGTTGGTTAAACAGGGATGGCAAGAATGTATGGTGTTTAAGCAACATCCCTTTGCACGCCATCTCCATTCCTAGCAGGAAGTGGCTGCCAAGCTGCCCTCAAGCATAGCGCTGGAGCTGTGGTCTGTCAAACACAGCAGGCTCAGCATATTATGTCTCTAGTGGGCTGTGGTCCGAAGCAGATGATTAATCTGTCAGGTCTTACTGGAATGCTTAGGAAACCTGGCTGGCAAAGGCAGGAAGAAAGGTCAAAGCGTAAATTACACTTGCAGTGGGTTTAAAGCAGCCCTGTATATTAACCAAGCTATTCCCAAGTGAACACCTCCCTGCTTCCCTTGCACTTAACACTTTCCCTCTAATTTGATCACAGAAAAGACTCTAACGGAGATGCAGCTTATTATTATGACTCAGCCTTTCTTTACTGTGCTTGTTTTTTTGGCCTAGAGGATAGATAAATAGATCGGCAGATGATGGATAGAATCCAGACAGTGTTAAGCATGTTTAAGTTCTACTGATTTCATTTAGAAATTTAAGTAGGTGGTGAAATTTTACCCCAAAGTATGAATGAGATTACTGAAACATCCAGTCCAATATTGTCTATCCTGAGTGGCAGAAAATCTCCTGGATTTGTGACACTGGTCTTTCCCAGGGGTGCTGCCCGATCCTTTGAGCTAGAGCTTGAACTTGGAACCTTCTGCTTGTGAATTATGTGTTTTGCATGTGAGCCACAACCAAGGGATGGAGGAAGAATCTCAAGAGCCACAATTCTGAAGTGGAGCACTTCAACCAGTTTGTCCAGACCAGGGATGGAGGAGAAATTTGATACAGGTCTCATTTAAACCCAAATCTCTCAAACGCACACTTTCGAAAATAATACGCAAAACAAAATTGGCACTTATCCAAATTTTACAAAGAATTTCGCAAACCAAACACTGTTTACAAAAATGCATATGTTAGGGGACAGAGTCGTGGTGTGACCTTGGCGCTAAGCTTCATTCTGAATGGTGCTCACCACAAATGTATAATTCCCAGAATGCTTTGCCATGTCATCTCATTACTATTTTCCAGAAAGACTTCAGGACTTAAAAAAGTTTGCTGTACTTGCTGTTCTTGACACACACAAAAAGACGCAGTACCCACCAAGTGCTGCATTTTCTAGTGAAATTTCACTGCAGGTTCTCAGACCTACTGTGTTTAAAACAGTCAAACAGAAATTACCATAATTTCAAGGCAAGGGGAGGGAGATAAAAACACTGATGACATTTTTTAAAATATATATATATGAAAGAACACGAAATGGTAAGAACAGTTTTGACTCAGCCTCATATTAATACGCAACCTTACAAGACGGCGCTTCCTAGCACTTACTTTACAGGTTCTAATTACATTTCCATCTAAACTTCTCCTGAAAAGAATATCTCCTGTGTATCCGACTGTGGGATTTGCAATGCTAATGAAGTCAACACCTGGCACAGTGCACAGCTGACACGACTCCCATCTTCTCTCCCCACCCCACATATTTTTGTCGTCTTCTTTTGGCAGATTTCAAATCTGTTGCTGTTTCATCTTAGTCTAAAACAGGAGCGGGGAACTGCAGGGCTGAAGGCCAAATGTAGCACCCCTGGCTTCTCTTACATGGCCTTCAGGATTCTCCCAAGGCCATGCACCTGCCCAAGTAACACCCCTCTCCCGTCCTGCTTTCCTTGTGGCTTTTTGCACAGCTGTAATGTGTCATTGAACTCTGATAATGCCTCTTTCTCACTTGGAAGGGGGACAGAGGGGGGTATTTCTGAGATGATTTGACGCATGTTAGAGCACATAACTGTGCCTACTGAATTGTCATGAAAGCAGCAAGGGGGGCATCCTTGAGTAACCACCCAGCAGAGCTCTTCAAAGTGATCAATAAGCTGTTGGCACCTATATTGGTTGGATAGGGTCTGGGACAGCTCAGAGAACCTCTCTGAATTGCTTACTGGGCACTTTCGAGACAAAACTGTTCGTCTCCATTGTGAACTAGTTCAAGCAGCTCCGAGTGAGCTTTGTCCTTTATGGGATCAGAATCCATTTTTGCAGTCTAATGGCATGGGGCAAGGTGCTTGCAAGTATATGCCCAACAGCATGCTCTGTTGACCCTTGCCCTTCATGCCTGATAAAGGCTAGCTGGGGATATGACTGTGTGTGTTCAAAGTGTGGTGAAGGTGGTGGTGCCTGCCCCCTTGATATTGCAGCCACTCTTGGGGGGCACCCTGGACCCAACAGAATTTAAGAAGTACTGCCCAGTTGAATTTATTCCACTTTGGGGCAAGATGCTTGACAAGGTCGTAATGGGGTGCCTACAGGATTTAGCACTAAAGAGTGGGTTTTCTGGGGGAAGGCAAAACTGCTCAGATCAGACCTGTGCCTAGAAAGCACAAGACAAGCAGAAAATTGCTCAGACAATTGGAAATGTGGAAGAGCCCTCACATCTAGAGACAGTTTCACAAGGTCTGGTCAATGGTCAAAGATGATGGGAGTTATATTCCAACAACAGCTAGAGGGTCACAAATTTCCCAACCCTACTTTATAGTCCTTCTTGATCAAAGCTATCCAATGGCCAATCTCTGGGTGGGCAGAACAGCTCTAAAATTATATGGATTATAATTTAATCATGATGGGTGACATGAATGGAGTAGTTTCAACAAATATGGACAAAGCACAAAGACAGGTAATCACAAAAGACGGAAGACTACCAAAAACTTTTTTTGAAATGACTGACAATATGGACTTGATTGACATTTGGAGAACAAAACACCCATTAGAAAGAGAGGGAACCTTCTTTTCTGAAGTCAAAATGACATGGACTCGGATTGACCAAATTTGGGTGACTAGCAACATGGCGTCGAACATAAAGAAAGTGGAAATCTGCCCAAAAACCTTCTCCGACCATAACGCAGTAAAGATGGTGATGAAGCAAACAACAACTGGCTCCTTCAGATGGAGAATGAATGACACCTTATTTAGAGACGAGGAGATTTGCAAGAAGGCCCAAAAAACTTTGAAAGATTATTTTGAAATCAACTTAAGGACTAAAGTAGAAAAAAGAATAGTATGGGACGCAAGTAAAGCCGTGATGAGAGGGTTTTTGATACAACAAAATTCATTAAAGAAAAGAAAGCAAAATGAGAGGAAAGAGAAAATCTTGGAAAAGATAAAAGAAGGGGAAAGGAAACTAAGATTGAAGCCAAAATCGCAAGAGATTTTAAGAGAAATTAAATTGTATCAAACACAATATATGGAACTGATGAATCAAGAAATAGAATGGAAAATTAAACAAATGAGACAAAAGACTTTTGAATCTGCAGATAAATGTGGCAAGTTATTGGCTTGGCAAATAAAGAAGAGACAAAAACTCAACACGGTAACAAACTTAGAAGTGGAAGGAAAGAACATATGTAACCCAGTGGAAATTAGGAACTGTTTTCAGAGCTACTTTAGACAACTGTATACACAAGGGCCGCAGAAAGAAATGGACATACAACAATTCCTCGAGAAAAATGGGCTGAAAAAGATTTCGCAGGAAAGTAAGACAATTTTGAACCAGGAGATATCAGCACAGGAAATAGAAGATGCCATTCAAAGCATGACGTTGGGCAAATCACCTGGACCTGATGGACTGACTTCCAAATACTACAAAGTTTTGAAGGAAGGGTTGATACAACCTTTGAAGGAAGTCTGCAACGAGATCATGGAGGGGAGGAAGGCACCCGATACGTGGAGGGAGGCCTACATTACACTTATACCAAAGACAGAGACTGAAAAGACCCAACTTAAGAACTACCGACCCATCTCGCTACTAAATGTGGATTACAAAATCTTTGCTGATATTTTAGCAAAGAGACTGAAAAGAGTTTTGATGGAGGAGATTCATGGGGACCAAGCGGGCTTTCTCCCGAAAAGGCATTTGTCGGACAACGTAAGGAATATAATTGACATTTTGGAGAAGCTGGAAGTGAATATAAATACCAAGGCTGTTTTGATATTTGTGGACGCTGAGAAAGCCTTTGACAATATATCTTGGAGTTTCATGTTGAAGAACCTCCGGGGGATGGGGGTAGGCCAAGGGTTTGAAAATGGTATAGGTGCAATATACTCTGAACAGAAAGCAAAATTAATTGTAAATAATGTGGTTACAGAAGGGTTCAAGATTGAAAAAGGGACACGTCAGGGGTGTCCTATCTCCCCACTACTTTTTATATCGGTCCTGGAGGTTTTGCTTAATATGATCAGGAGGGACCAGCTGGTTAAAGGGATCCAGGTCGGAGCTAAACAATACAAATTGAGAGCATTTGCAGATGACCTAGTACTTACATTACAAGAGCCAGAAGCTAGTACGAAAAGAGTTTTGGAAATAATTCAAGAGTTTGGTCAAATGGCAGGATTTAAATTGAATAAGTTAAAGACTAAGGTATTGGAGAAAAATCTAACACAGGTTGAAAAAGAAAGGTTTCAGAATGAGACGGGGTTGACTGTGGTTAAAAAAGTGAAATACCTGGGTATAAATATGACAGCTAAGAATGTGAACCTATTTAAAGACAATTATGAAAAAACTTGGACAGAAGTGAAAAAAGATTTGGAGATTTGGTCAAACTTGAAGCTTTCCTTGTTAGGTCGAATTGCAGTTATAAAAATGAATGTATTGCCAAGAATGTTGTTCTTGTTCCAAGCATTACAAATAATGGATAAAATGGACTGTTTCAAGAAGTGGCAGAAAGACATATCTAAATTTGTCTGGCAGGGCAAGAAGCCCAGAATTAAATTTAAGATATTAACGGATTCAAAGGAAAGAGGGGGGTTTGCCCTGCCAGACTTTAAACTGTACTATGAAGCGGCAGCTTTCTGCTGGCTAAAAGATTGGCTGCTTCTTGAAAACACAGACATTTTGGATTTGGAAGGTTTTAACAATATTTTTGGGTGGCATGCATATTTGTGGTATGACAAGGTTAAAGCACATAAAAGTTTTAAAAACCATATTGTCAGAAAAGCATTACTAAATGTCTGGGTCAGATATAAAGATTTGCTGGAAAACAAAACCCCAAGGTGGCTGTCGCCAATGGAAGCGAAGGCAGTTAAAAAGTTAAATATGGAGTCGAAATGGCCAAGATATTGGGAAATTCTGGAAAAGGAAGGGGACAAACTGAGATTGCAGAGTTTTGAGAAATTAAAAGAGACGGTGAGAGATTGGTTGCACTATCACCAAATAAATGAAGTGTTTAAAATGGACAGTAGAATTGGCTTCCAGGTGGAAAAATCAAAATTGGAGACTGAATTGTTAGAATCCAGTACTAAGAATTTGTCAAAAATGTACAATTTGCTGCTGAAATGGAATACACAAGATGAAACGGTTAAATCAACTATGATTAAATGGGCTCAGGACATTGGTCATAATATTTTGTTTGCTGACTGGGAAAAGTTGTGGACCACCGGGATGAAATTCACGGCATGTAATGCCTTAAGAGAAAATATTATGAAAATGATTTATAGGTGGTACATAACCCCAGTCAAGCTTGCAAAGATTTACCATTTGCCTGATAATAAATGTTGGAAATGTAAAGAAAAGGAAGGTACATTTTTTCACCTTTGGTGGACGTGCCCGAAGATTAAGGCATTCTGGGAAATGATCTATAATGAACTCAAAAAGGTATTTAAATATACCTTCACTAAGAAACCAGAGGCTTTTCTCTTGGGCATTGTCGGCCAAGGGGTGTTAAAGACGGATATAACTTTCTTTATGTATGCTACAACAGCAGCTAGAATACTCATTGCAAAGTACTGGAAGACACAGGATCTACCCACACTGGAAGAATGGCAGATGAAGGTGATGGACTACATGGGCTTGGCAGAAATGACGAGCAGAATCCGAAATCAGGGAAGAGAAGCAGCGGAAGAAGAATGGAAAAAGTTTAAGGACTATTTAAAGAAATACTACAAAATTAATGAAAGTTAGAATGATGTTGGACTGGAAAGTAAATGGTTACTATTAGCAATGGTTAAGACAAGGAGAATAAGGAAGATTAGCTTAAATTTGAAGTAAAATAAGGGAAGATTTGCTGAGTAATTGATTAGAATTTGGAATACAGAAAAGGGAGGCATGAGGAAGTCGAGGAAGAAAGGTTTAAGAAATTAGGATATGAAATGGTACTTGTCTTTTTTTTGTTTTTTTTTGTTATTGTTTGTTTATGTATTTGTCGTTGTTATGTATTGATTGTTTGTGTGGCTATAAAAATTGTTTAATAAAAATATTAAAATAAATAAATAAATAAAATCTTATTGCCCCAGACCCATGGGTTTCCAGTTCAAGCGCCATTTGGAGGACAATTTCAATTCACATTTCATAGAATCATAGGGTTGGAAGGGACCCTAATGGTCATCTAGTCCAACCCCCTGCAATGCAAGGATCTCAAAACGCCGTTCCCCATCGAATTTGAAACCATAGTGGACCCTGCTTAGCTTTGCAACTGTGCTAGCAGTTTTATTGCCGCACCACTTAATTCCCACTTTCCAAAGCGATATATGAATCGACACACAGCCAGCTTTCAACATTTTTACTTCTCTGAATTATTTTGAAATGCAGTTTGCCTGCCAAGGGATGTGCACAAAGATGCACATGCAAAGGCGAAATGTGAATACAAATGCATGAATTAGCGAAAATAACATGTAAAAATGCATTGTATTAGGGAACTTGCTTTGCAAAAATGTTAGAAAAATTGAATGCATTTTTATGAAGTATTTTTTTTGTAAAGGAAGGAAGGAAGGAAGGAAGGAAGGAAGGAAGGAAGGAAAAAAAGAACTTGCAAACTGATATGGAAATGTGGGGAACTGAAGACTGAAAAAATGAGAGAAACAAAAACTGATATAGTCACCTTCTCACAGTGTTAGATCACGATCATACAAATTTCAGGCTTCCCCCTGCCTTCTAACACATTTAAGAATTGGGTCCAAAGTCTTCCAGGTACAGCCATTTATGTCACAGGAGGGTGTGGCTCTTCTGAAATTAGCCACAGGTCCATTGCCTGAAATATACTATTTGGAACTAGATTATTCAAGCCAAATAACATCAGAAAGCAAAGTCAAGATCTATTTTAGACCTGAAGTATTGGAAGAGAGTGAGTCATAAATGTTGGGGAAATGCATGAGATAATAATTGTAAATTGTTTAGATATATCATGGTTGGTGGGCAGAAACATCAAAACAAGACGTATTGTCACAAACGTGTTATTAAGAATGTGGGGGAGAACCTAGAATTTTCTTTAAGAGCCATTAGAAAATCTCCAACAATGCTGAAGCTGGGGATTTTGAAATACCACCATCCATCTTTCCTAATTATTTGCTCTCTTTGCATGTCACTTTCCCCATCTGTTAGTATTTCACTTCTAAGCATAAAAAAATATTCTCTACATGTTATGTATGCAAAACTGAGAATATGATTTAGATCTCCCAGAAAACTGTTAAGGAATTTCCCTACCTCCATTTTATTTTATTTTTTTAGGAGGGGGGCACTTCTTTCTCAAACACCTTTTTGGATTCCAAGAGTAGAACAATGAATTTTATAAGCTCAAAGGCTCTCATTGGGGTGTATGGGAAGCTAGGGGAGGGGTAGTACCTCTGGTGGGGGACATGTCAGGCCCCTTCTGGGGTAGTAATAATAATAATTTATTATTTATACCCTGCCCATCTGGCTGGGCTTCCCCAGCCACTCTGGGCAGCTTCCAACAAAATATTAAAATACAGTAATGCATCAAACATTAAAAGCTTCCCTAAACAGGGCTGCCTTCAGATGTCTTCATCTAGTTCATCCAACTTTTTTCCCACCCTGTATTCAGCTCTCACCTGTGGCTTCTAGAGGCTGTCAGCATGCGACAGCGACCACACCCCAGGAATGGTTTGGACTACACCAGGTGAGAGTAGCAGATTGTGGTGTTTGCCCATTCTTTTGAAAATGTCTGTACAGGGGAAAAGAAAGAGTTAATAGGTAGACCAATAGAAAAGCCAGAGGCGGAGCCTACCTGTTTATAAAAGGGCTTAGCCCGAGGGTTGGTTGGTTTGGAAAAGGCAGTTGGGAAAGCAGTTGGCAGACAGATGGAAATAGAGAGACAGCTAGTGCAGTTGGTTCTTGTGTGAGGGGAGGTAGAAGAGTTAGAGACAGAATAAAATAAGACTAAGAGGGTAAAGGGTAACAGTGTTTCGAATGCATTAAAGTTTATTTGTGTTTGCAGTAAACTACAATCTTCATTGTTAACTTAAGAACCTGACCGAGACTAACTGGGGAGCACCTGGTTGGTGGCAGCAGATTGGTGGTGTATGGGTCAATAGTCCGTACGACTCCGTATGGGGGCTCCGTACGAACGCCACATAGATGAATCTCAATCCTTCAGCGAAGACAGGCTCCAGTGGATTGAGCAGACAGACCAACATTGGATCCAGTGCTCAAGAAGGCAGTTTCTGCATGTGCTGTAGGAAGAAGTGATGGGCAGATGGGGATCATCAACCTGGGAAGAAAAAATATCCTGCCTTGCAAGACATCTTGGGGAGAAGAAAAAGCCAAGGAGTAAACCCTACACAAATGCAGAGTTGAGTCCCCAAGACAGTGGAATGGTGTTGTGGTGCTCATCTTGCTCTTCAGGCCAAGGGAGCCAGCATTCGTCCACAGACAGCTTTCCAGGTCATGTGGCTAGCATGACTAAACCGCTTCTAGTGCAATGGAGCCAGAGCGCATGGAAATGCTGTTTACCTTCCCGCCGCAGTGGTATCTATTTATCTACTTGCACTAGTGTGCTTTCGAACTGCTAGGTTGTCACAAGCTGGGACAGAGCAACGGGAGCTCACCCCGTCATGGCAATTTGAACTGCCGACCTTCTGATTGGCAAGCTCAAAGGGCTCAGTGGTTTAGACCACAGCGCCACCCTGCATGCCTCCTTCTGGCAACTCCTGCAGCCAAGCTGGTGCCAAACGTAATGCTCTGCTTTCCCTTGCAGCACAAATCAGCCAGGCTGAGGGAGAGGTCTGGGCAGCCTAAAAGTTCCATACACACTGCCCAGCCTTGTGCCCACTGCAAACGCAACTGTTTGACTTCACCTCCAGAAATGCACTCCATTGTCTCTTAAGCCAGACAGATGCCAACAACAAAGCTCTCACCTTGATTGTTTCATGAAAAACATTGTTTTATCTTTTTGACCATGTTATGTTATTCCTTTGTGTCAAAGATAAAGGAAAGCTAGGGATTTAGTATATGAATAATTTTCTTTCTTTCTTTTTAAACTTCCTTTCCTTTACCCACAGGTTTCAGTGAGAGTCCTGCTGCTTTTATTTTTCCCCCACATTTGATTAAGAAATAAATATGATGTGCTGCCTTTTGTAGTTGAGTGAAGAGCTTTTGAAATGTGGAACCTTGCTGATGCTTAAGGAAATGAAAGTTGTGTAAGGATCGTAAGAGAGGTTTGATTTCAAAACGTAATGAGAGAAGAAAAGCACCTTGCAGGTTGAACTGACAGATGAATTAGCTCTTTAGGAGTCTCATTTTGAAGGTTTGATCAAAGTGATTTGGACCACAAAGTTATGCAGTATGCTGGCTGTCGAGGCAAGTGCAGCGATCCATGCAAGCAGAGGCTTCCCTGCTCTCTTCAGTGTTGCGAAATGAGTTGGGAATACTTTCTGGTTGCTAGAGGGATGTTTTCAAATTTCCTCTCCAAAATTTCCCCCCAGATTTTGAGGCTCCAAATTACCTAGTCTTGTTTTCAAATTGGAATGGATGCATTATTTATTAATTATGTTTCTTACACACATTTGGGACGCGGGTGGCACTGTGGGTTAAACCACAGAGCCTAAGACCTGCCTATCAGAAGGTTAGCGGTTCGAATCCCCATGACGGGGTGAGCTCCCGTTGCTCAGTTCCTGCTCCTGCCAACCTAGCAGTTCGGAAGCACACCAGTTCAAGTACATAGATAGATACTGCTGCGCCAGGAAGGTAAACGGCGTTTCTGTGCACTTTGGTTTCCATCACAGTGTTCTGTTGTGCCAGAAGCGGTTTAGGCATGCTGGCCACATGACCCAGAAAGCTGTCTGTGGACAAATGGTGGCTCTCTTGGCCTGGAACGAGATGGACGCCGCAACCCCATTACTGGACTTAACTGTCCAGGGGTCCTTTACCTTTACCTAATTCAGAACTAGAAATGGTTTTAAACAAACAATGACTTTACACGAGGGAAATAATAATTTTTCTTTGAAAATAGGAGCCAAGCAACACCTCCAAAATGCTGTTAATTAGGCACAGCAGCAGCAACAAGAGCAACCAGCCACAACAGCCAGCATAAAACACTGCCACAGCAGCAACCATCACCAACTACAACACATCTTCATGTCAGATCTATTTTGGCCCTTATTTGGAATGAATTTGCATATCATGTTTAACCTTGGACTTGACACAATTCAACTTTGGACATATGAAATTCAGGAAAAGAGACAGAGAAGTTGGACTATCTGATCGAACTGGAGCCAAACCTAAGTCTTAAGCCTGTTGGGATTTGTCTGGTTCTTTACTGGGAGGAAAATGTGAATAAAGGTTATATTGTAGTAGAAGGGAAAAATCTTGAGCTGTTTTTACTTAAAATGTGTACATTTAGCAAGACAAGGCAGACATATAAACAGTGTGTTCCTGCATCCTAAATGTCTAGACAGTGCAGAAAATGTTAATAATTGGAGAAATGTTTTAATGGGCCTTTTCCCTCCTAAGGAGAACATAACATGTCAGGGTTGAAAGTGCCAGCATTGCAACTATCGTATTACTTGAACTTGATGCAAGTGATTTCCTATCCAAGTCTCGAAATATAAGTCCTGAAGTTATAAGGGAATAAGCTTCCAAAAATCTCTCAAGTTATGGTTACCAAGACCTCTGAGTTAAACAACTGAGAGGTGTGAAATCCATGCATCCTTTTAGTTTTGCACTGTTTTTCTACACGACATACATTTTAAAATACAGTGGTACCTCGGGTTACAAACTTAATTCTTTCCAGAGGTCCGTTCTTAACCCGAAACTGTTCTTAACCTGAGGTGCGCTTTCGCTAATGGGGTCTCCTGCTGCCACCGCACCACCAGCGTGTGATTTCCATTCTCATCCTGGTTCAAAGTTCGCAAACCGGAGCAACTACTTCCGGGTTAGCAGAGTTTGTAACCCGAAGCGTTTGTAACCCGAGGTACCACTGTAGTCACTTTTTTGCATTTCGTACCAAGCTGCCTTTACAACAGGGGTGGGAAACCTTGCATTCCAAGGGTTGCATTCCTTCACTGGGAACTTTATGGGAGCCGTATGGCCAAAAAGTAGGTAGAGGAATGGAAGTGACTTACCTTTTCCCAGTTGGATACATTTATTATTTTAAAGCTGAACAAAAGTATACTTAGTTTTTCATTTATGATATGAAATCTTTGTTCCTTTTAATTTGACCAGAGATTGAACATTAAACCCATTACTGCATTGCAGCAAGATTACCAAGCTGCTGCTTGATAGCCCAGAGAACCTAAACTCATTACAGTTTTCCTTAGCTTACATATTGTTAGGGACTTTCGTTATACATACCAGGATACCTTATCCTTGGGGTCCCTTCCAACTCAACAATACTGTGATTCTGTGAACATGAAGAGACGTGCTCATAAAATCCAGTCTTTGCCTCAGCAATCAAGCTATCTGGAAATTTCCACTTTCTTTGTCTAATTGGTTGGTTTCAGGTACATATTCCAAAAAACAAAATATGTCCCAGAGGGAGGGTTGCATGAAGCATTTCCTTATTTCACCCTTCTGAAGTACATTCCAAGAGAACTTACCTCAGAGGATGAATTCCCCTGTTCTATCTCTTCCAGCCCAACAAGCCCTACCTCTCTTGGGGTATGTGTGAAAAGCAACCTTTCCAGCTCTACCCCAAATCTCAAATGGCACTTTGGCTCCCAAGTCCCAAGACTGCATACTACCTTTCAATTCCCTGATGTTCCCTTCAAGCTATGTGATCCTCCTTCTACCTTTAAGTTACCTCTCCATGTCTCCTTTTATATGACAGCCTTAGGAATGTAGAAGTGAATATTCTATTGGCTGCATTGCTCTTTCTGAACCATATCTTTGCTTTGTTTACTTTCGGCACAACTGAGGTGCATCTTGTCACTCAGTTCTTTTTTGACGCATTTGCCAAAGGGACTAAGTTGAAGCCATTGGTTGACTGCTCTCCTGTTGCTCCAGCCACATCAGGTCAGGGCCACCCTACCATTAGGCAAAGTGAAGCAACCACCTCAGATAGCAGATGCTGGTGAAGAGTGAAAACAGACTCCTAGCTGTTCTCCCTAAGTACCAGGGCTATTCGCCTCTGTTGGAGATCATAGTCATGCATGCAAAGAACTACTGAAATAACAACTAAATATGGGGAACATATAGGTCAAACTGAATATATTATGATGCTCACTTATGAAATGAGTCGAGTTGCAGCCATCCTGTCCCTTGGCATCATGGATAATGGCCACTGATGGTAGGTCTATTAATGACTGCTGAAGTCAACTGAAAAGACTCCTGTGATTTAATTTGACATTTTGAGCAGCCCATTAATGTTCAGAAAGGTCAAGACCAACCTGGTGTCTCTCCGTCCCTTGGTTGTACTTGTCTTCCATTGTATGAAACCATCCTGTCCCCCATGAATTGTCTGCACATAGGACATTTTTATCTGGACAATGGGTTGCAATGAATCTCTGCTTGCTCAGGGATTCATTTTTCTCACATTTCCATCAGCTATGATGCTGCTGTCACAAGGGTGAGTTGTAATAAATTGTTAAAAAATAGACCCCCATCTTTCCATCAGCAGTCTCCAGGGTAGCTTACATACACAATTTCAAGAATACAAGAACAAAATACAAAATAAATCAAGCTAGAACCAAGCATAAAAGCAGTGTGTTATAAGCACAATATCACAAAGAGTCACATAATTAAATCCATGCTAAAGGTGCTGGATAATGTGGCTGCTTTCGCCTGGTATCTGAAGGAGGGGTGAGCAATCTGCAGCCCCATAGCCCCCATGGATCTGTGACCCCTGACTTCATTTTCGGGAGGTGGAAGACCTGACAGTGTGAAGCAGGGGCAGTGGGGACTGCAGACAGGAGAGGGTTCCAAAGGCAGCGGTGGAGCGTATGCTACTGCCATCCGGGGTGGACACATGGCACACAGGGCATGCAGGGGGCTAGGCACAGAGGCAGCCCGCTGCGGCTGCACCAGCCCCCCCCCTTCCCCCAATGCCAAGCCACTGTCTGAAGGCTAGATGAAAGGCCTGGAAGATTACATTTGGCCTTCATTTCTGAGGTTCTCCAACTCTGATCTACTGACATCTAGGCAGGGTAGATCCAGAAATTGGTCTCTTAGTCATATGAAGTGGAGCTGCCCAGTCGTAAGCTTTTGTTCAGGTGAAATGAAGATGAAGAAGGAGGAGGAGGAGGAGGGGGGAGGGGAGGAGGAGGAGGGGGAGGAGGAGGTGGTGGTGGTCCTGGAAACCTCAGTACATTTCAAAGATACACATATTTTGGCCCACTTCTGACCCTCATGCTTGGGGTTTATGACCAGACCGTGAACAAATGGGCCATGTGTGCATTATGGACAACAAAATACATGATGTTCCAGCACTGGATGAAGAAGTCATTGGCCTTTCGTAAAACAAGGGATTAGCAATTTGCACTCCCTGTCCTTATCTGAACTGGCAGTATATTGACAAAAGTGCAAAGAAGAAAAATATGTGGACATAAGCTCAGCTTTTCTTGAGACTTTGACATTGCAGTCGGCAGGGTAGTTTGTTTTTCTTTCCAATTTATATGGTCAAAACATCTCATCCATGTTGTTTACTTTTGTAAGTCAGTGGTAGAGCATCTGCTTGGCATACAGAAGTTCCCAAGTTCATTCCCTATCATTTCCAGGTAGAAATGGGAAAGATATCTTTGCCAAGATCCTGGAGAACCACTTCCAGTCATTGTAGACAATAGTGAGGTAGATGGACCAAGGGTTTGACTCAGTGTAAGGCCACTACTAATATGTATTTTTGTTTGAATGTCGCTTTATTTGATTCATTCAAAGCATCCTAATAAACAACCCCTTCAGGTCTGTTTAACACACACACACATGTACACACATACTCTAGAAGTCAGTTAGTGGGATGTTCAAGTCAAACACTTTAAAAAATGAAAGGGGAATTATTATTATTATTGAGCATTCCACTTGAACACTGAAGCAGCTGACTCCTTCCTGCATCTAACACCCTTCCAGTTCACATCCTTACCTCAAGAAAGGAGAGAGCAACTGGAGACCACACAAATGGAACAGGCAGCTCCATCTACTCCAGGAAACGCCACCTGCCGTATATCCCCTGACCGCTATTGACAAAAGCGCTGCTGAGATCCTGGGGTCACTGATTGCAGATGGGAATCATGGGGTGTGCCAGTTATGCAATCTCCAGCTACAATCTTTGAGAATCCCAGAACACCTCACCTGGGCTGCATGGAGCTGTCATTTTGCAGCCAAGGATCAAGGAGCTAGCAAGCTCCACAATTCACAGCTATAAATACTTGAGAGCACTGTGTGGCATCTCTCACAGGCAGAGATCACATGGCACCATAATCTCCACTGCAATCTTTGTATACTGCAAGCAGAGATCATGGGTCATTGCAACTGCTCCTAGGCTGCTCTGAACTGACACAAGCTACACACCAAAGTGTGGTGCAGTCAGCTGCAGCTGTTGGTGTTTGGGCTGTCACATAGTCTGAATTATCTGGGACTCCATGAAGCCTCTCCTGGACAGTTGAGGATCATTTCACTGGGAAATCCTCAATTTCTGTCTGCAAATGTTTGTGGAGGTGGAGTGTGAGAACCAAATCAAATCAAACTCAAAGGGGATGTTCACCTTGAACTGGGACCTCTAATTTGTGTGTGGGTGTTCATGTCTGCCACCCAGGAATACAGTGTTAGAATATCTGTGTGTATGTGTTTGGATTCAAACCTCTTCCTCCAACTGGAGCATTTCTTCCCCTGCAGATGTCTGTAGGGATGGGGGGGATGTTCCATTTGAAGGAAGTAGCGCAAGACACCTTCCTAAATCACTTGGATGTTTGTTTTTACAATCAAGCAGTCTATAAATTTTATAAAATAAATAAACATAGGGCTAATTTATCTGCAGAATGGAAAATGGTGCGTTTGGAAGGAATGTATCTGATTCAAACCATTCCCTTGAAACAAACTCTGAAGGGACTCCTTATAAAGGCTGATCAAAGGTTGCCTCTCAGTACTAATCAACTGATGCTGAAAGCACACCTTCAAAGGATTTTTCTGTAACCACGGATCAGCTGTGACCTCCTTTGATGGGCAGATGAATGGTCCCACTTACCTATCAAAATTGGCCTGCAAGAAGTGGGGGCTTGCTGGCTGGATCCAGTTCCCCACCACTAATTTAGCTTATCACTTTTACGCTCTTATGGATGGGGAAAGACTTCATTTGGACCAATATTCACAATGGACTGACCCAAGCCAACCCTCCCAAACTTTCTTGTGGATTAGAATGGAGCTCTCTGTCAAATTCTGCACTTCTCCAGATTTTACAATGCCATTTTGGTGCACAAAACCTATGCTGAAAAGTATGTGCAAAGTGTAGAAAATGTACATTTTAAGGAGAAATGTATTGTAAACCACTGAAATTGTGCAGGCAAAACAGAAATGGGACAGAATTAGGCCACAGAATTCTCCTCAGGTAGAATTCTTTTCCTATCCCATCCCCTGATATCCTTTAACTGTGGATGCCTAGAGTGGAATCCCATCATGTAGCCACTGAAGCTTTGCGACAATGACTAGAAACTCAGCCTCTGAGATTTTACCACACGCTTTCAAATATACCTTGAAAAACTTGAGAACTAGATACTCTGCTCATTACTAAACAAAAACAAAACAGACTAGAAGAGAAACCCTACAAGAAGAAAGAGCTGAAAGAACAACTCAGCAAATATTCCCTGCTGACGGAACTGTGACTTCTTCTTTTCTATTGCCCTGTGAACTACCACTGTCAACAATATTAGTTCCATTGACTTTAAAGTACCCCGAAAATATTCTGTCGTGCTTTATTACCTTGACGATAATTGTATGGTACCTCAGCAACAAACTGTGTCAGTACACACCTCATTTGAATTTCTCGGAGGGGCTTTCCGTGCCTGCCTTTCTGTTTGCATTCTCTCCAGACCTCTGCTAATTCATATTTTATGCCTGCTGCAAGATTCCATTATCAATTTAAGTTTAAAAAATGTCACACAAAATGGCAAAGAGGATCATAAAACTGAATCCATTCAGCTCACATTACAATTTGCCTTCTTTCCAAGAGCGGTCCTATGGAGATCATTCATCTCTGAGGTTTCACACACCATCAAGTCAGGAATGAGCTAAAAGGGTGTGTGTTGCTTTTTATGAGCATTTTCTGTAGGTGCAAGAAGTTCCCTTTCAGAAACTTTTCAGGGACTGTGACAAAAGTGTTCTCCCATTCAGAATTAAAGCAATCAGGAATCCCCCTTGACTGGCCTCGAGAGGAATCCAGGAGATGTGATACTCATCCACGGTCACTTTTGTTTGCCTTCAGTGATATAGTCACACACACAAAACATCCTTTGCTACTTAACACTGTGATTATTATTTACTCTACAAGTGGCTTCATGCTCCCTGACTGGATGAGGGTCATGCAGCAAGAGAAAGAAGTTACATCCAAGTGGAGGGAATGTATCAAAGCAGTAACATATCAAAGGAACAAAAGCTGTGAATGAATGTGAAAAAAGTAAAAGTTCTTCAATTGGAAAAAAAGTTTAGAGGAACATTATCTTGCATTCCCAAAATACCGATTTTGTCCCCAAACTGTTGAATATTTTATTGACTTGAAATATTGACATAATTTGTTTTGCAATTTTCATAGGACTGTTACATAACATTTATTGTTAACTAGAATTGCTATTATGCATTCAATAGCTTTACTTTTAGCACTGGATGAAAATACCCATTTAGTACTGAACAAAGAATACTCATTTGTAGGTGCTGAACTGAAGGACATTTTGGTGGGAGATTTTTGGGGAGGGAGTTATTTAAAGGTTTTTGTTTGTTTTTTATGACACTGGGCATGCCACTGTGTTGGCAGTAGTGGTCTTTTTTAAAAGAAAAGAAAAACCACATTACTTTTTAACACAGTTTTACTCTGTGGCCTCTTTTTTAATGGCTGCTAGTTGACACCCCCCCTTTATTTTTACCAAGCATGCCACAGAACTTAGCAACATCACAGGGCAATCGGGGTGGTGGTGGCTGCTTCTGGTGGGCTGCCAACCCACCCCTTAAAAACACTGTATTCTAATTACAACTGGGGCATTGGGGGTGGGGAGAATAGCCTTAAAGAGGTTTGGTAAGACAAACATTATTTAAGCACAACATGCAGCACTGGTCACCACTAGCAAGGCCTCCCCCCCCCCAAAAAAAACCAGGATTTCCCCTCATCCTTACCTCATATCACACAAGCCCACTTTTGTCCCCAAGAACTCCTCAAAACCTCTCCCCTGAAATCTCCCCCCTTTTCCGAGCTCTAAGTTCTCATTTGAGAACTTTCTGATAGTTATACATAATGCTGCAAGTTTTATAAATAAATGCAACTTGTATAAAGCCAATACTGAAACAACTTGTCAAATAGATATTAATCACAGGTCTAAATGAAGTTATGAACAATGATGGAGGGATTTCTAAGTTTCAGATTTCAGAATTCATACAGGCTACCTCTTTCAAAAGTCTGCATTCCAGTCCAAGAAAGATGTCTGGGAGGCTGCAAAGTGTCTTGTGGCTGCAAATGAAACACCTAAATCAAGAGCTCAGCAACCTTGCTCGTTTAAAAACAGGAAGCCAGGGATGGTGGGAGTTGTAGTTCTGGTGCATCTGGAGGGCTAAAGGTTCCCTAAACCTGCTTTAAAACTAAGCTGCCACCCAAAAAAGGGAGGGGGAAAGAATTGAAGGAGAGCCCTGTTGGATCAGGCCAAAGGCTCACCTAGTCTTGCATCCTGTTCCTCACACTGGCCAACCATATGCCTATGGGAAACCTGCAAGCAGGTCCTGGGCACCACAACACTCTCCCCATCTGTGATTCCCAGCAACTGATATTCAGAGGCATTCTGCCTCGGACAGTGGAGGTAGAGCATAGCCATTAAGCACTGAAAGCCATATCCTCAATAAGGAATTTGCTTGACTTCTGGGTGTGTTTTATGTCCCTCTACACAACCTTGCAAATCAGTGAAATAAGCTCAAACATACTCATCTTCTTTCTGCAGTGATGGTAGGCTTCTATGCATTGAGTGAGTGTCCAGCAGTACTATGATTATTGCTGGTTATACTTGAGTTACTATTCCAATATATGCTTTCTTTTCCCTGCTGTCTGCTCCGCGCCCCCCCCCCCCGCCGCCCCTTCTACAAACAAACAACAAAAATTCTTTTGCTGGCACCTTCTGCCTTTCCTATTTCGATAAATGAAACCCCTACTGTCTCTAATGCCAGTTTCCATTCAAGCCACTTTGCAGGTCCTGAGTGTGGCTGACATGACTTGATGGCCTCCCTTGCCTAGTTCCGTCCCCTGCATGCTACTTCTGTCTGCCTCTTTCACCCTCTTTTCCTTGCTGTTATCATGACACAAATGCATTCTCTCTCTCTCTCTCTCTCTCACACACACACACACACACACACACACACACACATGCACAAATTGCTTTCAAAACCAATACTTTTGCTTCCTTTTGTGCTTAAAGTAATTATAACCTACTTCCCTCTCTCATTTACCAGCACAGCATTCCCCTTGTTTATTGGAGCCTGTATTGCTATGTTCACCACCACAGCAGCAGTGCAATTTGACACTCCACCCAGACCTTTGGTTTCCCCTTGCAGCTTCAGTCCTCTTATTCATCGCAGGGATGATTGCTTTGGCTTCTTGCACAGGAGAGCAGTACCAAAAAAAAAAAACTCCCTTCAGGAACAGAGCTAGAGAGCTCCATATCCAGAAAGAGAATGAGGGTATTTACAATGCTGTTGTTTTTGACTTTGCTCTGGTGCAAATTCAGGCCAGACAGGAAGACTTCTTTCTGCCTGAAGGCTACATTGCCCTCTGGGGGCCACATGCAAGTGGTGGCCAAAATAGGTGGTGCATCTGCTTTTAAAATGAATGTTGCTTTTTGCACTAGGCTAATTTCAACACACACACACACACTCTCCCTCTATCCAGGGAAGCAAGTGTCATTATCAGAGTTCAAGGACGCATTCCAGGCAGGCAAAAACACTAAATAAGGGTGTGAAACAAGGGCAGTGAGGAGCATGGCCCGGAGAGAGAGGGTGTGGCCTGAGGAGAGACCCAAGTGGCCTGGTGGCCATGTTTGACATCCAGAATTGAGGTTCACCACCACAGCCTTTAGGAATCCCTCCAATGGCAGCTTTTTTCTTGATAGTTGCATAAAGGTTAAAGAAGCCTTACCATGAACATAGCATGAGATAGCCATCTTAGGCAGGAGATAGTAAGGAATAAGAATGGTGGCAATGTGTTAGAGGACAAAACTGTGTGCCCTTTGTGCCTGCCCTGCACCCTGTAAACTAGACTGCTACCTTCAGGTATAGTGGAGTAGACTGTTCCATCATCAGTCTGATCAGCTTCTGTACTTGTAACCTGGGCAAGGACACTTTCCTGTCCTTTGTGCCTCAGGTGGTAAAATATCTTGGACTAGCCCAGCACATTGGCACTGGGCTGACCAAAGCGCAAGCTGACCAAAGGAAGGGTCAAACATGGTTCCATGCTAGATATTCAATGTGGCTTCAAGCTAGAGTGGCTGCAGGAAATGGAATCACAATGCTACAGTCACCAACACAGCCATGTCAAAAGAGAACAAATAAAAGGTAGACAAAAGAGTAAGCAGAAGGGAGACAGAGGAATCCCTGAAACTTTGGTTGGAGAAGGGGGAAGGCAATGGTCCTAAAGAGCTTTAAAAATAGAACCCTTTTGAACTGCTTAGTCTAATTCCATTTACATATGCAAATTATAGAATCCAGAACTGGTCATTCGGTGAAACTCATTGGTGGGAGATTTAGGACAGACAATAGGAAGTACTTCTTCACCTAGCATTCAGTTAGCGACATGCAGTTGCTAGGTGGGCAATTGTCACTAGCTTGGATGGTTGTAAAAGGAGATTACATGAATTCATAAAAGATATCAATGGCTGCAAATCATGATGGTCACATGGTGCCTCAAAGTGCTGAGGTTGCCTCTGAATTTCCCGTCACTGGGGAACAGGTGTGGATTATTGCGCTTGTGTCCTGCTTGTGGGCTTCCCAAAGGCATTAGTTTGCCCACTGTGAGAAACAGGATGTGGGGCTAGACAAAGCTTTGGTCTGGTCCAGCAGGACTCATCTTAGAGTTGCTAGTAGTTGAATGCAGATCATATGTTGATAAAAAGCCAGTCAATTCATAAATACATTTTCATAGTTCTGCCTAAGAACCTGGTACGATGAATACCCTATTAATGAACTTCCATACACTAACAATAATTGATAGATCTCATCCATATTAACAAAATTTTATATGTGGCAGTCTTCCAGTACATCCCCAAATGTGCCTCTGGGGTCAAAGAATGTTGTCAGAAAACCCAAAGCTCATACGATTTCAGGTGCCATAAGAATCACCATGAGAAATGATCAAAAGATGTTTGAAGTAAGTCATTTCCAGGAGCTAATATGTTAAAGTAGTTGCTATGAATGAATTGGTGGATTTTTAAAAAAGTTTAGCCAACCAACTTGATCAAACTACATATTTCTACAGTCTGGAATATCTACTTTCCCTCTGCTTCTTTATATCTCTGGGCTGATTAATACTTTTCTCTAAACAAGTATAGATGGAAGAAAGGAAATCTAATGAGAATCTTTCAATAGGATCTGATTAAAAAAAATTCAGCTGGAACATGAATAGATCAGCACATTCTTACCAATTTAAAAAGTTCCAATTACCACTACCTAATCTTCACCTCTCAGAGTAAAGGGGGAAAGTGTTAGAGACTTCCTCAGTAGATCATCAAGAGAACTTTCATCCATAAAAACAGAAGTGATCAGTTTTATCTAAGTCTGTAAGGGTTACTCCTAACCAAGAACACTCTTTAGAAATCACACACAAAAACACAAACATAGCACAAACATCTCTTGCTGCAATCTCTCAAGAATGTCAGCTTTTCAACAAAAAAAGGTCTCTTAGAATTTCTCGTTCATTTCTTCTGGGACTTGAAAACACGCAGGGCTAATAGAGCCATGAAACCATAGCAACTTCGGATACACCACATGAGAGCAACTTATGAATGAAATCTCTATATGTTATATGCTAAGTTAATTAAGTAGGAAAAGTACACAAGACATGGTACTACAGCTGCTAGTTCTGAGAGACAATGTAGAGAATGGAAAGAGAAATATAATGGGGAGGACAATAGCCCAGTCATGACACTGCCTACAATATTTATTGGAATTTTTGGTGCTTTTAATTGTGAAATGTTTTGAGAATCCAAAAGGGTTATTAAGTGGGGTGAAAATAATACCGATAAGGGCTTATCCACACTTTCTTTTGTGCTGCATTTTTAGGCACAGTTCTGGGATTTCTTTTCCAGCTGAAGTTTCCGAACAGTCTTCAGAGGCAGCCCCACATATAATGCGCTATAGTAATCTAACCTAGCAGTTACCAGAGCATAATTGTCCCTCTACACCTTTGAAGCCTTTCCCAACCAGATGGCCCCCATATGTTTTGGAAGACCATCAGCCTCAGCAAAAAGGGAACACTATACTACTTACTGCTCTAGCATGACATCCATTCGCACAACTCAAATCTAGGTCTCAGGGCTGGGGACCTGTGGCCTTTCAGATGTTTCAGACTATAACTTCCAACATGTCAAGCCATCATGGCCAGGAGT
Organism: Podarcis raffonei; assembly: GCF_027172205.1. Taxonomy (NCBI): domain Eukaryota; kingdom Metazoa; phylum Chordata; class Lepidosauria; order Squamata; family Lacertidae; genus Podarcis; species Podarcis raffonei. Next base: position 46,155,584 of record NC_070609.1, read on the forward strand.
CAGGCATAATGGAAGTTGTAGTTCAATGACATCTGGAGGGCCACCTGTTCCCCAATCCTACCACACTAGAAAAGAACATATAGAGAAGATGAATACACAGAATTGTTTGTGGGTTCATATCCCAATTCCATTATGAAGCTCAACTGTGTGACTCTCAGCCTAGCTTAACACACTGAGTTGTTATAAGAATGAAATGGGAGGAGAAAGACAATTTTTTTTTAATGTCAGTAGATAAAGTCAGCAAAAGTTGAGTAGACAGCAAGAACCTCCAGTGATTTTGGACGGGCTACAACTTGGTCTTAATTTATTTATTTATTGTAGACATCTATCACAATTGGTAGCAACATCTCTCTGAAGGCTTAACTATTGTCAGAAAGTCCGCATGTGTTTTCACAAATTAAAATGAAAAAAGGAGCCTGGAAAAAATACTTTTAATTAACACTGATTAAAATTTAAAGCATGAAGCAGGGACATGAATATGAATTATAATTGTTATGGGGGACCAAAAAAAGCATTCTTTGCCAAGCACAGCATCACTTTTTTCCCTTTTTTTTTTTTTTGAAAATCATTATGCGGCAAATACATACCGCAGAGTAAAGGACATGAAAGTAACCTCTTTTAGTTGTTATGCGTTCCTAATTCAATTAAATGGGAACAAAACTAAAAAGAGGGATTACACTTGCAAAACCACTTAGCATTGCTAGTGGGAGCCTGCTGGAGACCATTTGCTTACACAGAAATTTCCAGTGATCCCTTATCAGTCCTCTTCATATCTGAAATAACAGCAAAATCCACAAAGGCAACATTCCAAGCCACCAACTATTTTTCAATCCTATGGCTTGAGGAATCTGACAACATGATCACCTTTCTTTAAGGTGACCGTTGGCAATGGCAATTCCACCAGTATATCTAATCTGCAATGGCCTATGGCAACAAACTATAAATATTTATTGAACTGATATATCAAAAGTACAAAAGTGGGCATGACTAGGTATCAATGAATTTGTCAATTTCTATTTCTCTCAGGATCCATTTTTTTCAGTCATAAGTTCATTTCTCCACATTTCCACGTCAGTTTCAGATTTTTTAAAAAACAAAAAGCTCTCATGAAAATTAATCAGCAACATATTGAGAAATTATCCTAATTTACACATTTTAATGTGATTTCCCCTACTACAATGCATTTATGTATTTATTTTCATTAATATATGCATTTCTTTGCACACTTTATCCTAGTGTGTGCTTTTTTTGCACTTTGTTTCTTTGGAGAACAGCTTCAAAAATTTGAGGAAGTGCAAGTTGAGTAAGATAGCTGGGTATCAGTTTGAGTATAATTTTGGAATGTGTGAATTAGGTACGTTCACATTGAAATTTGAACCAAGCCATCCTCCATCCAGTCCCTAGTAGAGATTAGGTATGGCCCAGGGGACATGAGCCTCACACATATGTATTCTTCATGGCCATCTAAACAGATCTTCACTGGGTAGAAGCTGCGTGTTAGCCACAAAGATAACTGTGTCAGAGAAATAATCACATTTTATCCGAAACAAAGGGAAGGGTTTCTTCCACACTGGGCATTTGATGTGGAATAGCCATGATTTACTCACTCACTTTTTACGGAACATCTGCAGGATGTGGTGAGCAAGACTTTTTCCTCCCATGTCATCCCTGTTCACCCCCCCCCCCATTTGTTTGAGAGCTCAAAAAAACCTGACTTATTCTGCATATTGAAACAGCTGTACTATTTCCCTAGGTGTTGATGAGATATCACACAGCTATTCTGGACTATGTGCACCATTAATGTGCTCTAGCCATTTCTCTCTCTATGGTCTGCTTTTCCTCTCTGGAAATTGACTATTACCACTTTCACCCTGCCCTTTAAAAATAGCATTTTCTTTATATCCTTTTCTTTTCTCCCCTCCCTATATTGCGGCAGGGGAATTGTGGTTGTGCAGTCAACTCCCCCCTTGCCGCGACCCCACTATTTTCCCAAATAAAATTGTGTGTGTGTGTGTGTGCACACACAAAATATTTGGGACTGAGGAGAAAGGGGACTGATCATTTAGCTACATCATGCTATTTGGATTCCAGGAGTCCAGAGCAGAGCAAGCCTCTGCTTCCTAATTGGTGCCTCTGCAGCTGCAGCTTTAATGCCAGCTTTAATCTCGTTGTTTAACCAAAGGAAACTGTAAACTGGCTGTATATTGCCATTAACAGAGGCTATATGTCAAGGAATGAGATGGCTGTGCTAAGCATAATGTATGCAGCCGAGCTTCTAACAAGTTGTTTCTGGCCTCTTGGAGAACAATATGTTGCCGTCTCCCCTCCCCTTCTCCCCGCCAATCCCCTCCCTCTCCCCCCCCCCACCCCTTTGCAAATGTCTGTCCTTTTACCGCTCATTCACTGAAGGCATTTGTCTGCTGCAGAAATCGAGGCTGACAGGGAAGGTCATTGTGACCAATTGTAAGTCTCAGCATACAAATGTGCCTTTTAGCTGTTGGCTCTGCAAACAGTGACCGTGTCATATTATTGATAAATCCTTGAAAAGGCTCTAATGTATCTTCATTTCAGGAGATGTTGCGGGTGGGGCTGGGGAGAAAAAGAGAACCAACCTCAAAATGAGCACCTTCAAGGTTGCTCTGAGAAAAGAAAAAAAGAGAGCAAGTGAGGCAAAGTATTGAGAGAGAGAGAAGCAGGAGAAAGTTGCCATTCTCCTGAAGATTAAAAGATAATAACGCTTCTATCAGAACCACTCGGCTACACTGTATTGATCTCATCAGGGAGGCCACCGCAGGTCTAATACGAACAGAGCCATTTTGGAATTAATCACGGGGGGTTTATTATGGTTCATAGGGCTTCTCACTCAAATGGCGTTGTTTGCAATATTTATGGCCTAGATTGGTTGCCATTATTAAGTGTGAACGTGCCACATGGAGATGGGCCCGCTGAGTTTCCAACACAAAGCCATTTTTCAAAAGTAAATCTTATCTAAACTATGCACAAAAAGCCAATTACTTTTTGATTTACATTTTAATTTCACATTCTTTGCTCTACTCCCCCCGCTCCACGTCTATACAGATGCTTCTCTCAATCATTTTGTTTGGATTAACGGGGGGTAGCATGAAGGCCACGATCCCCTCACATCTTTAAGCAGACCATGCTAATGCACATAGATTTAAGGGTGGGGAAAGAACACCTTTTTCTTTACCAAAATTTTTTTATATATATATACACACACACACACACACACACACATATATATATACATACACACACACACACACACACACACACACACATATATGGTGAAATCTGAACTGTAATTTCTCTGCTGGAGAAGCAAATGAAGGAAGGTAAGAAATACAATCTCCCGGGAAGGTTATTGACCATCTGCTGAGCTGGAAGATAAAATTGCACCATTAGGGATTCCATTTGGGGAGCGAAGTAGGCATTTTGCTGTGTCGTTATCGTCCCCCCTGGGTCAGCCACAGTTAATTGCTGTTTAAGTTTCACATTCTCTCCTTCCCTCTTTTTACTCACTTTGTTTATGCCAAAATCTATTAGACTCCCCTTGTCGTTCCTCCAAAAGAATTTGCTGCTCATATGAACTCTGCTTTAAAATCAGCTTTCCAAATCAAAACCCCATAATTCCTTTCCTCTTAGAAATTCAGGCTTTCTGGAAAACAAGGTGATAGCTGTCTGAGAAAGCAAAGTGGACTGTACCACTTCCAGGATGGCATTTTTTACTCACTAGAAAATATGATTTGCTGGTTGTGCTGGTTTATAGAGCAGCTTCCTCTAGTACATGCTTTTTCTCTGGACCTTCCTGTCAGCAGTGATGATATAGTGAAAGAAAGCTTTTTACCATTAATGCAGTGTGTGTGTGTGTGTGTGTGTGTGTGTGTGTGTGGTACCAGAGACAGCCCAGCCATTAGCCATGGTGAGGCTGCAGTGTCAGGTGGCAAAAGCACCCCGGCGGCACACCCAGAGGTGCCGCACCAATTTGCCAGCGCCAGAGAAGCACCACTGCCAGCAGCGCCCATTTCGGGCAAGATTGCATACATTTTGAGTGAGATCTCACCCGAAATTAGCATGAACTTGCCCAAAATCAGCACCATCGGCAGTGCCACTTCTCCGCCAGTGGCAGATGCAACAAGGTGCATGGCAGCAGCAGGAACAGGTGGCTGGCGACATTGCAAAGTAGCACTTCCTGTTCCACCTCAAGCAGCAAAACGAGACACACTGCCCCTATTTAGCACCATCTATGGCATGTTACAGTTTATCGCACGACAGGTCTCTTTTCCAAGGAGCCTAAGAGTCATGAGAATGAACAGGTTCTAAATTAGGGCCACATCCATACCATACATTTAAAGCCCTACTACACCACCTGGACAGTCATGTCTTTCCCTAAAATATCCTATCAGCTGTTGTTAAGGTTGCTGAGAGTTTCTCGGAGACCCTTATTCTACCCACAGGGCTACAATTCCTATAGTTTCATGGGAAGAGAGATTGATTGTTAAACCTCTGAGAATTGTAGCTCTGTGATGGAATTAGGAATCTCTTAAAAACTCAGCATCCTTAACAAACTACGCTTCCTAGAACCCTTGTGGAGAAGCCGTGAGTGTTTAAAATGGTATAATACCGCTTTAAATGTATGCTGCAGATATGGCCTGGCTTACATTTGTTGTATGGATATGACCACTAGACCTTCTGCCTATATGTGTCTACTCCACCCCATCTAGCTGGAATCCATTGTCATAGCAAATGAGTCACATTTTCTGAATTTTCCAAGTATTTATATTTCATTTGTTGTCTTCTGAATTACGATATAGGTGTTAGCTGTCATTACTCCAGTATAAAAGCATGCCCCGGGCATGTGAATCACCCATTAGGATTAATGGGGCTGTGGCTGCATATTCAAAATGCCAATGTCCTAAAATAATGATGGTGATGATGATGGGTTACAGATCGCCACACCCTTTCATTATGATTAGTTTTGGCATTTCATCAATTCCATTCCAGTAATGACTATCCAGTGTATGGCACTGCAGCTGTGACAAAAGTTTATGGCTCATCTAATTTTTGGAGGTTTCATGCACATGATCAGACACATAGATACTTACTTTACAATGTAAAGATTCCTCTGAATTATTATACTGTATCTAAAAAATTTTTAAGCAAAGGCAGCACTGGCAACAGTTCAACAGCAAGCTGATGACCCAAATAATCAATCCATTTGTTTTGCTAGTCTATTCAGATCTATTCAGACTATTCAGTCACAAATTTCCCATAAACGTGACCAAGAATTTTCAGAGATTTAGAATAAGAAAGGCAAAAAATTGGAGTTCGCATTTGATTCATAAGGGCGCACTAAGAAATTCAGTAAGCTGCAGAAATCAATCAATTTCAACCAGACAAAGGTTTCCAGATGTCTGTGAGATGGAGAGGAGGGCTATAAAGTTTGGTCTGAGGTCATGGCTTGGAGACCAGACATAGCTGGATTCTCACATTCTTGTGGGTCTGAGAGTGAGTTGAGGAGAGGAAGGAAATGACCTTGTCTCACATTATATCTCATTTCACATGAGATCTTAGACTCTAACCTACATCTCAGCCTGATTTACCCTGTGTTAACAGTGGGGAACTTACAGCCCTTGGGCCTAATTAGGTCCCAATTTGGCCCACAAGGTCATTTCCCCCAAACCACGCTGTCATCATCTGTTGGCCAAGGAAGGATATAGCTACAAAAGAACAATCAGGAGCTTAAAGTGAGCTCTCCACTTCTCCTTTGAAAAGTGATCACAGCTAATAAGCAGTGACAGGTGGAACCATAGAGATCTGCTATACTAGGAAGTTCTCTAGTGCATCTGAGGGGGCTCTGTTTTGAAGCAGTTTGCATTGAAGTGGTTTGCTAAAACAGAGTGTTTGTTCCCTCTGCAGGGGGCCAACAGTCTCCTTCCTTCATTCTCCCTTCCCTGAAGACTGTGCTGCAAATGATAGGCTATTTTTACAATGCAGGAGTCACCCAATAACAGAAAATTCAGAACCACACATTTTAAAATGGAGAGACAGCTGTCCATAGAATCTCAAAAAATAACCCCACAATGTTTTTTGTTGTTTTCTCCAGTTCTTTCTTTTACACTATAATAAAAAATAAAATAAAGGTTCACTATGATAGATAGATCTGCTATTATGCCTAACTCATGGCAGCAATATATAATTATTCCAGTCTTTAAAAAGGGTGACAAAAAGCTGCCGTCCCAACTATCAGCCAATAAGTCTACTGTCAAACATTGGGAAATTGTACGCCAAACATCTGTTAAATAAACTAACTACTTGGCTTGATGAGAATAACATCATAGGTCCAGAGCAGTGCAAATTTCTCCTAATGTATGCATTTTTATATGCAGTGTTGCCTAATACTGTACACACAAGTCCACAGACCTTTTCCCCCATATACAATGCATTTTGTAGGTTACTTTCACCAATATATAATTTAAATGTACATTTTAGTATATGTAATTGTGTACACATCACTGCAATGAACTGCAATGCAAAATTCAGAGAAGTGTGAATTTCAAAGGATGGCTATGCTGCAGTTAACTCTGTATCAGAAAGTGCAAATTAGGTAGATTAACCTTTAAATGTGGACTGATTCAGATTTCTCCCTCATCACTAGGAAGGGAAATGTTGCTTATATTCTGGACCCAGAACCAGGGTTCCCAATCAAAGGGTGGGGTTGCATTCAACTAACTATAACTAGAGTGCACCCATTGAAATTCATGCCCATTACCAACTTACGTCCATTAAATTCAATGTTTCTACTCTGAATACAAGTTGGTTGGTTACAACCTAGGGATTCTAACCATGTTCAGTTTAATGTGGTTAGATTTTCCTTGCAGACATTAGTGCTAAACATGCACAGGTAAGGGGTGGAAGGTGAGGTCAGCACATCCCCCCAATCCACTTTGAGATCTCTAACATTCGTTTAACTACCTGAAGAGCCGAATTGGTAGATGGATTATTGCAGCAGCACACAAGGATGCATGTAAAGAAGGATCCTTTTGCCTTCTGGCTGCCAACTGAAGTTTTATTTACTGCAAGATTTGCAGATAGTACTTTCAAAAATTGCACTCCTTATTTGTATACTCCATGTGGGTGCTGGTTAGGGAATGTTCTGATGGCCCTGGTGGCAACTGAGTTAGAAAATGTGTGTGGCTCTTATTACTTTTTTATCTTCTCAGAACTGCTGAAAGCATAGCTCCTGACAACACTGCAAGTGCAAAAATGCATTTTGGGGAATCCCCACAGTAGAGGCAGTCACACATGAAATGGCAACCTTTCAACTTGCATCAGTTTAACGGCCAGCTGAGAAGTTCTAAACTTACCCAAAGTGAGATGGGGGAGGGGGAAACTGGTTTCTGTCTTTATAATTGAAGAGCCATGCATGTAAATCTGCTCAAAAGAACAACCTTTTTCAGGAGTTTGAACAAACATGTGAGAGAATAAACTGGTGAGGTTGAGGTGGCATGCATCCAAGCTCTCCCACCATCTTATTGTTAGATATATGGGTGGTATCCAACTAAGTTTTACTCAGAATAGACCAAGGAAATTAACAGCCCTAACTTAGCATGTTCAATTATTTCAGTGGGTCTACTTACAATGAGTAAATATAGTTGAATACCACCCTGTGTTTACAGTTGTACCCGGTGAAATGAGTAGGTAATAACTTACATTGTGAGATAGGTCAGATAGGATATTTATTTATTAGACCCCGTAGGCCCCATCTGTACTATAAATGTAAAGCATCATCATACTACTTTAAACGACCATGGCTTTCCCCGAATTCTGGTAGTTGCAGTTAGTTAAGAATGCTGAGCATGGTTAGGAGACCCCTCTTCCCCTCAAAAAGGGGGCTACAATTCTCAGAGTGGTTTAAAAAACCATCCCTCTTCCCAGGGAACTCTGAATTATAACTATGGGGAAAGGAGGATAGGGGTCTCTTAAGAACTCTCCACACACATATCAAACAACTTATGATTCTTGGCACCCAAGAGTGATACCTCCCCTCCTGTCTTCATGTAACAACGGACTAGGCTAGGTCACTGGAGGAGAACCTCCAACCTGCAGACAAGCAGCAGCCCTCCAGCCCCTGCTATCTTTCCATTCCTTTCCCCTCCTCCTAGGCTATTGCCCTCTCCACACTCTCAAATACTTTTTGCCTGGCTTGAATTGCAGGCTCTAGCCCCACCCACCATCACTGCCATCTGAACCACAGAAGGTTGCCCACTGCTAGGGTTTCCATACATCTGGAACTGCCAGAACATAGCCGGCAATCGGTTGTTGGAAACTATGTCCAGGCGGAAATTGCTTAAACGTCCGGGAAAACCCGGACATATGGCAACCCTTGTCGGCAGTGTCATTTTTGGCGATTTCCCTTAAAAATCTTAAATTTTTAAAGAGTTTTTGCACACACACACCTGCTCAAAAAAGCTCTTGTGTCTGGATTTTCACTTTTTGAAATATGGCAACCCTATCCAGTGTAAATGTAGCCCTCAGACAAGAAAAGTTCCTTCATCCCTGAGCTAAAAGCTGTTAAGAGGAGCACAACTGAGAGACCTCTATGAGAGACTCTGTAGCTATATATACTGTATATATTAAAGGATTAAATATCCATTTGTCTTTGTGTGAGAAAGTCAACGTGTGAAGTTAATATTGCTAGGCCTTTAGCCATCCTCAATTCCAAACATGTCTCTGAAAAATTAGCTGCCAGCTAAAGAGTTAAGGTTGCTTTCTATTACTAGAGTGCTGTTATTCACTAATCCCATATGGAAAAAAGTTTGTGGCCATTAAGCTAAGTATAAACCTGTAAGCACAACAATGCTGCCTTCTTATAACTTAAAGACCTTTACATGTTTAGAAATAGGCCTAAATGATGAAAAGTCTGAGGAGCACTTAAATGGTTTTTTATGTGCTCCAACAATCCTATTTGGTTTTTGAGTTTAAGGAAAACTATTGTCTGCTGCTTACTCACCCACTTATAAATGAATTAATCAACAGTTATTTACAAGGATTGAGAACTGAAGGGTTGTAAGAAGTCTGAAGGAAAGTGGTCACAACCTTTTTTATTTTTTTCAGTCACAGGGAAAAGTTAATGAAATTTAAACTAGTGCTGTACAGTGATACTTCAGGTTAAGAACTTAATTGGTTCTGGAGGTCCGTTCTTAACCTGAAACTGTTCTTAACCTGAGGTACCACTTCAGCTAATGGGGCCTCCCACTAGTGCCCCACCGCCACCGCCCAATTTCTGTTCTCATCCTGAAGCAAAGTTCTTAACCCGAGGTACTATTTCTGGGTTAGCGGAGTCTGTAACCTGAAGTGTCTGTAACCTAAAGCATCTGTATCCTGAGGTACCACTGTATAGTGATGGAGGAAAGGCCACCATTTGAAAAAGAACAAAGGGTTTACTTTAAAACTGTAGAGAATTGTTTTGCCATAACTAGATAAGCAACATTTCTTTCTTTATTTCTAACTTCCTTCTTCACATTTTCAATTCTCTCATTCTATTTGATTAAATATGTATTTTCCAGATGAGTCAATTGCATCAGGTACATGTATGTAACCCCCTGCCCATTATTTATTTGTTGCTTTTGTCTTATTTTGTATCAGTTTCTCTTTTTTATATATTGTATTGCAGTACTGAAAACCTTAATAAAAATGATTACAGCAAAAAATGTGCACCTGGCAAATTTTCCCTTCTCTGTCAGATGTGCATTGAGAGAGAGATTTTATCTCAGTCCTACTCAGAGTCAACCCACTGAAATGAATGAACCTAAGTTAGTCAAGTTTATTAATTTCAATGAATCTACTCTGTGTAGAGCTCACTGGAAGGGCAGATCGTGAAGCTGAGGCTCCAGTATTTTGGCCACCTAATGAGAAGAGAAGACTCCCTGGAAAAGACTCTGATGTTGGGAAAGATGGAGGGCACAAGGAGAAGGGGACGACAGAGGACGAGATGATTGGATAGTGTTCTCGAAGCTACCAGCATGAGTTTAACCAAACTGCGGGAGGCAGTGGAAGACAGGAGTGCCTGGCGTGCTCTGGTCCATGGGGTCACGGAGAGTCGGGCACGACTAAACGACTAAACAACAACAACTCTGTGTAGAACTTTGACAACACCCCTTTGCAAAAAAGAAAGAAAAGAAAATCAAAGAGGACATAGGAAATAATTCCTATGTATAGACACAAAATTCAGAAGTACCGGTAATAGAAATGCAGTGCTTCTCACCATAGTAGGGAAAGCACCAGGGAGCATGTGTGCTTGCTCACTCTGCTGATCAGGTATTTCTAACTGTTGATGGGAGACTTCAAGACTCCTGCTTTCGTTTCTTATGACTTCTAAGCTTTACACCAGACCTGGATTGGAATAGCCCTCAAACAGAGGACACTTTCAGTTTCAAACAAGGACTGTCCTCTGTTAAGTAGGATACACGGCCACATAATCTGTTTGCATAACTAAGCCCCCACCACTGAATCATTGCTCTGCACAGGCAGATGAGGGCATGCTTGTGCTTGAATGGTGATGTATCTCATAGGCTTCTCACATATCGGAAGTAATGCTCAACTTCTTGAGCCCTAGCAAGTAATAAAAAGAAGAAGAAAGTGAATCTCAGCATGTGCAGAGGCTATGAAGCTTTGCAGCATGGAGTGAGCAGGAGGCTATGAGGATCTGACTGATCCAGAAGGAGGAGATATTTATGGATCAATTCCCCCGCCCTGGGGTGAACTCAAAAAGGTGGCACTTTTGTGTCATGCCAAGACATACCTTTTTAAAACATTCATTCATTTCAATAATGAAATACCATGATGTATCTCAATGTGAAATGATGATGGTTATTTTAGGAAACTTAAGCTGTGCATTGAAAATGTCCAGAATTCTGAAAGAATTTTTAACACTAAATCCCACCAGCATAAATCTCCAACAGACTTTTAAACGTGTAAATTAAGGAGAGTTTATTTAATCACATAACTGTGTTCAAGGACACATTCCAGCCTGGCAAAAGAACTCAATAGGGATGTGGACCAGGGCCATAGTATGGTCTGGTCCATGGAGGAGGAATGGGCTGTGGACAGTCCTAAGGGCCAAACAGAGAAACAGGTAAACTAGCTGAAGCAAAAGATACAGGTGCTCTCAGGTGTTAAGGTCAACAAAGCCCTCCTTCCCCTATGCAATAGCTCTACCATCATCAGAAGCTAAGGGAGGGTGGCAGCCCAGAGGAGGGCATTCTCTGTGGCAGCCCCTAAGTTGTGGAATTCCTTCCCTTCAGAGGCACACCTAGCAACTTCACTTTACAGCTTTCACTCCTGATGCTGTAATTTGTCTTTACTGTTTTTAATTCTGAATTTTATTTTGTTATAACCTGTCCTGGCACCTGCTGGTGAAGGATGGGTATATTCAAAAAATATTAATTAGCATATTCATGTTTGCTCTGTTAATTTGATGAAAATGAAGGCAAGCTAGCTTTTTATTAAAATCCCTGCTTCCTGTTCTGGTCACATCAACCAACTATATTACCTGGACATCTAATGAAGCTCTGGGGCATTTCCTTCCTCCCCCCCCCCCAGTTGCCCTCACTGTCGCTTCAATGGCTATTGGTATAATAAAGCACAGCCACTGCTGCTATCTAACATAACTAGCAGAGAGATGTGATTTGAGCTGACCGATTTTCTGTTCGTGTGGGTAGGCGACAAATGGCAAGGCAGAGAATCAGCTAATGAGTAATTGAGATAATTGAAGAAATTTGGTGTCAGGCCAGAGAATCCATGTATCACTACTGTATCCAAAAGTGAGGCTGAAGAATGTTGAGAAATATCAAGGATGTTGTGCTGCTGTTCGCCCCCCCCCCCCTCAGATTTACATGCAATACTTCAGTGGCAATGATTGAAAAATGCCACCTCTGAAAGGCAATAGGCCTTGGATTTATATATTTTGGAACGGCCATCATAAAAAGGTACCCACTGAACCTGTGATTCTAAGGCTATGCCAGTGTTTGTCAGCCTTAGAGTTGATTACACTCATTTTCTGTTTTAGCCCAAAGCACATTTTTATGGGATCCTCCTCCGTAGATGTTCTCTGACACAATCTGCTCTTGGTTATTGAAGTTGCTGAGCATGTTTATAGCAGTGGAATTAAGGAAATGGAATTATGATAATAAAATCTGCTTTCCCTACATGACCTGTTTTATTCAATACCGCTATCTGTATCAAACAGAGAAACTCAGAGCAAGGCTTCTTCTCTTTGGGGATGACTTCAGTGGGTTGCAAGTGCTCCCCAAAAATATCATCTTCAGGCTTTCTTGGCCATTTCAATCCAGCTCCTAGCACTGACATTTTGGCACAGAAACTGCGATATTCGCCCTGATGGATGGCCTATTTTTCTCTTCAATCTTGCCAGGGTTTTTGTTATCCTCAGCCATGATATTCTTCTGTGGGGGTGTGATTGAGTGGGGACATAATTATATTGCAATTCCTCCACTACTGTAGAGGCAGCACCTGAAAGCAGTACTATGAATTTTGGCTTCACCTCCATGATACCTATATCATGGGGGAGGGAGTCCTATAGGATTCACTGAATGGTCTTCAACTGCTGGGTAAGATGAGGGTATGACGGTGCTGAACTGGTGCCTGAATGTAGTATTGGGCATGAGGGGGACCAATAAATTGAAAGTGAGTCCTGATAAGATGGAGGCACTGTTGGTAGATGGTTCTATGGACCACGAAAGTGGCTTGGGCACAGTTGTATGGTCCATGACAGAGTAGGTACACAGCTTGGAGGTACTCTTAGAATCTTCTTTTTTTTAAAAAGATATTTATTGAAATTTTCCACTTTAATACCAAAAACATCAAAAAAGAAAAAACAAAAAAAGGTAAAAACACATAAAGTTTACAATCCTTATTTTTCTATAACGTATTTCCCTGACTTCCCCACACCTCCCCTTCTTATATTCCAATTCAAATTGTTAATTCAACAAGTTCTTATCCCCAATTTTTAACCTTTTTCTGTTTAGTTCATTTTAAAAAAGCCAATTTTACCTTATAAACATCAATATTTATACATCAATTCTCAGTCTTAAAACTTTTTTCTAAAGTCGACCCAAATTCCCTTCCACGACTTCCCCAATTTTCATACAAATAGCAAAACAAAATAAAAGCAAAAACAGATTGTAATTATGCACCCTTTGGATCCCCAAACTCCACCCCCCCTTTCCGGTTTCAATCCCCAACAGATGTCCATCAGTCTTGATCTACTATCAGCCTGGAGACCTCACGTCCGAGGCTCTTAATTCTCTCTCAATTCCTCTCTGCCGGTTTTTTTGATAGTCCTTAATATTAAACACCAGATCTCGGAGAAGCTCTAGCCAAATGGGATCCATATTTCTCCCAGCCAGACCTCCATACTTAAAAGTGGAGCCCGAATCTTGTTTCTTACTCCTTTCAAGTCCAAATGTCCCCAAAGCTCCAACTTCCACCTTAATCAGATTTGTAATCCTTGGATCTTCAGATCTCCACATAAAGAGATCTCTCCATTCTTCAATCTCCAATTCAAACCAGATTTTCAACATCAAGTTCTTATTTTCCTTTGTAGCCATCATGTCAGGCCTTTGGCTCTCCTTTGTCATCTGCAGCATTACAGCTCCTCCTTCCTTTTCCTCAGGAACAACATATATCTCTTTCTCCACACTCTCAAAGTTCTCAAGTTTCTCTTCTTGTCCAGCTGCATAAACTTCCTGAGTCAAGTCCTTATCAATTTCAATGAATTTATTTACTGTTAAGTCCAGAGTTGCAACATTTGTAGCCCAAACATCAATTTGGCCTTGTAACTTTCCCAAGAGAACAAAAACTCTGTCCAATTTAGCTTGTATTTTCCCTCCTTCAGGCATTCTTGTAATATCCCAAAACCCCCTCTAGAGGGATTTTGGTTACTTAATATTCCTTCCAGTTCAAATCCAAAAGTCAAGTTAGTTTGTATCAGTTCTTCCTTATTTTCAACAAATTATAACCAAATTGTAACAAATATAACCAACAGAGACAACAGAAACAAAGTTCTCTTTTTCAGCTTTTACAGCTAATTTGACAGCTGTCAAACTCTTCAATACCTCATCAGCAGGCTCTCTTGCAGATCACTCCCGGGTCCGAGGGGGTGGCACTTCAGCTCCCAAAATTAGCTCTTATCCTCCAGTAAAATTACTTATACTGCCAAATCGTGAAATTAATATCTTTTATCCAATAAACAAGAAAAAATTCTCTCGGACAAAGGAAGAACAACTGTTGGGGGCAGTTGGAGGAGCAACTAAGTAAACAACAAGATGGCTCTACAATTTTTAAGTTGGAATTGTAACGGATTGAACCTCCCCAGAAAAAGACGTGAGGTTTTTCATATTTTAAAAAAGGAACAATTGGACTTGATTTGTTTACAAGAAACCCATGTGACTAGAATACATAGAAAATTACTTGTTAATAAAAGACTGGGACAGGAATTTATCTCATCAGACAAAGTGAAAAAAAGAGGAGTGGTGATCTATGCTAAGGAAAAATTGGCCCCTAAGTTGATGTTTAAAGATGAACAAGGAAGATATTTGGCAATTGAAATACAAGTCCAAGGAGAAAAATTATTGATAATTGGGATTTATGCTCCGAATGAAGGGAAGTCAGAGTTCTTTAAGAAATTACATGGGACATTAATGGACTATTTGGATTACAATGTAATTATGATGGGAGATATGAATGGAGTGGTCTCTACAAATATGGACAAAGCACTAAGACAGGTGGTTTCTAAGGAGGGGAGACTACCTAAGACTTTTTTTGAAATGACAGATAATATGGACTTGATTGGCATTTGGAGAACAATAAACCCTCTGGAGAGAGAGGGAACTTTCTTTTCAGAAGCAAAAATGACCTGGACTAGGATCGACCAAATTTGGGTAACTAGTGGGATGGCATCTAAGATAAAAAAAGTGGAAATCTGCCCAAAGACTTGCTCCGACCATAATGCTGTAAAGATGGAAATGAACATAACAACAGCTGGTTCTTTCAGATGGAGGATGAATGACTCCCTATTTAGAGATGAAGAGGTGTACAGAAAGGCCCAGAAAACTATGAAGGACTATTTTGAGATAAATCTGAAAACAGACGTGGAGAAAAGAACAATTTGGGACGCAAGTAAAGCCGTTATGCGAGGATTCTTGATACAGCAGAATACTTTAAAAAAGAAGAGACAGAATGAAAAGAAAGATAAGATTTTGGAAAAAATAAAAGAAGGTGAAAAAAAATTGAGATCAAAGCCAAAGTCTCATGAAATTTTAAGAGAAATAAAGTTCTATCAGAGACAGTATATGGAATTGATGAACCAGGAGATAGAATGGAAAATAAGGCAAATGAGACAAAAGACATTTGAATCGGCAGATAAATGTGGGAAACTTCTGGCATGGCAATTGAAGAAAAGACAAAAGCTGAATATGGTTACAAGCTTAGAGGTTGAAGGAAAGAACATTTTTAGGCCAAATGAGATTAGAAACTGTTTCCAGAGTTATTTCAGAAAACTTTATGCACAAGGGCCGGTGGATAAAAAAGAGATAGAAGAATTTCTTGAAAAATATGGATTACAAAAAATATCTGATCAAAGTAAAGTGATTTTAAACCAGAAAATAACTGAGCAAGAAATAGAGGGAGCCATTCAAAACATGAAATTGGGAAAATCTCCAGGACCAGATGGCTTGACTTCCAGATACTACAAAGTTTTGAAAGATTGGCTGATTCAACCGTTTAAGGAAGTCTGCAACGAAATTTTAGAGGGGAAGAAGGCACCTGAATCATGGAAAGAAGCATATATTACACTTATACCAAAATCTGAGACTGAAAAGAACCAGATTAAGAACTACCGCCCTATATCATTGCTCAATGTGGATTACAAAATTTTTGCAGACATTTTGGCAAAAAGATTGAAGAGGGTTTTGGTGGGTGAGATTCATAAAGACCAGGCTGGCTTTCTCCCGGGAAGACACTTATCTGACAATGTGAGAAATATAATAGACATTATGGAGTTGCTCGAAAACAATATTAATACTAAGGCAGTATTAATATTTGTGGACGCTGAGAAAGCCTTTGACAATATCTCTTGGAGTTTTATGAAAAAGAATCTCAAAGGAATGGGGGTAGGCCAGGGTTTTGAGAATGGTATAGGTGCAATCTATTCTGAACAAAAAGCAAAACTAATTGTAAATAACGTGGTTACTGAAGAAATTGCCATTGAAAAAGGGACACGACAGGGGTGCCCAATATCCCCATTACTTTTCATATCTGTTCTGGAGGTGTTACTAAATATGATTAGAGGGGACCAGCTGGTTAAAGGGATTCAGGTCGGAGCTAAACAATATAAGTTGAGAGCGTTCGCAGATGACCTAGTATTAACTTTGCAAGAGCCAGACACTAGTACTAAAAGAGTCTTGGAGATAATACAAGTTTTTGGTCGAGTAGCAGGTTTTAAGCTAAACAAACAAAAAACAAAGGTACTGGGGGAAAATCTAACAGTGGTGGAAAGAGAGAGGTTTCAGAGTGAAACTGGATTAATGGTAGCAAACAAAGGGAAATATCTGGGGTTAACTTAACAACTAAGAATGTGAACTTATTTAAAGATAATTATGAGAAATGTTGGACAGAAATTAAGAAAGATTTAGAAATATGGTCAAATCTGAGACTTTCCTTGTTAGGCCGAATTGCTGTTATTAAGATGAATGTTTTGCCAAGAATGCTGTTTTTGTTTCAAACATTGCAGATTGTGGACAGAATGGACTGTTTCAAGAAGTGGCAGAAAGATATATCTAGATTTGTCTGGCAGGGCAAAAAGCCCAGAATAAAATTTAAGATATTAACTGATGCAAAAGAAAGAGGGGGGTTTGCCCTGCCTGACTTAAAACTGTACTATGAAGCAGCAGCTTTTTGCTGGCTGAAAGACTGGCTACTTCTTGAGAACACAGACATTTTGGACTTAGAAGGGTTCAATAATAGGTTTGGTTGGCATGCATATATATGGTATGACAAGGTAAAAACTCACAAAGGTTTCAAAAACCATATTGTTAGGAAAGCATTATACAATGTTTGGATTCGTTATAAAGATCTGTTGGAAAATAAAACCCCTAGGTGGTTGTCACCAATGGAGGCTAAGGAAGTCAAAAAACTCAATATGGAATCTAAATGGCCAAAATATTGGGAAATTATAGAACAAGAAGGTGGAAATGTGAAATTACAGAGTTATGAGAAACTGAAGTCTAAAGTAAGAGATTGGCTTCATTATTACCAGATAAATGAAGTATTTAAACAGGACAGGAAAATCGGCTTCCAGGTGGAAAAGTCAAAGTTAGAAACAGAATTGTTAGAACCCAATACTAAGAATCTGTCAAGAATGTACAACTTGCTGTTGAAATGGAATACACAGGATGAAACGGTTAAATCAGCTATGATTAAATGGGCACAGGACATTGGACATGATATTATGTTTGCTGACTGGGAACAGTTATGGACCACCGGAATGAAGTTTACGGCATGTAATGCCCTAAGAGAGAATATTATGAAAATGATTTATAGGTGGTACATGACCCCAGTCAAGCTAGCAAAAATCTACCATTTGCCCAATAATAAATGCTGGAAATGTAATGAAACTGAAGGTACTTTCTATCACCTTTGGTGGACGTGCCCAAGGATTAAGGTCTTCTGGGAAATGATTTATAATGAAATTAAGAAGGTGCTTAAGTGTACCTTTCATAAGAAACCAGAGGCTTTTCTCCTGGGCATGGTAGGCCAATTGGTGTCAAAGAAAGATAGGACGTTTTTTTATGTATGCTACAACAGCAGCAAGAGTTCTACTAGCAAAGTATTGGAAGACACAAGAACTACCCACGCTGGAAGAGTGGCAGACGAAGGTGATTGACTACATGGGACTGGCAGAGATGATGGGCAGAATCCGTGACCAAGGGAAAGAGACGGTGGAAGAAGATTGGAAGAAATTTAAATTTTATCTTAAAAATTGTTGCAAAATTAGTGAGTGTTAAAATGTCATGGGTAAAGCATAGCAGATTTGCAGAGATAAATGATTGGACAAGAGGAAAGAAAAGGGTTTAAGAAAGGAATTTATAAGTAATTTAGATCAGGGGTTGCTGAAAAAGTTTAAAACAGGGATGCAGAAAAGGGAGGCATGGGGAAGTCGTTGAAATTGGGTATAAGAAAAAAATTCATGAAATTATGCATGTTTATATGTTCGTTTGTTTGTGTTTGTTGTTTGTAATGTCTTATAATATATGTTGAAAAGCCAATAAAAATTTTATAAAAAAAAAAAAGGAAAAATTCTCTCGACCTTAGTTAGCTGATCCTTGCTTAAGATTATTTACAAGACGGGGAGACGGACTTCTTGTTTGCGCCTTCCCCGATCGTGCCTAATTCAAAAAAAAAAAATTTCTTTGTAAATCCAATTTCCGTACTACTCACGGGTTGTTGCTTTTAAAGTCCAATTGTTCACAAGAAGAAGTCAGCGCTCTCCAACCATGGCATGCGGCTTCACTCCGCAGGAGAAGCAGTCGACTCTCAGCACCGCGCCACTCACCCCGTCTCCCGTTCCGAAGCCTTTAAAAAGGCTCCTTCGCGGGTCGGGGGGGCGCAAATGGTGCCCGCCGAGTCACCAAGTTCACAGGCTTCACCGCCTGTGATTTCTGAGGGTCCCCGCGTCGCCGCCGCGGCAGGACCCAACTCCTGCGGAGCCGATTCCCTCCGGAGCTCGGAGGGAATCCGCCATTAGCCGATGGCGCTAACGCGGAAGTCTCGGTACTCTTAGAATCTTATATCCAGCTATGTCGCTAGAGATTTTGGTGGCCTTAAGTGACTTTTACAAGCTTCAAGGGGCTGCCCATGAAGACAATGCAGAAGCTTTAGTTGGTGCAGACCAGGGCTGCAACTGCTAGACATATGTGGATAATGCTAATTTCTAAAGAACTTCATTGGAAGCCTTTTTACTTCCATGTCCAATTCAAGGTGATGGTGCAGACCTCCAAAGCCCCAATGGCTTGAGGCACAGCAAGGAGTCCCTCTTCCTATACCAGCTAGTATGTGCTTTAAGATCTTCTGCTGAGGCTCTTTTTGGAGACTGTCTTAGTCAAAGGTACTCAGGGGAGAAGAATTATTCACCTTTTGGAGTATGAAACATTTTCAAAGAAAAGGTTGGCCTGATGCCCACACTGCAATTTTTTTGCCACCAGGATAAAATATTTCAACCCACACAGGCATTTTAAATCATTATGGCTTCATCTTATTATTTTTAATGAAAATATTTTGAAGGGTTTTACTTCTTCTTTCATTTAATTGTATTAATGAATATCAATGGATTGCACACTGTGGGAAGAAGAATGATAAATAAATGTTTTATATAAACAAATTAAAATGACCTAGTCATTTCCAGACTGTCACTATTTTGCAGGAGCAATTCAACTGCATACAAACCAATTTAGGTTTCTGCAATTAAAACAGCACTCTTGCAAAAGAAAAGAAAAACCCTACTTTTTTTAAAAAAGGACTTTTGCAGTAAGAAAATTAATGGTACAATGTGCTAGAAAGTGTGGGGAAACAATTGATTGATGAAAAGTCATATATACACAAAGAAATCAGGATGAATGCTCAATAAAGAGTGTACATTGTATAACCTACACAGAAGCCTTATGCAAACAAATGAGGATGCATGATCAATAAAGAGACGACACTGTAGTACCACCATGCAAACTTTGTGCAAACAAACCAAAATGCATGCTCAATACTGAGCAGACATTGTATGGCATCCATGCAAACTTTCTGCAAACGGATTGACTGAACGCTGTAGCCCCTGCTCCCCATTCCCTCAAGCTTTTGGCAACAGTATATTAAGGTCCTCCAAAATGTTGATGGGGGATGCGGGTGGCGCTGTGGGTAAAACCTCAGCGCCTAGGACTTGCCGATCGCATGGTCGGCGGTTCGAATCCCTGCGGTGGGGTGCGCTCCCGTCGTTCGGTCCCAGGGCCTGCCAACCTAGCAGTTCGAAAGCACCCCCGGGTGCAAGTAGATAAATAGGGACCGCTTACTAGCGGGAAGGTAAACGGCGTTCCGTGTGCTGTGCTGGCTCGCCAGATGCAGCTTGTCACGCTGGCCACATGACCCGGAAGTGTCTGCGGACAGCGCTGGCTCCCGGCCTATAGAGTGAGATGAGCGCACAACCCTAGAGTCTGGCAAGACTGGCCCGTACGGGCAGGGGTACCTTTACCTTTACCTTTAAAATGTTGATTAACCTTTGATTCCCAAATCATGGCCTCTGTCTTTCCTTTGCTTCCTCACACTAGTTTTTAGGAGAGCCACCCTTGTTTGTCTTAAAAAAACAGTTGGTGGAGGGAAATTCCCATTCATTTAAGGATTGCCTTTTTCAAACACTATTTATTTCAAGAAGGGGAGTTAGTGCAGTCAATTAGTTTTTATGTTCATGAATCCAAGCAAAAGTGTGACCAAGAAAGCTGTATTTTGAATTTCACACTGTGATGTTTTATTGTTTGAAAAACGCTGCCTCCAAAAGGCAATAGGCCTTAGATTTATACAATGTTTCATCAGTGAAAAATGCAGCATCCGAGAGGCAGTGGACCTTAGATTTGCATGACCAATTTTATATCTAGAAAATCTAATCACCTCTCCATCATTAGATTTTCTAGATATAAAATTGGTCATGCAGTGAACAGTTCATGCATAGCAACATTGTAACACATTATAGGGTAGAATTCAAAATGCAAGTTTCCAGAAATTCATCCTGCTGCTCTTCATTTCAATGTCTAGCCCATGCCCTAGCCCACTGCCCTCAATCCCTTCCCACTTGCAATATCTACTGTCTTTTGTTGATGGTTCTTTATCTCTGGACTGGGCTTGAACTGGCCAACCCTGCAAACGGAAAACTCCTTTTCAAATACAACAGGGGTGGAGAATCCCATAACACGCGAACTTGGGGACATCCAATGAAGCTGAATGTTGGAAGATTTAGGACAGAGAAAAGAAAGTTCTTAGCTACATAGTTAAAACTATGGAATGCTGCCACAGGAGGCAGTGATTGCCACCAACTTGGATGGCATTAAAAGAGGATTAGAAAAATTCATGAAATACAAAGCTGCCAGTGGGTTCTATCCATGACGGCTATGCTCTACTTCCACAGCTGGAGGCAGTGATGCTTCTGAAAACCCATTGCTGGAAACTGCAGGAGGAGAGAGTGACCAGGGTCAGCCACTATGAGAACAGGATGCTCAGCTAGATGGGAAAGTGGCTTAAACCAGCAGGGCTAATCCTATGTTCTTATATTTCACCAATAAAGGTGAACACCCACATATTTGTAGTGAATTACTATGCCATAACTCTGTGTGCAGTGTCAACATTTTGCGTGGAATTTCTCCAGTCATCTGGAGATTATAAACCTGCTATTTGCCCTGTTTTCATGTTTTCCCCTTCTGAGAAGGAATTTGAATAGGAAAGCAAAATGTGGGCATATTTATTTCTCTCAGTTATATAAATCTGAGGGACTGAATGTTTTCCACTGAGCCAGTGTACTGGTCAGTAAGAATCTCTGCCAGCATCTCTGAATGGCATCCGTTCAATGGCAAAGCCTGCCAAAACCTAACAGCCGACAACATCTAATTTCTGAGCATATTATAGGGTTACGTCTCTGACCAATTTTACTCTTATTACACGTTTAGATTGAATCTGCTCTCTCATTCTGAGCCGATGATGAAAACTAAACTCTCCATATGCTTAATTGCTGTCATAATGGGAACATCAAAGTGTGCACTGGGTTTGGTATGACAATTGCTGTTTATGGAATCGTTCCCTTATTCCCTATAATGTTTTTTTGGTAAACCGATGGCTGTTGTTCTTCCCCCCTGATCTTTACGCATATCCATTGAATTTGGCACAGTGGGAAGTGCAAAAGAACTGTTCATTAAATGCCCCTGGCCTTAAAAAGTGCAGCTGGATATAAAAGTAAGCCAAAGAAGGTAATGTAATGAAATACAAACATACTCTTGTTGGTATGTCCAGAAAAGTGGGTAAGTTCCCAGTTATTGTTAATTTATGTGCTCCAAAATCTTTACAGGAGAGTTGGGCACTTTGCTCAAAGTATCTGAGATCTAGTCTATCCATGAAGCTGAACGAGGTTATGGAGTTGTGTTGAGTGGACCACTTTGGATCATGGGAGTGTGTGTGGAACACATAGGATTCCACTTCACTCTACCCTTGGAAGCCTTGTACAGAACAAAAAAAGCATAGTACATGGGGGTTGCCATCTCCCCTTCCCTGTACAATTATTCAGGAAATGGACTGCATTTGTTGAGTCACTTCCTATGAGAGTTTCCACCTTCTGTGGCAGGAAATTACATACTTTACCTATTTAGATATTTTATTCTTCAGTGCACTGGGAGAGTTAGCAACAAGCTGGAGTTTAGAGTAGGAATAAGCAACCTGTGGCCCTTCAGACATTGTCGGACTACAACTCCCATTGACCATGCTGACTGTGGTCAGTCAGAGCTGGTACTAAAAAGGCAACAGAGATGTTTCCTGTCTGATATTCAAGGAGATGGTATCTGCAGAAGGCCCTCACCTGCAGAGCACAATAGTTGATCGGGTATATTGCAGCAACCTTTTAGGGTATCCTGGTCCCTAGACCAAAACTGGCAAGTTGAACTAGTAGCTAACTGCTAGAACACATAATTCAACAAAACAAAAACATAGCATGCATAGAGGAATGGATGAGCAAAGCAGCTGTCAGAGTTCATCATAAGTTAACCAGCCACTCCATGGTGAGAACCCAAGGTTAGCTCCTACACACAAATACTTTTCAAAGTTGCACTTTCCTATCCGATTATGTCACCATTTATAGGCAGCAGCATTCTGCAGTCATGTGATATATAAAATGCTCCAGCCTTTCAATGCAGCCTTGAACTGTCAAATACCAATCATGATAGATAGATCTCCAGCATGCCAGGAGGTAAGTGTGTTAATTATTTATAAAAGGGTCTACAGGCTCTACAAGCACTCAGGCGTGCATTAAACTTGGTCTGAGGAATTACAGGGAGTCGGTTTTTCTATTGATTTGGTCACAAAAGAGTTACTAAAGGAGAAAACGTATAGCCTTTTTAGTGGAAAGGTAATGGCAGCTAACGTGAAATGATGCTATACAACTATCTCCAAGCTACTTACAACATTCTCTTTATTGCCCTTGCTTACATAATTTAGCAATGCCTCCAAGTGATAAATTGACATTTAAGCTGAAAGTGAAAATTAGTTGCTTGGGTAAAAAAAAGAAAGAAAGGTGGAGATTTTTAACCTTCCTTCTGTGGGCTGATAAAGCACAATCACATTATTGATTATTATTCCATTCATACTACAGTTTTCAGCATCTGAAGTTCAATTCACACTAGCTGATCTTGCTCTAACACTGACAGAAGATGCTACTGAACTTTGCTTGATGACAAGCTTTTTGCCATCACCATACCACACATGTGACAGGTATCCTGCGTTTCCCACACCTGTCAGCCTACCTAATCCCACCCTGGCCTCCTCCTCCTTCTCTAGTTAAAGTTAAAGAGATTTCACAGTGATGTGTACATGAATATTACCTAGGGAAGGGTGGCTCTGAGCAATTTTGGGTTCTCCTCCTTCTTTCTCCTCCTCCTCTATATTTTTTATTATTATTTATATCCTGCCTTTTCTTTAGTCTGGAACTCAAGATGGCTTACACAGCTAAAACAGAACAAGCTAAAAACATAGAAAAGGCAATCATTAAAATGTGATGGTGCGGGAGAGACCAGTTTACCAATATCTTCCGATCATTCTCAATAGTGGCACAGCTTCTTTCTTTCTGTTCATTCCCCACAATGCCCAGATCATAACATTATTCTAGGTTGTTCTGGGGGAATGCATGCACAAAGTGGTGGCAAATATTTGGAGAATATTCAGCAGATGTCCATCTTTTGGGGAGGCTTAACAAAGGAAAGTCTCAGAATTTTTCTCAGAATTATGAGAAATTTCAACTCAGCTCTGCAGTCACTAATACATCCTTTCCAACCCATGTTCAACTTTTAATGGGACAAAAATCCACAGCAACCATCTCTTTCATTGCTAACTCCCCAGTATTTTGCTTTTGTCACTACACCCCCTAATCCTTAAATCCTAATTCATCCATAAATTGGGAATGTTATGCAGATATTTATGAATCATTAAATTTGAAAGGATGGCTGTAAATTCAATTTTTTATCCCCCAAATGGAAGTTTTTCTTGAAATTTTGTTCTCTGAATCTTCCCCCTTCTCTACTACAATCTACCACTAGAGCTTAAATTGGCAAAACTCACAGCTCAAGGGCAGCTATAAAACACCCCTTGTGACCACTCTCTCATTTTTAATAGATTTTCAGTTTTATATCAGTGACATTTATATATGCCAAGACTGAACATGCTCATTATGAGTGTTTATTAAACAAAAAGGCTACTAGTGGTATGGTGATTAATCAGTCAGTGTTGATTGAAATCCTTGATGAAATGAAGCACGAGCTGTTTGAAAAATAATTGAATGGAATCATATAATCCATGAATCATCTCCGGAATGCACATTTATTAAAGCAGAATTCATCACTAAGGTATTTTGTCAAGCAGGTTTTGGTACCCTTGGGAGATTTTACTAGTGGATAAAAAAAAACGCCAGATGTTGCTATATCTAAACTGAAAAGAACAGACATCAATTAAATATAAAGTGCAGCTGTGTAATATTCTAAAGACTTCTGATGTGTGAACTTATTGAGGAATAAAATCAAACAAGCATTTACAGCAGACAGGATCTGAAATTCAACAGCAGTAGCATTCTAATTAACATTACCCCTCTGGGGTAAGTGGGGACAGATGACCCCCCCACCAGCATTGAAAGAATGTATGGGGGTGTTGTTGCATGGGGTGCGTGGACTAGCCTCCCCACTGCTGATGCATGCAGCAGACATGTTCTCTTGCATGCACATGGTAGTGCCACACACAAGGCAGACCCTGGGGAAAAAATCAGAGATGATATTATTGTACATATCATTTGCATCATGGGCCATTGTGCTATCAGTGGCTACTAGTCACTATGCCAAATCACCCCCATTGTCAGAAGGAATACTCCCCCACCACAAGGCACTCTTGGGTGAGGGAGGGGGTGTCTTGCCAATCATCTCCCATTGCTCGTTGGCTTGGAGGATTAGTTGATTTGGGGTCTCACCCTACCAAATGCTGAGCAGCATAGGAAGCATCTCATCAACTTGAAGTCAGAGTAATGTTGCTCATGTTAGGGAGCAGGGGCTCTGAATCACACACCCCTAATCGCACACACATTTCTTTGTCCACGGAAGGAAAGCAATGATGCAATATTGTTGCATATGATCATTTTACAATCAATTTGAAATGTAGTTATTTGCACAGGTGCCCATACTGCCAATGTGAAGGGGAAAATATCATGGCAGTGAACAGGATAAAATCAGCAATAAAATTGTATTCATAATACAAGTACAAAATAAAGCGCAGATCAATAGATCAGCTCAATTAGGCAACGTAGTAGATCACTCTTACATTGATCACCCCTCAAGGAAGCCTGACCAAACAGAGGAGATTTAAGCAGGCATCTAATTGCCAATACTGTAGGTGCAGTTCAGGTGTAGAGAACCTTTGGCCTTCCATGTACCACTAAACTACAACTCCCATCAGCCCTAAGGATTATGGTCAGTGGCCAGCATTTGAAGGTCCAAGGTTTCCCAACACAAAGTGTAGTTAATGAAGCTATTACTTTTTACCACACTGTTTGTCTTGCGGGGAGGGGGTGTCACCACAGGTGTAGTGGACAACCAAATTTCCCTGACTGTGTGGGGCAACAGGGAGGAAAAACCAACTATATATTGCCATGATAATCTATATCTGGACCATGATAACCCATCACAAACCACTCAGTGTCTGGTCAAAGAGAAAGGCTTTAACCTTGTACAGAAAATATGGTATTACACCTACAGTTTAAAGTTACAGTGTGCAGCCACATAGCCCACATTAAAGCCACACTATTGTGTCTCTGTGTTTTCACCCACTTCAAGAGCCAGACATTCCAGATGTCCCAGAAATGTCATTGTATATCAGCACCTTCAATTGATTCATCATCTGTTTCCTGCATTTTTCACCTTTTCTTATATGTAAATGAGACAGAGCATTAGCATGAGGAGGGGTTTAATGGTCTATTAGCAGAACATAATTGACCATAAGGGGAAATTATGGCTAGTTTTGAGACATACGTGTTTTAATAGGACAATATCCTCCTATGTAATCGCTTCATTTATCTTCCAGGTAAGACAAATAATTAGAAAGGTCATGTCAGAGGATCAGATCCATGCCAGATTAATTATGGCCAATGGTGGGGCTTGGAACAAGGAGCAGATGATGAAGGGAAGGCAAGAGGGGACAAGCGGAACATTCCGGGTGCACATGAAAAAAACTTTATGCAAAGTAGTTTAATTTCTAAAACTACAAATGCTTAATTTTTCAAGCCTACATAGTTTGCTTATTTATTTGTTTGAGCTCCGGGTGCAGTGCAATTTGAAACAACCAACAAAACACAATGCAGGATGCAAACAATTCATAATGGTAAGCAAGCCAAGAATAAGAAGGAATGTGGTTTCCCCAATCAGCCTTTCAGAGGTTCTTCATAGTCCTCTTTGTGAATGGGGGTGAGGGGAGACCCAGAGAGCAGGCACAGCCATGATGTGCACCCTGCCATGTTAGCTTAGTCTTAGGAAATGGACAATTTTTAAATGTGCAAAGACATTTCCTTACAGTGGGAGCGACCTTATTCATACAAATTATTGCATTTACCTCTTGGGAATGGGATGGGAAGGCATGCATTTCAACTACAATGAATGGTGTGTGTGTCCCTTTAAACAAGCACTTTGTAATCTATTACTATTACTACTTGGTGTTACTGCTGCTGATTATTTTCCTATCTTGCTGGGAGCACATACTGGAAGATGCTGTACTTTTAGTGAATTCAGGATGTGTCATTTATATTTAAAATATCTATAAGCAGCTGGGAATCAAGCAGGGGAAATGATCGCATTTTGCTCAGCTGAAGATAAATGTTTGCCACTTTAGAACTTCAGGAGGGATGACATTTTGTCAGACTCCCATGCCAGATTGTTATGACGCCGGCTCCGCTCTAACT
Source organism: Podarcis raffonei (assembly GCF_027172205.1). Taxonomy (NCBI): domain Eukaryota; kingdom Metazoa; phylum Chordata; class Lepidosauria; order Squamata; family Lacertidae; genus Podarcis; species Podarcis raffonei. The sequence goes on from NC_070609.1 coordinate 46,182,897, forward strand.
GCAGCTACATAATGCTCCTAAGTGATGAATGTAAGAAGAGGGTTAGAAATAGCAAAAAAAAGAAGAAGAAAGGAAACAAACTTATTCGGAGAGAGAGAGAGAAATGTACGATGCAATTCTATCTAAATTTATCTATTCTACTTTACAGCAAAAGAAAAAGGGAGGAAGCATATATGTATGGTGGGAAAACACTACCAACTCTGTGTCCTGTATGAGTTTCTCATAGGCATCTGTGACCACTGACAGAAACCAGATACTGGGCTAAATAGTCATTGGATCTGATTCTTATTTTCTTTTTGTTAGCTAAGTCCTTTAGTAATGCAGAGAAAAATCCTGATAACACTTTACTGATCAAAATGGAACCAAAACAGTATAATTTAAGGAGAAAGAAAAAGAGATTTTGTTTTTCTGTATTCAGGTCTTGTGCATAGCAGGGAGATGTCCAAACACACATACAGAGAAAAAAACTCCCTCAGAACTACAGAGCCAATCAGAGCACATCCTACCTCAGTGAAGATCAGGCCACTTTGCCTGGTTGCTAAGCAGCACTGCCATTTGCTCCCCTCTTGGGAAGTTGTCTCAAAATCTTAACAATATTAACTCTTAGGTCACAGCATGATCTCTGCTGTTTTACTTCCAGGCACACCAGAGCTAGACTAATATTGCCTTGTTATGAGTGTCCTGGAGTCATCTGGCTGGTGACTGTTAGAATACAGATGCTAGACTAGATGGACCCCTGATCTGATCCAACAAGACATTTCTTTTAAAATTATAGACTTGCAGAATTGGAAGGGACCCCCCACAGATCATCTAGTTCAACCCCCTGTCAATGAAAACAATCCACTGTGACAGAACACTTGATAGGTGACCATCCAGCCCCTGCTTAAGTATTTGCAACAAAGGAGAATCCACCACTTTCTGAGGCAGTCTGCTCCACTACCAAACAACTTTTATCATCCAAAAGTCCCCCTCTCCTGCCGCGCACACACACACACACACAAACACACAACGTTCAGTCTAAACTATCTAACTTGTAATTTGAACACATTGGGTTTCGGTTCTACCTTCTGAAGCACATGCTATTTATCACCCGGTTCATAGGCTGAGGCTTTGTTACTGGCGACTTCCATTGTGATTGAAAATCCTGCAAAGGCTGCAGGCTTTGCAATCTTCTCTTCCATCTATTGCATATACGCTCCCAACATAAAATGAAAACTTTTTTATTCATATTTATTGTCTTTGCAAATATTGCTAGCAAAGGACTTGCTCCCTCCTGAAAACTGTCAATACCCCCTTTTTTGCCATTGTGCATTCTGCTGTGCAAAGGCGATATAGATATATACAGCTATAGTTATGCAGTGTCAGACATGAAGCATCAATTCTAAATAAACATGAGGTCACAGAGCTCAAGATTCAGAAAGCCATTATAGAAAATTGCAGCCTTTGACTGATTCCAAAATCCCAAAGCTCACATAAAAGTTCCAGGCTTATAATTAAAAGTGGGTCAGCTTAAAAAAGGGACCATTCTTATCACCTACCTGCCAACTCTACCTCAGTGGGTGGTGGACTCCCAGATGCAGCCCACAAGCTTTTCCCACTGCTGGCTGGGAATTCACAAACTGGAAACCATGCAGAAGGGGGAAAAGAGCTTTCTGCTGCCACCAGTCATGGCAGAACTAGATATAATGGGCTTAAGACAGGGGTCAGCAACCTTTTTCAGCCACGGGCCGGTCCACCGTCCCTCAGACCATGTGGTGGGCCGGACTATTTTTTTGGGGGGGAGGAATGAACGAATTTCTATGCCCCACATATAATCCAGAGATGCATTTTAAATAGAAGGACACATTCTACTCATGTAAAAACACACTGATTCCTGGACCATCCACAGGCTGGATTGAGAAGGCGATTGGGCCGCATCCGGCCCCCGGGCCTTAGGCTGCCTACCCCTGGCTTAAGTTATAGCCTACTGGAGCTATAGGGAACCATAGCTCAGAGATAGAGGATTCACTTTGCACACGGAAGGTTCTGGGTTCAATCCTTGGCATCTCCAGGTTTGAAACCTATGCATCATGCATTCTGTTATTCTTTTTTTTTATTATTAACAATTTTGGAGTAACTTTTGTCTTTCTGCCACTTTCCACAACTTTCAGGTCCTTCATCTATCACTCTCCTTCACCCCAATACTTCTTGGGTCCATACATGCTGACTTTTTGGTGGCATTTTATCCACTTTAACTTGCTCTTATGGGGAGAGATTACCCTGGTCTCATTCATTGGCCAGGGAGATGTGGCAGCTTCAGAGAGCTTGCTTTCGCCACCCTGTCAGAAGTAACACACTGTGGCCATGGCTCAGTGATAGAGGATGCAGAAGGTCCGGGCTTCAACCCCCAGAATCTTCAGGTAGCGCTGAGAATGTGACCTGTTTGAAATCCTGAACAGTAACTACCAGTCATCATGGGCAATCCTGAGCCAGATGGACCTAGTGTCTAACTCAGTATAAGGCAGTCTCTTATGCTTAAACTACCCAGAGTCCTGAGGCTGCAGAGCTGAAAGGAAGCACTCTGGCCCCATCCATTGGCCAGAGGATTAAAGACTGTCGACTTGCATAGTTTTGATGTGTTTTTGATATTGCAATGTTCCTGTAAGCCACCAAGAGAATCATTTGATTGAAAGCCAGGGGTACTAAATAAATAAATTTTGCTTCATATTTATGTTCTTCATGCAAAAAAGGGGGGCGAGCAGGACCTAGGCATGCATCACCCAAGCAGCTTAAATAACTTACCCATTGGTTTTAAGGTTGCTGCAGGTTCGCCAGCTTGACAAGTGGCTCATACAAACAGTGTCACCCACATGCTAGACGCTGTGCAAGAGCCTCATTCTGTGTGCTAGTCACCACTGCCAGTCTGTTAAAATGTCACATTCACAGCCACAAGTTAAATCCATTCCTCATCATGATTATGTACGGTTCATTGCTATATAATGAGCTGATCAAACTGTTTGTCTCGCTTCATATTCCTCGCTGTCTAATGCTTTCAATAATTATTTATATTCCAATAGGCAATCAGGAATTCTAGAGTTTCTCAATACCCCTTCTGCTTTTATTTGGGGATGTGGAGATAAAGAGCTGCTGTTGGTTCTGTTTCCACAACTTATCTGATGGTTTGAGTGCATGCAGGTGGATTATTATTATTATTATTCCTTTATAATCTGCATTCTCCAAAATAGGTTTAACTTTTGCTTGGATTGTGTTTGTTTGTTTGTTTTGGTGAGTTACTAGAGGCTGCACCTCCGCTCACTCTGCTCATCATTCTCTTTGCCAGTCCACCAACATTGAACCCTTAGAACTTCCCTTTCCCACCCCATGCAACTCCTAAGCTCCCTTTTCCAGCCCCATTTCTGAAGTAACTTCTCTCCTCTTTCTGCAGCCCTGCTTTGCACTTCCATGTCTATTTTTTGTCGTCCTCCTCTTGTGCTACCCTGCTGCATACAAACCAGCCCATGGTAACCTCCTACATTTTCCTCCTTGCAAACTTTGCAACTACTATGCACCCTTTTAATCTTCCATCCTATTATGAAGCCGCCATCCCCTCTTATTCTTCAGACCTTTACATGTCCTTGCTTTCATCTTAAAACCCATTCCCATTCCTCCTACTCCCCCTTTTATGCAACCCCTTTGGACCCTCATTTTTACCTTCACTCCTCTTTTTTCCTCCACCCTATTACTTTTATTTCAGCTCTCCTTCCACACAGATCACCTCAATTTCACACACCATCATCACCTTCCCCTAGCTTTTCCTACTCCTTTTTTCAGCTCCTGAAAATACCACTTCCATTGCCATGCTTGCTCCTCTCTCCTCCTCCTTTGCACACTGTCCTGAACCCCTGGCCTACCTGGCAGCAAGTCAGTATGCCAAGTCCAAAGTTCAATTTCTGTGGGTTGATCCATGCAAGCAAAGTCCAAAGGTCCGGAAACAAGGTTCAGGGTCAATCCAAGTAGCCAAGTCCAAAGTCCAGCAACCAGGATAAACTCTAGAGTCAATCCTGAAGCACAGTTCTGTGGAGATCCAGGAGCCTCCAAGTCAAGGTCCAGCAGCATTGGTATTTAAGCAGACACAGCACCTCAGTTCTGCTGCCCTTTTATACATGGTGATTGCAGCATCCAGGCTTGATGAGGCATGTGACCCTCACCTGATCCAAGCCTACAGCTGAGAAAACACACACCTCCCCCCCCCAGCTAGTGAGCTCCATCTGGCCAGCTAGGGAGCTGGGTTGTGGGTCCTTGCCTGTCTCAGCCTCTTGGAGCGCCCCACCCACTGCTCCCTATGCGTCAAAGTGCCATATTTGTGGAGAAAGGGGCTCCTCTGACTCTGGTGATGGACCCTGTGGCTCTGGTTCCTATGCACTGTCCCTCATCCCCTCATCATTCTCTGTTGCCCCATTAGTATTTCCTATACCCTATATCCTATACTCTCCTTTTCCCATCCCCAGCTTGCCTCAGTGTTTCCCAGTCCTGGCTACACCCCTTTCTGGGGTCCTCTTCCTCCTTCATCTGGACACACACACACACCATACTGATTTATGTTACTGTATTTTTAAGGTGAATAGAATCTTAAGAGCAAGACAATCATGCTTGTTTAATTACAGAATGTTCAGTTCAGTTGATGGATGTTGGACATGTATGTATTTGAATGCTACTAAATATTGCTTGTAAATGAGTATGATGCATCTGGGAGAAGTTTAAAACAACCCTTCCCCCCCTCCTTTCAGTGTATCTCTCTTCTCACTCTACTCAAACAATAGCAGAAGGTTGAGTAAAGTGGGGGTAGAGGGTAACTGAGAAAATAAAATGTGATTTTAAACAACAGTATGGATTTGAGTAAAGCAGTCATCTCTAGTACCTGGGACACTGGGAGATGCTCAGGACAGGGTTTCCACACAGCAAAGTCAATATCAAAGGCTGTTGTCTAGCAGATCACATCAAACACTATATAGCTTTCTTTAGAGGTTGCTCCCCATGCTGTAAGCCTTCCAAAGAGAGCTTACCTCTCACATAAATGTAGCCCCCCCCCCGCATAGCATTCTGGGAGATCATGAATGTAATTCATTTGATATTATGTAGGAAGATGGCAACTGTCATTTACCATACATTGAAAATAATGCTGTAGCGTGTGCCTCCATGCAGAGGAAATCTGAGTGTCTCTCCCCACCCCCATATGTATTTTCAAAATACATTATCTTTAAAAGTATTACCTTTGATTCTATATTTCCTCCCAAAGTACTTTCATTTTCATACTACTGAAACACTGCTGACATTTAGAGAGACCTTTACAGAAATGATATACATAGATATCTTTACTGATATGCATAGGATAAGAAGTAGTGTGGAGTAGTTCCCCCACCCTCACTATCGTGACAACAGCATTTAAAGTAGGCCTAGCCCTCCTGTTAGGCAGAAGCTCCCTGGCTGTATCCTTCTGGTGGAAGACAGAAGCTCTATTTTGCCCTTTGTCTTGTGGTGAGCCTAGAGAAATGGAACAAAATCCAATCACATAGAACAAGGCAATTAAGAATGAAGAGTCAAGGGTGGGATAAGGGAGGTCAATTTTCAATAGTGGTGACATTGCCTCCTCTTAGATCAGCCGTACAAGTTCATATATACCAGGCCCTTTCCCCACGTAGCTGCAGCACTGTAGGAACTGCCTTTCTATGATACCATTTTAGTTGGCATGCATGTTCGAATGATCCAGCCAATTGCAGACCATTTTGCCATGCAATTGGCATCGTCCCTTCCAACTAAGTGCCAACCACTTGAGGGAAAACTCAGCCTGCCTCTTTGGTTGCATCAGACATATACAACCCACTGTCATCTGGCTTTGCCTCACTAGAAAGCACTTACAGCACTGCTGTGAAGTCATGCTTTCTTAATTCAGAAAACCTTTCTAAATCCAAAGATTGGTCCAAGACACTTTGCGGCCAGAAGCGATGGGCAATATGGTCCCTTCTTCTTTCCACATACAGAAGCCAATTGGACTGGCAGTTCAATCTTTCTATAATACTGGCAACAGCATAGTGTCTTCCACAGCACCTGGGGGCAGTAGAGTGTCTTTTGCAGATTCCCACCCTCTTGAAGTGTGGGCAAGGTTTTACCCTCAGTTCTTGTTCTCTAAGTCTACTTTTTTGAAAGTAAAAATTAATTGTGAGATTATTTTCATTTGCCTTAATCACTGTAGTGGATAATTGTTGGGAAAACGTGTAATTAATTGATGCAACAGTTTGACATAAGACACAATTGACAAAAAGCTTTGTAGACATTTTTATCTGAAGACATGGAATGAAGTAATTAATCCCTCATTAGTTCTGAATGCTTTCAAATGCTTTGGAATATGTCTGCATTTAGTGCTTAATCTTTAAGATAATATATCTTCTACTGGTGTAAACTACAGAAGGTAATAATAATAATAATAATAATAATAATAATTCCTTTTCTGAGTTTTGATTTTTTAAATTAATTATTTGACATCCTCCAAATGTTGCTGGACTCCAACTCACATCAGTCCCAGTCAGAATGGTCAATGATTAGAGATGTTGAGAGTTGGAGTCCAGTGACAACTGAAAGGCGCCATATTGGTCAACCCTGTACCTTCATTGGAACCTTCATTCCAACCTTCATTGGAAGCTTTGAAACAGAGGCTGGATGGCTATCTGTCATGGATTCTTTAGCTGAGATTCCTGTATTGCAGGGAGTTGGACTAGATGACCCCTTCGAACTCCATGATTCTCTGAAACCAGCATGAACAGTAGAAAATGTTAATGTTTTCCTTCACACCTTTTCTGATCCCATTAATTATCAGCCCCCTCCCCGCCAACACAACTGATTCAATTTGCATTTTTTAATTAAAAAAGCACAATAACAATGTATTGATTGGCCCTGATTATATTGAATGTGCAGATCAGTTCTTATTCCCTAAGCACCTACATCCCATCACCACAAGATTTTCTGAGCTGCACTGAAGATGCCCATTTGTTCAACTGAGAATCAGGATTTGATATGATGTTTCAATATATTTCTCCTAGAAACGTCCCAGTGTAGGGAAAAAAGTGCTTTGCTTCAGACCCCTGAAGGTATCAGATGGTTTGAAGGAGCTCATTTGATGTTGAATGACAAGCACTTTCATAGGCAAGGACAGTTAAAGAAAATGGGGATGCGAAAAAAAGAGAGATTTTTCAAGAATTTACAAAGAATAGCCTTTTACTAGTGAGAGCAATGGGGTCAAGGGGAATTGGGAAATAAATGACACTTTGCAGGATCTGCTCCCCATTGTATGCAATGTTGGAAAAAAACTTTGGAGAGGGCTTTGACTTATTCTCTTACACAGGACAAACTTTGGTCTCATGGAAATACTTTAACGTCAGGCATCCATAGTCTTGCACATCTTAACTATCTGAGTTCCCTGGTGCTCCATGAAGTCCCTTTTAATGTGAGCAAGGGCAGATTCAGCTTTGCAACCTTTCTCTTGAATGCTCACATTTTAACCACTCCTTTGTTCTTAAAATGCTTTCATTCTCAGCCTCAAATCATCCAATTGTATTCTACTGAAAATAATACTGTACTTAGGTTTTGCACTATGCATATAGGTTCCAGGTGCATTCTTTATTTCTCTACAGCTTTGGGGTTTACCTGCTAAGTGTTCTACCAGTTTATCTGGCCTACTTATTGGGATCTTTTCTGATCTGATATCTCTGAACTTTGCTAAAGCGTGCTGCATTTGGAAATTCTGGAAATATTTGTAGGTGAGTAATGGAAATAATGTCTGATATCAAACCATGAAAGTGTCTTTAGATGTAAAGGCACATATCAAACATAATTTGGCAGGGGATATATGTCTCCCTGGCTTACTTATTTACTTCGCCACACTGTGAAGTTAGTATTAGTGCCAAACAAAGGTAATAATGGACTTCTATTAAATGTCTGTAATAGAGACATGTGGAACATCACTAAGAGATTTCTCTAGTCTTGCTGAAACATATTTTTTTACATCCTAGATGATCCGTGGGTGGGTGGATTGCTCCAACTCTCATTCTATAAGTCTTTTTTTCCTTCTCTTTAGCACACCTACATGTAAATGCATGGACACGGACATTAAGGCTCTATGAAATTCCAACTCTGCCATTTCACATACTACAGCTGCAGAAGTATATTTTGAGCAGATGATATAACCAGTTCTAGGACAATTATGTTTTGCAAATATGTTTTTACCCCAAAGAACAAATTCTTCAGGCTTTTAAATCAATGGAAGATTGTGTATTTATTATAATTTCCTTTTTATGAACCAAGCCTGGCATTGCTGAATAAGTTTATGAAACTATGTTTGCAAAAGTTCTTTTACATTTAATGACTGTGGCTGCAGGCCAAATCCTTGATGTACTGTGCTTGTATGTGTGTGGATGGCACAGAACTATCCCTATTCTCAACCTAAACAAAGCTCTGTGAGTGTGATGGCCTGGGATTCGGACTCGGAGGCTGAACCTGAGGAATCCCAGCCTGCACAGGAGTCCCTGCCTCCAGAACCAGCTGAGCCGGGGCTGGGGCTTGAGCCTGAAGGGTCCTCACCTGTGCAGGCACCAGCTGAGTCTGCTCTGGCTCCTGAGGTGATGGACGACCCATTGCCTGCAGGTGCTCCACTCTCAGCCCCGTCAGGGGAAGCTGAGGTTGCCTCTGAGTCCGGTAACCCTCCAGTCTCTCCTGAGCTGCAGAGGCTCAGGGCAGAGAGGCAGAGGGAACTAAGTTCCCGCAGGAGGAGTGCTTGCCTCCAGGCCAGGAGAGCCAAGTCACCTGTGGACTGGGGCCGCCCTATGCCTTGGGGCAGATAAAAGCCAGCCAGCCCCAGTCCCAGGTTGCGGGAGCAACATTGTTGGTAGCCTGTCCCTGCCTGCACCCTGTCCTGCTCTTCTGCCAGAGTTCCTGACCTCACCCGACTCCCTGCATTGGACCCAGCTTCAGCTTTGATGGACAGCCTCCATACCGCACCCTCGACCTCGGACTAGACCCGGACCTTGCCGCATGGTTAACCCTTGGGACCAGCACAGTGAGCTTCCACCTACAAAAAGATGCTGGCATTCTCTCCTCGGCTACAAAGTCCCCCAAAATAGGGTGGAGAGGGAGTAAGCCAGCCCAGGGTCCACTGGTTGCCAACCCAGCCCCACTGCCATCACTGGGTGGCATTCGACCCAAACCCTGTGCCAACTCCAGGTTGGTATAGGACAGAGCAGGGATTTGCTGGCTTTCACACCACAGCCAATGGTGTGAGTGAAATTTAATACAACATGGCAAAAAGCCACAGTGCCATAATGAAACAAGTAATGCAGTGTAAAAGGAACATTAGAAACAGAGACAGAAGTGCTATCATTATAGCCAAGAAAACTAATGCAGTAATTCCCATATCTGAAAGCACCCAATACTTTGTTTTTGTATGAGTTGAGGCTTATGAATCAGACAATGTTTTTGTTTTGAAACTTGCTGAAATCAAATAAAAATATTCCCAGTATATTTTTTTTAAATCAGTGGAAAATAAACAATTGCAGAATGGGTCAGCCTTCCTCAGCCTGCTTCCCAGATGTTTTGAACTAAAACTGATCAGGGCCAATGTTCAAGATTAAAGAAAATTGCAGTCTAAAACATCTGGAGGGTGCCAGCTTGGGGAAGGCAGTTAGGTAAGAAAGATTAAGGCAGGTATGCTTCTGCAACTTCTTATGGCATCTTCTAGCAGAAGCAAGCCAAAGCAGGAGTGTGAGGAGCCCTGGAACAAGCAAATCACTGATATGAGAGATTATATTGAGGACTTCAGCAGGCTTGCACACCATACAGCTAGGAATGTAAATGCCACTTGTGTTAGATCATAATCACTGCCTGCCATCAATAATGGGTAAACATTCACACAGTGTAATAAAACTGAGCGCTAACCAGAATAGCCATCAATTAAGGGAGTAACTTCCCTATATAATGGCAAATTAATTTTAACAAAATATCATACTGCACATTTGATGTTCAGGCTTGGTTTGAAAGGGTCATAAATAAGGTGGCCTTGTGAGCTACTTTCCAGAGAGCAGTCCTCTGTTGAAAGGCTTCCTGGTGTACATCTGGTTGAAAGATAAATAACTCTTAGAATGGGGATAAGAGTCCTTGGAGCGGCTTCATCAAGAGCGAGCACATAAGCAGCCTCTGCTTGGTGCTGAAAAAAGAAAGGAGCAAAGAAGAGTGGCCATGTATCCAACTTGACAAGAACCATCCTCTGTTTGAAGGACTCACAGACTACTGTCTGAAGGAGACCTGTTTGAAAGACAGCCTGATCCAAATCCAGTTTGAAGAACCCTAGGAAGCGAAAGCAGGGACCTTTAAGCTGCCCATTAACTGTTAGCACTCAGAGAACACACTGCAAAGGTGCAAATGTTGCCCGTGGTCACAGTGTTCCCCCCTATGATGAAATGTATTGTATTTCTATTTCAGGTACAGTAATAATTGTACAGTGACTACTTTGTGTCTATTATCATGTGCAAATATGTGTCCTCTTTTTGACCTCATTTTTGGTGATGCATTTCCTCTGTTTTGGTGAGGGGTAAGTGACCAACTCAAACATCAAGCCCAGCAGGACAAGTGGCACGTAATTTTGATGGTGCAAGTTCCATCAAAATAAAGCTCATGAGATGACTTTCAAGTGGCATGTTTCTACCACTCTAAAGGAAAGCAAATGGAAGGGAACCTATTACTGTATTACACCATATTTTAGCGAAAAGGCAAAGTTTTGATATGCCATTGTGAGAACTCAACTTGCTCACAGAGTTCAGGTTGTGTGTACGGAGCTACCATACATGATGCCAGATCATCGGGCTACTTATCCCAGTACTATATATTCTACACAGAAACAGTTGCAAGATTTCTTTTTCCCCTGCTGCAAATATTCATAAAGAGATTCATCAAGATTTTTGGCAATGTCAATTTCATTTCCTTCGGTTTCTGACTTAAACTGAGTCTTCAATTATCCACAATTCTGCATCAATCTGAGAATTTCAAAAATAAAAATCCTCACAAAAATTCTCCAGCTTTTCAGTATGACTTTTTCCTAACAAACAGATATTTGCATGCAATACTGACTAAAATACATATCTTTACAAGCAATTTCTCTTAATATAATGCATTTTTTGTATCCTATTTTCACATATGTGCTTTACTATCTACACTATTACAATAGTATGTTTATTTTTGTAAACATTGCTTGGAGAACTGCATCGCAGTACAGTGGTACCTCGGGTTACATACGCTTCAGGTTACAGACTCCGCTAATCCAGAAATAGTGCTTCAGGTTACAAACTTTGCTTCAGGATGAGAACAGAAATCGTGCTCCGGCGGCACAGCGGCAGCAGGAGGCCCCATTAGCTAAAGTGGTGCTTCAGGTTAAGAACAGTTTCAGGTTAAGAACGGACCTCCAGAACAAATTAAGTACTTAACCCGAGGTACCACTGTATTCGGGTCAGAATAAATTTTTAAGGATGGTTATGCTTCAGGGGTGAAGAGGGTACAGAGAAAGATTGATTGCATGAGCTGTCTTCTGTTCACACAGTCATTGGATACCAGCTATTTTCTCTAATATCCATATAAAACAAATAAATAAAAACTTGCTCTTCACATACACATTTAAAACATACTAGATGTCATGAACTGGCTGGTTCTGAGACCAGGAAGCATCGGGCAGGGTGCTCCAGGAGGCTGAGGCAGGCAAGGCCCATAGCGTGTTTTCTGACCCTGGACTTTGGATTTTGAACTATGAACTCTGGATTTTGCTTGTGTGGATTGAACCCTGGTCTTTGAACTTTGGACTTGGCATACTGACTTGCTGCGGGGTAAGCCAGGGTTTCAGGAAACTAGAATATATTCTCTCTGATGTCCTGAGCCAACTTTATTATATATCCTCTTTTCTGTTTGAAACTCAAACTTGAACTGAAAAGTAGTTATAAATCTAGACTGTTGTTATTGCTGTTGTTATGTTCAATAGCTAAGTTTTGAAGTTTTTACAATTTTTCTTTAGGACGAATTCTCCTTCAAAAAGGAATGCAGATATTACACACACACACACACACACACACACACACACCAAGGAAGATTAATCCTGTTCATCTTATTCCTGAGCTCACTGTAGGCTAGGATATTGTTGCCTACACTTACATCACTGTATCTGTGTGTATCCCTTGGCATTCTCTAGAGTCTAACTTCTCCAGGATCTATATTGAAATCTGGATAATCTGTTGCTGATGCAACTGGTGATTTTGGAGGTCTTAACTAAGCTTTATATCTAGCCCATATTTTTAATAAGTTAGAGAAAAGAAGTTATTTTGGCTGTTGAACAATGATTTGTCCACAATATTGTTGTTGCTACATGATTACCTTTATTCTTAGTACATGCGGGGGGAGGGTTGTGGGGAGTGACTGAGCTTGGAAAGTATGCTTGTAGATTCACTATATTAACAAGCAAATATTCCCTGTGTGTGGTCTGCACAAGTAGCTCTTTCCTATGAGCTAAAAATGATATGCAAATAAGCATCTGATTCTAATGTGTCAGATAGCCTCAACCTGGAGCCAGTAAAAGGCTTCCCCACCCCATCTTGTATCTTAGACTGTAGGCACACTGGATCCAATGAGACACCAAGAATGGTGGCCAATCCAAGACACATATATATGAGTAAGTAGAACTTTATAGTCTATATGGATTTCCCTGCATTAGCAAGACTCATATCTGCAGTTATTTGTAAGTATATATCGTGCACTTATGTTACACCAATATTTCTGTAGAATACACATCTGAAGAATACTACATTGTGGGAATTATTGGTAGCAATATAAATTATGGACATGTGGTTTGTCTCATTCCTCAGTGGTCCACCTCTTCCACAGCTGGTTGCACTAGTTAAGAGTAAGTAGAAAGTGCCACTGTTCACTCTTAAGGACACTTAACATGCTTTTTAACTCAGCATATGGTGCATAAGAAAAGAGTACAGAGCACAGCAGAATATCAAATTAAGAGGACACAGAGGCCAAAAAGCCTGATGTGCAAACATATGGAATCAACAACTAAGCCTTGATGTCTGAAGATGGACTTACTGCATTTCAGACTAACAATTACCAGAGCTGAAGTTAATATTTTCAATGGTGGCGAAGTCAGGAGTTCCTTCCATTGTCCACCCCCTCCTCATTTTTGCCAATGCGATTTTATTATGACTTCCCCAGATTTGAATTATGATGTTAGATTTAGAAGGAAAATTTCTAAATCTGGGGTACCAGCTGGATGGGAAAACCTATGATATACTGTTGGACTCCAGCTCCCATCAGACCTAGTAGTGGCATGGCCAATTGTAAGGAATCATGGAAGTTGTAATGAGTGCAGCAACATCTGGGAGGGATGCATAGGTTCCCCACTCCTGGTGTAACCAGTTGGATTTGGTAACATACTGTACATCGCAACAACATCACCTTTAAAGCTGATCAATGATAATTAAGAAACAGGAGTGTTTAGCAGCCAGTAAGAAGACCCGCTTTGTGTTTACATCCTGGTTTAATTAAAACACACTGGTCTCTTACATTCAAAACATAATTCAGTTTATGAAATTCAAATTGTGGTTTAAGATCCTGGTTAGTGAATTGTCATTAAACCACAGTTCCCCATTTTTGAAAATGCACCTAACTTGAAGTTTAGGACACATCCACACCATACTGCTCTATCAAATGACTTTCTCCAAAGCATCATGGGGAGTGTAGTTTAAGGCTTCTGAGAGTTGTTAGGAGACCCATATTCCCTTGACAGAGCTACAATTTCCAGAGTTCCTTGGGAAGAGCGATTGACTGATAAACCAGTTTTGGAATGCTTGGGAACAGAGGAGGAAAGGGAATGGGAAATCAGGGAATTGAGTATGCAAACCAGGTTGATTTTTCCAATGTCCATTGTAACTGGAGTGGGGAACCTCTGGTATGGGGGCCAAATGTGGCTCTCCGGGCCACTGTGTCTGGCTCTCAGGAGTCTCCCCAGTGATGACATAGCCTTCATCAGTCCTGCCCTGCTTGCTGCTGCTGGAAAATGTGACCCTGAATTCTTGCTTTACTTTGCCTTTCACACATCACTGGTATGCAGCCTGCAGAAGATTCCCCATGAATAAATGTGGCCCTCAGGCTTTACCTGCTGCTCTATGTGAAACCCCAGAATTCTGAATAGCTTAAAGTATTTCATGTTTGGTGATTTGACATTGCGATAAAAAGCCAGTCCCCTCAAAAATATTACTTGTGGAATCTAATTCAACTTTCAAACAAAACTTGAGCTGCTCTAGCAGGCAAGAAAACCTGCAAAATTATTTGTTATACCTGCCAAACATGATATACATTCACAACTGAGGTATTGCACATAAATCACTGAAAAATTACATCTCACTTTGCTATACAGTTGTATTTGCATTTTCTTTACAAAAACATTAGATGTTTTGTTTATGTTGGTTCCCAGCAGGGAAGCTTATGTTTAAAATGTGCATGTCAAATGAGTTTGCAAATGATTCAAGAAGCTAAGGGAAATTACAGTCACACCATGTATTTGTGCTTTGCCCCCAAATTGTACAGTTAAGAACCTCTGGGGTGCTTGAGCATTGATTGTGGCTGACCATTACATGACCCAGCATGAGGATATAGCTCACCAAGCATCACTCTACCAATTCTTCTAAAACAGCATTTCTGATGCTTAAGATTTGCAACACAAAGCATTTTTTTTAAATTTCCAAACTGTGTCCTGAAGCAGCCACAAGTGAGGTGCCACAGGGTTCTGTCCTGGGTACTGTTCAGTGTCTCTGTAAATGACTTGGACAAAGGAATTGAGGGGATGCTCATCAAATTTGCAGATGACATGTCACCTTATACCTAGAGACTCCAAGAAGATGGCTGGGATGTCAGTTCCAGTTGTGAGACCAGGCAACCCTATCCTGATGACACCAGAGAAGCTTCAAGAGTGCACTAGCATATCGGATTCCAGTTCCAATTCAATAGTGCTTCCTGCATTGAAGGAATGCAGTCCCTTGAGGTCCCTTCCAACTCTACAATTCTATGATTCAGAAAGCAGCTCCCCGTAATCCCAGAACCACACCTGGGTGGTAGAGCTTGTTCCAAATTTAGAAGACTAATTGGCAAAAAATATATATAAAAAAACCAGCATAGAGGGCAATGTCCACACTCACACCCCTGCAGGCTTTTAGGTGACTTCAGAAAGTGGGCAGCATCAGTGAGTTGCACATCACTTTAAATTCCTTGCAGTGTTCTAAAGTAGCATCATTCCAAAGCATTGCAGGGAATTCTAAAAGGCAGCTACCGGCCACATGAAGTAATATTCAACCACAGTGAAGTGGGCGGGCAGGTGAAGCCAATAGCAGCAGGCACCAGCGCCAAAGGACTTTCCAAATGAATTCTGGTGTTACTAGGTGGCAAACATCTCTCCCTTGAGCAGGGGTGGGGAACTTGTGGCCTTCCAGATATTTATGGACTAAAGTTCCCATTGGCCCTGACCATGCTGTCTAAGCTTGATGGGTCCAGCAATATCTGGAGGGCAACAGGTTCAACATCCCCACTTTTGAGTATAATATGTTAGAATTTTACATAACCGATGCTGGTTAGTGTGATTAGTATAAATCACATGAGATGTCTGAGAAGAGTGTGGGAACGGAAGACTGTCTTATCTCTTCCGTCTGAGAGTGTTATTGGACTATACTTTCGCTTTTGCTGTATGCTTTCTGTTTTCTGCCAGAGTTTGGAGAACACAGACGTGATTATGGATTCTCTGTATATATTGTGACTGAAATGTAGTTTAGATCCACAGATGTCTCTATCTTTTTGCTGTGTGGTGCCAGAAGACTTGTGTGCACTTTTCATATGAGACGTGTCGCAGAGGGGCACTCTGGAGTGAAGGGACATGCCATTCCAGAGATGTGCCTACTGGGAGACACTCGGAGGTACTGGGGGTCTGCCATCACCCCAGGAGCATTGACCCTCAACATAATAATGGTATTTCTGGTTCCAATTGCTGTGGATCATAATATTTGTATTTAGGAACAGAATCACTCTCTCTCTCTCACACACACACACACTTAAAAAAGCAACTACTAACAACACACAAATGTGCAACAGCTAAATCATGTCAGTTTCAACATCAGGTACAAGTGAGAAAACACTGTTTTTCTTTCGCTTTTAAAGAACTGATTATTTTTCAAAGTAACGAAAACCTGATGTGATTTTTTTTTTTAATGCTTTCTGCCTTTATACACCTGACTACACTGGCTGCCGCTTTCTCAAAGAAACATCTGTTCATCGACATCTAGAATTGTAGTCTACAAGCATAAATACTGATTATGTCAAGGGAAGTAGAGGAGCAAACTAGTAAGATTCCTCTTAGAGAGTGTCTTTTGGACAATGATACACAATTTCAAATGACATTTTTGCATCCTGCTATCAAAATGAAAATGCCAGTAAAATACACCTCCTTTTTGTTTTCTATTTCAGTTATCCACAGTTTCTACACAACTAAAATGGCTGCAGCTTTGGAGGCAGTGTTAAGATGTACAAGAGAGGAAAGTTTAATGGGTAGGTTTTTCTCACTCCACGGGGGAGAAAACTTTTGCATTTACCATCACTGGGAGATTTCCCTGACATTTCAGCAAAATTTCATCCTAAATTGACAAGCTTTCCTTCTGAGATTTTCTTCTTTTATTCTCCAGGATGGTCCATTTGTTTTCTAGGCATTCTGGCAAAGAAGGGTGAAGCTCATTCCTGATCTGGTTACATGCTTCTTCAGATTTCGCAATGCAGTTTTAGTACGCATAAATATGTATTTTATGATAAAATGCATTCTTTACAGAAAAAGTATGAAAAGCTTTGAAAAATACTTATTGTAGGGAATATGCATAAAAATGTTCTTGGAAAACGGAAGAAAAGACAAAAGTTCTATTCAATGAATCAATTTGGAAATTGAATTAAGGAAAGACAAGTCCCACAAACTTCGGCCTGCCACCTTACTCTTGTTTACAGCTGAAGAGCAAATTTCTGAAGTGGGATCCTCCTGTGCATATAGAGGCTCTGCATTGCAGAAATTTGCAACTCATGGAGAGCTGTAAACAAGGCTTATAAATAAAGCACTGAAATGGGGAAGAATCCTTGGCAGTGTACCCATTCACGCTTGCAGAATTTGCATCATGTGTAGCCAGTGAATAACCAAATAGGGCTAAAACATGGGAGGGGTGTTGGTTGAAGGTGAAACATTCAGAGCAGAAGCTGCAATGATTTAATTGAGGTACCTGATAAGAAAATAGCTATCCATTCCTCCCCACACACCCCAAAAGCTGAGCATCTATTCTAACAGCAATGGCTTGCATTCCCCACCCCCACAACATCTGTAGAGCATTACCCTTCTCAATATTCTCTGAGGAAATGGATTCCTGATTTTTAAAGTCAGTAGTGTATCTATGACATACAATAGTCCTTCCCCACCTGATTTTGCTGTTTCACAACTCCCATCACCCCTTGCCAATTGCCATGTTATCTGGGGCTGATGGATGTTATAGAGACTATCTTGGCTATAAGTCCTGGAAGACCTGCTCCCTGCCTTGCAGGTCTTTGCCGAATGGCCTGGGAGAGTAGGGTCCTGGCTGACTCCAACTACAAAAGCTGAGACTATTGAACAGAGACTTGGGCTGGGCCAGAGGCATAGCATGGGGTAGTGGGGGCAGCCATGACCCTGGGTGCAATTTTGTGAGGGGGCGCAAACAGGGACCCCCACAGCAGGCTCCCGCAATGGAGCCTGGCTCCACCCTGAGTCAGGCCTAACCCGGGGGAGGAAAAGCAGAAGAGTGGTTGGCAACACTGCTGCCCACCTTCCTTGGACACATCTTACCCGGCGGCGGAGAGCAGGATGAGAGTAGGCAGCAACTTCCTCACCCCTCTCCTCTCCTGGACTGTGTGGCACACAGGAGGGTATCCTCCATGTCTGCCCCCTTGGGGGAATGCCCTGCAGTCTGGGCACACGCTTTGCTCCTGGGCTGGGGTATTGTTTGGGAAGGTTTTGTTGGGGGGTATTGTTGTTGCTGCTGCTGTTACTGACATTTTTTTGTATCTTTGTTTTAAATTTTATGATTTAAGTGAAAATTGGTTGTGTATTTTTTTTCTTTGGTTTTGTTATGTTTATAATTATGTAATTATTTTCATGTTGTAAGCCACCTTGTGCATGGTTTTGATTAAGAAAAGGTGTCACACAAATAAAATGATGGCTGGATAGATGTAGCCTAACAACATCTGAAGAATACCAGATTGCAGAAGGAATGTATAGACAAGAACCTCTGTTAATGGAGATTCCACAACATTTTAGGAAATTGAGTCAACTAATTAGCACATTAAATGTATTTATCTGGCCTTATCTGGCTTATCTCTTTAACTTAGCTGATGGGCTTTTCAACGGTCTACTCCTGTGTTAGCATCGGGCTGCCTTTGCTTTTGAGTTTGAAAGAGCAGTAAGAACAATTTGGTTGTTATCCAGCATGGGTTTTATGGATTTGTCCACTCCTGTTGAGCTAAAAAAGCACCTGTGTTCAAGCCATCACTGCTGGAGGTGCAGCATAGGTAGTTGATGGCACTTTCCTCCTATGCCAACAGAATCTTCGATGATGCTAAGTGTGTGAACCCTGGGCAAAAGTGCCCTGAACTGGCCAGAGCTCACAGTATCCAATTTTATTCTCAAGATGAAAAGGGCGGGAATGGAATGCTCAGAAGAGCTGGAGCACACTCTTGACAATTGACAGCTGACAGAGATGTATCGATCAGGCACAAGGTACAAGGCTTCGGGTTCCTGTAATTAAAAGGGCAGAGAGTCTTAGCTGTGCTCATCAGAGAAGACAGAAGCCCCTGTTTTAATAAGACATTTCCAAATTGCTGTATAGCAAGCTGGTTTTGCTTTCCCTAGAACGCAGCCCTGAAATGTTCTTTCCTTGTGCACTCAAGTTCTGTTCACAAATGGTTTAGGTTTTTAAGCACATCTATGCAGAGGAAGCAGAGATGAAGAAATTGTCTATAGTCTTTTGAAAATGTTCCTTGCTGTTTTGAGGTTACTGATCTTCATTTGGTATCTTGCCTGCAGAATTTGTCCTAATTAATTGAGTATTACAATTCTGATATTTACACTATTGCAAACATGGGCTGCAGCTGTTTTCTCTTTATCTCTCATTTGCATTGGAACTAAATGAGTTAATCCATGTTAGACTCCTTCTTCAATAATATAACCCCATCATTGGCCTTTTCAAGGTAAACATCCCGCCAGCTGTCACCAGCTCCAGCATCTTTGTCTGACTTTCTGGTTCTTTTCATTTCTACCACTGTCAAATTAGCGGCATTTCAGTATGGTTTGTTTGAAGTGCATTCATACTCACATGCACACATGCAAGCAAGCAAGCACAAAGCTGAGGCCGGTTGATCTTTTATTTTATTAAAAAGCCATGCTTATCTTATCTTAGAAGCTGTCATGGTAGACACATTTCTTTCTAGCATTTCAGAATCAGAAGACCCCCAGGGCGTTTCAAAGAGGTGTGATGACTGATGGGGCAAGGGAAATTTGATCATCTCCGTGAATCGGACACCCACGTCTTTGTAGCAGAGAATTCCCCCAAGAGCGTCAATGAAAATGGAATAGAAGTCAAAATACATTTTTCCAGCTCTTGTCACCAAGAGTTGGATTCTTAAAAAAAATAAAAATCCAGTCATTATATATGGAGAAGACATAACACAGTGGCAGAGCACATGATCTGCCTGCAGAAGGTGCCACAAACATAGGGCATTAAAAGCTGTCATTGGTCTGTGTAGCTGCCAATCCTGAGCAAATAGTCTGAACTGCTATATGACATCTTCCATTGCTTATATATAACATTAAATCATGTTATCGAATTACACTGAGATGCTACCAAGCTATTTTCAAATTATGGAGGGGCATTTTTAGTATAATAAATATGAGTTTACAAATTTTATCAGATATTAGGGAATATGGGGATGAAACTAAATTTTTGGAAATTTCTTCAGTGAGAGTTCTTTAAAAGAGGTTTCTGGGTGTGAGGAATTCAGATCTGTTGGTTTTTTTGTGATTGGACAATATTTAGCTTGGTAAGTCTACATTTGATGAAGAATCACATAAACTGCTTTCAGAAAACCTGACCTTGCCTGACCTTGCCTCTGAATCAAATTTTGGACCTGAACTGATTCCCTGTACTTGACCCTGGCTGGTTTGGACTGCACTGCACCTTCAACCTTGCTCTCTGTGTGAAGTGTTTTGATAAAGGGCTTATGCCTTATGGAACTAGGAACCTAGCTCATGAGGGAACCCAGGGGGTGTGATGGAAGGGTTAAATTTATCCACTTAGTCATGAATCTCACTGGGTGTCCTTGGGATGGTCACCATTTCTCAGCCTAACCTCTTTAATAGGGTTGCTGTAAGCGTAAAATGGGGAAAGGGAAGAATTATGTACACCATCCTGAATTCCTTGGAGGAAAAGTGTGAAATAAATATATTCATTCTTGATGTTCTTTCCTTGAAGGAGCATTGAAAGACAACCTACTATAGACCAAGGATTCATTCTGGTATTCATTCATGTAAGGATCTCTAGATATTTGGCAGATCTTCACACTGGGCAAGATTTCAAGTCCTATCTTGCCAAAATAGCTTTTGGAGTGGTTGTAAGTCAAAAGGGGAACTCACATCGATTTGAGAAAGCCTGTATGTTTTCCTACAATAAATTTCTTAAATCTTTATATATGTGGAGAGCATATAATGAATGGAAACTGTGAGACTATGTGCCTACAAATGATCTCACCTCCCTGCCACAGATGTTTACAGAAGCGCAAACTGAAAAATAATGAACTAAGACACAATTATCTTTGAAGCTGAATTTATAGCATCCACCTTGTACATTCAGGGGAATTGTCTCCCAAAGCTCATTTTGGCAGGATCCCTAAATAAGTTTTCAAATTGATTTTAATTCTATCCTATCATGAGATGATTCATTACTGTACACATCCATTCACTGAAGTGCAGCCCATTCAAATATTTGTAGGCTTCATGCAAATACTTTAGGGAAATCGGGTACTTGATTTCATTTTATTCATGCACAAGCATAGAGGCAAAGCTAATTATATTTTCAAATTTGCATGTCTTTTGACCTAATCTGTTCACTTTAACTGAATTCCACGAGAACTAACTATGCCAGAAAATGGCCATTTTAAACAGTATTTTTATTGCTCACATGTAGCTTGACATGTGTCCGCCAGTCCCATTAAAACAGTTCCATTTAACACATTTGGTTGCACAACAGCCCAGCAGGGAATTAGTTGGAGAGCTATTATAAGCAATGCAGGGCCTTACAACACACACACAAAAAGGAAATACCACCTTAACTATTATGGCTCTGTCTCCAAAAGCATCATGGCAATTGTAGTTTGGCAAAGTGTTGAGAATTCTGTTAGCAATCTCTATCTACTCCCACCCCACAGACTTTGTGTGCTTCCTATTAGAGGACAATTTAGAAGGAGTATTGCTGCTGAGGGTCAGTAGGAAAATGTGTAACATTTAGAGCAGTGGTTCCAAATTAGCTGAGTACTGCGGACACCCTGTTTTTCAAAAGCCAAGCCATGGACCTCCTATGTTTGAAAAGCTTGATATCTCTGTGGTAGTTTTTGTTATGTGAATGGTGTCATGGACCTCCTGGGTGGGTTATGCAGAACCCTTGGGGTCTGCAGACCACTAATTGGGTATCATTGATTTAGAGGTTTTTAGTTTAGAGAAAAGACAAGTAAAGGTGGGGTGAGGAAAATAATTGCACATAAATAACAATTGCACATAAAGTGCATATATTGGTCAAATAACATACAAAAATATTAAGAGGGAAATGCTTTGCATATGAGGTAAAATTGGACGCAAGCGTGTATTTTAGGAGAAATCTGCCAATGAATTTTCATGAGGATTCTTTTTTCTTAATGCAAACAGATGTAGAAAAAAAAAGGAATTTAAGATTGGGGGGAAATGAGAAACAGAGAGAAACAAATGACAGATTCACTCATCCCTAGTGAAGGCCACCAACATGGACAGATTTAAAAGAGGGTGAGACAAATTCATGGAGGTGAAGCCAAGAGGGTTTGTTCCACTGCTTCCACTGTTGGGAGACAACATGCCTCAGAATACCACTGTTGCACTCAGTTCCTAACTGCAGACTTTTCAGACACATGGTTGGCCACTGTGAAAACAAGATGCTGGACTAGTTTGGCCACCGGGCTGACCCAGTAGCACTCTTCTTAGGTCCCTCTGCATGTGAGGGTTTCTTGCAGTGCACACAGAGTAGCATACTAGAGCTGCATGCATTTGGCAAGCTAGGGTTGTGCCAATAAAAAATAAAAAATCTTTCCCAACCAGTCACTGAGTGGGCAATATCATACACTTGGCTTGGGAGCTCTTTAGGTTGTTGTTTTGTTTCTGTTTTTTTACTAGAACCATAAGATCCACTAACAAAAAGAGAGCCATCAAGTACTAAGGAATGTTGAGCCCATGAATGTTCTTTGTGCACTATAACTCATAGACCTTCCCCACGGAAATCCACTCCTGGTTGCTTCCATTTCCAGCATACTTCATTTCAGCAATACAGTTTAAAGGAGGGCGCATTTGTTGCTGTTGTTAAACAATTTGGGAATCAGAATTTCTTGCCCATCTGCTTCAAATACTCCAGAGATCTATAGTAGATCCTGATCTGCCTTCAGCCTGTCCCTGGTATAGCTGAATAGTAAGCACCCTATAACCAGTCGCTGTAAAGGTATTAACAGCACCCACACCATTTCCAATTGCTTCTCATCCTTTCATGTCTGCAAAACAAACATATACTGGATAGGGAAACAGAAATGCCTCTCTGGCTTATTTCCCCGCCCCCAGCTCTCTCCTATGTGTAGCAAAGGGAGTTTATAACACAGGTATCAAGTTGATTGAAAAAAGACAATTGTTGATATCCAGTACTTGCTAATAGGGAAAGATATACATTAATATGGTTTTTGCACATTGGTATAAACAATAACCCCCTTCATGGATCACTGCCTTGCCGTGGCGAAGGGGCTTGAAGAACTCAAGAGAAGCTATGAACTACGCCGGACACGACTAAACGACTAAACAACAACATAAACAATAAAAAAAATCCATACGTGGGTGTCCCCCCAGCAAACAACAAACAATTACCAAGCTTCTTGCAGCACACCTACCTGAAAGAACTAATGTGTCATGAGGCACCCTAAATGGAGATTGTTCTAGAAGGCTATTTCAATTTTCAAATGGTTTTAAAAAGCACATCAGTGTACAATAAAACTCAGCTGGAAATGGATTTCGAAATTTGCTACCACTGCGATAGTGCCTGGTACAATGTTGACTTTTTAATTGGCAACTGTATATAGTAATACTCAAAAATTATGATAATCATGGTGATTAAAGTATTAGTTGATTTTTGCCAGTCAAGACTAGTTATTTAAATAGAAGATTACATCCCTGTATGAAAGGTGTGTGTGCAAGAGGTTTGTATCTTTTGTGGGGGAAATGTGACTATTCATCATGAATGGGTAACCTGTGGCCTTTCAGATGATGTTGAACTACAGTTCCCACCATTCCTGACCATTGGTCAAGCTGACTGGAGATGATACAATATGGAATCCAAGAACACTCAGAACACTGCAGGTGCCCTATCTATGATGTAAATAATAGTAGGAATTTGAAGGGGAAATGTTTATTCAATACACACCTTTAGCCAAGGAATGGATCCCACACGGCACCCACTTCAGAAAACATAACCCCAGGGTTGCAAAAAGTTTTAATGTACTCAGAAATAAACCATACTAACTTCAGTAGGACATACTTCCAAGTAAACTTTCACAGGACTTGAGCTTTGGTGTTGTGACTCACACTACAGGTAAATTTCTCAAGCTTTTAGAAGTTCAAGAGATAGCATTTACCCAGATTTGTTTCTTTTGGAGGAAAGATCAATGGAGACTGGGGACAGACAAATCAGTCAATTTTGGTTTCTCCCCATTGATCATTTTTTCCCAATCTTAAATTAATTTCTCCTCATTTCTTTTCATGAAAATTTGTCAACATTTTAGTGCAAATTTCTCCAAAGAAATACATTTTTGTGCAGTTTTGATAAAAACACATATTTTTGCTAGCTATTTTTGCTAGCTTTAAAGCATTTTGTATGTTGTTTCTCCTAATGTATGCATTTTTATTTACACATTTTCCTAATATATGCATTCTATACACATTGTCTGGTTAGAAAACTGGATTGAAAAATTCAGAGAAGCTTGAATGATAGCTATGTTTTGGTATGCATACTGAAATAGGTTGGTTTTCATTAAAATGCAAATGTAGTAAAATTTCTTTCACATCTCTACAATGCTTAAGACATTCTCATGACTTTGAGCTTATTTACAAATATACAATTTGAACATTGGTTTAGCACTCCTAAAAGCAGTTATCTCATGTAAAATCCCCAAGGAGATGCACTCGGAGATACTTGGAGTCTTCCAGATCTCAAAGCTCACTCTCTCTGCTTCTTTCTCAAACAGCAGCTTCAATGGGGGGTATGTTCAACTAACTGGCTCAAGCCCAGTGACTTTGCTGTAACATGGGGTTTCCAAGGGAATGCTCTCTAGATGTTTTTAGATTACAGCTTTCATCAGCTCCAACCATCATAACCAGAGATCAAGGGTGATGGTGGTTGTATTCCAGCAACTTCTGGAAGGCATCATGTTGGCTTCCCTTGCTTCAACTCATTATAGAAAAGATCCAGAAATGCCAATGGACCCAAACCACAAAGGCTTCAGTTTCCAACTCCTCTTTTTAAGAGGGGTAGACTAGGAGCCTAAAGAGGCACAAAGAAATCAACCAGCAACTAAGCAAATAAAAGGAGAAACTATCAATCTGTTTATACAGCTTTTCATTTTCTAAGCTTGTTCTACTGGGATGTGTGTACAGTGCACTGTAAGCACATACAGATGAGAGTCACCTGGTCACTTTGTATACAGCCACATATCTTGTGATCGACCAATCTGGAAGTCACACACTGTAACCATTAAGAATGAGGATAACCACCACCCTCATAGAATCAATAAGCATCCGGAGTTCAAAGCGTTATTACATTTTCAATTTCTGTCCTAGTGAAAGAATGTGATCTCTCACCCTCTGGGTTTCCAAAAGCCATTACAATAAATCAAAATCCAAGGCATGCCAATGTAACATGAAAGGACCAAGGATGATTCCCCCCCCCCTTTTTTTTTACAGGAGGCAAACTCAGACTCTTCCGTTTCCTGTTAAAAGTTGTTTCTGTTGCCACTCAAAAAGAAAATCTGCAGGTGGATGGAAAACGTACTTAGTTTGAACACAATGCACATCTGCGTTCCCAGAAGTGAAACTTGACAAATAAGCAAACCAAGACTTCATGTTTATTTCAAAAATGTTAATGGCATTTTAAATATGCTTCTACAAATGTGTGTGTATGATGACAGATGCAAGCAGGCTTGATCCTTAGATGACTTCAATTGGAATATCATGGGCATTCATGATCCTCTCTGTCTCGCCTTCCGTTCTTTTCTGCTTGGACACTTTCATAGGAGGAAGGAGTTCAAATTGTGTGTTTGAATTAGCATACTGTCACTTTCTTCCAGCTGAAATTTACTCAAGAGGAAGGGTGGGCAAGGTTGTCATTTTTCCAGTCTTACATTTATTACTCTACATTTCCACACCAGTTTGCTATTTTTATTTAAAAAATCTTATGAAAATTCAGCAGCATACTGCAAATTTCTTCTGCTATACACATCACACTCAAATTTGCCTTACATTATTGCAGAGCTTTTGCTCCTTATATAATGAATTTTGTTGTGCTCTTTTCACTAATATATGAGTGTTTATGCATTCTTCACCCTAGTATATACATTTTTGTACAATTGTTTGGATGGTAATCTGCATTATGGAGTTCAGAGAACTGTAAATTTCAAAGGGTCACTGCATTTTGGTTCGTGAATTGTTCTGGAAAGCATGAGTTAGCTAACTTGGGCTATCAATGTGAACTGAATCAAATTTCTTCCCTATCTCTACTCATGAGTTATGAAAAGCAGCATTTTCAATAAGCTCTGCCCTTATACATGGCTATAGCATTCTTTTCAAGTATGTCAAACCTAAAACCAGGTTTCCTTGAAGGATCACTCAGATATAGCTAACACAAAATCAGTCAGACTTTTCTTTTTTTTTTTTTTTTATAATATTTTTTATTACGTTTCTTTCCAAATTTTATACATTACAAACAAGGAGTTTACAAGAAACCATTTTTTTTTTTTTTAACAAAAATCCCAAATTGGACTTCCCCACCCCTTCCGATTCTGCGTTCTTTATATTAACAATGTCAGCAATTTGTTACCTTATGTCATACCTTATTGTAACTTTTACATGTTATGTATCTATATTCAATGTATTATGTCAGAATTTTTATACCTTTAAAATAAACGTAACATGTTCAATTTCATATTATCTCCTTTTCTCTTTTGTCACTTAGTTTACTATTTACTTAATCATAATTGCTAAAGCGTATCATTTTCAAATCATGCACCGTCTTAAGATTCATACAGTTTGTAATACTTTTGCAAGTAGTCTTTAAACTTTTTCCAGTCCACCTCAATTATTTCTACATCCAAATCTCGGATTCTGCCGGTCAGTTCAGCTATCTCCATGTAGTCCATCAACTGCGTCTGCCATTCCTCCAGCGTGGGTAAATCTTGTGTCTTCCAGTTCTTTGCGATGAGTATTCTTGCTGCTGTACTAGCATACATAAACAAAGTTCTGTCCTTCTTTAACACCTTCTGGTCTACCATGCCCAACAGGAAGGCCTCTGGTTTCTTGGGAAAGGTATACCTAAATACCTTTTTCAACTCATTGTAAATCATTTCCCAGAAAGCCTTAACCTTTGGGCATGTCCACCAGAGGTGAAAGAAAGTCCCCTCTGCTTCCTTACACTTCCAACATTTATTGTCAGACAGGTGATGTATCTTAGCTAACTTGACTGGGGTCATGTACCACCGGTATATCATTTTCATAATGTTTTCCTTCAAGGCCGTACTGGCCGTAAATTTCATTCCGGTGTTCCATAACCTTTCCCAGTCTTCAAACATAATGTTGTGTCCAACATCCTGTGCCCATTTAATCATAGCAGATTTAACTGTCTCATCCTGTAAATTCCACATAAGCAGCAAGTTATACATTCTAGATAACAGCTTTGTCTTTGGTTCTAACAATTCTGTCTCTAGTTTCGACTTTTCCACCTGGAAACCAACTTTTTTGTCCATTTTGAAAACCTCTTGAATTTGAGCATAATGTAGCCAGTCTCGCACCTTATTTTTTAGTTTGTCCTGGCTCTGCAACTTCCAATTGTCTCCAATTTTTTCAGTCAATTCCCAATATTTCGGCCAGTAGGCCTCCATATTGGGTCTTTTTCGGGCCTTGGCCTCCACTGGAGATAGCCACCTCGGAGTTTTACTCTCTAGTAAGTCTTTATATTTCATCCAGACTGCAAAAATTGCTTTTCTGACAATGTGGCTTTTAAACAATTTATGTGCTTTAACCTTGTCGTACCATAGGTATGCGTGCCATCCAAAAGCATTATTAAAACCTTCCAGATCTAGGACATCGGTGTTTTCCAACAAAAACCAATCTTTCAGCCAGCAGAAGGCTGCAGCTTCATAATACAACCTCAAGTCCGGCAGGGCAAACCCCCCTCTTTCTTTCGAATCTGTTAATATTTTAAACTTTATTCGGGGCTTTTTGCCCTGCCAGATAAATCTAGATATATCCTTCTGCCATTTTCCAAAGCAATCCACTCTGTCCACGATCTGTAAGGTTTGAAACAAAAATAACATTTTCGGCAACACATTCATTTTTATAGCTGCAATTCTTCCCAACAAGGAAAGTTTCAATCTTGACCAAATTTCTAAATCCTTTTTAACTTCCAACCAACATTTCTCATAATTATCCTTAAATAAATTCAAATTCTTGGAGGACAAATAGATCCCAAGGTATTTCACTTTTTTAACCACATTCAGTTCTGTTTCTCTCTGAAACCCCTCTGTTTCTGTAATTGTTAAATTTTTGGTCAGAACCTTAGTTTTTTGTTTATTCAACCTAAATCCCGCCACCCGACCAAATTCAGATATAAGTTCGAGAACTCTTTTTGTACTGGATTCTGGCTCCTGCAGTGTCAAAACTAGGTCATCTGCAAAAGCTTTCAGTTTATATTGTTTCACTCCGACCTCTATCCCTTGTACCAACCGGTCCTCTCTGATCATGTTCAATAGCACCTCCAGGACTGAAATAAATAACAGAGGGGATAGAGGGCACCCTTGTCGTGTCCCTTTTTCAATTTTAAATTCCTCCGTCACCACATTGTTCACTATTAATTTAGCTTTTTGTTCTGAATAAATTGCATGTAATCCATTCTCAAACCCCCGTCCCACTCCCATCCCCTCCAAGTTCTTCTTCATAAACATCCAAGATATATTGTCAAATGCTTTCTCCGCATCAATAAAGATTAACACCGCCCTTGTGTTCCTGTTAGTCTGCAAGAGTTCTAAAATGTCAATGATGTTTCTAGTGTTCTCATATAAATGTCTACCAGGGAGAAAGCCAGCTTGGTCTTTATGAATTACTTCATTTAAGACTTTTTTAAGTCTATTTGCCAAAATGTCTGCAAATATTTTGTAATCCACATTTAGGAGTGAGATGGGACGGTAGTTTTTAAGCTGAGTCTTTTCAGATTCTGACTTAGGTATCAATGTGATGAAGGCTTCTTTCCACGTTTCTGGTGCCCTCTTCCCATCCATAATCTGGTTACATACCTCCAGCAAAGGTTGTATCAAATAGTCCTTCAGAACCTTGTAATATTTGGAGGTAAGTCCATCCGGGCCTGGAGATTTGCCTAGTTGCATATTCTGAATGGCACCTTCAATTTCCTGTGTGGTTATTATAGAGTTCAAGATTGATCTTTTATCTTGAGTTATTTTTGATAGTCCATTTATCTTTAAAAATTGATCTATCTCTGATTCTTTCTGGGGCCCCTGTGCATACAGTTCTTTGAAGTATCTGTGGAAGCACCTCCTAATTTCTTCTGGTTTCTGTACGGTCCTTCCATCAATCTCTAGATTTGTTATCGTGTTTAGCTTTTGTCTTTTTTTCAGCTGCCAAGCTAGCAGCTTTCCACATTTATTTGCTGATTCAAAAGATCTTTGCTTCATCTGTTTTATTTTCCATTCAATCTCCTGATTGATCAATTTTGAGTATTCTACTTGGTGGAATTTAATTTCTCTCAGCACCTCCTTGGACTTTGGTTTGGTTCTCAGTTTTTTTTCTCCTTGGTGTATTTTCTCCAGTATTTTGTCCTTCTTTCCGTTCCAGAGTTTTTTCTTGATTGAATTCTGTTGTATCAGAAACCCTCTCATAACAGCTTTACTTGCGTCCCAGATCGTTCTTTTTTCAACTGTAGTATTCAGATTTATCTCAAAATAGTCCTTTAATGTTTTTTGGGCCTTTTTCACAATCTCTTGATCTCTTAGTAGTGTGTCATTCATTCTCCATCTGAAGGAACCGGGTTGAGTTAATCTAAGTTCTATTTTCAAGGCGTTGTGGTCGGAGCATGTTTTTGGGCAGATTTCCTCCTTTTTAGTCTTGGGTGCCAGCCCCCTGGAGGTCCAGATTTGGTCGATCCTTGACCAAGACAGGTGGGCCTCAGAGAAAAAAGTTCCTTCTTTACCTAGGGGGTTCTTTGTCCTCCATATGTCGATCAAATCCAGATTGTCAGTCAGTTCGAAAAAAGTTTTGGGCAGTCTGCCATCAGATGTTAAGTTTTGGTTGTAAGACTTATCCATATGTATAGACACCACTCCATTCATATCTCCCATCATTATGATGTTAGCATAATCCAGATAGTCCAGCAACGTCTCATGCAGCTTCTTGAAAAATTCTGATTTCCCGTCATTTGGGGCATAAATTCCTAATATCAATATTTTTTCTCCTTGGGTTTGAATTTCAATTGCCAAAATTCTTCCTTGTTCATCCTTAAATAGAAATTTGGGTATCAGGCTCTCCTTAGCATAGATCACCACTCCTCTTTTCTTTACTTTGTCAGACGAAATAAATTCTTGGCCTAATCTTTTATTTACCAAAACCTTCCTGTGGAGCCTGGTCACATGGGTTTCTTGTAGGCAAATAATGTCCAATTGTTCTTTCTTCAATATGTGAAATAACCTCCTTCTTTTCTCCGGGGAATTTCCTCCATTTATATTCCAACTGAGTAGCCGCAGAGACATCCTGAACTATTCTGCTACACCTAGAGCGGTGTATCTTCTTTCTCCTCTGGTTCCGAAGGTGCAGGTATTGCTCCACCTGGGTTGGGTATAGGCCAATTAGCTGCTGCTTCTTTTTGGAGGTCTTCTCCGTGGTCGTGCTGGAACTTTTGTAAGTCCTCTGGTGATCTTATTTTAACCTTCTTCTGTTTGTAAGTGAATGATAGCCCTTGTGGGAACTCCCACCTATAAGGAATTGTGTTGAGTCTCAGTAACTTAGCCAAATCTGAGTAGGTGGCTCTCAAGTCCAATAACTGTTTAGGAATATCTCGATAAATTTCCACCCTTTTCTCTTGTATCACAATTGAGTTTTTGAAGTGTAGGCCTAGTATTTTGTCTCTCTCCTCCCTTGATCTCAAAGCTATTAAGCAGTCTCTGGATCTATCTTTTCTTACTAATCTTCCCAACCGAAAAGCCGATACAATTTTAAAATCAATTTCTTCTTTTAAGTCCCAGAACTTTGTAAACTCTGTTGTCAAAAGTCCTTTCAAATCCTCTTGTTCAATTTCTGGGACTGCCCTTAGTCTAAGGTTGGTCTCGCGATTTTTCAATTCCACCAACGAGAGATAGGTTTGTTGGTCCCCTATCTGTTTATGAAGAGGCTTGACTTCCGCTTTAACTTCCTCGACTTCTTTTTTAGCTGATGTTGCAATTTGAACGGCTTCCCCTGCCAGTTTACGATTCTCTTCTGTTGCTCCTTGCAATTTTTCAATTGCTTGAGTATGTTGGGAAACCTGATCTGTCAATTTCTGAATCGAGGATGTTGCTTGGTCAATTTTTGTTGATTGGTTATCAATTTTTTGATTTATTGCTGACAGTTGTTCCAAAACTTGTTTCAGTACTGCCTCAGCTCCTCCTGCTGCCATATCTTCCTCTTCAGATTTTTCAGGCTTTTCGGTTTCTACTTTTTGTGTCGCAAGCACAGCTGGAACTGATAATCTGCGTCCCTGAGTTAAAGTTGTTTGCAAAAGCTGTGCTTGCTTTTTTGCTTTCTCTTTCTCCTTAGCTTCCTTAGCTTTGGCTGCTCTTGTCTTTCCTGTGCCACTCATCAGTCAACGTTCAAGGTCAAGTGTTGTAATCCCATGGGAAAGGCAAGTCCAGAATTAAAAACAGTCTATTGAGAGAAGGTAAACAAAAAAAACTTTCCCAGGCCTCTGTATTCCCAATGTCCTCTAGGGGGAGTGCCACCAAAGTTTTAGTAAGAAGAAGGTAACTTTCCACAATTAAAGTCTCTTTGTTCCAACTTTAAAAACAACCTTAAAAGCAAATTAGTTCCAGCACGCTAAAAAGAAAAAAGTCCTGCAGAGCCCTTTTCAACATATAACAAAGTTCCAGCAAGGTGCCTGCAATTGTATCCACTTCAGCTAGATGAGCTCAAAAGTTACAAAAGTATCTGGAAGCTTGCAACAGTTCCGCAGTTTAAAGAACTTTACCCGGCCACCCGGGAATTTGGGGTTAGAGTCTTCCCTTGCCCATGGGGTGTCCGCTCCAGGTCAATTTTATGCTGTATTTATTCTTTAAAAGTGAAATTCAAATGTGCACGAAAGTCCCGATTTAAAGCTTCAAAGCTTCCCTGTTCACAGCGCTTTCCGCTCTTTAGACCGTGTGCTTTGATCTTGAAAGCAGTGTCGGAAGACGGACTTCCTCTTTCTCGTCTCCCGTTTTTAGCCAAATTTTCCGATTTAATTTGTAAAGTCTTAGGTCCTTACTCACGGGTTTGATGTTTCAGCCCGATGTTTCTTGGAAGAAAGGTCAGCGCTCATCCGTGACAGCCGCGCGGCTTCGCCTCCGCAGAAAGAGCGATGAACCCACAGCACCGCTCCCCCTCCTTCACTCCGGAGCCCCTTACGGGGTTCCTTTTGTGATTTCGGGGTCGCTCCAGGTGCCCGCCGGGTCCCACGGCCACGGACTCACTCTGCCCGTGGTTTGTCTTGATGGGTTGCCGCTGCGCCGTCGCGAGCAACCCTTTTCTGCGGTGCCCCTCTTCAGAGCTCGAAGAGGTCCGCCATCACGGTTTTGCGCCGCCTCCGGAAGTGAAAATCAGTCAGACTTTTCAAAAGGTATCAGGGCCATTCATCTCTTCCATATTCAGAACTTGACCACATTTTGGGAGAACTAAACTATTCATGCCTCCCTTTGTTGAGCATCTTAAACCTTAGGCCTGAGAGCATGAAAATATGACCCCCCCCAAAAAAAAAAGGATAGCTCATGTCACAAACCAAATGACAAGCTGAAAATAAAAGCTTCCTTTTTTTTGATGATTTTGTGAGTACCGTTGCCTTCTAAACTGGTGCTGGTAAACTAGACACCTTCTTATTGCTTCCATAGAAAGCTGAAATATTATTTCCCTCATGTGTTTGGGGGAGAATGAGAGACTAGAAGCCCTAATGTGAACAGTACAGCAAAACTGTATCAGTATTATTGGACTGTATTCAGGGGTGGGTTTTAATGTTGTGCGACACAGACATCCAATGCATCCTGTTACACTAGTAGAAATTAGTATGATACTATTGTATATGAATCATGCAGATAGCTATTCAACTTGTATACATTTTAAGACAGGGGGAAAAATCTTAAAGTAAATTGGCTGGAGGGAGGGGGGGAGGCCACTGTTCTGTACCGGCGTTACTGACATGAATATTTCATAATCCCCAATAATGTTTACTTTGTAACATGATGGGTTTAATCTGTCTTCCCACTAGGAGGCTGTTATCTTCCATAATATGTTTGTTCCCTCAGGATCTCATCTTATCAAAGATTTCATCTCATTCTTAACCTTCAGGCCAGCTGTTGCATTTTCATTACAGGCAGCTCTTTGTTCTCGTCGACTCTCCTCCATCTAAAATATCAATCAAGGATCCTCTGATCAGCCGGTCCAGATGGCAGGAATTGTTCATGTAGGTCTGTTGGAAAAGATATGTTACATTGATACCCAAACGGAATCTGGCTAAAAGGGATAAAGTTGCTACTAAAAGTATATTTCCAGCACTTTGAACTACCAGTGGGATAGTCAACACATATCTTGAAAGATGCCTCCGGAGGTAGCCTTACAGCATTGATCTTGATTTCTTTCATTCGGCTTCTATTGGAAGCAGCATTGCGAGCAATTACATTTGTTCTAAAAATAAAATACATGTAGATCAGCCTTCACCAACCTGGTGTCCTCTAAACATGTTGGACTACAACTCCCAACAGCTCCAGACAGCACAGGAGGCTGATGGGAGTTGTAGTCCAAAACATCTGGATGACATCAGGTTGGCAAAACACACTGGAGCTGCAAGCAAATAGCTTCTCAAAATTCTCCAGCAGATTTCTGGGCAGAGAATTGGGGTTGAGGGGGGCTTTCATCCCCACT
The DNA here is from genome assembly GCF_027172205.1 of Podarcis raffonei. Classification (NCBI taxonomy): domain Eukaryota; kingdom Metazoa; phylum Chordata; class Lepidosauria; order Squamata; family Lacertidae; genus Podarcis; species Podarcis raffonei. The sequence goes on from NC_070609.1 coordinate 46,216,756, forward strand.
TGCTTTCAGACTACTCTTGAAGACAGGCCACTGCTCTTTTATCCTAGTTAATGTAATTTTGTATGTTGAATACAACCTTGCTGTGTTTTTAAAGAAAAGTCTGTAATTATTATTATTATTTTCAAAATCACCCATTCATCAGCTTCCTCTGTACAGTACACTTAAAATATTTTTAAGCCCCATTATCACCTTATCCACTTGAAAGAACAAAGAGAGAATGTCAGTTCTATGGTACTTCTGTCTGAAATCATCCTGAGGCTGTGCTCCCAGCATTCCCTATCCACTAGGTCACTGGTTAGACTGTCTTTGTGACTTAAGAAGTCACTTTTGGTCAGTGAAATTCCCTAACATTTAGCCTTTCCATGCTCATCCTCTGTCCTATTTCTTCCCCAGGCACTTTCCATTTACCTGCACTCATTTGCTGGCCTTTCACTTCTCTAGCTTTGAATGTTAACTCAGGTCCCACAAGATTTCTCTTGATAGCTTCCCGAGGGTCTGCTGAACTCATCAGGTCAGCCTTGCTTTGAACCACTGTCTCTCCTGCAGCCTCTTGCCTGGTTCATAATTTCCCCAGGGAAAACTGACCCACTTCTAAACTTAACCTCTTAAATAGGCACTGGGAAAAGTATACAAATTATTCTATTTATAAGCAAGTTTATACCACTGCTGACAGCGAAAAGGCTGATAAAATGCACCACACATAACTTGATTTCATATATAGGATATATATATATATATATATTCCGCTGTTGTGCTGACAATAAGTAATCCCATCAGGATTGCAGCACAGATTGTGCAAAACCCAAGGGAGAGCTTGTGAGATTTACATGCTAGCGAAAGAAAACGCTACTAGCTGGCAAGAATCACTTGGAAGTGTCATGATTACCTGGATGATTAATTCAAATTTATAACTCAGTTTTGTCATTCAGTCCTTATAGAAGACTGGGCTATCAATGACCACTAACTATGATTGACCTGATCTAACAGGGCTCTTCTTATGTTAAAAAATAAACATATAAATATCTACTTGCTGCAATTGTTGAGTGAAAACCAAATACATTCCATATTTTTAAAGAGTGTCACAGAATACAATGTTGTTTGGTAGGTTAGAACCACGTACAACAGTTAAAAGGGAAGGTGAGAGATTGGTTGCATTATCATCAAATAAATGAAGTGTTTAAAATGGACAGTAAAATTGGCTTCCAGGTGGAAAAATCAAAATTGGAGACAGAATTGTTAGAACCAAGTACCAAGAATTTGTCAAAAATGTATAATCTGCTGCTGAAATGGAATACACAAGATGAAACGGTTAAATCAGCTATGATTAAATGGGCTCAGGACATTGGTCATAATATTTTGTTTGCTGATTGGGAAAACTTGTGGACCACCGGGACGAAATTTACGGCATGTAATGCCTTAAGAGAAAATATTATGAAAATGATCTATAGGTGGTACATAACCCCAGTCAAGCTTGCAAAGATTTACCATTTGCCTGACAATAAATGTTGGAAATGTAAAGAAAAGGAAGGTACATTCTTTCACCTTTGGTGGACGTGCCCGAAGATTAAGGCATTCTGGGAAATGATCTATAATGAACTTAAAAAGGTATTTAAATATACTTTCACCAAGAAACCAGAGGCCTTTCTCTTGGGTATTGTCGGCCAAGGGGTGTTAAAGACAGATACAACTTTCTTCATGTATGCTACAACAGCAGCTAGAATACTCATTGCGAAGTACTGGAAGACGCAAGATCTACCCACACTGGAAGAATGGCAGATGAAAGTGATAGACTACATGGGCTTGGCAGAAATGACGAGCAGAATCCGAAACCAGGGAAGAGAAGCAGCGCAAGAAGATTGGAAAAAGTTTAAGGACTATTTAAAGAAATACTACAAAATTAATGAGAGTTAGAATGATGTTGGATTGGAAAGTAAATGGTTACTATTAGTAATGGTTAAGACAAGGAGAATAAGGAAGATTAGCTTGAATTTTTATTAAAATAAGGGAAGATTTGCTGAGTAATTGATAAGAACTTGGAATACAGAGAAGGGAGGCATGAGGAAGTCGGGGAAGAAAGGTGTAAGAAACTAAGATATGAAATGGTACATGTTTTTTGTTTTGATTGTGTTTTTTGTTTGTTTATGTATTTGTTATATGTTTGTGTTGTTATAAAAATCTGTAATAAAAAATTATCTTAAAATAAAAAATAGAACCACGTACAACAGGACCTTCCCTCTTACTCTGTGTGTAATACAAGATACTGTACTCATTTCTGTCCACATCTTGAGGATGTTCTAATCTAAACAGAAGGCTTTGGGGTTGCTTACTCTGTTGCTGTTTTCTGTCCATCTTTTTTAAAAAATGGGTTTCTTATTTGGTTTCTATACTATCTGCTATCTCCAGCATGCTGGCTTGTATTCTTTGCTGTGGAGTTATTGTTTCATTAATTAGTTGTTGCAAGACACCATACAGCACAAAATAATCTAGATGCATATCATGAAATAGACATTGATATAAGTTCCCCACCCTGGCCTCCAGTTGGGGTTACAACCAATTGAGTCCTACTGGGAGTAGAACCATTGAAAGTAATAGGCCTAAATTGGCCATGTCCATTAACTTTAATGGGTCTACTGTGAGTAGGGCATGCATTGGATACTAGCCCAGAACTCAAAAGGGAGACCCCAATATGAAATTATTGGAAGCAGTATTTTCAAACATATATGATTCTATTCATTTAGGACTCAGTCAAGACATGGCTACCAGCCTCCACATGGCAGGCAGTGTGCTTTCAAATACTAGTTTCTGGAAACCACGGAGGGAAGAGTGCTCTTGTGCTTGGGTCCTGCTTGCAGGCTTTCCAGAGGCATCTAGTTGGCCATTATGAGAACATGATATTGGACTAGATGGAACTTTGGCCTGATCCAGCAGGATCTTCTTATGTTCTTAAGCATCTCTCTCACATAGCAAGTGTCAAACTAGCATAATGAAACTGGGAATATTGGGTTGTTGTCTGTTATACTGCTGTTCTGAACAGTGACTGTGCTTATCTTGTATATATTTCAGCTTTTCATTGAAATGTGGCATACTGTATGACTTGCATTTCATGGTCTTTTGATCTACTCAGCTTTTAATCTGTATCCATCTTCCCAATGAGAATAACACTTCTTGCATTTGATGAAGTGAACATTAGTCCATGAAGGCTTTGCCACAATGAATCTGTTAGTCATTAATGTGCAAAAGATTCTTGTGCTTGTTGTGAGATTAACATAGCTGAGTTAAGTTTTCAAATGTTTAATCCAGCAATTTTATCCTAAGAATTCTTTAATTAAGTAACAGGCATTTTTTAATAATATGCACCCAGGGTCTGTAACCTTTTTGGGTCTGTGGACACAGTTGCACACCAGAGAAACGGTTGTGGGCAGCACATAAACACTGCAATCAAGCACACATCTCAACCTATTATGTTGGTTTCAACAGAATGCTTTCTTTCAAATCTAATTTTGGAGTGGGACGGGACCCTGTGTCAAGGAAGACCTCTGTGGATGAATAGGCACCCATGGGCATAACCTTTAGCACATGTGATATAGATAAATGCATTGCCTGCATCTAGCTTTTGTAGTTCTTTTGCAATTGAAATATATGTTTGCTGTTCTGCATTTTAAAAAATAATAAATGTTTTCTAACCATGTCCCCTTTGTCTAAATTTGAAATGAACTACCGGTAAATTGTCTTACTTAGGCTCAAGCCCCACTGAAGTCTGAATGGATTTTAACTCTGAATGGACATGTATAAGATCATGCTGTAAGACTTCAGAAATGTATGATGCATTGTTTCACAATTGAAAAATGAGCAGCATGTAAGATTTGCTGTGAAATAAGTTTAATTCTTTCCTCCTTCCCACTTTCCAATTCCATCCCTCCATAATATAATTAAACTCTTCCGGCCAACCTACCGTTTCAGGTAAACTCAACAAATGGACTGATGGCATAATTAAAGTGACTCATATACAATTTAAATGGAGCAGATAGCACTGAGTACTATTTTGTGCCCAGTAACGATAATAGAACAAAGAGGAATGTGTAGAAAGTTTTGTTTTGTTTCCAAAAAGTCAATTTTATAACAGAATTGCTGGAACCCATTTTTCATTGAGAAGATCATAAATGTATAAAAGAAGCTCATTGGGAGAAATTACTGAGGGAGAAATGACATTGCTAGATATCAGTTGTGTTTCCATCAGAATATTTAGAAATACAGAAAAGACTTCCCTAAGTCATTACTCTAAAATAAATGTTGTTTGCTGTACTTAGAATATTTTTTTTTATTTATAAAATATATTTTTCTGTATCTCACTGTGCATGATCTCAGGGCAGGTCACATCTGTTTAAAACATACTATACAAATAAAACAAATAGAATACACTTTGAAATGCAGACATCCTCCATCTATTAAAAGCATAATTGTGAATAGCTCTGGAATAGAATGTCAGGTGTTTCCTGACCCAGGAACCATCTGGGCTCCATAACACTATAGAAGGTGCTCAGAATTACCATGTCTATGGACCTTTCTTATGTGGCCATTCCACAATTAGTCTTGAGCCTTGACAGGGGCTCCAGATGTATTAACTGGAAGACCTTCAGAACATTAAGAAGCCATTAGAATTCCATAAGTCTCTGGGGGGTGGACATTCTTAAATACGCCCCTTGCAAGCACTAAAAGTGCTATGGTCAGACCAAGCCAACCATTAAAAGGTAGCTCTATCAACCAGCTGACCAGCTGAAGCTTGGCTAGTCAGAATAGAGAGAAAGAATCAGGAAGGATAAATGTTTCAAAAGGGTTGGCATGCTGTCTCTGACCCTGGAGGCAGAACGTAGCCATCATGACTAGCAGCCATCATGACTAGCAGCCATTTCTAGCCTTATGAAAGCTTAAGATAAGGAAAGCATCCAGGACACTTACAGAGGTTCTGTCATGAAGTAGGCCTCAGGTCAGAGTGGCAGCAGAGCCAGGGGGGTGCACTTGTGAATAAGTAGGTTCTGTAGAGTCCCTAGAGCAGGGATAACGATCGCATGGAAATGGAAACAAATGATTTTGAACATGCAGCCTGTCAGAGTGGAGCTGCTGAATGCATAATCCTGTAGGCCTGTAAAAGTGTTTGCATGCAAAACTCCCATTTCACATGGTCTGTCCTGAATTATTTCAAGGAAAGAGTGTTAATAATAGAAGGGGCTTGAAATGTCTAAACTGTGCAGGGAAGATCAAATGCCCAGGAACATCTGCCAATCAATTCAAAGGGTGAAAATCTACCTGCCCAGTGGCTAAAGAAGCTGACCCTGGCAAACTTGAGAGTGTTGTTTTCTTTGCTTCAGAAGTACTTTGTACTATTTTGCTTGAGTTTCCCTTGACATTCTGACAGTGCTTCAACAGTCTTTTCACCCTCAAAATAAAGAGCATCATTATCGCTGCACAATATTGAATGCTCAAATATTTATTGACTCCAAGATCCTGGTTTTAATAAGCTGTTTATTAATATTTCAACTCTGTTATATATAATCAGCAAGGAAGTATCAGAGTAATAAAGCAATTCTATCATCAGCAAGAAACATTTCAATAAACCAGAATCAAAACATCACAAGAATAAGAAATACTGATGATATTAAAAGGAGGGTGATAACAGTGTTTGTTTATGGTGTCACTAACGAACATAAGAAGCATTGTATTGCCTTAGACTGGTCTTCCCCAGTTTGATGACTTCCGAAAGTTCTGAACTCCTAGTCTGTCCCAGAGATCATGGCTAATAGTCAGGGATAACAGGAATTGTAGCCCCAAACATCTGGAAAATACCACATTGGAGAGGGCTGCCTTAGATTGCAAGTCTGGGCACAGGGTACATGTGTCTTGTTTATTTATGTATTTGTTGCATGGTGTTTATATACACCCCAACCAGCCCCACTTACCCAGGTAAATTCCTGGACGGGGGGGGGGGGTATATCTTTATCCTTGGTAAACTATTGTTGTTGCTGCTGTTATTACTGCCTACCACACATTTTTGTGTGAACTTCTGTTGCGGTACTCAGGTTGCAGAACTCCTTCTCTAGAAAGGCTCATTTGGCCTTAGGATGGCATTTATTGCCAAAACATTGCCAAAAACATACCACAAATTTGCACAATATATAATGTGCTAATGCATATAGATGCACATTTAGAAATAACTACTATAATTAAAATAGAAATACAATATACCTCATCCTAGTGGGGAAGATTTTGACCACAGATGATCAGTCTCCTCTCCAGGTGCTAACAGTTAATGAGCAGATTCAATGCTGTGCACTTTGGGTTTTGTAATGCAGCCAGCACAACAATGCATATAAATGTATAAAAATAATTATGTGTTAGTACATATAAAATTGCACTGAAGAAATATAGTACTGCAATGGGTTTGAAACATATGTATATATACAGAGAGAGAGAGGGGGAGAGGGAGAGAGTGTAATTTTGCCTATAGTTACTCAGACTTCTTTTCTAACAATATATGAGCAACTCAGATAACTGAGTGTGCAATGCAGCAGGTGGTCCAGTGTGGGCACCTGGTCAGAACTAACTAGCAAATCCCACATAAAAATGATTCGTCCTCCATCCTTACTGATTGCTTCCATTTGGGGGAATATATTTAAAATGTATTCTCCATCATTCCTCTTATCTCTTCAATAAAAATATTTACTGGTTCCACCGGGAGGTCATATCCAATTATTATTACTTTTTATGAGTTTTACCCAGGCCATTTCCAAATTTTCAGCAATCTTCTTGCAGCTGTGGCAGATCTGCTTGTAACCAGCTACAGAAATGGAAAGACCTCCAGCCAAACACAGCACAGCCTTCACAATGTTGTTAATCCACCTTCAGTTCTCTCTTCTTCCATTTCTGGATTGAAATATGTATTTAAACATGTAATAGTAAGGAGGAAATTGTTGGGAAACACATGCAAAACGAATACTTGTCATAAATACACTGACACACAGTGAAGATGAGCAAAAGACAGTAAAAATGCCATGCCTTCTTCATTCAATAGGACATTTTTCAAGGACAATGGGTTGTAAATTTGTTGTATTCAACACAGCTTTACCAATTGGTCAGTTACTTGATAAATGTATAGCCTGCTTCTCCAAAGCTGAAAATGAGACAGGAAATTTCAGCAGTAATCAGGAGCAATTTAGAAACCAAGCTGAAAAACACAACAGAAGTGAAATGTTTTTACTTGACATTGAAAACTCAACAAAGGTATTACCCACCACCTCTCCCTCAGGAGAGAATTAAGGAGACCTGACACCTTAGCTCCCACTGATTTAATCCTGAAACAAAGTCTATCCATAAGATCTTAAGAAGGATCACAGGGGATCCTCTGACGATGAAAGCAACAAGTCATAAACATAGCATTGGAAGTGTCCATAGAATGTATATTTTTTCAAGCAAGACATAATGATATCATAAGCAATTGGCTCGAGTACAAGAAGACCACCTGGGTAAAGCTATAATCATCACGTAACCAGAACTGTAGAGCAGTGACCCTCCAAACATATGGAGAGAACAGCCTTGTTGTGGAGCAGAGACTAGCAACTTGTCTCTCTGTCAGGGGACATCGTAGTAGGGACAAAGGAAGAGTCAGACCATTGCTCCATCCAGTATTGTCTACACTGACAGTCAGTGGCTCTGAAGGAGGAATGAATGAATGAATGAATGAATGAATAGACTTTATTTGCGTAGCCGACAGGCCATAGCATCAAAGGACAAACACCGACAAAAATACATTACGAATATAGTTACCATAAAATCTTATGACCTATTAAAACCCTTGGTAGAAGCTGGATTATCATTCATCCATGACCCTCTGTCCCATGGGCGGCGGCCTTTTCTCTGGTAGATTGTTCCAGGTCGGTTAAGTGAATAGACCAGCCAAATTGAAAGATTATAAATATAAATATAACCTCGGAGGGATGGTCAGGACAGGGAGAAAGATAATAATAACCAGATACAGATAAATTAATAATCTCAGTACTTAAAACTTGGCAGAGGTAATAAAATAATAATAATAAAATGTAATGATAATAATAATAAGATCCTAGGTGAGGAATCCGGGTGACGACACTGATGTCATTCAGATAGCAGCTCTCAGTCTCATTGCTCTCTCAATAAATTTGGCAACCTTCTCTGTTGTCGAGCTGTTCTGGTCGGCTAGGAGTGAGAACAATTTGGCTTCACAAGAGCGGCCCGGGATGGCAGATAGGAGCAGCGTGATGGTCTCGTCCCTGAGATCTTTATATAGGGAGCAAGACAAGAGAACGCGTGACACAGTCTCTACGTAGCCAGCTCCACGGGGGCAGAGCCGGTTCTCGAATGAAATTTTTTGATATCTACCTTCAAGAACAGCTGAGGGTAACATATTTAGTCTGGCCAGTGTAAAGGCCCGTCTGAGTTTTGGAATGGTTAAGGTAGACAAATAAGGTGCCCGAAAATCAAAGTGGGAGGGGGGCAAATAAGCGTACCAAGCACTAAATTTCTTAATATAGGCCAGATTATTCTGCTGCTCAATATCCTTCATGCGCTGGTCAGTAAAGGTTTTTGCCTTGGGGAGACCCATTTTCAGGAGATGCTGTGCTTGGAGGCCACATGTAAGTAGTTTTTGATGCACTACTTTGGACCACCGACTTCTATGAGCATCTCGTGCTACTAGAGGTAGTAGTCCGGATGGGTTTAAATTTAAGCGAAGCCAATAGTTGAATGTTCTTAACCAGGTCCGGGTTTCGACGGAGAGGAGGCCAGTCTCCAGCCGTAGGGCCGCATTTGGTGCACATGGTGGAACGGCTAGAATCTGTCTTAAAAATTTAGACTGGACCGTTTCAAGTGTGCGGCAATGATTTCCCATCCAGATTTGGGCCCCGTAGAGTAATTGCGCCAAGGGTTTTGCTTGAAAGACCTCCAGAGCTGCTGGGATATGTCTGCCCCCCTTCGTAAAGTAAAAGCGAGACAGTATTTTGGCGCTTTGAGATGCTTTTTCCCTAGCATATTTATGATGGGCCTCCCAGGCCCCTGTTGACTGGAAAACTACTCCGAGGTATTTGAAAATTTTGACCTGTTCTATTGGCTGATTGTCCATCTCCCATCTGTGCTGTCTGTGTCTCCTAGCGAAGACCATGACTTTGGTTTTTTGGTGATTAACCACCAGTTGATCTCTCCTGCAGTAGGCTGAGAATTCTCTTAGTAGCCTTTTGAGGCCTACTTTAGTTCATGATAAGAGAACCACGTCATCCGCATAGAGGAGCGCTGAAATTGATTTTTCTGCCAATTTGGGGGCATGAAACTCCGGGGATGTTAGGTATTTGACCATGTCATTTATATATAAGTTGAATAAGGCCGGGGCTAAAATACAGCCCTCCTTGACTCCTTTGGTGGCTGGTACAGGGCCAGTTAGTTGCCCATTTACTGAGGTTCTTACATATAACTTGAAGTCTTTATATAGGCTTTTTGTCAAGAATAGTAATCTTTTGTCAATGTCGGTAGCATTGAGTTTAGCCCAAAGTTTGACTCGTTAGATCAAGTCAAAGGCCGCCTTCAGGTCAATAAATGCTGCGTATAGAATCCCACGTGTTTTATTGACGTATTTGTCAATGAGGTGTGCTAATATGAAGCAATGGTCTATTGTTGTTCTGCCCTGTCTTAAGCCGGCTTGCTCCTCTGCCAGAACTGCCTCAGTTTCCATCCAGTCAATTAGTTTAATGTGGAGGTGTTTGGCATACAGTTTGCTGGGGATAGTAAGGAGGCTAATAGGTCTGTAGCTCGCTGGATCTGCCATAGGACCCTTTTTATAGATTGGAATAATTACTGCCTCTGTCCAGCAACCAGGTATTATGCCTGTTGAGTCAATGTATGTAAATATTGACGCCATTATAGGAGCCCACCAACTGATATTGTTCTTCATGAGCTCTGCTGGAATGTGGTCTGTGCCCGGGGCTTTGTTGTTTTTCAGTTGGGCAATTAGTTTCCCCACCTCCTCTATGGAGACAGGAGGCCAATATGGTAAATTCTCGGAGTAGGCACTTGGATCATTGTGCTGAGCTTTGTCAACATAGAAGAGGGTTTGAAAATATTTCATCCACTCCTGGGGTTCTATAGTACATGTGGGACCAATCCGCTCCTGGCCCAGGAGGCCCATAATGGTACGCCAGAAGGAGGTTGAGTCTTTCTCATTCAAGGCCTTCACTAAATTACACCAGGCCAATCTCTCAGCTTTTTGTTTTTTTACCTTTAATAGCTGTTTGTAGTTTCGTCTTAAATAGATGTAAGCCATAAATAGCGAGGGTGCTCCGGTGTTTCTGTAATTCCGATAGGTTGATCTCAGATGTTTCCTTGCTTGTCTACACTCCAAATCAAACCATCTCTCTTGATCCTTTGCCCGCTTTGTAACAGAATTAAGTATCTCAGTTGTTAAGAAGGTCTTTAGTCTTGCTAATAACTCGTCCATGGCTAATAACTCGTCCATGGCCTTTTCCCCGGTATTAGCTGATACAATGGCTGAGTAGATGGTCTTCACGTCTTCCGAATGGAGAAGATAAGTTAGCTCTGTATTGAGCATGGGGGTCCATTTAATTCTTCTGGGGGCCAGTGATCCCAGATTAACGATGGGGGTGTAGTAAAGGTTAGCCGTGGGTTTGTTAAACGATGGGCCATTGAGCGCTAAAATTAGTGGGAGGTGGTCGCTTTCGGTGTTATGTCCCACTTGAAACTTCGACACAGAGTTATAGGCGAATCTTGATATCAGAATATAGTCTATCACACTTCCTCCCATCTTTGAAAAATGGGTATACTCCCCTGGGCGATCCTCTTCCTTACTACCGTTTAATATCATCAGCTCCCTTCTTTTTGCGACCTGGGCTAGACATAGCCCCGAGAAGTTGCATTTATTATCTTTAGAAAGTCGTGAAATGCCTGCTTCGGTTGGACTTTCAGGGTCCTGAATCTGATTATATTGGCTGTAAAGATTGTTATCATCAATTCCCATACGGGCGTTGAAATTCCCCCCGATTATAATCGGTGTAGAAGGGTGGGAAGATTCTATGGACTGTAGGAATGCCTCTAACTCTGCCCAGTTAGCTTTCACTATAGATTTTTTTTGGCAGGGGGGCAGATAGACATTGACCACTACCAGTGCATCTCTCTTAAATTTGAGGAGGACTGCCGTGGCTAGTGAATTGCAGTTTGGGAGGGCTTTTAAGGAATGTTCAAGCTCTGTGGAGATAAGGCTAGCTAAACCTCCACTAGGCCTACCTCCCCTCACAGATGGAGTAGCAAATAGGGAGTGACAAGAATACCCATTGAACAGAATGGGGTCGCTGTGCCAGGTCTCCTGCAGGAGGATGATATCGAATCGCTTAAGAAACATTGCAAGTTGTTGATTGTTTTTCTTAGCGTGCCATCCTGCAATGTTCCAGGACAGCAGCTTTAATTCTTTGTCCCTCCATGGTGTAGATTTGTTGGGTCCACGGTGTCCAGTGACCCCTTTACATCTAAAAAAACACTCCCATTAAGTTTGTCAATAGGCATCTGCTGCATAAGGGAATGATTATCCATAACTCTTGGGGACTTAAGGGGGTGGTTTGGACTTGGGGGAGTAGCTATTTCATTTGGGGAGAGTTTTAGATAGTTGAACCAGGTACTCGGAGGTGTGACAGTCTGTTTTAGTTTTGCCTTACCATACACCAGCGGGGGCTGCGATTGGTCTTCCGAATCTACACATTTAAAGGCGCCTCCCACTGTCCTCTTGTCCACTAGGCACTTGGGGGATATAGGCTGTGTGTGTGAGCCTTCCGTAGTCTCAACATGGGCCTCCTTTTTGGTCAGTCTGCTTCTCAGGGTGTCCAGTCTAACCAAGATTTCCTTTTGGGCTGGCATCTGCAGTGACCAGAACCGATTTATTAGGGCATGTTCTTCTATGGAGAAAAAGTCCTCTCAGTATTGTCTACACTGACAGACAGTGACTCTGAAGGAGTATACAAAGGGGAAGTTTCCTAGAGATGCCAGGGATTGAACTTGGGACCTTCTGCATTCAAAGCAGATGCTCTGCCCAGTGTTGATAGCATGCCTATTTGTTTGCTGTAAACCTGGTGTGCATGAACTTTACCTGCCATTAATTTTAGCTGGTGCTCTGTAGGAGGAGGGGCTACCGCAGTCTCCCTGCTTATCCTTATATTTTGCCCTGGTGTTGTTGTTTTTTTTAATGCCATTTTGTTCCTTCGCATGTATGTACATTCTTCCACCGACAGCCACTCTAATTACCGACAGCCCTGCAGATAATTTTGTGGGTGGTTGATCTATTTTCTTTTCTCTTTTTTAAGGCATAGTGTATACTCTTAAACTAGAATGTTATTTAAGAATTAACTGGGCTCTTACAGTGACACTGTGCACTGCGTAATTGAGTCAAAATCGCTATTCTGCACAGTCTGCCATCACTATGTAATTAGTACTCAGCCAGCCTCTTCTGGCAACACACATCTCTTGCCCTCTTACTGCAGGGTCAGGCTGTGTAAGTGCCCCTTAAAAACAAAGACAGCGTTTCTCCTTTGATTTCCATTTAAAAGTAACAGATCAGCAGACCCTTGGGTGAAAAACACACCGAAAGGGAAGAGAAGCAGAGGAGGAGAAGGATGAAGCGATCAAAGAATCCTGATGAACACACGGAAATGGGCTAAACAGTCTCAAATCTCCATCCCACTATGCATTTCTGTCCGTGAGAAGCGTCCTCAATATCTCCCCTCCCGGCCCTCCCTTCTTTATCAGCCAATGCAAACTGTTTCCCCAAAGCAGTTCCAGCTTTGGGCTTAAGCTTAGGAACCCAATTGCTGTCCGGAGCTATTTCAAATGTTTGCCTCCATTGTCAATTTTCCATTTATGGAAGAAATTGAATGCTGGCTTCAGGCCATAATGAGACTCCCTGATTGTTAAGTCTCATCAGTTTTTCTCCCCAGTAATTCCCTTCTCTCGTATTTTGCTATCTTCTCCTATAATCTTAAAGGCAGAAACAGGCTTAGGAAAAGGAATACTACAGAAGGTCATTCAGGTGTGTTTTTTTCAAGTTGTTTTTTTTTTTAAAAAAAAGCATGGTTGTCATGACTAGGGATGGGCAAATGTGTGTCTCCATTTCTCTCATATTTTCCCTATCTTAAATTCACTTCTCCCCATTTCCACGTCAGTTTGCATTTAGTAATAATAATAAAAAAGTCCTCAAGAAAATTCATCAGCATTTCAGTGTGATTTTTCTTCTAATATATACATTTCTGTACATAAGCAATTTTGCCTTTTATGCACATTTTTACAAAGCAATTTCCCTTTTAGAATGGATATTTGTATGATAATTTCACTGCCATAGAATTTGTTTTACACATTTAGCAAAAACTAAAGGATTATAGGAGCAGCCAGGATGACTATGGGGCAGCTTCCGATTTCTACCACACTTGTCATAGACTCCAACCCAAATTCTTAGGAATGCAAATGAAATAAAAGAAATATCAATCCCTAATCAATATTTATTGATCACCAATCACCATTGTTAGGAATAAAAAATGTATATAAAAAAGGAATACTGTGGATTTGAGGAATCATCTCATTAAACACAGAGTTCCCTAATTGGCAGGGGAGGTGCACTCTGCACATGCCTATAGCCTTAATTTCTGAAGCTCATAGTTCCAACTTAATTTTTTTACATTATACTTTGTTAATCTATTTCCTGCTCCAGGTCCTTTCTGACCTTTTAAAAAATTATTCCTAGGACTTTATTCATCCCCTGAACATTCCCATCAGCCCAAAGGGGTCAATATGGACTACTTTTGGAAACCTTGTGCTAGTGTATGGTATAGCTGACCAGGATGAAGGTGGCTCTGAGCATGCATGTTAAACCTACACACCTTGCAGCACACAAAGCCAAAGCAGCCTGCCAGTCACAGACTGCCTGACAAGCCCTTCTCTGAATACATTGTGTGCATTACCAAGAAGCCAGAAAAGAATATCAGTGCTTTGGTGGGATATGTTCAGCCTTGTGCATAATGAAGTATGTAGTTTTGTGATCCTCCATAAATATACTCAGTTATTATTCCCTCTGCCTGCAAACAGAAGGAGGAGTAGGGGTGAGTAGAGTAAGGTTAATTGACAATTTGGAAGTCTTGAATAATAAATATAAATAAATTGTGTGTGTGTTTGCTGTGTAGTCTTGACTTACATTATACCTGTGATGGGATTTTTTCCTCTGCTAATCATCTTGGCAAAAAAAAAGTGACTGTTTGATGGTACCTTTATCAATTTCATTTTAATGCAGGAGAAATACCTTACAACATATGGTAGATTCCTGGAAAGCTGTGGCTATGAATATTAGAAGCCCTTATTCAGGACAGGCCAAAACAACAATTTTAACATAAACCAGGACATACACTTTTCAGCTGCTTGCAGGCATAGTATTTTCAAGAAAGTGATTCATTCCATAGCAAAGTAGAGCCTTCTTGCTGATGCCTATGGACTGCTGATGATTTACATCCCCTTAGGAACTTATTCAATGAACTATTAACTTGTTGATCCAGGAGAAAGATCACTTTCAGAAATCAGTATCGAAAAGGGCAGCCATTTCTATACAATGTAACTACCAACCAATTTCAGCTGCACCTATATTAGGGTTGCCATATTTGTCTTTGCCCAAAATTGTTGAGTTGTTGTTTTTTCTGCAAAATCGCAAGGAATTTGGACATTTATGAGCTGTTTCTGAGGAAAATTAGCAAAAAAACAACACTGCTGACATGGGCTGTGATACGTCCAGATTTTCCCATACTTTTTTTTTTGCCAATTTCTACCTGGACACTGCTTGCAGCTACAGTATTCCAGATATGTCCACGAAATTCCAGATGTTTGGAAACCCTAAAATTTACTTTTATAGCTCTCTGCTTCTTTCTAGCTTTTCAAAATAGGCAAACAGTACAGAATTGATGGCTCATCCCCACATATCACTGGAATGAGACCCCTGGAAAGTGGTCCGCAAGCAGGACATAAGAGCAATAGCCCTCTCCCATTGTGGTTTCTAAGGGACTGGAATTCAGCTGCTGCCTTTGATCTTAGAGGCACCATACAGTCACCATAACAAGTAGTTACTGATAGCCTTATCCTCCACAAATACTGTATGTCTAATCTAATATTACAGCTGTTTAAATTGATGAGTGCCACCAGATCTAGTGGTATCAATTTCCATGTTTAACTGTGTGCTCAGTACAGAACTTCTTCCTTTGTCTGTCCTGAATTCACCTCTTTGCCCAAGGGCTCAACTCAAATTAAACTTTATTTTGGTCTACCAAGAAAGGATTCTAGTTTTGCTAGGTGTCTGACAGCACATAATTAGCCAAGTGCATTCATCTCTTATAATCCCTAGTTTGTAGATGGATCATTTTATCTCCACCATTTCCTCCCTGGAAAGCAGCAGAGAGGACGCAACCACATAATATTTTTCATTACACACTGTTGACTATTCAGTTTCCCCCCCTTCCTTTTTACTGTACAGTAATCTAAAATAAATCAGTTATGTATCTGTCAGCTTAATCTTCATTACAATCTATTATTGCAAAGGTTTCTACAATCTGACAGAAGATTTACTGGGTATAAAAGCCTGCCTGAGGGCAGAATGTAATTAGAGGAGGGACAGAATCAAAGTACACAGCACTTGTTAGTCCTGCTAGAGAGGAAGATGTAAAAAATTCTCACCATCAGTAGAACCCATAAAAAAATCAATTTTTTCTAGCTTTGCAAGAACAGAGGGACCTGCATAACTGACATCCATTTACCACAGAGGAGGAAACAAAGCCAAGAATAACTAACTGCAAATGACATGAGCATGAGGTTAAGAAAGTCAAGAATCAAAATCAATAGACGGTATCCACATGTTTAGTCCCCTAAATCTCTCTCTTGCTATAAAGCCACTTTCCAACATTCCATCCTGTGACCAAGAGAGCAAACCTAGGCTGCAAAATCGGAATAGCAGATTTTCAATGGGTGAGGTGACCAGAAGCAGGAAACAAGATTATTTCCCACTCCCTTGCGGAGCTGGCCCTACCATTCGGCCGGGGTGGGCAGATTTTTCAGGCAGATTTTTAGCTCACCAAACTCTTGCCCATTGTAACAATCTGTAAGATTTGGGTGGGGGTGTTTTTAGCCATCGTTTTCTGTATTGTAATTCTGCATTTCTGTGATGCGGACTCCCACTAGCACCAGCCATCATGGCCAATGTTCAAGAATGATGAGAGTTGTGATTTGCCAACATTTCCCTATCCTTGCGTTATGACCTACGGACAATGTGGAAATAAAACTGAACTGTACAAATCTGAAAGTCCACCAGTTACTTGATGTCAAAGTCATCAAGTGATAGGCCATTATTCCAGAGGCTGAGAAAAGGTGTGTGTGTTGGGCTAGCTTAGAATCAAGACATTATAAGGAGAATAGCACAACAAAATGTTGCACTGTATTGCCAGTGCCTCTTGTTCAGGATTTCAACCAGTTTGAAACAGAAGCCTTGTAGGCTGTAGCTTAGGGACTACAGAGGACACATTTTCACCACACTCCTGAAACCTTTCCCCACAGTCCTATGAAGTTCTAAAAGACTTAGGACCACTTTTGGAGGTCAGACCTGAATCTGGATGCTTTACTACAATATAGCCAAAAAGTGTTTGACATGGGAAAGAGAGTGTGAACCTTCTGGCATGCATCTCTGTCTTCTGCACACACTGAGTATATACTATAAGAAGTTAAAGGTCCAAACTTCTTCATTATTCCATCTCTCCCCATTAATGGACACCCTCAACATTCAACAACTCATTTGTGCTCAACCATAGACTTTATTTCTAGCCTTAGTCTGCCCAATGTCTAACTCATTCTCAGTAATGGCACCTGCCCTGTGGAATACCCTCCCACCAGATGTAAAGGAAATAAACAACCATCTGACTTTTAGAAGACATCTAAAGGCAGTATAGGGAAATTTTTAATGTCTGATGTTTTACAATTTTTTATATATGCTGTAAGCCTCCCAGAGGGGCTAGGGAAGCCCAACCAGTTGGGTGGGATATAAATAATACATTATTATTATTATTATTATTATTATTATTATTATTATTATTATTGACTTCCTTTGTTATGTAACTGGTCCATAGAACAAAATGGAGAAAGTAGGATTTTAGCAGAGTTGTGAATGGGTACTAGCGTATACCATTCCAAACAGAAATGGCATTGGCATTCAGTGTAAACTTTGGCATTCCCTCTGCAGACAAGGAGAATAATTGTTCTAGATTTCTTATCTGCATGCCCTCAGCATTTCATAAGTCCTGGAAGCTCAGAGGCAGCTTTTGAGGTATTTTATGTCTTTAACTTACAAACCTCTAGACTTTTGTGTAACTAAGGGTTCCCCTGAGTATTCAGCAACCACTCCCTTATTTTTGGGTAGCTCTGCTTCACTTCCAAAGTGGCAGGCAGTCGACCACCCAAGTCTTCTATTAGAGGGAATGATGATGATAGATAGATAATGTCAGTTCATTACCACTTTTTTCAACTGCACTTAGCTGGTTAATAACATCCAAAGTACCACTGCCGTATTCAGCTGTTGTCTAACATACTTAGTTGCAGCTCATTTAGTCCTGCATACACGATAATAAATGTAAACCACTTTCCACTTCAGTCTTCAGACTAGAAATTAAGGAATTGTTGCATACTCAGATCGTTTGTCACCTTGTTGTTGTTTCAAAACTACAATGTTCAGAAGATTTCAGTTTCATATCTTTTATACTTGACATCCCAATGTAGTTCTGTGTCTGTGAGTGGATCACAGTATCCTTAAAAATCTCCAGTTATGGCTAGTGATGGGGAGGAGTTTGATTCAGTTTGTGTTTAAAGGAGAACGTACCTAATTTGCATTTTTCGAAACAATATGTGAGCCAAGCCCATCTTTTCAAATTCGCACTTCTCTGAATTTTGCAATGCAGTTCTCCTACAAAGTAATGTGTCCAAAACTCCACTTACTAGGGTAGTTTGTGCATATATAGATATATATAGTATAGGTAACACATGCAAATGCATTAGATTAAGAAATCTGCTTTGCAAAAGTGTTTAGCATGTGCAAATTTGCATATTTTAGGAGAGATTCACATGGAAATGTTAATGATTTTCATGAGGACTTTTAAAAAATGCAACCTGATATGGAAATGTGGATAAATGTGGAGGTTGGAAAAATGAGAAATAAAACCAACATTGACAGTGGTGTCCATCATCCCTATTACAACTAGCATAGGCTCTGTGCCAGGCTTTTGTGGGCCCAAAAGGGTTTGTTACATATTTCCATCTTCTTGTAATCCACCCCAGGACCTTGTGCTGAAGGGCTAATAAGGAATACAAATAACAATAACACCTATCTTTTCACTGCTGGGTATCCGCCTGTAGATTGCTGCTCCCAGGAAGGAGGTTATTAGGCATAGTTGTGGCCTCTTGCTTGTTTGTTTTTTCATGGAGGTGGGTTGTCTTTGACCTGCCTTTTTAGACATACTAAAGATGTGTTTTCATTTTGTTCTGGGCTTTTTATACTTGGTTTCAATAATTGTATCATTTTGTAAGTCACTTTGGGTCATGCTTAGTGGAGGGGGGGAAGCAACTAATAGATGCAATTAATAACAATTCACCATAATATTCCATAAACCCGGCTAGCTCTTGATCAGCTCGCACTGCTTTTTCTTTTGAGGAAATTAATACTGGGAATCAGAGCTAAGTTTAGAACATGGAAGGGGGTTGAGGGAGTTGAAAGCATCCTTTGCATTTTCTATTCTGGTAACTAACATCTTCCAAGGAGATTTCACTTGCCCACCTTGCAGTTTTTCACTCTGTAATTTAATTATAGAAAGCTTGTCTTCTATTTCAAGCCAAGTCAAGGACAACCATCAAATCGAGGAGTAGAGCCAAGCTGGGCTGACTGAGCCTTTCTCTGGAATGTGTGGAATTGCTCCATGAGAGCCAAGGATTTTTTCTTCTTCTTCTGCAGAATCCTCTGAGATTTGACATGGGACTGATTTGATTCCCTCCCATTAACTAGATGAAGTATAAGCCAGAAAAGCAAATATTTGCTTAATGGTAGCTGACAGGCCATTAAATTAATGTGCAGCATGTACACTGATAGAAACTCAGAAGAGCATCTGATGCTTTTCACATGATCATATGGACATACTTTTATATTATGAAAGCTTTAATGCACATCACAGTAAATGGTCTCCATATTGGAAATTAAGTAGGCCACAACTAGACATATTTTTAACTTTAGACTGCACCATCATTTAGCCAACATTTCTATTAGAAGAAATGTAGAGGATTAGAGATATTAATTTCTCATTCATTGTTATGTATACTGCTCTTTCTCATCCTGCATGTTGAATGTAGTCCTAAGCTACATTAAAAAACATCCCGCCTCAATGAATGAGAAAAAGGCATTGCAATGAAATACTGTTGAAGGGGACAAGACATCATGAGGTTACTGCCTCCCATTGAGCTTTTTTCAAATCAATAAGCACAGGACACTAGGAAGACTGCAGAGTGATGGAGACAACAGCTTCCAGAAGACTGCACTGCATTATGTTCTTGAATATACTGGTGGCTCTTACTGTACAAAAAATGTCCACACAATAACTATTTTCATTAGAAGGCAGAGTTCACAGGACTGTCACCCCTCTTTGCCTGAAGCTATTTTTATTTGATCCATATATGTTTTGCATAAGTGGAAAAGCAATTCCAGTTACAGACCATTTCAAAAGATTCATCAGGAGTGGCTATTGGAGGGCATGTGGGGAGGAGGAGGAGGAGGAAGAGTCAGGAAAGTCCCACTGCATGAGCAAAGTTCCACTCATTTATTTCTTGCTCCAATTCATTGTCTTTGGACTTGTTACCTCCCTCAGTGTATAATAAAATGCTCTCATAATGGAGGCCTATTATGTACAGCACTATGAAGATACAGTGGTACCTCTGGTTAAGAACTTAATTCGTTCTGGAGGTTCGTTCTTAACCTGAAACTGTTCTTAACCTGAAGCACCACTTTAGCTAATGGGGCCTCCCACTGCCGCCATACCATGGCAGCGCAATTTCTGTTCTTATCCTGAAGCAAAGTTCTTAACCCGAGGTACTATTCTGGGTTAGCGGAGTCTGTAACCTGAAGCATCTGTAACCCGAGGTACCACTGTAAATGGGTACACAAGTGTGCAGCTTGATACTGCTGCTGTCCCAGCAGACCCAATGGAATGACCCTGCTTCCCATGTCTTCCTGTGCTGCAGCGTGATGGAATGGTTGCTTCCAGGTGACAGCTGAGGCAACTGCCTAATTGGGCTATTATTTTAAGAGAGCCAATTGGGTACCTCTGCTTGCCATCTCTTTTTTTCTCTCTCTCCCTGCTACAGCCAGCTATGTGACAGTTGAGAGGAGTTTTTTTTTTCAGCAGAGATGATTGAGAAGCCCTGCTTGTTAACTCTCTTTCTCTATGTTGCAGCCTGATAGAATAGCTGCTGCCAGGTGACATGTGAAGAAGTGATGACCCAATGAAATCGAACCATTTGCCTTGCCAATGGAGTGGTCCGGTGATGTCTGTCCTTTTGCTGCAGCCTGAGGAAGAAATCATTCAAGCTTCTACATAGTGGCCTATGTGTCCACACACACACCCAACATGCATAGCAACTCAAATTATCTGTACCCTACAAAAATGAAGGGTCTGTGATGCAAATCTCTTATGTGTCAGAGATATTGCTCTGACTCAAGTCAAGGAAACAAAAAATATTAATCTTTTTATTTAAGGACTATTAAATGTATGCTACACCATTAAGGGAAGTTTATTGACTTTATCTGCTGAAGGCAATTTGCTATAGCATTGAGAAGCTAAAGAGCCATATTATCTACAATAACCAAGTTTTTTAAAGCAGTAAACTTCAGTCCCATTATCAACCCTTCCAGTTCTTAATTACATACACAGGAGGATAATTAAGATTACCAAGAGCTTTTCTGACCTAGTGTATCTCTGATCTCTCCATCCTCGTCCAACACACCATCACTATAATAACTTGTTTGAAGATTTGTTGACCAAAGAAAATTGATGAACATGCTAGATACGAAAAGCAAGGCCTTCTGTTGAGATCATCATAGGGTTAAGCTGCTTTAATTGTTTTTCTTCTTCTTCAGAGAATCCTGGGAATTACTGTTCTGCTAGGGGGAAAGCTGCAGGAACCCCTAACAGGAAATTCCTGTTAAATCAAGATTCTAGGACACTATGAGAGAAACCACAAGGATTAAGTTTACTTTGAATTCTTGGATAGGCCCAAGGGATTATTTTGTGATTATTGCAATTAATGTACTCATCTCCTTTTAAACCATGGCCTCAAGACAATTTACACTTAAAATAATTTAAAACAGTTAAAAACACAATAACAACAACAGACACACTTAAAACAAAAGGACACTTATGGTAAAGACCCATTTACTGTTTCCGGACAGTACAGATACTGTGTGCCTGCATATCTCAACAGGAATGCTATCCAGAGAATAGGGGGAGCGCCACTAAAAGCCCCACTCTGTGTTACTGTGGAGTAGGCTTCGAAAATCTTTGCTTTCAGTTTCATATTTCTCCAATCTTAAATTTTGTTCTCCACAACAATTAGTGACTTTCTTTAACCTCATGAAAATTCATCAGCATTTAATTGTGACTACCTCTCAGTATATATTTTTGTATGCAGTTTGGACTTATATAGACATTTCCTCCAACAATCTATTCTAATATAATACAGTATTATAACAACAACAACAACAACAACAACAACAACAACAACAACAACAACAACAACAGTTTCCACTAATGCATTATACATACATTCTTGCACACATTGCCCTAATACACACAGGTCCCACTTCCCGAACATAATGAGTTCCCAAGAAATCATTTGGTAGGTAAGCTTTCCCCTAATGAGTTGACCATTTCCATTATTTCCTATGGAAATGTTTCTAATCCATGATTTATCCAGTCTCTCTCCCTCCCTCCATAATTTGTCTGAACTCTCCTGCTCCCTGATTTGTCTGATTTCTCTCCATTCCTCCTTCTACAGATTCAGGCCCAAATGACTGCTGCCAACCAGCAAAACAAGGAAGGAAGTGGACAAACTCCAGCTGCTTGAATATCAGCCATTTGTGTAGCAAAACTATTTGTCTCGTCCACTTAATTCACGGAGTCTGTCTTCACATGCAGGGGAAGTCCTTAACTCTCTGGGGGTTTGAGACTCATCGGCTACTGTACAAGTTTGCTAAATCCCCCATTAAAGCCATCCAAGCCAGCAACTATCATCACATCTTGTGGGGGAAAGTCCTGTAAATCAACAGTTGTATTTTATGGAGCACTTTCTGTTGTGCCTCTGTGCTCCTTGTGGTACAGCCCTTTTGAATCCACTGCTCAGTTCTCTAATAAAATACATTTAAGCAACTTTATTTCATTCTGAAGAAGGGTCTTTGGAGAACTGAACACTGCATTCAGAGAAATGAATCCAATAATGGAAAACATCATACCTATGTTATCTATCTCTTTTCCCAGGTATAATAGGGTAGGACATACGAATATATGTTGCCCTCTTCTGGATTGTGCTGTAATTAACATGGGGAAATGCTCCATTGCTTTCTGCTCTGCTTCCATTTAGTGCGGGATGAAATGTGTGTGTGTGTGTGTGTGTGTCCAGTTTTATAGCACCATTTGCTTTAATGGATTGTCATTTCCAGGTCACCTGAGGTCAATCTATATGAACAATGTTTTTGAGCTGCTCCTGTGTTATGTAATCAACCCAGGGCTGGTTGAGCCTCCAGCCATTTAATTTTCAGAGCCTGAATTTAGCTGACTGTAAACCTAGTGAAAAGCCAGCTTGCAGAAAGAGATTGGTTGCTACCAATGATGTAGCCGTACTTACTAAATGCCTAACTCTCTAAATCAATTAGGGTCAGAAAGAGAGAAAACTGAAAAGAGACGCTTGATTCTAAACAGCTTAAAGCTATCATTCTGCAAAGATTACTTCCTTCCCTCTTGACAACATCTGCTTTTCTGGGGATAAGCAATACTCTTACCACCAATTGTGCCAATACTTTCAATTTAGGGATGTTTCATCCAAATTTCTGTCTGGATTTTGGGATTAGAATCAGTTGGCCTTCTTGCCAAAGTGGAGCCAATGCATTTGGAATTCTCCTTTGTCTTTAAAGGCAAGAGGAAAATACTTCCCAAATTTTGTATGAAGCACTGAACCTATTGGGTTTTGTATAGTTTTCAGTTCTTTAATCATTATCTGATGAAAAGCAAAGTCCTGATGTGAACTTGATGTGTCTTTGAAGCAGCTCTCCTGAATTTGATAACCCCATTGCCAATCGCACATGCACACATCAGTGAGGCAGGGGATGAGGAACAATATGTGGAGGAACTGAAGTAACTCAGAGCTGGCAAACTGACTGTGCTTCAATTCCTGAATTAATTTTAGGAATTCTCTTAAATCTTCTGCTGGGAAATCCTCCAGCAGCACATGTGAGAATGCAGTGCAAATGAGCACTAGCTCCACCTCCCTTCATGTTGTCCTATAGTCACCTTCCAGTTTGAGTATGTTGTCACAGTATGGAGCTTTTTGTGTCCATGAGGATTCCCTGTAGATCTGAGAACCACGATTCTTCAGAGTTCTAAAGGGCCCAGGGAACATCTGCAGAAACAACAAAAGAAGAGCCTGCTGGATAGGTCTAGTTATCCACTATGACCTCAAGGTCTCACTCCTGGTCAGTCTCCTCATCAGCATAGTTTAAGAATACAAAAACGTAAGGAGAGCCTGCTGGATAAGTCCAGTCACCCATCTAGCCCAGCATCTTGTGCTCACAGTGGCCAACCAGATGTCTGTAGGAGTACTGCAACCAGGACCTGAGCACAACAGCACTCTTCCTTCTTGAAGCATCCATCAACAAGTATTCAGAAGCATACTGCCTCCAGAAGTGGTGGTAGAACATAGCCATAAGCCTTTGTAGCTATTTATAACTTTATCCTCGCTTAATTCCAAGTTGGTGGTCATCACGCTCTCCTGTGGGAGTGAATTAGGTTATGCATGCACTGTGTGAATAAGTACATACTCTTATCTGTCCTGAAACTTCCAACATTCAGCTTCACTGGATGCCATGGGAAAGTTACAAAAGGCTCCCTGCTGCAGACGTTCACCTTCCACCGACCTATCCCTAATTTGTAATGACTGAAGAGGGGGATTAAGCTTGAATTTGGAAGGAGTTGTATACAAGAGAGAATCAGAGGCATGAAAAGGGAACATAAATGGGGAAATACTCTCTCCTCTAACTTTCCACAGATTTAGAGCTCAACTCTCCAAGGTCTCGGGTCTAAGGCTCAATAGCCTGTGGCCTATTAAGTGAAGGTTCTAGGAGTCAGGCCTTTGGCCTCGTATCTGAAAAATAGCTGACTAGCCACTGATGCCCTGTTCAAAGGAAGCATCACGCATATGTGCTTACTTAATACAAGGGAACATGAACAGGGATACCATTAAAGCCTTCCGTAGAAGTGCAATGTTCTTTTGGAAGTAGCAATCTTGCATAGGCAAGATTCAACTGAAGAAAAATGTCTCATCAAACCTTGTATGTTTCTTAAGGAAATGAAAGACTTTTTTTTTAAAGCCTTTAATAGCTATCATAAAAAGGAAGGATAAAATTTGTGAAAGGCTAAAGCTATCTTGCTGAGTGGAGATGATTGATGGTGGTATGCAATTCATAACAAACAGCTAAGTGAGCATTATATCCATGAGATGTTGCCCAGAATATTACAATAGGCTAACTTTTGCAAAGACAATTCAAGTTGTCTTTGCAAAGGGTTGGCATTTTTTCCAGGTCTGCTTGGTATATTTGTTAGACTATCAGACTAGGGAGATGATTTCGGTCTCTCTCAGTCTTGCATCTTCCCATTCTTAAATTCATTCCACCCTATTTCTGCATCAATTTGTGCTTTTTTAAAAAAAAGAAAAAGAAAAACCTATGTGGAAATGAATACATTTTTCTGCACATTTCTCCAAAATCAGTTTTCATGAGTAATGCATTTGTAATGTTATTTTCACAAATATATGAATTTTGCATTTCCACATGCACTTTTTATTGGAGAACTGCATTCACTATTAAGAAACAAACTTGATCAATCTTTTAGTATGTATTTCTCCTAATAAACAAATTATGCATATTATTTTCACTAATGTATGTGTTCTAATGCACATTTCCCCCTAATTCACACATTTTTGTATGCATCCTTTGGTTGGAGAAATGCATTAGAAATGTGAATATCAAAGGATAGATGTGTTTCAAGAACTGTATTATTTGGAGAAGTGAGAAATAAGCTTATACCTTTGTTGGTATCTGTCTGTCTTGAGAGACAATGGAATGTGCCGCTGGGGGGTGAAGTCAAACTTCTGCTTTAACAGCAGCAAAGTGACCTCCTAAGGACACAAGCCTGCGGAATTCCAGGGCTGCCCAGATGACAAGACCCTCATCTCAGCCTTGCTGATGTGGTCCAAAGGAAAGCAGAGCAATATGTTTGGAAGCAGGAGTTGCTGGAAGGAGGCACACAAGGTGCTGTCCAACTGTCTTAGGGACTCCACTCCGGATTTGGTTAGGGTTTACTTCTTATACTTTTCTTCTCCCAAATATATCCCACAAGGCAGCAGAGGCTTAGGACCAGAGATTTCCTTCTCCTAGAAGAGCTACCTTCCAAGGTTGATAAGCCCCATTTGCCTCTCACTTTCCTCTACAACACATGAATAAACTGCCTTCTTGACCACTGGACCCACTATTGGTCCCACTAGAAGTCCCTAACTCACCAAAGGTTTGAGTGCCATCAGCTACCCTCACCTGGTTTAGCAGCCAGTTGAAGCCGTTCCCAGGTTGTGGCTGCTATCACATGCTGGCAGCTTCTAGGAATCACAAGTGAGAAGTGAGTGCTGGGTGAATACCAAAGGTGAACAAACTACTCCAGAAGGAGCACAACATGTCCCCCATCAGAGGTGCCGCCCAAAATAAGATAGGTTGGTAATAACATGTGAACTGAACCAAATGTCTCCCCTCTCCCTAGCCATGGAGTTTACTGGGTACCTTCAGCCACTGTTTCATTACTGCTTGTCCCAAATCCTGCCACTGAGTTTTTGTATATTTAGCTCCCCCCCCCCCACTTGACCAGACTAGTAAAAATAAATAAAAGAGAACTACCTCCAACTTATGCTAAAAATAGTTCCACCCACTTTTTGCTTCTGGCCTTGCCTACCTACCACTGGTGTGCAGCCCCATAAGTTGCTTGGGAGGGAATGTGGCCCGCAGTATTAGGGCTGCCTTTCTGCATACATCCCTGCCTGTTCTTTGAGCTCTGCTGGAGAAGCATTGCTAAAAAGCCCCTTATGACATCCATCTGGTGACCACAAGGAATGTGGCGTTTAGCATAGCAGCATAGTAGCACCAATATTGTTGAATGCAGCACCTAGTTTTAGATGACAGCTTAAACTGTCTTTATTTACACACGCTTATCCTGCCATGTTGCCGCATTTTATGTTCTTCTTATCTTTGCCTTTTTATGTTTTTACCTTTGATTTTATGTGCTATGCTTCGAGAACATTTTTGTCTTGATTCAGCAGTATAGGAATAAAATAAAATAACACACGTGTGTTTCCAAGCATGGTAATCATTTGCAAGGAGGAGGATTTTGTGTCTGAAAAATCAAGGCTAAACCTGTCCATGGAGGCCTGAAATGCCAACCCCTGGGAGGAAAAAATACATACTTTCCAGGATGCAACTCTCAGCAAGATAAGCCTTGAGAGTGCCCTACGTTGTTCTTTCCCAAGGCGGGCTGGTGGGAATTTTATGTTGTGAACTGCCCTGAGACAGGCAGGTATAGGGCGGTATACAAATTTAATAAATAATAATAATAATAATAATAATAATAATAATAATAATAATAATGCCAAAATCAAAGGTGTCTCCATGTGATTGTATCTCTCTCTCTCTCTCTCTCTCTCTGTGTGTGTGTGTGTGTAGCAATTTATTCAGTGTGCACATGTGTGGAGTATACTGGCAGTCTGGAAGGGAAAAATATTCACTATGATTTTGTTTTCTTTCTTTTTTTAAAAAAAGTACCATTTCTGACATTACTTTTGGAAATTCTCCCAGTTACACTGGAAGGGAAAAGGCGAGGAAGAGAGGGCAGCATGAAGCCACAGAATGATAACAGTGTGCAACGGGGGGAAAATGAGAGGCACAAATATAAGATGGGTGACACCTGGCTTGAGAGCAATACATGTGAAAAGGATCTAGGAGTCTTGGTTGACCACAAACTTGACATGAGCCAACAGTGTGACGCGGCAGCTAAAAAAGCCAATGCAATTCTGGGCTGCATCAATAGGAGTATAGCATCTAGATCAAGGGAAGTAATAGTGCCACTGTATTCTGCTCTGGTCAGACCTCACCTGGAGTACTGTGTCCAGTTCTGGGCACCACAGTTCAAGAAGGACACTGACAAACTGCAACGTGTCCAGAGGAGGGCAACCAAAATGGTCAAAGGCCTGGAAACGATGCCTTATGAGGAACGGCTAAGGGAGCTGGGCATGTTTAGCCTGGAGAAGAGGAGGTTAAGGGGTGATATGATAGCCATGTTCAAATATATAAAAGGATGTCACATAGAGGAGAGAGAAAGGTTGTTTTCTGCTGCTCCAGAGAAGCGGACACGGAGCAATGGATCCAAACTACAAGAAAGAAGATTCCACCTAAGCATTAGGAAGAACTTCCTGACAGTAAGAGCTGTTCGACAGTGGAATTTGCTGCCAAGGAGTGTGGTGGAGTCTCCTTCTTTGGAGGTCTTTAAGCAGAGGCTTGACAACCATATGTCAGGAGTGCTCTGATGGTGTTTCCTGCTTGGCAGGGGGTTGGACTCGATGGCCCTTGTGCTCTCTTCCAACTCTATGATTCTATGATTCTATAATGAGGAAATTTGCCCATCCTCAAATGGGAGCAGAGGAAATAGCAGAAGCGGGGTGAGCTGTGAACCATTGCTTAGGATTGCTGCAGCCTTTGCCCTCAAATTCTTGGCTGTGATTCACCTCTTTGCCTGCTTCCTTCCTGCCTGGCTGCTCTTACCTCACAGTTGTTTTGGTCCCGATGAATATCCTTTCTGGACTGGATGCTGCTTAATCTCACTGCCTGGATTCTGCACAAGATGCTCATACATTGTTATGCCCTCGGTTGTGTTTCCCAAATGCCTCACCATGCCTGTGAAAATTGAGCCAATGTCCAAGTTTGATGTAATTCCTCATTCTCATCCTGAAATATTCTCAATTTAAAATAAAGGGGTCACTCAAAACCTCTCTTGTTTCAGCGCTGTAAAGCTTAGCCACTCCTCCACCCAAGCCAGTGGGTTTTGGCTGGGAATAAAGTTACACTAGGGAGGCAGGGCACAGATTGAATTGGCATTTGGATGCATATCAACTCAGCCCCAACACTGACTTTTTCCAGTTTCTGGTATCTCAAGATTAACTGGTTGCTTTGGGGCCAAATAAGGTATTTTATTTTTCTTTCCTATCTATGTTGGCAGATTTTTCATCTCCTCTGCACCTATGAGCTGGGGTAAAGAGCAGTAAATTGTTCAGGTTAATTTGGTCACATTGGTCAGCCATTTTACTAGGTGAGGATGAGGTTAGGTAAGTACAAGGCAACTTGGTGAATGAATGGCAATCCCTGAGACTTGCTGATCTGGCCTGCGGGCAAAGTACAGATAGACCTTTAGCAGAGATAGACCAGAAAATGATTATTGTCCTTCAGCATATCATCTCTGGTTCACAATATTCCTGAGCAACAGCGCTGCTTTAACATTCATGAATGGGAAGCACCATAGCTCAGTGGTTACCAAAAGGTAACCTCTACTTTAGGTGTGCGGTGCAACAGCAGGCAGACAAGAGAAAGCTGAAGGATAAATGGCAATGTTAGCACTTGCTACCCTCTATACTCAACAAAGCAAACCTGCATTTTTGAGAAATGTGAAGTGATACGTCATGGCATAGTGTCAAAAGCTGCAGGCGCCGGATGAATGGGCTTAAGAAGGAAAAGTCCTGAGCAGAAAAGCAGACCTTCAATCCGCATATTATCTCTCGGCAATATAGAGAAGTGATTTTTATTTTTTAAGAAAGGAGGGTGAAGAGCAATGTGGGGGAAGGAAATTAGGCTTCTCTGAGTAGGTAATTTAAGATTATAGTGTAAATTCAAGAAAATGATGATAAGGTTAAGCAGCTGGTATGACTCACTTAGAATATATGCACAGAGCTGGTTACTACATTGGGAAATGATGTTGTAACATCTGAAAAGATAAAGAGGTTTATTCTGGAGATGGAGATGAAAAGGGAAGGCCGGAAGGCGAACCATAAAAGGTGCATGTCACTGTTTTAGAATAAAAGAGCAGAAAAAGAAAGGAGTAAAGTGCCTCACATGGAGATGTTTAGAGGCACTGAAACTGCTGACCTATTGTTGTTGCTGCTGCTGCTGCTGTTATAAGGTATTTAATATACCACTTTTTTTTTACTTTCTTTTTGTGAGCGCAGTCCCCCACTACCACAAATTATGCAGTTGAGTTTCCCGTATTTGGGGAAATCGCAGGGGTCAGCACACCCAAAGTGCAATGGATAAGCCACACGCTGGGAAAACCACCTTCAGGATCATGGTGTCTCCCCTGCCAGGTAAGTATATACCACTTTTCATAGGTACCACTTTTGAAGGTACAGGCCACAGAAGCCTGAACAGTCTCCCATCAATGGCAAACAAAAATGAATGGAATTGCAGAAGTGAATCAGTAACATAATGGATTACTTAGTCGATCTTAAAGCAGACTCACTGAAATCAATTGGACTTGTAACAAACTTAAGTCCCATTGATTTCAGTTGGTCTACACTAAAAGTATGAAGAGAAGTCGTGATCCAACCCAATGAATGTAATTCTTATGAGCAAGTAACAAAATTAATTGAACTTTTAATAATGAAGAATACAACTAAATGGAGAAAACCAGTCGCAGGCCGTAGTTCCAAATTTGGAAAAACAATCTTAGCTCTCCTCCTTCTTCTACTTGTGACAATTGATTCAAGGATGAATGAGACCTGGAGAGAGGAGGTAGTGAAGCTGGCTGGGGAGTTGAGTTTGAAAAGGGACTAAAGGCTCAAGAAGTGCCCTGCTGAAGAAGACAAAATGTTCATCTATTCCAGCATCCTGTCATTACAGTGGCCAACCAGATGCCTATGGGAAGCCCATGAGCAGGACCTGAGTGCACCAGCACTCTCTCCACTAGAGGTTCCCACCTACTGGTATTCAGAGGCATACTGCCACTGGCTATCTCTCCCTCCCTCCCCTACCCATCAGACAGGACAGGACACTTGCTAACTATAAGTAAATGTCGTATTTCAATGGGCCTCCAGGATAATGATTTTGTTCTTAACACTGTTCATAGGCAGCCTTGCTTCACAGGGCGGCTTGGAACAAACAACATGACATCATATTTCACACAGGGGCATAAGTCCACCCTTTGAAAATGATGAGTAAATGCTTCTGTTTCATAACTTTACAAGTATGCAAACAAAATGATGCATACAAGGGAAGAAGCACACCGGCCTTTCATTTTTGAGCTGATGCGTCACCCAGCAAAGCAGAAGAGCTCTTGATTAGTTTTATGAGTGCTGACACCCTAATGGAATGGACTTTCTAGGCAACCACTCTTTCAGA
This sequence comes from Podarcis raffonei, assembly GCF_027172205.1. Taxonomy (NCBI): domain Eukaryota; kingdom Metazoa; phylum Chordata; class Lepidosauria; order Squamata; family Lacertidae; genus Podarcis; species Podarcis raffonei. Next base: position 46,247,627 of record NC_070609.1, read on the forward strand.
TTAGCCTTTTTAAAGCATTTTGCTAATTGTTTTTCCCTCACTTTTATCAGCAGGAGAGCCAATTATAGCTCCGTCTTCATTTTATGATAACCTTCTTTTTCAATAGCGCCAGCCACCCTTTCACCTTTTCATTACCGAGATACGGCTTGAAGCTCAGGGATAGAAACAGGGCCAACGTTAAAAGTCCATTTTTCAAAAATGGGATTTTGCAGTCACTGCTCACCTTTTTCAATTTGATTTCACACAACTTTACACCTTGATACTAAAGAATATAGTGCCTCCAACAGGAGCAAACTTAGGCATATATTTTGTGGTGCATAAATTTCCTTTATTAGCCATATTTTTGCCTAACATTTCTTTGGCAAACCATGTCATTAGGATGTTGATGTTTTCTTTGTGATACCAGTTTGTGTTCTCTCTCTCCCTCTCTCTTGGTAATTTCAAACAAATTCCTCTAAGGCTGTCATGTGACCTAGCCCCAAAAGTACATTCAAATGAACATGTAAACAGGCCTTTAAACACAACGCTGTGAGCTGCTTTGATGGGTGGAGGGTTTTCATTCATGTGCATGCAAAATTCACCTTCAGCAATCAGAATCCAGCACATTTTATCCAGCACCAACAGCACTGTTTCCTACTGCAAGCCTCCAGACTGAACTCTGTGTTTTAAGGGTGGCATATAGGCTGCAGTACCAGTCTACCTGAGCCCTCTGTCAGCTGTCCCCTATGGTCATTCCTGGTCCACTAGACCCTACAAGTCCTAGTCTCAGAGCTTGTCTCTTGTAGAGATTTCTCATCAACAAGCAAGTTGCTTCTGCTATGGAGAAAGCCAGCCTAGTGCCCTCCAGATTGCAGAGAGGAATCAGTAACAATAGGGGATAGAATAGCAGAAATAATTGGCAAAGAGATGTGACAAAGAGTTGGAGGAACATGGGAGGAGGAAATATCCAAGAGTTTGGGGAATGCATGTGAAATTTCATAGAATCATAGAACCGTAGAGTTGGAATTGTAAAGTTGGAAGGAATCCCAGGGGTCATCTAGTCCTGCAACGCTAACAATCCCTGACAGATGGCCATTTCATGGTCTTCTAAGAATGCTAAGCCACTTCCAAGATTCCATCATATTTGCATTTAATTGATAGCAATGGACTTTCAGCACATCCAAAATGTCACTGGCCATGACAACTGATTTTTTTAAACTTTATTTTAAAAAAAAACAGAAAAGAAATTCTTCTGCACACATATGTGTGTGTGCATGTCACACCAATTACTTTACTGAGTGAGAGCCTATCTATGATTCCAGCAAAATAACGAAATAGGTGCTTTCAAAATGCAATGTGGTGGGTTTTATTTTTATTTTGGAAGTGTCTAGAGAAAACCAATATGCAAAAATAATTTAAAAGTAAGATAGCTGAGAGCCAGTTTATATAGGAGAGGAATGGAGATGTACTTTTTAATACCAAGCTGTGAAAACAGCTAGGCTGGGTACCGATGTGAGTGTAATTAATAAATAACACTTGGAAGCAGAATGACATTCAGGGAGTTGATGGAGGGGGAGCAAAAGTCTAGCAGAGAATGAAAGAATGTAAGAGGCAGCAGAGCACTGATAAAGATCATTCTCTATAGTTGCTGATCTACGCAAACAATAAAAACATTATGGCATATGGGGTGGAATCTATATGGTGCCAACACTAGCAATGGAGAAGAAATGCAGTACACATTTAAAGGCAAATTCATTCATCTGGGAGATAGGAGGGCAGGAGAGCTGGTCACAGCAGGAGGGAGAGATTTCCTGGATTCTTCAGCAGCCTGCTTCATCTCTGTCTCCTGGCACTCCTCCTCTCCTGCCTCTTATTCTGAACCCTTCTCTGTCCCAGTCACTTCCTGCTCACTAAACCCCATTGCCTCTTCAGCTTCTGACACCTCCTCCTTCCAGTCTGCTCCCTCTCCTCCCTCTGACCACTCGTCGTCATCCCACCACCAATCCCCTGGCTCTGAGCCTTCTTCCCCTGGAGGTTCCCTTGGGGATTCTCCATCTGGTGCCTCCCACCACTCTTCTGCATCCAGCCAGTACATGATATCATGTCACATTTGCAGACATCTTTATAATGCAGAGTTGATCTACCAACAGGCCTAGTTCCAGAGGTCAAGCACATCCTTGGGGTTCCTGCCATCTTCCATTCTGTGTACATGACCAAGCCAGTGTACACATCACTTAGACATAAGTGTGAAAACTCTGGGAATATGAGCTTGAAGAGCACATCTTTGTTTGAGACTCTATCTTGCCATGTGATGCTCAAAATCTTCCTGACACTGTGCATATGGAAGGCATGGAGGTGTCACTCCTAGCGGGTGTAAGTTGCCCATGACTCACTTCCATAAAGCAGTGTGCTCAACATGCAAGCCTAGTAGACATTTCATCTTGGTATTGGTCATTAGCATCACATTTTCCTGTACCCTTTTAGAGAGGTGAACCATTGCTGTAGCTGCCTTGCCAATACCCTTAGAATCATAGAATCATAGAGTTGGAAGAGACCACAAGGGCCATCGAGTCCAACCCCCTGCCAAGCAGGAAACACCATCAGAGTACTCCTGACATATGGTTGTCAAGCCTCTGCTTAAAGACCTCCAAAAAAGGAGACTCCACCACACTCCTTGGCAGCAAATTCCACTGTCGAACAGCTCTTACTGTCAGGAAGTTCTTCCTAATGTTTAGGTGGAATCTTCTTTCTTGTAGTTTGGATCCATTGCTCCGTGTCCGCTTCTCTGGAGCAGCAGAAAACAACCTTTCTCCCTCCTCTATGTGACATCCTTTTATATATTTGAACATGGCTATCATATCACCCCTTAACCTCCTCTTCTCCAGGCTAAACATGCCCAGCTCCCTTAGCCGTTCCTCATAAGGCATCGTTTCCAGGCCTTTGACCATTTTGGTTGCCCTCCTCTGGACACGTTCCAGTTTGTCAGTGTCCTTCTTGAACTGTGGTGCCCAGAACTGGACACAGTACTCCAGGTGAGGTCTGACCAGAGCAGAATACAGTGGCACTATTACTTCCCTTGATCTAGATGCTATACTCCTATTGATGCAGCCCAGAATTGCATTGGCTTTTTTAGCTGCCGCGTCACACTGTTGGCTCATGTCAAGTTTGTGGTCAACCAAGACTCCTAGATCCTTTTCACATGTACTGCTCTCAAGCCAGGTGTCACCCATCTTGTATTTGTGCCTCTCATTTTTTTTGCCCAAGTGCAATACTTTACATTTCTCCCTGTTAAAATTCATCTTGTTTGTTTTGGCCCAGTTCTCTAATCTGTCAAGGTCGTTTTGAAGTGTGATCCTGTCCTCTGGGGTGTTAGCCACCCCTCCCAGTTTGGTGTCATCTGCAAATTTGATCAGGATGCCCTTGAGTCCATCATCCAAGTCGTTGATAAAGATGTTGAATAAGACCGGGCCCAAGACAGAACTCTGTGGCACCCCACTAGTCACTCTTCTCCAGGATGAAGAAGAACCATTGATGAGCACCCTTTGGCTTTGTTCAGTCAGCCAGTTACAAATCCACTGAGTGGTAGCATAGTCAAGACCGCATTTTACCAGCTTCTTTACAAGAATATCATGGGGCACCTTGTCAAATGCCTTGTCCAGCTCAGCATCAAAGGAAAGGTTACTGGTTATGGTAGTAGACAAAACTCTCTACTATATAATGTGTGTGGTCACCCTTGCTGATGCATGGAGTGCTGGTGATGTCTTGACCCAAGATGTTGGTCTTTGTCAGGCTGATTGTAAGGCTGAACTCACTGCAGGCTTGGGCAAATCGGCTGATGAATCTCTCTAGAGTTTCCTCGGAATGTGCTGTCAAGGCTGTGTCATCTGCAAACAACATCTCACAGATAAGAACCCACCACACTTTTGTCTGGAGATGTGCCAAGTTGAACAGAGCCACGTTGCTCCTTGAATGGAAGTACACACTGTCTTCAAGTTGAAGGCATATGAAAGCAACAGGGAGAAGACTGTACCAAAGAGTCAGGATTGAGAACACAGCCCTGTTTCACACTGCTCTTTACAGAGAAGGTGTCAGACTGGACAGTGCTGCACATGTTCTTGTGGAAGGTCACAATCATATTGTGGAGCTAAGATGGGCATCCTATCTTGTGGAGCAGTGTGAAGAGTCATTTCGGCTGACGAAGTCAAGGGCATTCATCAAGTCTATGAAGGTGATGTATAAGGAGTGTATCTGCTCTTGGCATTTCTCCTGCCACTGATGCAGTGGGAAAATCATGTTAACTGTTCATCCTTGAGTTCTAAAGCTGCACTGTGACTCAGGATAGACTCTGTCAGTGAGTAACTGTAATCTGTTGGGAACTACATCGGTGAAGGCTTTCTCCACAATTCTCAGCAGGGAGATTCCATGGTAGTTGTTACAGTCATGGTGGTCACTTTGTTCTTGTAGAGCAGGGGTCAGCAAGCTTTTTCAGCTGTGGGCCGGTCCACCATCCCTCAGACTATGTGGTGGGCTGGACTATATTTTGGGGGGGGAAATGAACGAGTTCCTATGCCCCACAAATAACCCAGAGATGCATTTTAAATAAAAGCACACATTCTACTCATGTAAAAACACCAGGCAGGCCCCACAAATAACCCAGTGTTGCATTTTAAATAAAAGGACACATTCTACTCATGTAAAAACATGCTGATACCTGGACCATCCGTGGGCTGGATTGAGAAGGCGATTGGGCAGCATCCAGCACCCGGGCCTTAGGTTGCCTACCCCTGTTGTAGAGAGTCACAATGCTGGAGTCATGCATGTCTTGTGGCATGGGTCTGTTTCCCAACACTGCAAGATAAGGGCCCAGAGAGTTTCTTCAAATAGCGCCCAGTTAAACTCCTACAAGAAATAGTGATGGCTGCCAACTTGGATTGCTATAAAAGAGAATTAGACAAAATCACAGAGGATATGGATTTCAGTAGCTACTCACTCTGGTGTCTACGTTGTACCTCCACCATCGGAGGCAGTATGCTGGGAATCACAAGTGGGGGGAGGGGACTGCTGTTGCATTCAGGTCCTGCTTTCCCAAAGGCATCTCTTCAGCCACTATGAGAACAGCACGTTGGACTGGGAGAGGGGTGGCCAATGGCTTTTCTTCTGCTCTTATGGGAGTGAACTGGGAACTGAGTCACATATGAAGGAACTGTTTGTATATGCACTTTCTCATCCAGCTGGGAAATCACACACCAGCCCTCTGCAGTAGCTTATGGATCAGCATGCCAGCTTATCACAGCACTGTAGAACCAGCCATGTAGAAACATACCCCCATGTCAGAAGTTAAGCACTGCTGTACCAATTAGATAGGTAGCATTGGAACAGAAACCTGTGCTTTCTACTTCTTGAGCCACAACTCAGCAACTCAAAAAGCGGAAAAACACCAAACAAGTTTTTTTAAAAATAATAATAAAAAAAATCAGGCATGTTCTATTATTAATAAGGTGGTTGTAAGTCATCATGGTAATTAAATTTTCATTATACTTTAAAATTCCTTGTGACCCTAATGCTGTGCCTGTGATGCTGTTTTTGTCACTGCACTGTGAAAAACAGTGATAAATGTGAGCACAGTGTGAGAACATAATCAGGGATGCTAATTTGTTATAAATGCTTTTAAACATTGTCTTTTGGTAATGTGCACTGGCAGCAAAATAGCGCAATGGGAGACTCATCAAGATTTAGACCACCGTTCTCCTGACTCTTTAGTTTTATTTGTTTCTAATTTACTATGATGCCCACTGCTTATTACTAATATTCTTAGAGGGCAGAAACGGCCATGGGTATTATTTGTAGCCTAATTAGATTATTTTCTCGCTGTGCCATTTTCTAATGCATGGGATGAGTGAAGTATACAGTACTATCAAAACTACTTAAAACCAGTCATGTTCATTCGCACTGTCCAATGTAACACCTCTGGCAACGTAGCTTCTCAGTGACTACAAAGGTAGTCTGTTCTTTTGATGTCTTCCCCCTTCACCACAAGTGATGACACTGAAATTGGGAGCAAATTGAAGTTCAAGTTTCCCAAGTTAGTAATTCTCAGATATAATTTGAACTGGCTACTTTCGTCTACCACCGCACCAGCTGTTATGGGTCCTTTCCTGACTCACATTGTGATCCTCACTGGCAGTGGTACTTGGCTGCCCATTGGGGCTGTTGACAGAAAACAGGGAGACTAACAGAAGGTGGCACCACAGCCAAGGGCAGGCACAGCTAGAGCCAATGACTGATCACAAAGGGAAACCTTTCTTGCAATTTGCATCCAAAAATAATAAAACATTTCCCTACACAACCCCCAGGATGGATCTGGCTGAAATTTGGCACAATAATTCCTCTTTGGAGGAAGGAGACAGGATTAACATTGGTTAAGAAAGTGAAATATTTAGGGGTTAATATGACTGCTAAGAATGTGAACTTATTTAAAGACAACTATGAAAAATGTTGGACTGAAGTGAAAAAGGACCTAGAAATATGGTCAAATTTGAAGTTATCACTGTTAGGACGAATTGCTGTGATAAAAATGAACGTATTGCCAAGGATGCTGTTTTTGTTTCAAACATTGGAAATTTTGGACAAAATGGACTGTTTCAAGAAGTGGCAGAGAGATATTTCTAGATTTGTCTGGCAGGGCAAGAAGCCTTGAATAAAATTTAAGATATTAACTGATGCTAAAGAAAGAGGTGGATTTGCCCTGCCAGACCTTAAACTTTATTATGAATCAGCCGCCTTTTGCTGGCTGAGAGAATGGCTGCTTCTTGAAAATACTGATGTGTTGGATTTGGAAGGTTTTAACAACGTATTTGGTTGGCATGCATATCTGTGGTATGATAAGGTTAAAGCACATAAAGCGTTTAAAAACCATATTGTCAGAAAAGCATTGTTTAATGTCTGGATAAGATATAAGGACTTGCTAGAAAATAAAACCCCAAGATGGTTGTCACCAATGGAAGCAAAGGCTCAGAAAAAACTCAATATGGAGGCCAAATGGCCGAAGTATTGGGAAATTCTGGAACAAGAGGGAGACAGATTAAAACTGCAGAGTTTTGAAAAATTAAAAAATAGAGTGCGAGACTGGCTCCATTATTATCAAATAATGGAGGCATATAATTTGGACAAAAAACTAGGCTTCCAGGTGGAAAAATCAAAATTGGAAACAGAATTGTTAGCTCCCAAAGTTAAGAATTTGTCAAGAATGTATAACTTGCTGTTGAAATGGAATATGCAGGATGAAACGGTGAAATCTGCTATGATTAAATGGGCACAAGATGTTGGACACAACATTATGATGGCTGACTGGGAACAGTTATGGACCACAGGTATGAAGTTTACGGCATGTAATGCCTTAAAAGAGAATCTAATGAAAATGATCTACAGGTGGTATATAACACCAGTAAAGCTTGCAAAAACTTATCATTTGCCCGATAATAAATGTTGGAAATGTAATGAGACTGAAGGCACATTCTTTCACCTTTGGTGGACATGCCCAAGGATTAAGACTTTCTGGGAGATGATTTATAATGAAATGAAAAGGTATTTAAATATACCTTCTTGAAGAAACCAGAGGCCTTTCTCCTGGGCATGGTCGGCCAATTGGTGCCAAAGAAGGATAGAACTTTCTTTATGTATGCTACAACAGCAGCAAGAATACTCATCGCAAAGCATTGGAAGACACAAGATTTACCCACCCGGGAAGAATGGCAGATGAAGTTGATGGACTACATGGAACTGGCGGAAATGACTGGCAGAATCCGAGACCAGGGAGAAGAGTCGGTGGAAGAAGATTGGAAAAAATTTAAAGTTTATTTACAGAAATACTGTAAAATTAATGAATGTTAGAAGGATGCTGGAATGAAGTTACATGGCTTTAGCAGAAATGTTATAAAGAATTAAGTAAAAATAGATTGTTAATGGGTCAAAGTGGAAAATTTAAGGTTAGATTGGGTTAAGATAAATTATAGAATAAAAATTGAGTAAGATGGAAAGGATTTGCTGAAACAGCTAATTGAATTAGAATACAAAAAAGGGAGGTGTGAGGAGGTCGATGAAACAAGTAAATGAAAGATAAAGATATGGAAATATTGGATGTGTTTTTAACTGCTTTTGGTTTTTTTCTGTTTTACTGTATTGTTTTTTGTTTGTTTTTTCTTTCCTATGTATTGTAAGGAATTGATTTGTTCTATTTAATTTTTCATTTTTTCTTTCTTCTTTTTTCTGTAATCTTTAAACCTTTAATAAATATTATTTAAATAATAATAATAATAATAAAACATTTCCCTACACAACCCCCAGGATGGATCTGGCTGAAATTTGGCACAATAATTCCTCTTTGGAGGATGGGGGGGTTGCCTGCAAATTTAATCCATCTACATGGGGGGGGGCGAGTTGTAGCTATTTTTAGATTTCCCATTATGGCAAGGAAAGAGAGTTTCCTATTTAACAGATCAGTTTAGGACCAGAATAAAGGAACAAACTGGAATGTTACACAATGGATCCAAAGCTTTCAATATGGTGCAGGTGCTGATAGGAGGCAAATCAGTAGTCACTGCACGCCCCTAGCATTCAGAACAGATATTCCCTACTTGCAGTCTGAAGAGTCTAGAGTCTATTTTGCCACTCATCTTTCTTGCACTTCATTTCCCTGCATGCTTAAACCAGGCATGACATATACCCCTCTTCTGCTACTTTTTTTATTCTGCAGTTTCATCACAATTAAAGAGAGAAAATATTTGTATAGCTTCAAGGTGTGTCCAGAGACAAAAACCCATTAATGTATTTGAAGTGTGCTTTGATAAGACCATAGTGTGATGTTAACAAAACATTATTGTCTGTGTACAAGACAAACAATGGCCTATTTGCCAATCCTCCACAAAGGCTCTTCAACTTGAGCAGAGATACATGGACATGGGAGCTTGCCAGAAAAGTTAATATTAGTTGGCTACATTTACTCAGGGTGTGGGTGGGGTGAGAGAGGGAATCTTCCACTGGCGTATTCCATAGACACAATATACATAGAAAGAAGATCCACTACATAAAATGGCACTGATCATCTTTTCATCTTAACTGGAGAAAGGATGCCGAATGAAATTGATATCCCTGAACTGAAATGTAATTATGATAAGGACATAAGAGGAAATATGTGCTATCAGGCCAAAGTCCAGTGTCCAGTTCTCACAGTGGCCAACCAGATGCCAACATGAAGCCTGCAAGCGGGAACTGAGTGCAACCACACTCTCCCTACTTGCAGTTCCCAGGAACTGGTATTCAAAAGTGCACTGCCTCCAACAATGGACGTAGCCATCAGGGCTAGTAGCCATTGATAGTCTTACCCTCTGTTATAATGAGGGCTGTTTTAATGAATCAAATCACTTTTCTGACCATTCAGAATCATTAGATGTTGAATTTTTGGAGCAGAGAAAGAATCTACAAGTAACAGAGCCCTTTCCCGGGCCGGTTACAAAAGCATGGATGGTAGCATGGTGAGGATAGCTTGCATGGCGCCACCATCCCCACGCCCATACTGGATTTGTATGAACATCCCACCAGACAATGCCCTTGCTGTGAAAATAGGGAGGGGTTGCAAGCCTGCCCTTATTTTCATTTGCAAAAATGTTGGAGGGTATTCTGTGGCTCACACACATCTATCAGCATTGCAGGGGGTGATCACAAAATACCTGCATCATGTCATCTGTATTGTTTCTCCTCTCCCTGGATTCAGAAGTACAGTATATAGGAGAGTTGGTACAAATGTTTATGGTTTCCTTGTGCACAAAACATCTGAAGAACTTCAGTGGAAGCCCAAATAATTTCTTGGGGAGTTTGACATATTCCTAAAAACACAACATTTTTTTTTAAAAAAAGGACTTGGACTAAAGCACTAAAGCTAAATTCAGATTTGGGCTGAAGCACTGAAGCTAAGAGAATAAAGAAATTCATTGGCCTTCATGTCCACCTCTGAATTCAACATGCCTTAAGCTACCATTGAATCCTCCTCTAAGATTGAGGCAACCACCTCTTGCCAGCAGACTTAATGTCAGCAGTGATTATGATTTCAAATGGAAATGGTCTGGAACATCAACCTCCAGCCACTGACCCAGAGGCCAGAGCAGCATTTCCAGCCTTCCTTTGCCCTGGTCTCTCTGGTCGAGTTGCCAGAGACATGAAAGAAAATGACACTCAGCATTAAGCAGCAAAACAGCCATCGCTCCTTGCACAACCTATTCAAGCAGAAAATGAGATATAAGGCAGTTGGCGTCCTGCGTGTGCCAGGGAGAACAGTGTGGGTAAGGGAGGGGGGAATCCCATTCTACAAATTACTAAGAGCATTTTCTTGAATGACTTTAAAAGCTTCTCTTGGGTTAGAATCATAGAATTACAGAGTTGGAAAGAACCTTGAAGGCAGCCTAGTCCAGCCCTGATGACCAAGGCTGTGTTTTCTCATCTATATTATTGATATTTTAACAATGCATAAAAAGAAGAAAACAGACAGGCATAAAGTGTAAAATAAAGTAGACAAATATAAAATAAAATGAACATTGGGGATCTGAATAATCATATATCCTAAATTTTTCTAATTCTTCAACACCCAATAAATAGAGAAGCTGACACATTTTTCCCTGTCTATTGCAGTCAGTAAGACATACAGCACAGCCAAATGGATGAATTAATAATGGGTATTCTTTTGTAAAGATAGGTAATACAAATTATGGAAAAGATTACCTTCATATGTATTCATACCATTGTACATGGACTGTTGCTAGGCATTTTTGTCTAGTTCCCCCATTTTGTTGATTTTTATTAAATGTTCATTGTGTTTATAACTGCTTCCTTAAGTTCGTGTGTTGTACAGTGGTACCTCAGGTTAAGAACTTAATTCGTTCCAGAGGTCCGTTCTTAACCTGAAACTGTTCTTAACCTGAGACACCACTTTAGCTAATGGGGCCTCCCACTGCTGCCGCACCGCTGGAGCACATTTCTGTTCTCAACCTAAAGCAAAGTTCTTAACCCGAGGTATTATTTCTGGGTTAGCAGAGTCTGTAATCTGAAGCGTCTGTAACCTGAAGTGTATGTAACCCGAGGTATCACTGTATTTGGTTTCTTTGGTTAAGGATCTCTCCTTTTACAGGTGGAGGCCAGCTGGATTTAAGTGCCCAAGGATCAGACCAAAGTGAAGTCTGCTGGCTCAGTCTAATCCACCTCTGGGGTGGAGCCAGCCAAGTGGCCTGCCAGTGATTGGCCAGTTAGTGGGCAGGCTACAAGCCATTTCCCAGGCCAGCACAAAACCCACTGTAGGGTTGCGCCAGCCTGTGAAAAAAAACCCAATATCGTGCGCCTCACCAGATCATGGTGGGTTCGAGAGGCACTGTCCCACAAAGGTTCCTGACCATCTAAGGTAAGTGTGCTTCCTTAAGTTATTGTGTTGCTTTTGGTTTCTTTCGTTAACTATTTCTCCTTTTACTTTTATCCATGGTTTGGTAGAAAATATTCATTGTGTGTGTGTGCGCGCGCGCATGCGCGCATGCACATATTAAAGTCTTAAAACAAAATGTTTCATTTTGTTGAAGAAGGCAGAAGCCACAATGTTTTACTCTAAGACTTCAATAACTATGTTACGTTAGTCACTATAATAAGCATATAGTCTTAGGATGCAATCTAACCCCAGTTAGATTGGGAATAAGTGCTGCAGAATTTGATAGGATTTACTTCTTTTCTGACTAGATATTGTTAAGATTGTGCTGATATATATCCACTATAAAGAAATGTGACAAATTATAACTGCACAATGTGCTGTCTCTTTCCTTCTGGAACTTCAGGGTGATGACTTGCAAAATTGCCAGTGCTGCTGGCTTCTGGGTACATCTAAGTGCAGCACTGTGGTATCTGACATAGAAAGCTACAGACCTATGATTTATATAAAAAAATTTATAAAACTTCAAGTGGATTTCCTCTTCTCAAGAAATTGAGATCCTCAAAGTGATGCTATTTTCTTATGGGTAGTTTAGGGTTTTGCTTCCCAAAATGTCAGCTTTCATCTTTATTTTATTTTTTTCTACTGGTGAGGAATGGAAGCCACAAAATTGTGGAGCCACGTCTAGAATATGAAAGACACACTGTGAGCTGACGTCTTTGAAGTCTCAGAGAGGATATAAACACCACATAATTAAGAAGCTACAAATGCAGTGGGATCTGGGAGATCAGCATTCTACATTTTAAATATATATGTTCTTCAGATCTCATCTAATGTTCATAGAAGAGGAGTGGGGAATTTATTTTTTATTTATTTTTTGTCTTGTGGGCAGGCAAACTATTCATTTTGAATTTCCCAGTAAGCCCTACCAACAACAAATGGTCTGGTTTCAGACAGCCTGGCATTAGTTATCCATGTTCTGGTAACCTCTTAATTAGATGACCGCAATGTGTCATATGTGGCGCTGCCTTTCAAAATGCTCCAGGAATTTACACTAGTTCAAAACACAACAGCTAAAAGATTGCCAATAAGGAATGGTCAGTATGAGCATATTCCACTGGTGCTTTGCCAGCTGTACTGCCTCCTGTTCTGTTTCTGCTCCCTTTGCCACAGAGATATAGATCACATAGTCCTTCAGAGGTGGTTGGACTACAGCATCCATCACTCCTGATTATTGGTTTTATGGGAGTTGGAGGACAATGACATCTGGAGGGCCACAAGATCCCCATCCCTCCTTGCAGCTTTGGACCAGGTAACATTAAGGATCACCTTATGCAACTAGACCCAGAGGTCTTCATTGGAGGCCCTTCTCCAAGTGCTCCTGCCAAGTGCGATGTGGTGAGTGGCCCCTGTGGAAAGGGCCATTCTAATTGTGTCTCCCTAACTTCAGAGTGCCCTCCCCAGAGCTGCTACCCTCTTTGATATTTTCACAGCACCAGATGAAGATCTTTTTTTAAAAAGAAAACAATCTTCCAGACCTTTAATTTATTGCTCAGTTTAAACTCGTATTTTGGATTTCAGATATTTTGGACTTCAGATATTTTGTATTCTTCGTATTTTTAGCTGTTCTGAGAACCAGGCTAAAGAATGGGATATAACACACAAAATAAATAGGCAAACAATGTGGACCTCGTGTGTCTGTGTCCTTTGTACACAAAAGCATATGTATACTTTCCCGTCATATGCACATATAAAGAAGACATATAAATTGAAAGGTCCAGGGATTTAATTTTTCTTGGAAGCCATACCTTCTTGCTTAAACTTAGGCTTCCTTATCCCCAATATGGGTCATCTTGTATGTTACAGAGGGGCAAGAAAGATACAAGTCATGGCTCATCACAAAATATCCATACAAGAAGCAGCAGCTATAGTCAATCTCTGCTTCCTTACAAGTGCATCTATATCAGGGATGGGGAACCTGTGACCCAGCAGCAGTTATGGGAATCCAACCGCATCAGCATATCCAAATGTTTAGGCATGTAGTGTAGTCCCACAACATTAGGAGGGTCACAAGTTCTCCTCCTAGTTCTATGTGATATACAGCTTCCTAAGCACCTACATTTGCACTGTACTGTATATTTTTATGTAAAACCTTCAAGAACAGTGCAGTGCCAAAATCTCACCCCACCACCTCCCAGTTATTGAAAGTCTTTTTTCCTTCTTGCAGAGGCTTCTACATTTCTGCATCATTTTCATGGAACTTTAGAAACCCCTTATCATTTCTGCGAGTGTTGTGTTTTGAGTGTGGTGTTTTGAACTTACTTATCATGTTGAGATGACCAAGGTCGATGTGGGTGTTTTTTCTCTCCATTAAACATTTCCCCAGTGTTTTGCAGCATCCCCAACTGCCTGTGCTTCCTTGAAGTGTGGGCATCTGGGGAGACTGCAGAATGCAGACTACTGGTAAGATGATTTATAAAATTAAAGGAAAGATATGCACAATCTTCAACCACATCAAAAGCAATATATGCATGGCAAAAAAAAACCATGCACCCCTACCATGAGAATTTGACAAAAATTGTCTCTTTTGACAATTGTCTCTTTTGACATTTTCAAATGCAATTCACTTTTTCGTTATTTAATTGAGAATTGATGTGAGGGTGGGGTTTTTTTGAACAACGCTACTTCTAGAGTGGGTGGCACTGTGGGTTAAACCACAGAGCCTAGGACTTCCAATCAGAAGGTCAGCAGTTCGAATCCCTGTGACAGGGTGAGCTCCCGTTGCTCGGTCACCACTCCTGCCAACCTAGCAGTTCGAAAGCATGAAGTGGAAGTAGATAAATAGGTACCGCTCCGGCGGGAAGGTAAACTGCATTTCCGTGCGCTACTCTGGTTCACCAGAAGTGGCTTAGTCATGCTGGCCACATGACCCAGAAGCTGTACGCCGGCTCCCTCGGCCAATAAAGTGAGATGAGCATCACAACCCCAGAGTCGTCCGCGACTGGACCTAACAGTCAGGGGTTCCTTTACCCTTTACCTTTACTTCTAGAGCAGGAATGGGCAACCTGTGACCCTCCAGATGTTTTGCATTATAACTCCCTTGAGTCATGGTCATTGGCCTTGGGTTGATGGGAGTTGGGCTGCAACAACATCAGGAGGCCCACAATTTGCCCATTCTAGAGCCAAATGGAAATACCCACTTCACAATTCCAAAGCCCTGTTCTCAGGCCATGAAATGGAAAGAGCTATTCTGGTGGTTTTCAGTGGGGCTTGTGATGAGAGAAACTCACTGCAGCTTCTCACAGTTGCAATTGGCTGACAGCCACCATTATTTTTCCCCAGAATGCCACATTCTGAAGGGAAGTCAAGGGGGGGGAAGATGGCCGCCACCCAAATACAGCATCTGTCACTCAAGCAAAATAAATGTCCCTTTCCAGAAGATTCTGTTCAGATACAAAATGCAAGAAAGCAGTATGTTTTCTTGTTGGGCTATTAATAGCATAACTTTAAAAAATGGCAATGAGTTCTACAAATAACTGAAAACTACCGAATCAATGAGCCAGATTAAGTGATTCCAAGAATGACTTGTACGTATTTCTTTGCTCCTATATACTGTATTAGCATATATGTTATACGCAAGGGACTTTGCCTTACATAACAATATATCAGCCATACACTGCTGTGAAGGAAACAGGTCATTCAAATGAACTCTGTACAGGAAGAAACTTCACCCACTCACAGAGTCACATTACCCAGAAGGACTCCTTTGTGGGTAATAAAATAGGTTTGCTGCAGTTCCTGTGGTGTCCTGCTTTAAAAATCACCATTAGGAAAATTGGCTGTAGCCTGCACAGGCTTGAAAATGAAGAACATCTGCAGTGCTCTTTAGGACTGGAGATCAAAATTTGCAACTAAGTCTGTACTTGTCTTAGAGCTTTCCAAGGTAGTCAGTGGAAATGCTTGAAGGCTTGAATGCTATTGGAAAACTCACTGGATATCACATCAGAGCAACGAATCGAAGTCAGTGGTAGACAACATGGTGCTCTCCGGAAGTTGTTCAACTGTAACACCCATTATTCCTCATCATTGGCCATGCTGGCTGGGACTTGGAATTGTAGGTCAACAACATCTGGAAGGGACTGCATTGGCAATCCCTAATCTAAACACTCACTGAGCTGGATTGAATGATGTGAATTCCATTTACTCTGTTGGGTATAGGTGGACGAGGGGAGAGGGAGAGAGTGTGCTTTACTTTCTTATCACTCCACATGACTGGTCCACATCCACTGGCCATGCATATGCGGTGGGATATGGGTGGGTGTGGTAACATTCCAGTAGTGAAAGCTAGATTTTTCCCTTTTTCATGTCTTTTCAGACTTTATTTATTTGGACAATTTATATACCATACATATATATGGTGGTGTATCTAAGCAATTTACAACATATCTCAGAACAAGCTAAATAAAATCAAACACAAAAGAAGACCTGGAAAAATTCCACATTATGGTCCCATTTACAGTGCCCCCACTCACGGGAGCAAGGCCCAATGTAGGAAGGTGAACAAACTAGAAAAGGCAAAAATGCTTGCAGAAATGGGCCTATGAGGTAAAATTGCTTACAAAAATGTGTATATTAACAGAAATCAGACTCAAATGCTGATGAATTTTCATGGTTGTGCAAGCAGATATAGTAATGTGGAGAACTGAGTTTAAGATTAAGGAAAGGAAAAATGGAGAGAAACTAAAATTGACAGATCTTGCCTCTCCGAAAACAAAGGTGAAGAAATGTTCAACCCAGGAAAGCCTGAGCAGTCAGATACATGTCAATTTACCCAGTGGAACCAAAGGCTCCTAAATCCAAGCACGTCTTTTCAAAGAGATTGTGGAATTGGCTTAAAGATGCAAATGCCTTAGAAGTTCAAATGTTATTGACTGCTTTCTGCATACATCAATTTTTTTGTAACCAATTTTGGATATTTTGATGGAGAGCAGTTCAAAGTATATTTCAGCTGTGATGCGCACTGTGGCTCTATATTGTCTCACTGAACTGATTAAGCCTCTCCATCTTTGATTGGTAGCTTCCATGTTCTAAAACGGCATGGTAAGCATCAAAAGAAGTGAGTGTTTGCAAAACTAAAGCAGCAAAGCTTTTTCTTCTTGAAACAGTCCACTTTCCTTATTCACATCTACCTCCACCTCCCACACACATTTTAGGGGCTCAGGTAGCATAAATAATGAAATATTAATCATTAAAAAGTGTTGTTAGAAGACCCCCATTCCCTTCACAGAGCTACAATTTCCAGAATGTCCTGGGGAAAGGGACTGACTGTTAAACTACTCCAGGAACTGTAAGCTCTGTAAGGGCAATGGGGACACCTATCACCTAACACCTATCAGCAGCCTTAACAAAGTACAACTCCCAGGATTCCTTGAGGGAAGCCATGGCTATTTAAAGTGGTAAAAATACTCCTTTAAAGCTATAGTATAGGATGTGGGTGGTGCTGTGGTCTAAAGCACTGAGCCTCTTGGGCTTGCCAATCAGAAGGTTGGTGGTTCTAATCCCCACGACGGAATGAGCTCCCATTGCTCCGTCCCAGCTCCTGCCAACCTAGCAGTTCGAAAGCACACCAGTGCAAGTAGATAAATAGGTACCATTGTGGCGGGAAAGTAAACGGCATTACTGTGTGCTCTGGCTTCTGTCACAGTGTTCCATTGCTCCAGAAGCAGTTTAGTCATGCTGGCCACATGACCTGGAAAGCTGTCTGTGGACAAACACCAGCTCCCTCGGCCTGAAAGCGAGATGAGCGACACAACCCCATTGTCGCCTTTGACTGGACTTAACCATCCAGGGACGCTGGTGGCGCTGTGGGTTAAATCACAGGGCCTAGGACTTGCAGATCAGAAGATCGGCAGTTCGAATCCCTGCAATGGGGTGAGCTCCCGTTGCTTGGTCCCCGCTCCTGCCAACCTAGGAGTTCGAAAGCACGTCAAAGTGCAAGTAGATAAATAGGTACCACTCCAGCGGGAAGGTAAACGTGTACTGCTCTGCCAGAAGTGGCTTAGTCATGCTGGCCACATGACCCAGAAGCTGTACGCTGGCTCCCTCGGCCAATGGAGCGAGATGAGCGTCACAACCCCAGAGTCGGTCACGACTGGACCTAATGGTCAGGGGTCCCTTTACCTTTACCTTTAACCATCCAGGGGCCCTTTATCTTTTACCTTTACAGATGGGGTCTTAGTCCCAAGGTCATCCAATGAAGTTGAAGGTTGGGAGATTCAAGACAAGCAAAAGGAAGGGCTTATTCACATCAGACACAAAATTAAACGATGGAATTTACTGCCACAAATTATAGAGATGGCCACCAACTTCAATGTCTTTAGAAGGGAATTCAATAAATTCATGGAGGATAAGTCTACTATTCATGATGACTAGATCAAGTATCAGAGCCATCATTCCTCTCGATATCTGTTGTTGGGGATCATCAGCAGGCGAGTGCTTTTTCCATTCATGTCCTTCTTGTGGGCTTCCCATAGGGATCTAGAACTAATGTGGGAAACAGGATGCTTAGCTAGCCATGCCTTTAGTCTGATCCAGCAGGCGTGCTCTTTATGTACATGAAACATTTTATACAATAGATGATGAATCTAAAACTTCATTGGGCAAATTCCCTTTCCTTCATACGGTCTCAAAATCAACTTTTATACTCAGTCTTCCTTTTTTTAAATATTACAATGGTGTAATGCATTGCCATGACCTTTTCAGTATATCATCCGTTGATTGGGCAGCCATTTCACTGTTTCTTATGTTAATCCCAGAGCCCCACTGGGAACATACAAAATGGCAAAGATATTTCAAAAGCTTAAGATTAAAATGCCGCAACAGTGCTTCGGATGTTAAAAGTGGCAGCGCTTTTATTGGTTCCAATTAAAAATAAGAACTGTGGAAGAGGCAGGTGCCTCGTGTCATAATGATCCCACAATATAATATCGGTTTTCTTTATGTTTTTTTAAAAAAGATTTATGCATAAAAAAGCACAGAGTATCCGTATTTCCATTGACCTTCATGGGGTTTGTTGCTTCTCAGCACATTAGGAAACCAATCCATCGATCACGGGTGGCAGGAAGCTTCAAATGAATGTGTCACCAATGTTACGGAAGCAAATGTGTATTAACTGCACACTTATTGCAAAGGAAACATTTAGAGGGTGTCAATGGTTCTATGATCATGCATAATACTCCAGGTGTTTAAAAAAAATACTGACATACTGCTCTCCAGGGAAGGATTGTATAAGGAAGTAGAAAATGTCAAATAAATGTATTCAATGAACTATCATGAAACAAATGGGGCAGGGGCTGCTCATTCTTGCTACAACTCTCATCATGCAATAATACCCTGGGAGTTTTACTACTGATAATGGGAGCTGCCCTGTTAGCTCCAAGGTAATTTGGCCTGAGGATTTGCAAAGCCACATCCTCCAGCATGACTATAAGGACATGTTTGCAGTTTGACGATTTTTATCTGTGGCTCCATCAGGGCCCCACTTAGCAGAAGGAGTGCTAAGTGCAGGGGTGCCTTATCACATTTTATTTTTCAATTAAATTTCAATACTTTATTATTCTACATCCATCACAAATACGATTAGATCAAATATGTCTTTGAAAAACAAAACATGAAGATGATATAATATAATAATCCAGAAATTTGGGGCATATTAAATTTATCGCTCTTTGAAGTAAGTGGAATTCTACATATTGCCATTTTGAAAGCGGTCCCTTGTAAAGACCAGAGTCTAAAATTACTTCACAGAGGACTTAAAAGTAGCCTTAAAAGATAAGACGTTTCCTGCCTTCAGGCTTACAATCTAAAAGACACAGCACAAAAGGAAAAGGGATTGGGAAAGAGGGAGGGAGGGAGGGAGGAGAGGGGGTGTGGCATGGGGAGAGAAGGAGGGGAGAGAAGGAGGGAGGGAGGGAGGAGAGAGGGAAAGTCTTGAGGGCCAAACAGAGAGGTCTGAAGTTCCTCACCACGATATAGATAGTATTATTAATCAGAGAATTTCAAAAAATTTCCACCCATCAAATGAAAATTCAGATGCAAAGAGGGTAGGGAAGTGTTCTATAACATTTTTTTTCCAGGGAACGGAAGCAACATAAAAAGAATGAAAGAAACCTTTGGGTCCTGCCAAGTAGGCATAGCTCCCAGTGAATGTCTGTTCATTTCCATGACTTGTAAATATCACCTGAAAGTATACTGAAATGAAGATCACAGGGTTTTTAGACAGCTCCTCAAGAATACAAAGAATGGGTGAGGTGGGTGAAGCCACGGAGGCCAGCCCTATTCTTTGCTGCCAATGTATCCTGCAGCCTTATGCACATTGGACACACATGAGAATGTGAGTTTATGAAGAGGTCTTCCATGTATGAGTAAGGAATCTCCATGTGTGCAGGACCTCTGTGATTGTATGTTGATATGCATATAGACACTTCTCCAGGGCACCAAACAAGTGTAGGGTCACTGGGCATGACCCTTTCCCTTTAGTAAGGGGATTCTGTTGCCTGAACACTGCTTAGATATCCTGGAAGCTTGCACCCTTGTAAGGAGGGATTAACTTGCCTCCTGTTACATAGAGGGTGGGTTGCCATATGTAGGGGATTTCCCGGACCCAGCCAGTTTCTGGGGGCCAGCATTTTGGTTTGGGGGGGTTCTTTTTTATTTTTATGCTTTTAATTATGTTTTTGTGGGGCATACACATGCTCAGAAGGCACTGTGCCCCGGAACAGGAAGCAGGTACCAGGTGGCCTGGAGCCGGCTGCCAGGGGTCGCGCTAGGTTCGGTATTGTTCCTGGCTGCCATCAGGCCTTGCACAGCCTTCCCAGGGCCATGCTATGCCCTGTGTCATTCCCAGTGGTCGCCTGGTCTTACATGACCTTTCCGGGGCCACTCAGCTTCCCATTGTGAGCAGGAGGCTGAAGACAGCAAAAGTAAGAGAGGGGAGGAGTAGGCGTGTGAGGAAGGGGTTAGCAGCAAGGAGGGGGTGAGCAAGGGAGATGTGGCGGGCGGGGATACCCCAATGGGGGCACTGTCTTGGTTTTTGTTCCCCAGAATATGGCAACCCCTTTTTTAGGAAATTGCTACAAGCTGTCCTAGATCCTCTTGTACAAATTCCAGGGAGCCAACAAAACCTGGGCCTGGGGGTATTGTAGAAGTCCTGCTTTTCCATTCCAGCTAGCATTGGGTTGCTTTGAATCAAGTGATTAGTGACATAGGAATTTTATGCATTGAATTTCCTTTAGCAGATTAGAAGAGCTAATGTTTTGCACGTAGAAGATCCCAGATTATATATCTGAGATTTGTGCTGTGGGAACTCATGAGCTAAGTAGGTCTGGGTGATGAGCTAAGTAGGTCTTGGGGCCCTGAAGGAACAACTGCCAGTCAGTGTAGGCCATGGGTAGCCAACATGGTACCCTGCATATGTTGTGGACTCCAGCTTCCATCAGTCCTACCCAGCATGGCCAGTTGTCAGGGATTGTGGGAGTTGTAGTCCAAAGTATCTGGAATGTACCACACTGGATATCTCTGGTGTAGATAACACTGATGCAGATGGACCAATGACCTGAATACATGATAAGGCAACTTCAGATGCTCAAGGCCCATGGAATGGCAACTCTCCACATTCAACTTTTAAACAAACTTGCTGAATTCAATAATTCACATTTTTTCATTTTGTAATAGAGATTAAGTGCATTTTCATCAGGAACATTTTAAAACATGTTTCACTTTTCACAATATTAATGTTGACAGTGCTCCTTTATCAGTGTTTTAATTAACAACAGGTAAGGGAGCCCCAGCGAGGATGACATGCTGCTACTTCTCCTTGATTTAATGTCTGCTCTGGAGACTTTGCCTGCAACTCAGAGCTCAAATTGTCTTATCTTGTACATTTCTGCCTAGCATTGCTGCCTCATGTAATTGTCATTTTCACCGTCTGAAATATTTAAAAACACAGCACTGCTGCAGAACAACTGTCTGTTCTTGAGAGGCACATGGGAAGCTGGATGCTTTTGATCAAAGACAAGATCCTAACTTGAAAGGAACACTTCACTGGCAAATACATTATACAGGGTTTTCTGGGTGTGTGGGTGTGGGTGTGTGTTGTAAAGGAATGGGGCTATCTTGATTTTAAATACAGTGAAATTTGCATTGTGGCTGTTGTCCATATTTTCAGACCTTAGGAAAACAGAGAAGAAAGAGCTCAAAAAGTCAATGAGTTCTAAATTATCCATTTGGACTATTGCATAAATTGCTGGGGGAGTTCATGAGACACCATATATGGAAGCCTCCATATACCTGTAGTGTCCTTCATATGAAGTCTCCAGGTATATGAACGGCTATTCAATTCTTTCCTTCCCATATCTCCTGCATAGGATAAGCTGACCGCCATGCAATGCAAACACACATTACTCTCTCCTTTTCCAGCTTAAGTAAACTCAAAGGGTATGACCCTGTTTAGCTGGCCATAGACATGGTGGGTTCATCTGCCCCTTGTCTTATTGCATGTTGAAGGGAAACAATATCCAGCTGGATCCAGGAAGTAATACAATCATCTTTGTGAGGGCATGATGTCACCCTTATTAAAGAAGATGGTCACATGGCTACTCATGAAGAAACCTTATTTGAACCCAGAAGATCTGAATAACTATTGAATAATGCTAAATACTCCCTGCTTGGTCAAGATAAGCATCACTTAAGCAAGAGGTTCCCAGACAAGTTCAGGCACCCTTTGATGAGACTGTTTTTCTGCATTCATTTCAGCTGTGGTTTTGGCACACAAACTGTGTGGGTCCCTCTGTGAGATAACCTCTGTCAGGAGAGAGAAAGGAGGGATGACAGCCTTTTGATTCTTGGCAACTTTTGATACCATCTAGCATGGTACCTTTTTGGAAAGGCTGTTTGAATTGAGTCTGAAGCATGGGACTTCATGGCAGTCTTTCCGTATGTAGTTGAATGGCCATTTCCATGATTAGACTGTGCTGCAGAATTTCTGTGCAATCCCATGGCAATTATGTTTTGGGGTCCTGCAAAGTTCTGTGCTTTTTCATACCTGAAACTGCTGAGTGAAGTCATCCAGTGAATCTGAGGACCCATCTGCATTATACACTTATAAGCAGTATCATACAATTTGCTTCCATCAAAGAATCCTGGGAAATGTAGTTTGTTAAGGGGGGTGAGAGTTGTTAGGAGACTCCTATTCCACACATAGAGCTACTGATCTGAGAATGCTTTAAGTCAATCCCTCTTTCCAGGGAACCTTGGGAATTGCAACTTTGTGGGAAACCTCAGGTCAGGTCAGGCGACAGACTGTGGACACCCAAACCTCACTTTCTGGCATTCTAACCCCTCCCTCAATTCACACCCCTCCCCCCAGGCCACCCCCCCTTACTGTCCTTACTTCATACCGTAATACATATACACACACCTGGTTGGAATGTGTCATTGAACTTCAATAATGCCTCCTGTTTGTCTAGTTGGAGGCTAGAAAGTGAGTGTGTGTACAAAGGTAGATTATACATTTGTTGCTCTGCCCACTTTTTGCCTGGGCCCACCCATCACTGATCTGTGGCTCTTGGAAGGTTACTGGGAAGGGAATGTGGTCCTCAGGCTGCACACCCCGATATGTTTTACTTTTTATGCAGTTTGAATCTAATTTTGTATATTGCCTAGTGAGCTTGTTGCATGAAGTGACTGAGAAATGCAAATGATAAACAAATATATATCCCTCAATCTTTATTATAAGTCATTAATGGCACTGCTGCATCCATAGACCTGCGCATCTCTCTTTGAAATGCTATGCCTCTTGTTGTCTGGTTTTGATACTGAGATAAGAGCCTCTCATCTTCTCAAGTGCTGTTGCCTCAGTGACATAGCAATCGACTCTATGGAATGGGAAAGTTAAAAATATGCATGAAAGCAGTATTGGGCCTCATTTCTATAACTGTCTCACCAGTTACACGCACATGATTTTGAGCATTCATGAAGAATTCAATGTCTGACATTCATTCAAACTCCCAGAATATATTTTTTAAAAGGAAGAGAAACTGCTGAGACAACTTAAACATGCAGCAGAATGAAGTGGGAGAGTCATGAGGGGGCAAAATGGAGTGTTGCAATTGAGACTTCAGTCCAACGTTGGAGGCTAAGGGACTCCTCTTAGAAACATAGAATTGCAGAGTTGGAAGAGCCCCTGAGGGTCATCTAGTCCAACCCCCTGAAATAGGTAATCTCAACTAAAGCATCCATGACATATAGCCATGCAATATCTGCTTAAAAACCTTCAATGCAAGAGATTCCACAACCTTCCAAGGAAGTCCATTTCACTGTTGAACAGCTCTTCCCATCAGAAAGGTATTCCTGATATTTAGTAGGCATCTCATTTCTTATATATGGTTACTCATAAGTAAGGACATCAGAGAATTCCAAAGAAAACAGGAACAGGAGTGGAAATTGCTAATGTTCACTGATTCGTTCCATGTCTGGAATGGAAATTAATCTAGTGAATACAATCTGCATTTGCTGCTGCTGTTACTTTGAGTCCTCAAAGAAGATGTAATTGATTACAAACGCCATTTGCATTGTGTTTCCTTTGCATTGAAATTAATGGGATGGAATAATGAAATGCCAATATAATTTATGCCAATTATTACATAAATAATGTAAGTTATATACTTTGACCACAGTGGGCAGTGAGATGAATAAAATAGTTTTTTGGCAGAAGACGAACTGTGGAAGAACGGAAACAGTGCTGCATGCATCAAATACAGGGTTGAATGAAAAACAATGTTTTCCTGCATTCATACTGATGAGTAATTGTATGTGAGAAGACAATGAACAGGGTCCTGGCTCAGCACACATCTAAAACCACCATCTTCCCCTACTTCACCTCCCGTAAACCACCATCCCCCAATAAAACCCTTTCTATGGCAAGAAAAGAGGGAGTCTGTGATGGCAAAGGCAGGCATTTCAGATTCCCAGTGAAATGGTACTTTCCTGCTGAGGAGGGCAGAGGAACTAAATGCTCCGGTGTTCCTGATGAGAATGTGATGTAGATTGCATCTCCTTCCACCAGGGGAGTTCTCTGCTTCCACCTTTGCTACTAGCACCTTCCCCTGGTCCTCCTGCGGTGTACTTGGAGGTCCCAACTATTGATAGTGCAACAGCAAATATCAATCCATGTGCAACCTAAGGACTCTTTCTATTGGTGCTAAAATTAACTAGCCAAGAGGGAATGGGTGGAGTTGTTTAGCAAGCAGGCAGAGTGGCATGGTATTTACAAGAGTGGCATGCGCCCTGATTGACTGTGTAGTTCTGAATGAGATTTTTTTCTGTATGTTTGAATGTATGTCTCTGCTATGTGCAAGGCCTGAAGTAAGAGAGACAAAACCTCTATGCTCCTTTCTCCTCAAATAATATGCTGTTTTCCATCTGGTTTCCTTAGTTAAGTGCTGCCAGGATTCCTTTTCTCTCTGGACTCCGTCTATGTTACGTTAACACTGGAAAGGAGAGGAAGGCAATTAAGGTGGCTTTTGAAGTGCCTGTGAATGTTTTGTGTGTGCTCATTTGGATCAATTTCCTTCTGATAGCAAAGCCTTTTGGGGGATATAAATGGATGTGCAAGCATCCCTCACTGCCGTCATATCCTCTACAAACCATGGAACTAATTTTGCAGCTCTGCTTATACACACAAACATTTTCATCACCTCTAGATGGAATTGCAAAAGGAGAGCAGTGTCATTCAGCACTTGTACAGGCCCTGGGAGAGAGCAAGGAAAGGAAGATGGGATGAACAAGTGATTGGTACCATTAAATACATCATTGGCTACGGTGTCTGCTGCACCACACACATGGGCCTGACCCCTGGCTTGGGGAAGGACTGTACCTGGGTGGTGGAGCATCTGCTCTGCATGCATAAAGTCCCAAATTAAATTCCTGGCATCCAGATACGGCTGGAAGAAACCTCTGGTTGAAATCCCTGAGAGCTGCTGCCAGCCATTGCAGACATTAGTGAGCTAGAGGGATCAATATTCTGACTCAGTATGAGGCAGCTTCCTGTGTTCCTGTTGTGCTTTGCCATGCCACACATATTGCAGTAAGGCAGGGACTAATTGGGGGCAGTCACCTGCCCATTTTCCTTGCATCACGCTTAGTGTACATGCTTAGTATACATATATAAGGACATGCAATGTCCTTAATAAATAAACACTGCAAATAAATTATTCATTGCCATGAATAAGAATTGGGCTATAAAAATACTAATAGGCCCATTCAAATTTCCACAGTTCTGTCACCAGAAAACAACTATAAATTCAACTTTTAATAAAATGTGCTCTCCATCATTTTCTCCTCATAAGACTTCTCTTGCTTCTTCTTTTTTACTATTATTATTGCAGTCTGCCTAATGAATTATCAGAATTCTGCTCAATAATCTATTGACAAACATGCCAGGGTCAGTCCAGCATTTCTCTTTTATCTTTGCTGTCTCTTCCTGCAGGCAGCTCAGCCGATCACTACATGCCAGAAAAATCACATGCGGCAGTTTCTAATATTGATGTTAAAAAAAATTTCTGGATACAATTGCATTCTTACCCTTTTCTGAAAACTTTTGCCTCTATGGGGCATGATTTGCATTCATTGCACCAGGTTGTTTCATCTGAAAGCAATCCTTGAGTAGTGGTGCTGGAACCCAACTTTTCCTCTAACCTTTGTTGATCAGGTCAACTGGGAATAACTTTCCCTGCCACACTTAAGTATTTATTTAAGTCAGTCAGTCAGTCAGAGAAGAGGAGTAAGAAGAGGGAACAGCAACTTCTGAACACCTTGTCCTCTCCTTCAACAAGGTGGTGCAGATAAGGCCCAGCAGGAGATGTAAGTGAATGAACAGCAGCAAACATGGCAAAGGGAAGCAGAGGGCACTGTCCACGAAAAATTTGCTTGAGAGCTTCCCAAAACTTGGGATTTCAGATTATCCCCAAACCTCCTGGGCCAAAGCATGCATAACCTTATCATGGGGTGGGTGAAATTTTCAACCCAAGGGCCAGAGTCCAATCTTGATAGGAGATAAATAATTATACAGCTTCTAGAAGTCATCTGAAGGAAGCCCTGTATAGGGAGGTTTTAAATGTTTGATGTTTTATTATGTTTTCTCTATCTGTTAAAAGGTGCTCAGAGTGGCTAGAGCAACCTGGTCAGATGGGTGGTTACAAATCATAAAATTGTTGTTGTTGTTGTTTCTTCTGGGGGCCACATTCCAGTGGTGAATGGGATCAATAGTGGGCACAGCAACAAATCCAAGTTTTATCCTTTGTTCAGCAGGCTGGTTGCTACATACGCTCACACCCTCTGCCGTCAATCCTAGCAAGCGAGGGATATTTTTAGAGCCCATGTGTACATTCCAGTCAGGAAAAGAACTTATCAAGGAGAATACAATGAAGGTTTGGTGAGAGATGTGCTCTGGCGAGAATGCCAAGGGCCAGATAGAGGAATTGTGGGCCACATTTGCCATCCCTAGCCCTATGCAGCTGCAGAAGAGTTAGAATCATTACCTCAAATAAGTCAGACAGTCACCACCTGACTTGCCCACCACAACTAATACCATAGGTATGAAGCGGGAGGCTGGAATGGATATACATCCAATGCCTGGGCCAAAGTTCCACCTACATCTGTAATCAATAAAGTTGTGGCCATTTTGAATCCAGATTGTTGTGCACTTGAGTTTGTACTGTCACATCTCACATAGTATTAGGCCAGGGAGGGAGGGAGGCACTGGAACTGTAACATTGCCTGTTTGGTCTTCCTGACCACTCTACTTGTAGTTCTTTTCTTCATTGTTGTTGTTTTTTTGTCTCTTTGTCTCTTCCTTGCCCTTATTTGACTCCTTGTTTCCCCTCCTTTCTTTCTTTTCTAAAATAAATAAATAAATTACCTGGGCACACACCCTAATGAAATATGCTGTTCATGCCTACAAACAACGCAATGGCTGAAAGTTATTGTGGCCTCACTGTGACCACAATAACAAGCAATGAGCTTTCAGAAAAAGCAACCCAAGCCACCAGAGGTCTATATATGAAACAGGCTTCCGCCTTCTCAATCCAGTTCATGCTTCTGATGAACTAAGTTGTTGCCTGTCAAAACTCTGGCCAAAATAAACTGGCTCAGCTGTAAATAGAAATCTATGTATATTCCAGTGTGAACTGATCGGATTTGCACCTCCAGGACTCTTTTGCAAATTGGAACATAATTATCCTTCAGAATTTGCACTTCTTTGAACGTGTGATACACTTAGCTATGAAAGGAGTACCAAAATGAAAGCATACATTGAGATTAAATGTTTATAAATGCAAGTTTTGTGGTAAAATGTTATTTAAATAGTAATTAAATATAATTTTTTTCATAAAGATATTTTGTGGGGAAATTTGGAAATTGAGATGGAAGTGGGATTGAAGTGAATTGTGAGTGTAACCTGCTACAACATTTGAGTTCTGCTTCCGCATCAGTTTTCTGCTCATCAAGCTTCTTTGCTAGGTCATAAGGCTAGCTTGGTAGTAGTGAAAAACGTATTGTCTGTCCTTTAAAGCACAATGCTAAACACTGTTCAAATATTGTTAATCTCCTTCAATTAATGATCTGCCTTTTTAAAATCCTTCTTAGATGGGGATTGGGGAAATATGCAATCTTTTTTTCAATTGACTTTTTAGTCAATTTTAGGATATAGAAATGATGGTGTTCACATTTAGCTCCCACTACATACCCTTTAATTCCTATACTGGACAACCTATCTTTCCTCCTTACAGTTAAATATGTAAAATATAAACAATGGAAGACAGGAGATTTATAGAATTAAGGGTATTCTTCCTAATAGTCAACCTATTTTCATGTCTGCCCTAAAAGGGGGTGGGGGTGGAAATATACTACATACATAGATTCAGTTAATTCAAATTATTACATTTGCTAAATCTTTAGCTTGTAAGGGGGATTGCTTACGTTCTCTAACTGCTTTTGAATCCTTATTTGCTGAAATATCTCTGAATTCTAAAGGCTTGGAATCCAGTATTTACAAATTTCTAATAAGACAGGCAATGTCAGACTGGTGAACATAAATGGGATCAAATTTGAGTAAATGATCCATTAAAAACTATATAGGATTCAAGAATCCACTTTAAAAATGATACTTAGGTGGCATTGGATTCCAGTATGTCTTTCCAAAATCAATACAACTATCTCTCCACTGTGCTTGTGATGCTGTGATTCTATTGGAACTTATATGCATATGTGGTGAGAATGTGAAGTTTTATAAAGTTTTTACCATTATCTCAAAAATCATAGATCAATCACTAATACCAGATCGAGTCTTGGCTATGCTTTTGATAGAAAGCCATACAAATCCCAGAGTATCTCATAAGACACATGTCTTTCCATTACCAACAGTGGCAGGAACATCAACAGTCAGTAAATGGAAATCTTGCTCACCTCCCTCTGTTGATTATAGGTGTCATAAAGTCTGGGATATAGGTCTCTGAGCTTCTCACATATCAAAGAAAAGTAACTATGGGAGAATCTAAATCAGATCATTTTTATGCCATCTGGTCTAAATTTTTGATATACATCAATACAACAGGGACAGAGAATAGACTCCCAGTAATCCAATTAAGTTTGTGGAGAGTTTATATTTTAGAAGAGTAGGGTAAAATGATTTCTCAGCGTCTTGTGACTATCTTGTGCATATTATAAATTAATGTAGCACATTATTTTCCCCTTTCTTCACCTCCCTCTTATCCATTCTGGTCCCCCCACCCCTATCAATATGTTTGATGCTGGTTGTATTTTGTCCTTACTTTAAAAATTAATAAAGTTACTTTAAAAAATATTGTTAAACTTTCTGACAAGGTTTTGCAGAAATGAATGTACACCCTTTTGTTCCCTTTGATATGGCATACCTGCTTCTTATAGTTTATTTTTGTTCTTATAGAGCAGTAAATGCATATATCGTCTTCCTGTGTACAGAAACATTCCATCAACTATTAGTGCAAGAATACATTTTTTTGTGCCTTATTGCCTAGATAATAGAGTAAACCTTCCTGGCTTAGTGCAATCTTTAAAATACAAACTTGGCAAATTGCCCCCTTACCTTTGCAATGCAGTTGTGTTGAACATGTATTGACTTTACTTGAGACATGTAGGAGACTTCCTTATCCTGAGTCAAAAGACCAGTCCATCTAGATCAGTATTGTCCATACTGACTGGTAGCAGCTCACCAGGATTTCAGGAAAGAGACTTCTCCAGCCCTACCTAGAAATGTGGGGTTGAGCCTGGGACCGTTTAAATGCTAAGCACATGCTCTTCCACTGAGCCACGGCCCTTCTCAATAATCTTCTGAATCCATATAGACCTCTGAATCAAGCATCAACGCATCCAGTGTTGTGTCAAGTCACTGTTTGGTCAGCTATTAAAGTTTCAAGTATTTCCATACATTTCTAAAACCAGTTTTGACACAGAATGAGCAGACGTTGCACTAAAGGAAATCAGATGCTCAAAGCACACAAATCACTGGCTTTTTTTGAAGCACTGGGAAAGCTTTGATTCTCTCTAGGGTAGCTGTCATTCCTTCCACAACAGCCTGGCATTATAGCAACCTCCCACCCCTGCTCAGCTACATTTCCCTACCTCCACTCAAAATGTATTTTCCAGCTAAAACAAAGAAATGCCCAAAATGTTGATCTCAGAACACAGGGCATGATGTTTTGCAGATGGGAGTACTTTCTTGCTTACTTAAATAGCCTGCTTTTCAGAAGAACCCCACAAAATAGTCTAAATAGAAATATTAAAACAAATGTCATTAATTAAAACAATGTAATACAGCAGCAAAAAATGAGCTGCAAGGGATTTGTAAAACAAGAAAGATAGTATTTAGAGTGCCCTGGTGGTGCTGGTGGTTAGGGAAGGGAGAGAACACCTTGGATGAAATATCAGGAGCTAGACATTGAACAGCTCTCTAGAGTGTTCCAGCTCCCCTTATGGCAAAATGGTGCTCAGGTGGACCCTTGGTGGTGGCGGGGAAGGAGTGCTCATCTCAACTGGCCACTGGGAGTTAGGTGGTGGGCATCTCTCCAGACTGTTCTGTCTTCCTTCTTGCTTCTCTCCCCAGAGTTCCACTCAAGGTCATCTGTTTGAATTATTTTTAATATTATGTTCTTAAATTATTTCAACTGTCTTGAGACCTCATGATGAAGGGCACATAAAGAATCTTAATACAAACAACATTTGAAGATTAATAAAACAATAATCAGCACTTAAAGCATATTAAGGTTTAGAACATTTAAGTGTTGGTTATTGTTTAAAATTTACACAATCCAACACACTCACTCATCCAAAGAACAGATTATTTAAATGCTGAAAACAACTTGAAATACCTAGGTTAATTTTTTTTAAAGGACTTATTCATCCAGCAGTTGAAACTTAAAAGTGAGAGTTCACTAGCTAGAGTGTGGCCTCAGAAATGGACCCCTTATATATCCATGCTTAGTATCCACCCATATTGGGAGGCAGAGAAGGGCACCCTTATCAAGTGTGGCAGGGTTGTCTGGGAGGAGGGTGTCCTTTATGTTTTGGTGAAAGCCCTGAGGATCTCATGCAGCAGGGATGGGAAACATGTGGCACCCTTATTAGACTACCAACTCCCATCAGCCCCAGCAAGCATGGTCAAAGATCAGGGATGAGGGGATGAGTCCGTTGACACTTTAATAACTATAGGTTCCCCAGCCCTGGTGGAAGGTGTAGGTGAACACGTGAACCACACCAAAATCCCCATTTAAACTGCATAATTGTAAATTCGGGTGTGGGGAAGGATAGTAGAAAGATGGGTTTCCAATTTTAAAAATATAATAATAACTAAAAATGTGACCTGGAGCAATTTTTCTTTTACTTTTACTTTTTGCATATTTGAGAGCTTGTATGAGCTGGACCATAAAGAAGGTTGATTGCCGAAGAATTGATGCTTTTGAATTATGGTGCTGGAGGGGACTCTTGAGAGGCCCATGGACTGTAAGATCAAACCTCTCCATTCTGAAGGAAATCAGCCCTGAGTGCTCACTGGAAGGACAGATCCTGATGCTGAGGCTCCAATACTTTGGCCACCTCATGAGAAGAGAAGACTCCCTGGAAAAGACCCTGATGTTGGGAAAGTTTGAGGGCACAAGGAGAAGGGGACGACAGAGGACGAGATGGTGGGACAGTGTTCTTGAAGCTACCAACATGAGTTTGACCAAACTGCAGGAGGCAGTGCAAGACAGGAGTGCCTGGCGTGCTCTGGTCCATGGGGTCACGAAGAGTTGGACACGACTAAACGACTAAACCACAACAAAAATGAGGCACAAAGGAGATGAAACATGTGCATACATCTTGGAAAGGATGGCAGCATTAATTAATTAATTCCTCTTAAGGGTAAGCAAGATGTCATCTGAGAACAGAATCATGTAGAAACACAAGAAAATGCTAAAATGCAAAACAATTCCTACAATCAAGCTTTCAGAGTAATTGAGGATTTTGTATTTTGAGTTATTTTAGGGAAGGAGGGTAGGTTTCTATGTCACAAATCCAGACTTGTAAGAGCGTCGCTATCTCCCAAATGACTTTAATCAAGTGGCAGAGATGCAGAAGAAATGCTTTCAAGCAGGAGGAGTGCTTTTGGCAAGCAGATACATGGAACATACTGATATCGGTTTCTTTTTTGTGTGTACAGTTATCACTGTTGCATTTTTATTATTTCAAGATGTTTGCAAAAGCCCAGCATCAAGGCTATAACTTTCACAAATGGAAGAGACCATCTCTAAGCAGTGAGGGATATGTGTGATTACACTGTATCAAACACATACATGCTGCCCCATAAAGATTTTAGGTCTGGGACATTGTGTAACATGCAGAATGTTGTTGGCCAAGCTGCCAACACAGTCATTGTTGCAGTTGCTACAGTTTGAAGAGGCAACATATGTGAGCATCCATGACAAGTAGGGAACCCTCCCCACCACACACACACACAAACATGGAGCCACAACCCCCAGATTCCCAGTTTTCATTCAACACAAAGAATCAATTTCTAGCATTTGTAGAACCTGAGATACAAAGTGAAATGTGCAGGCACCGATTTTCTCATTTTTTCCTGTGAAATTAGCCTGCTATCCCCTTTCCATGTCTTACTTTGAGATAACATAACATTAAAAATAGGGTGGAGAATTTTGAAAGACCATTTACATACAGCTATCTCCAACCATCTATGCCACATCCAACATTGCTCAGAAGATTCCCCAACAATCAGGAGTTGTTTGTTTGTTTATTGTATAAGTAAATATATCCCAAAGGTGCCCCAAGTGGCAAACACTTCAGTGCTAAATATACAATTAAAAAGAAAGTGCTAAATTTAAAAACTGCGGTAAAACATCTGAAGCAAATTTAAGAACAAATATAACCAAAATATGTCTATGGATAGGCCCACCAAAACAGAAAGGTTTTCAGCAGATTTTTAAAGGAAAGCAGTAGTGGTGGCTTCTTAATGTGAACAGACAGGGAGTTCCAAAGAATAGGTGCTATTTCACTAAAGGAATGACTTCTCACAAACACAGAATGCCAGGTGTGTGGGTGGGTGTGTAAGAGATTACATCAAGAAAGAGGTTTGAAAGCTCAGCTATGCCCCACACTTGCAATTCCCTGGATCCTGCAAAAATGGTTGCAATTGCTTAGATCCATTTTTGCAGTGTATGTATATGTGTGTGTTGAAATAACTTCCACCATGGATTAGAATACTGTCTAACTTCAGTCAAGTAGCCATCAACTTGGAGGGCTTTGAAAGTCATTTAGACAATTTCCTGGAGATTAAGTCTTTCAGTGGCTGCTAGCCATGATGGTTCCGTCACCATCCAGCATTGCAGTTGGTGTGCTCCCCAGCAACTGGTCTTCAGAGGCATAAGTGAGAAGAACAGTAGTCCTGTCTTATTTGTGAGCATCCCAAAGGCATCTAGCCGGCCACTGTGAGGACAAGACCTCCTTGTCACTTTCCCCTCAATATAATTCCCCACGATGATCTCATTGTTTGTCTTCTTCTTCTTTAATTAAATGCTTCTGCTTGCATCTTTGCTAAGACTGGAGATACTGAGAAGATGCCAAAAGCTGCCAATTATATTGTCTTATCAAATTTGCACAGGCTATTAAGTAGGTCAATTGTAAAAAGAAAAGATTAATGTCTTTGAATGTACGGAAGAAGCACCTAAACACACTGCTGACGGCTTACTCTGTCGAACAAGTTCTTTAATCTTTGGGAAGCTTAACGGAACTCATTAGGGAATTTAAAGATGGAAAATAAACTGGGGTAATGAATGCTATATGGGTGATTATATTGCATTACTGAGTCCAGTTCACAAAAGCATTTTCACAGGCACTCTTTCTCCATATAAACTCTCCCAAGCCATGCTTGACAATGATGTGCATAATCGATAGTCATCTTTCTTTCTTTCCAACTCTTTTTCATTATTCCCACCCTTTCTTCTCTCATTTGGATACTTCTGTTTATTTGATTTTCACTTTATCACATGTATCAGTATAAAGGGGGTCTGGATATTAAAAGACTCATGAATATTGTTACTTGGCTTTTTAATCACTAATTTTAATGTTTTATTTTATATTTTTGTAAACCATTTAGGGCTTTTCTTACAATTGAACAACATATATATTTTGTTAAATAAATAAATTGAGAAGTTTGAAACAGTAAGGGTTAGGTTGTATTGAAAGGTAAGGGGGTGAATATATGTCTGATCAGCTCTGCTAAAACCAATGTAGTGGTTGGCAAGTATTTAATAAAACATAAGTAAAAATA
This sequence comes from Podarcis raffonei, assembly GCF_027172205.1. Lineage (NCBI taxonomy): Eukaryota > Metazoa > Chordata > Lepidosauria > Squamata > Lacertidae > Podarcis > Podarcis raffonei. The sequence goes on from NC_070609.1 coordinate 46,281,976, forward strand.
GTAATAGACAGATACCAGCATGCATCAGACTATACACAGACAAACCTGGTAGCTACTTCCATGATCATTGCAATACTCCTTCCAGGCAGGATCAGTGATGGAAGACAGGGAAGGAACATTTTATTGACAGCAACAGAGATTTGCCTCACCCCAAAATAAGAACTTTCCAACTTTGTCTAAAGGAAAATATGGGAAGTTGCCTTTCTGATCAAAAGAACTTACCAAAGAAGAGCAAGGATATTGATTTATTGAAAGATGGGATCCAGGACTGGCCCAAGACATTTTGGTGAACCACAAAATGGTCCCCCTCCCAACCAGGGAAGAAGGGGCAAGTGAAGATCTACATTAGCAAGGGGGGGGGGGTGAAGATCTACATCAGAAACAAAGGGGTGAATCAAATCAACTTTACCCAATGGTGGGAAGCAAAGGCCTTCTCAGGAGACCCCAGAGGGCAGCCCCTGCCATTTCCTCCCTAGGGTGAGGGGAGACCAGCAGTGCCTCCTATTCACCGAGAGGCCACTATAGAGGCGGCATTGGGTGAGGTGTCAAGGATGTGTCAGATCCAGCCTCCCATGGGTGCACTACAACCATCACTATGGCAGCAGAATGTGATGCATTCCTTGGAGGCCAGATCTGCTGCCCTCATGGCTGCTGCCACTCAAAGCCATCACCTCACCTTGCCTTATCAAATCAAAGAAAATACTCCATATAAGTCATTTTTGCTTTTTTAACTGCTTTGATTAAGAGAAGAGCTTAATGTGTAGAACATGGACTAACATAGTCCCATAACCTGATTATGTAATCTATAACTTATATAAGTACTTAGAAATCAGGTTTTTTATTTTGTTTTGCCTTACAAACGGGAGAACTTCTTACTTCCTTTAATTATGTTCCCCCTTTTCCTCATTTTCCTTATTTCTCCTCTATTTTTTCAGTCTGTTTTCTTCTGCTCTTTCTTTAAGTATATATAATTTCAGATAGATTTATAAAAAATAATTTATTCATAGTGATTTGCTCTTTACATGATTCTTCTCTTCAGAGACCACTTTTGTATATGTTATTTTATTAAATTTCTGTCACTCAATTTTTCTCTTTTTCTTCCAGTACTTAAATGCACATAACTTTCCCCCATCGTTTATCAATATGGCTATAACATTCTAACAGATTGTTTCATAATATCTGCTCATATGACTTTGCTTAACAACCCCTCAGTTTTCTCTTCATTTATTTTTGGTTTTTTGATTAGATAGGTACTTTCACAAAGCAGTTATGAGACAATGCTGTTCTATCTGAATCAACCACATGATGACATGGAAGTATATTTCTTAGCTGAAAAAGAGGAGAGGAACAAGTAGCTCCTTATTCTTCAGGTGGGCACTGACCAAGTCTACACTATTAGGTATGGATGCTCCCCCTGACTTGGTGACAGCTCAGCTTCCACTTCCGAATCTGTATAAGGGCCTTATAGTGGAAGGGGTTGGAGTGCCAAGCACCCAGGTCTCCCTGCTTTGTTTATCTGTACATTTGACACAGCCTGCTCATATGTAATGTTTTTTTGGGGAGCAGTGGTCCTCCTCTGAAAAGGATACCTCCAATGGGAACATGATAGTTATTGTATCAAAAGAGGTATTCAATGCAGTGCAGTTTTGACAGGTTCGGTCAGCCATCTTGATTTAGAATTGCACCTAATCATACCCAAGCATTGGCTCCAACCTGCTCCTTGATCTCAGTAATGATTGTTCCAAATTTGGTGACAATATCTTCAGTGAATTGACAGACATACAGAGAGACAAACAGACAACTTTCCAAAATATATAATAGACAAGAAGATGCTGTGGGGAGGATCTGAACGCAGACATGAACAAAAGAAAAAAAGAAAAAAGAGACACCAACCAAGACATTTTTTTAAAAAAAGAAGAAGTAGGAAATGTAGCAGGGAGTGTAGTCACACCTTAAATGAAACAGCAGGAGACCTTTGAAGAAAAGATCTTGGCACATGCAAAAGAAAGGACATCTGGTGTAGAAAAACAACAATATGGCAAAGGCTGATGCCTTAATGTCAGAAGAAGAAGGGGAAAGGCATTACATGCCAGCCGTCTGCCTTGTATTTCATTAAAGGTCAAGAAACCAATCGTGTTCCCCAAGCTGAACAATGCAATTAAGATCCAACCTATATACACAGCAGATTATATAATAAATATGTTCTGTGATATTCCTGAAATAGCAGATTACACAGTAAATATGTTCTGGGAATGTACCATTTCAGACTGCAGGAAGCGGAATGCTTCCCCTCCCCAATATGAAAGGCTCCATCCATATGTTTGGCACACATACTTTGCACACAGAGAGTCCCTGACACCTCCAGTTGAAAGGATCTGCCTGAGACCCTGGAGAATAACTGGCTGAGCAGACAACTCTGGGCTAGATGAAAAAATAGCTGCCTGGGTTTAAATCAGGTTCCTATGAAGTTGTGCAATCCAGGAACAGCTTTGCCAAATGATTAGCTGATCAGGGGTGAAGGACACCTCCAGATACTGCTGAACTACAACTCCCACCATCCTTTGTCAGTGGCCATGCTTGCTAGGGCCAATGGGAGTTGTAATTCAACAGCATCCAGCCCTGGAGTAGTGGTAGGACATAGCCATTGTGGCTCATAGCTATTGATATTCTTCAGGGTAAAAATAATACAAGCATAAGAAGAGTCCTGCTCGGTAAGTCCAAAGGTCCATCTAATCCTGCATCCTTTTGCCCACAGTGGCCAACCCAGTGGCGTAGCGTGGGTTGTCAGCACCCGGGGAAAGGCAAGTAATTTGCGCCCCCTAACCCGTGGATTTTAGCAGGGGGCAGAGAGCTGCGAGTGCCAGCATGCCCCCCCAGATGTTGCGCCCGGTGCGGCCGCCCCCCCTGCACCCCCCACGCCACGCCACTGGGCCAACCAGATACTTCCATGAACCTTATAAGTAGGTCATCAAGGCAGCATCCATTCTAGGCTGTTGTCCCTCCCAGCAAATATTACTCAGTGGCATACTACCTCTGAAGCTGGAAGTAGCATACAGTCATCATAAATAGTAGCCATAAACAGATCTATCATCCATAAAGATGTTTAATTATCTTTGAAAGTCATCTAAAAACTGGAGGCCATCAACACAACTTACAATGAAAGACTGTTTTTGTGTGTGTTTTATTATCTGTTCCTTCATCTCCTCCACCACCTCCAAAACTAGGATAATGACCATTTGACAAGAATATTGATCTTGCTAACAGCATGCTAAGAAAAAAAAGCAGAAGTCAGGACATAAATTTGATTTTTTTAGCAGAGCTAAACCTTAACAAAGCTCTCAACCTATTTAAGCATGTGAAATTAGCTGAATGAATGAGAGTAACACAGCTGGTGGCTATTGTGGGAGGAAAAGCTCAATTGTTGGTAAGTTCAAACTGTGATGTTAAAGAAATAAACAACACAAAATCTGATGTTTTGGAAAATACTCAAGCCATGCTTAATCTATTTCCTTAAAAGGCATCTATGACTTTAATTATGACAATGGATTACTGGAGGAGGGAAGAAAGAAATTAAAAATACAGTTTGCATACTAGACATGTTTACTTAAGCCCACGCCTAAGGATATGATATATCATGGATAGATGTAGATAGAACAAACCAGCATAAAAGCAATTTAATAGTCAGTGACAGCAGAAGCCTCCCGCCCATCACTGCATGGGTCGCCATTACTCATTGGTCCCATAGGATATGAATAAAATGATTTCAGCAGAGAAAGCTGACTTCTGAAAGCAATGGCTAACCTTTTAATGCTCTCCCAACATTGCCAAAAACAACTCCCCGGGATTTACAATTATCAGAGCAGCTCCATTGCATGCCTACGCACAGTATAGATTTTTGCATAATACAAAATACCAACAATGGACAAGCTTCACAGCTTCTCTCCCTTTGTCCCATTTGATATCTAGGTAAAGTCACTGAGGACACAGTTGGTTCTGATTCTGACTGCATCTTTGACATTGCTTGCAGCCCCAGCTATTAGTAGCAATTTGACAAGAATATGCTGTAATCATTTCTCTCCTTTAATGGTATCATTCAAACAGAATTCTGAAGAATAGTACATTAACTCTCTTAGGCATCATGTAAAGAGATTTGTCAAAATTCGATTTCTACAAAATTCTCCTGAAGGTTTTTTAAAAAAAAGGTGCAGAAAGAAAAGTTTTTTTACAGCCAAATAAAGCAACTTGATTAATCTCACTTTTCAATCAACCTGTAAAACAAAACAAAAAAGACACTTGACTCAAACTGTTGGCAGAGTTAGACATATCTGATCAACTGTTGGAAATCATTTTTATCAGTGCTGTGATGAATAAGATGAGCTTACCCAGGCAGGGAAAGGAGAGCAATCAGCTTGGTGCTGTTGGAACAAAGCACACTCCTCCCACCCCCACCCCCACCAATATCAGCACAGCATGCTCCAGCAAAGGAATAACTGGGAACTCACAAGCTCCTGGATGCTCTTCTGTAGCTGTGCAAGTGCATGCCCCACAACAGGCATCACATATGATGTCAGGGTGGGGCAGGTGGGCATGGTTTAGAGAAAATGACTTCACAGGCCAAATGGAGAGGCCAGGGGGGGTCTGGCCCATGGACTGCAGGCTCCCCACCTCTGCCTCAGACAAAATGCTAGGTTAATGAAACAGGGCTCTTGTAAATCCAAATAATTCATATATGGACACTTTATAGTGGGATGCATAATGGGGCAGGGAATCACTGCAAAATGCCAAGAAGAAAAATAAAGATGGCCTGAGACATTTAGCAGAGCATTCCTATACATGTCTAAAGCTAAAGGTAAAGGACCCCTGACAGCTAAGTCCAGTCACAGATGACTCTGGGATTGCAGTGCTCATCTCACTTTACAGGCTGAGGGAGCTGGCATTTGTCCGCAGACAGTTTTTCCGGGTCATGTGGCCAGCATGATGAAGCCGCTTCTGGCACAACAGAACACCAAAACCAGAGCAGAGCACGGAAACGCCGTTTACCTTCCTACCGGAGCGGTACCTATTTATTACACTTTTTGGCATGCTTTCGAACTGCTAGGTTGGCAGGAGCTGGGACCAAGCAACGGGAGCTCACCCCGTTGCGGGGATTCAAACTGCCAACCTTCCGATCGGCAAGCCCAAGAGGCTCAGTTGTTTAGACCACAGTGCCACCCGCATACATGTCTACTCTCATTCAATTCAGTGGGACTTGCTCCATAGCCGAAAACGTAATAACGAGCAATGATGCTGCTTGCATGCTTTCACTTATATCGCCACAAGTAATAGGGTGAAAAACTTGATTTTAAACATGAAAGCGAAACATTCAAAGAGGGGAGTCTTGGGAGGGCTGAGACTCTTGTGGCTAAGGCCCTGAGATCCAGCCTCCAGCTTCAATGAAAATGAAAGGAACCTTTAAGGCTTTGAGTGATGATGATGCCTGAATTTGCTTGTCACACAAACAACTAGCAGTGCATTGCAGTACATATGCTTGTTCTCTGTTAAGAAGAACATTCTTGCTCAAATATCACACACTTTCTCTGGCTGGCTTATTTTCAACAATTAAAGTCAGCCCTACTGTTGTGAAATGTCAGCAGTGCAGCAACCCACGCTGGGCATCAACACCTCCTCCTCTTCTGTCTTGTCTCGCTCCTTTAGAGTAAGACACCAGCAACTAGTTTCCCCACTCTCACATTGCTAGAAAGGAAGGGAAAAAGGCAACAGCAAACTCAAATGCTTTTCACTTTTGCACCCAGTTTCACTGGCACATGAAGTGTGATAAGCACATTATTGTCAGCAAAGGACATTGCTGTGTCCAAATGTTGAAAACCACACAGAAGGCCATTGCCCATCCATGCTTTCAATTTCTGACTGGTGGATCTGACCAAAGTCCAGTTAACTTGTCCTATTAATGCTTCAACCCCCAATAGGAATGGGTAACTGTCAATTTCAGTCTCTCTTGGTTTCTCTCCCTGCCTCCCAGTTTTAAATTAAGTTATTCACCATTTGTGTATCAGTTTGCATTTTTTAAAAAGTCTTGAAAATTCATCAGCACATTAGTTTGAATTTCCCCAAATATAAACATTTTTGTATGCAATTTGGCCTGATATACACATTTTTGCAGAGCAGTAGTTCCTAACCTATGTAATTTGCTTTTGTATGCTGTTTCTGCTAATATATGCATTTCCATACACAATTTACCCTAGAATAGGGATTTTTGTAATCATTCATTTGCTGAAGAACTGCATTGCAAAATTTGGAGAGGTGTTAATTTCAAGGAATGGGTTTTGGTTTGCACATTGTATTGAAACATGCAAATTAGTAGGTTCACCTTTAAATGCAAACTGAATTTAATTCCTCACCCCCTCCCTGACCCAATCTATAATTTTTAATTGTGTAACCTTTGAAATGGGAGTCGGGTGGCGCTGTGGTCTAAACCACTGAGCCTAGGGCTTGCTGATCAGAAGGTAGGCAGTTCGAATGCCCAGAACAGGGTGAGCTCCCGTTGCTCGGTCCCTGCTCCTGCCAACCTAGTAGTTCAAAAGCACGTCAAAGTGCAAGTAGAGAAATAGGTACTGCTCCAGCGGGAAGGTAAACGGCGTTTCCGTGCGCTGCTCTGGTTTGCCAGAAGTGGCTTAGTCATGCTGGCCACATGACCCGGAAAAACTGTCTGCGGACAAACGTCGGCTCCTTTGGCCAGTAAAGCGAGATGAGTGCCGCAACCCCAGAGTCATTCGCGGCTGGATGTAACTGTCAGGGATCCTTTACTTTTACCTTTTTTAACCTTTGAAAACATAAATTGCATTCATACCAAGTATAGTGTGGTCTGGTACAATTCCAAAGATGGAAAGAATTGTTGCATTTGTGGCATTCTTACACATGTTATCACTAGCTGCAGCAGTCCTCAGGCAATGATGCATGCGTAAGTGAGGTTCAAGTGCAAAGAAACCACCAAACTCACAGAAAGGCAGACTAGTCGGACTGTTCTCACTACAGGTATTCCACTCTCAAAAAGGGCAACTCTCAGTCAAATAAATCTGACGCACCCAAAGATCCAAAAAAGAAAATAAAAGAAAAGAAATAAAGGCAAGCTTAGCCTGTAAAATCAATTATTTATACAAAGTTTCATCTAGGAATATAAATGTCACCAAAAAACATCTATTCCCAAGCAATTATTTTAAAGCAGGGGTGAAAAGGGGTAGTAAGATAAACGACAGGCAACTCAGATAATTTTCTTTTTTTAAAACCAGACCCACAACTACAAAAAGAAACCAAGTGTGATTTATGAAGCAGCCGTCCTATGGGATCAAACCCCACTGAACACAGTGGGACTTACTTTAAAGTAAATATGCATCGGATCAAGCTGCAAGTTTGGGTACCTTGCTGCTTTGCTCAAATTATTCCTTTTTAAAGCCCATTCATTTCTATTCTATGCTACACAAGAGCTATTGCTCAAGCTCTGTTTTGATGGCGTGCCATGTTTTCATATGAGGAAGGGAGAAAGCATTTAGCTTCCAGAGAGAAGTCTCAGACTTAAATAACACAAAACCAAAGACACTGTTGGCAGACTTCAGTCAAACAACTGCTGATTTTTTTTTATCACATGACATCTTAATGCAGTCTTGGGCTTAAATACTAATTAATTTGCCACCAGAAACCTGCTTTAATCAGTTGCATTTTAACATACATTCTGAGTGACATTTAAATTATCAACTACACTGGGATTATCTGCACTCTTGCAAATTACCTCTTTATAAAAGTCAGAGTAAACATAATATGTGCAATGGAACCATTATTAATGTCCTGTTTACCCCCTGTGTTGTGCACTAGATTGTGGGATGTCTTTTCAGATTGTTTCAGTCTGCATGTTTCAATCCACAGTTACAGCAGTCAGAGAATGTCCAGGAACTAAGGATGCTAATTTCAACAGAGTGGTTTAACCATCAATCCCCTTTTATTGTAGCTCGATTGTAGCTCTCTGAGTTGAACAGGGGTCTCCTAACACTCAGTACCCATAAGAAACTACAGTTCCAAGGATCCTTTATGAGAAGCCATGACTGTTTGAAGTGGTGTGATACTGGTTTAAATGTGCAGAGCAGATGGGACCTCACAGTCTCCCACCTCTCCCACCACTGTTGTGTGCCCCCCTGAAGGGAATGCCATGGATGCTTTTGTTGAGATCCCTGCACTGCAGAGGGTTGGACTAGATGACTTCTGGGGTACCCTGAAACTCTATACAGTGGTACCTCGGGTTAAGTACTTAATTCGTTCCGGAGGTCTGTTCTTAACCTGAAACTGTTCTTAACCTGAAGCACCACTTTAGCTAATGGGGCCTCCTGCTGCTGCCATGCCACCAGAGCACGATTTCAGTTCTCATCCTGAAGCAAAGTTCTTAACCTGAAGTTGAATTTCTTAACCCTGAAGTTCTTAACCCAGAACCTGAATTTCTGGGTTAGCGGAGTCTGTAACTTGAAGCGTATGTAACCTGAAGCGTATGTAACCTGAGGTACCACTGTAATTCTATGTTTCTGTTATTCTATTAATATGGCTCCCAGGCTGGAAAAGGTTCCCCCTACCCCTGCCTTACAAAAGAAAAGTGAAACAAAAGTAGAAAGGCACCAATTTCTTAGAGAAAGAAGAAGAAGGCAAAGAGGTGAAAAAAGGTAAGGAAGGCATGGAGCAGAAGCCTGGAGCCAAACTAAAAGAAAGAAAAAAGATCATACTAGGGAGAAAGAATATATTTTTAAAAGTGAGCTCATTCAGCCATAGGTTAATTTCCTTGGGGAGGGGATGGCATAGCAGCAGTACTGGATGGATTCCAGAGAAAGTTAAAAATTGTGTCCAAACTCTGCCCTCAGAGGACTGCCAAGGGCACTGACTGGATGCATTTGGAGCTCCACATGTGTATCCATGAGGAAATGTTGACCTTTCATGGTGGGTGCGGCGGGGGGGAGGGGGAGCTCCAGAACTTTCTGCTTTCCATTTGGGCAACTGCGGTTAGGCCTTTTATAATTTTAAAATCTAATCTATGCTTTGTATTTAAAAGGCCTCATTATGATGAAGGCATTTGAAAAGGACATAGTCAACCTGTTCAGACAAGCCACTGATGCACAAAAACAGCAGCATTTTTTCCGAAATGCAAGAGTTTGCCACTCTTCACAGTGGTGGGGGGATTTTTTTTTCAACTTGAAGGCCACATTCTCTCCTGGGCAGCCTTTTAGGGGCTGCATGCCAGTGGCAGGCAGTGGCAGAGTCAAAAGTGGGTGGAGAAATGGATATACATTTTACTTGAGTATATTAGGCTGGATTCTACACACACTGAAAAATATATCTATCCTTCATCCAGGCAAGCAAGAGCCAGTATAAGAGTTCAGGGACACATTTTAGCCAGGCAAAAACACTCAAGGAAGGTATGAAGCAAGGCTAGAGAAGGGTGTGTGGCCTGAGGAGATTCCCGTGGGCCAAATAAATAGTCTTGTCAGGCTGTCTTCAGCCCCCAGGCCTGAGGTTCTCCACCCCTGAAATAACCGAGCTGCCATCACGACTTGTTCCCAAAGCAGCTGCAGCTTATGGTATCTTACACACCTCAATTAAAATGAGAAACACAGACTGCTGGTGATAAAAAAGAAGTAAATATAAACCAATGCTTCCCACTCTCATTGTATCTAAAATAAACCTTTTTGTAAATCTGATTCCTTTTCTAGTTATTATTTGTAACTCTTCAGAGGTGGTGTAATAGGGGCGGGGGGGAGCTAAGGTTGACACAATGGAGGGCAGACTAATCAAATCAAAATAGTCACAAATCACCCGCTTTAGCTTGCTAAATTCGGTTTCACACTTAAAGTATTACTTTCATTAAATTCCTCCCACACCCACACACGCCCAGTGGGAGAAGCAATCAGCCAGCCAACTCTCATCCTTTCCCCTTTAAAGGGAGAAATTCTAATAGGCTCAGACCTGCTTAGATGGGAATGACTTCAAGGAACTGCCAGCCAATTGCATTTAAAATTGGAAAGAGCCACAAACCACGTACTTTTTCTGATGTTTTCTATTCCTCTTCCTACAATGTGCTTCTCCCTCCCCTTAAACAAAACGCTATGTGTATGTGTTTATACAAGCTATTATTTTCTGATTCCTCTACTTAGCCAAATTATTTTCAAAGTTATCCACCTGACATTTCATTTTAAATAGAAAAGAGGCGTAGGAGGTGTGTGTGTTCTTTCCCATCCAGTAGTTGTTCCAATTTTACTTTTTTTAAAAAAATCTTACTTAAAAACATCTAGATTATCTCCTCCATTAAAATAAAAACCAGTGCGTGCTGAAATTCTACATTTTCAGTATGAATGTCTCCCACCACCTGAATTAAACCTGAAGTCTATATCAAGAGCAATAAAAGCACTATTAGTTTTATAGAAATCTGGAGAGTATGGCCAAAAATTCCCTTAAAGAAGGAGTAAGAAGAAACCAAAGCCTTCTGGCAGGGTATCTGGTCCAGACTGCAGGGCTATGCACCCAATCCAGCCGTATCCTGGACTCTGAACTGCACTAGGTTGACCCAAGATTTGATCAAATCAGGTTGAGGCAACCCTTGGTTGCCAGAGATCAGATGTAGCCCAACAGGTGCCAGACTAGATGGGCTTTTATGAAAGAGCATAAGATGAGTCTTTACATAAGAAGTGCCCTGCTGGATCAGGTCAAAGTGACAGTTTCGCCTTTGCTATTAGCCACCTTCAAAGTTATTTTATTGGTTAAATTACTGTAATGTGCCTGGCTGCCTTTCTAGGCTGTTTGGAAGCTGCAGTTAATTCAGAATGTGGCAGCTAGACTTCTAACTTGGGCTGAGTATCATGCCAGACTGTTACCAGTTGCCGTGTGTTTCTGAGTCCAATTAACTATTGTTGTGTGTGTTGTTGGTTTTTTCCCCTTTTGGGTAAGCCACCCTTGGAATTTCTGGTGCAGAGTGGCATAGGGGACCTCAGTGTCAGAACATCTACTTTGAACACAGAAGGTCCCAGGTTCAGTTCCCAGCATCCTCTGGCAGGCCTGGGCACTCTCCCATCTGAAACCCCAGAGAGCTGGCTGTCATGTTAAGAGCTGCTGCAAGCAAAATCCCTGATTTGGGCCTTGTGTAGAGTAGAAAAGAATTTGCTATCCACCACGAGGAATGAACTTCAAGATTTACCGCAGAACAACCTTGAACTAGTTACAAATAAACATTACAAAGATACAAAGTAACACATTGCACTTAAACAAACCAGCCGTGTAGTTCAGTCTTCTTCTTTGTCCTTAATGCAGTTCAGTAAACGTTCCTTTCTCTAGTATGCAAGTTTCTTGTTCATAATTACAGCGCTTAGCCACTACTGCTGCTACTGCTGCTGCTGCTGGCTCCATCAACAAACAAAGAAGCTGAGCTCTCAGGTTTCACCTTCCTGCTAGGTTTGCCGTATTTCAAAAAGTTAAACCCAGGACACCCCGAAGGTTGTTGAGCTTTCCTCACCCTAAATTTCAGTGCATATAAACATTTACATTTTTTGCATATTAAATATGTATCTTTAACATGCCAGTCAGTGGTCTGTCTCAGTACAAGGCAACTTCCTATGCTCCATATCAATAAACAAAATAATAGGTTTTTAAATAACAAAATAAGTAAAACTGATATGGTATTGTCAGGCTCTGGTGCTACACTCAGCTCTGTTAAATATCAACTCAAAGCAAAAAAGGATGAGAAAGAAAATAGGGTTGCACACCTTTTATTTATGGATGTCATCAAATTATTTTGCTGAATCTCCAGCTCAACCCGGAAGCCTTATAATGCTGAAAAAGAGAAAAGAAACAGCAAAGATATAAAAATGCTCAACTATCCACATAATAGCCTTGAAAAATGTTCAGCTCTAAACATAATTGAAAGTTAAAAGTGAGGTTCTTCAGCAAGCAACACCTGTAAACATAAATAGCTTGTTTGGAAGTTCACATACACAGATGTGGAAATCAGTTCTTTTATTTAAACAATCCCACTCATATTTAAAATCCTCTTCCATCTCTTAAAGTCCTGAAAATCAGGCTTACGGCTAAGAATAAAACAATGGTACTAAATACCTAGGCAGTTCCAGCTCTGACTTACTCCATGGGTATAATTAAGAGACCTGATGCAGATATAAATGTGTTTGCTAGATTAACCCACACACTTGTAAGAAAGTTCAGAATTCAGCACCTAAATACCACATTGAATAGGCAATGCATCCCAAGTTGAAGAGGTAAACATATATGCATTCTTCAAAAGTTGTACAGTGGTACCTCGGGTTACATACACTTCAGGTTACATATGCTTCAGGTTACACACTCCGCTAACCCAGAAATAGTACCTCAGGTTAAGAACTTTGCTTCAAGACGAGAACAGATATCGATCAGCAGTGGCGCGGCGGCGGCAGCAGGAGGCCCCATTAGCTAAAGTGGTGCTTCAGGTTAAAGTGGTGCTTCAGGTTAAGAACAGACCTCCGGAACGAATTAAGTACTTAACCCGAGTACTTAACTTAACCACTGTATATCCAAACTATGTAACTACTTCAGGCTATCTGATCATCCAGTTGGTCAAGGCTGGCCAACACGTCAGTCCCCTGAACCTCAGTAATGAATGCTTCCTGTCTGCTCCAGTAAATAAAACTGGAGAGCCCATACAGACTAGTCTAGATTAAATTAAATCATTTTCATCCTCTTTTTCTGCCTCAAGGATACACAATGCTCTTTTAAAATGTGGTGGTTTTTTTGAGGGGGTTATTGGGTTGTTGCTGCTTTTATTTTGATTATGTATTTTGTGGTTTTATATTTTTATTTTATTCTGTGAAACTTCCTGAGACCTGCGGGTATAGGGCAGTATATAAATTCAATAAATAAATATAAATAAACAAATAAATAAATTTAAAAATGAAAATGAAATAAAGCTATGAGGACATAAGTAAAACATAATCATGACAAAAGCAAAACTTTGTGGCCTAAATAAAACCCCACCCTTAGACCAAAGTCATACAGAAACAAAATTGTTCTCTATAAGTGTCTAAAAAGAGATGGGGGCCCAATAACTCTCTAAGGAGAGCGGATTCTAGAATTATGGTGCTACCAGCGAAAAGGTCCCACCACAGGCACTCACACATTTGATCTCACATAAGAGTAGGACCACAAGCAATGCCTCAGATAGCTTAACTGGTGGGTGGGTAAGCTCATAAGGGGACAGGAGATACCAGAGGTAACCTGGCCCCAAGCCATGTCCACATAGGAACACAAGAAGCTGCCTTATAATGAGTCAGACCATTGGTCCATCTAGCTCTGTGTTGTCTTCTCTAACTGGGAGGAGCTTTCCTGGACTTCAGACTTGAGATTTCCCCAGCTCTCCATGGAGATGCCACAGGTTGAACCTGGGACCTTCTGTGTACAAAGAAGATGCTCTACCACTGAGCGATGGTATTTCCCCATGAAGAAGCATGGGTGGAAGCCCATTGCACAAATGGGACAGGAAGGAATAGAAGTCTTGGGCAGTTCTAGAGAAGAGCTAGAGAAGCTTTGGCCAAGGTAAGGCAATGAATCCAGGCTGCCTGTCTTCTTTCCTTCCTTCCTTCCTGCCTGCCTGCACTGCAATGAACAGACTAACAGCAAAACCACCCCAAAGCTTGAATGGGCTCCATATTTGTTCCTTCTCCAAAGAGTTTAAAATGTAAGTCCGGGGTAGCTGCTGGGGTTCAACTGACCATTGGCCATACTGGCAGGCTTATACGGAATGAAGTCTTACAGCATCCAGGGGGGTCATAGGTAGGCAACCCCTAATCTAAATTTAGACAGTGGGTGGTAGAAGAGAAAGACCAGGGAAGGATGGGAGAGAAGAGGGAATTGATTGCTGCTTACAAATGCAGTTGCATGCATTTAGTTATGGCTACAGATGAGGACTGTGGGACTACATTAACTGAATATGAAATTCCATTGCTCCTACCAAAGACACCCTGTTAACAACATCGCCTGCAGTTGATGTACAGTAATGTAACACTGTGTCAGGTTCCCTGACACGTTTTAAATTAAAATGAAGCAGATAGTTGCTTTGCATAGCAAACCCGGCTCTGTTAACAAGCCACATATTGCTCCTGAAACCCAATTGTGTTTTTTAAAAAAACAAAAAGCAGCTGTGACATTAATTCAAAGTGATTTGTAGGTACAGATGGGCACCTATGTAGATGCTAAGTGAGATAGACGTTGACCTTCCAACATCTCCATCAGATGTAAGCTGCTAACAAACCCACATGGGGTTCAGACATCTTAGGACACACTGATACTGTATGCAGATGTAACTGCACAGATTGTGCCATGCTCATTCCAATTCAAAACCCAAATTAATTATCACAAATAATACATAAACATACATACCAATTACAAATTGAGTAGATTCTTCTCCCAGCTGACGGTGTTGGGTACTGGAAGTAGCCTTAATAGGTAATCCTTCGCCCTGCACCCTGAACAGCCAAATTAGGCCCTCTCCACTAGGGATGGGGAGGAATTCAAGTCAGTTTGTATTTAAAGATGATCCTACTTAATGTGCCCTTTCTGAAACAATATATGAACTGAAACACATTGAATTTTCAACATCTGCACTTCTCTGAATTTAGAAATGTAGTAATGTATACCAAAAAAAATGCATGTATTGGACTGAAATGTGTATTAAAATACATGTCAGTGAAAATAAACACAGTAAAATAAACACAGTAAAAATGTGTTCCAGTAGGGAAATATGTACTATAATGCTTTAATCATATGTGGTATAATATGCTTTTGAGACTTGTTTTTTTGCTTGCTTGTTTTTGGCTATAACTTGTATCTGGCTCACCAATTAAATTTGATGATGATGATGATGATGATGATGATGATGATGACAATGACAATGATGGCTAGGGAAAATTGCTTTGCAAAAATGTGTACATTGGGAGAAATTTACACTGAAATGCTGCTCCACTTTCATGACGACATTTTTTTTAAAAAAAATCACAAATTGATGCATAATTGTGATGCATGAGAATCTAAGAAAAAACAAAATTGACAATAAGTGGGGAAATGAGAGAGGTTTATAAAAGTGTGTCTATTTAAAAAAACCAATAAAAGATTAATTGTGAGAACTGCAGTTTTTCTCTCTCCCTTATTATTAAAACTTGGAGTCATTCAGTGAAAATGCTTGGCAGTAGATTCAGGACTACTGAAACTTCAGCTTCAGGTTTCAGCTTCAGGAACGACATCTTCGCAAAACAGTTGTAGAAGTCACTTCAGTAAGATATGATTAGTTAGATGGCTTTCAAATGGTTAGTTAGATGACTTTCAAATGAGGTTAGACAGATGCATGGGGGGGATCTATTGATGACTGCTAGTTGTGATAGCTAGGAGGGACACGGATGGTGCTGTGGTCTAAACCACTGAGCCTAGGGTTTGCCGATCAGAAGGTCGGTGGTTCGATTCCCCACAAGGGGTTGAGCTCCTGTTGCTCGGTCCCAGCTCCTGCCAACCTAGCAGTTCGAAGCACGTCAAAGTGCAAGTAGATAAATAGGTACCACTCCGGCGGGAAGGTAAACAGCATTTCCGTGCGCTGCTCTGGTTCGCCAGAAGTGGCTTAGTCATGCTGGCCACATAACCCGAAAGCTGTACACCGGCTCCCTCGGCCAGTAAAGTGAGATGAGCATCACAACCCCAGAGTCGTCCATGACTGGACTTAATGGTCAGGGGTCCCTTTACCTTTACCTTTTAGTTGTGATAGCTATGTGTAACCCCCAGGTCCAGAGGCAGTATGCTAATGAATACTAGAGGTGTGCAAAAGTGTTGAACAAATTCTGAAACAAGAAATGAAGTAGAGCTTCTTTGGACAACTTCACAGCTTATTCAAGACAAAGGGAACTCAAAAGCAATATGAGGCACTACAGAGATTCTAACACAGTGGTACCTCAGGTTACATACGCTTCAGGTTACATACGCTTCAGGTTACAAACTCCGCTAACCCAGAAATAGTGCTTCAGGTTAAGAACTTTGCTTCAGGATGAGAACAGAAATCGTGCTCCGGCAGCATAGCAGCAGCAGGAGGCCCCATTAGCTAAAGTGGTGCTTCAGGTTAAGAACAGTTTCAGGTTAAGTACGGACCTCCGGAACGAATTAAGTACTTAACCCGAGGTACCAGTGTATTTAAAAAATGCTGCAGAGAGTGCACCTGCAAAAACAAAAAGCATTTCTTCCCAGGATTGCCATATAAGGAAAATGTACCAGTGGTGGAAAGCAGGAGGGAAAGATCTTTTAGGGCTGACAGGTCTAGCTTTCAGTCAGAGGGGTGGTTTTTACCAGAGCTCTCCAATCACAGTGCTTTGGGGAAGAACTGGTAAAGTATCACTTTGTTCTTGTCTGTTTTGTGCTCTGCTAGTGGTGCTTGCTTAGGAAATGTTAGACAATCAAGTCTTTTGGCCTCGGTGCCGCATGCCCACACATTAAAATCAGAGCCACACTTGGTTTCTAGGATGTTTGGTGTCAATTGAGCACAACACAAGCTTGAAAGTGTTCCCCTGCCACTCATCAAGATCCTGCCCCATCATTCTGATGTTTTCCACCTCTAAATGGCAAGACAGACCTATTTTCAAATCATGGAGATCTCAGCTCGTACTTCAAACTGAATGAGTACTGATGGTTCTAGGTTCATCCTGCTCCTTCCTGACCCATTTCCTCCCCATCCTTCAAATACCCCCCTGTGCTTTGCAGATGCAGA
Source organism: Podarcis raffonei (assembly GCF_027172205.1). NCBI lineage: Eukaryota > Metazoa > Chordata > Lepidosauria > Squamata > Lacertidae > Podarcis > Podarcis raffonei. The sequence continues at coordinate 46,298,780 of NC_070609.1, forward strand.
CTTCACAAATAGCTATGACTGAGTTATGACTAATTCACTGCACATAGTGTTGAAAATCTACCCTAGAGCTACGAAATAATAATAAAACCCATGTATAATTGAGAAAGGGTTTAATCACTGAGATGCAAGAATCCACACCATTTAGAAGCTATAAAATTGTTTGTTTGTTTGTTTGTAACTTGTGACATGGGGGAACAAAACAAAATCCCCAGTTGGGCAATACTTTTATCAGAAGCAACCAAAATGCTTCTGAATACCAGTTGCTGGAAACCAGAGGAGGGGGGTGCTGTTGCACTCAGGTCCTGCTTGTGGGCATCTGGTTGGTCACTGTAAAGACAGGACTAGACTAGACGGACCACTAACCTGAGCCAGCCGGCTCTTCATACAGGAAAGCCAGTGTGGTATAGTGGTTAAAGCATTGGACTAAGACTTGGGAGACAAGAGTTCTAGGACCTGCACAGCCATGAAGCTCACTGGGGGACCATGGACCAGGCACTGTATCTCAGCCTAACCTACCTCAGAGGGTCAAATGGTTGACATCCACCTGTCTTAGGAGATAGTGGAAGAATGCACCTTTGGAGGTGAAGTCAAGCCGTTTGAGAGTTACAGCACCTGCTGTGGCTGTAGAGGCCGATGTGGGAGATACATGTTTTGTTGTAGAACAGAGTGGTATGTTTTATGTAGTACCCCTTCATCAAAGGTTGGGGACCTTTTCCAACCTGAGGGCAACATCCCATTCTGGGCAATCTTCCTGAGGACCACATGCCAGTGGTGGATGGGGCCAGATGCAAAATTGGCAAGTAACAGATGTATTTTCCTACCTTTGTACACTAGGCTACTTTCTGCACTCACATACCTCTCTATATCCTCCATCCAGACAAGCAAGAGGTATTACCAGAGTTCAAGAACACATTGTAGCCAGACAAAGCAAGGCAAGTGAAGGGTGGGACTTGGGAAAGTGTGTGTGGCCTCATGAGAGCTCCAAGGGTCAGACAGAGACCTGGAGGGCCACAGTTGACCCCCCCCCACCCCAGAACTGAGGTTCTCATCAGGGCGTACTGGAGAATAAGATCTGACTTCTAGTATGGTTGTCTTCCATTTGTGGTTTGGGGGAGGCACTTCTCCTTCACCTCATGCAACAAAGTACCTTGAGCAAGACCTGCTGTTTTCCATTTGGTAACTATTCAACAGTAATTAGCAATGTTTCTGAGATGCCCACATGGCTCCAAAAGGGGAGGGGGAGCAAAACAGGAGGAAAGAACACAGCCAACTCCGTTTCTCATTTTTAATCTCCGCTAATAACAATAAAGCGGAACAACCCAGGGATGCTTAAAAGGATAATATTTGCTTTTCAATTACCATACTGACTGAAGCTGCAGAAGTCACTTCACAACACTGGGTGCTCCCAATATTGTCTCTCCAAATACCCACTTGTCAAGGCAGTGGCCTCTTTCTGCATCGTGATGCTTAGAAAACAGAAACTGTAATTAAAACATTTATTAAGCCAAACAGATCCCTGCCTCCCCAGTGTAGGGCTAGGAGGAAAAGGTGCAGCCTTGCTTTAAGGAGCAGAACAGCCTCAGGCAGGAGGTTTTATGAGGGTGGTGTGTGTGCTTGGGCGACTGAAGAAATGAAGTATGCACGGCACAGTAACCTCACTCCCATGCTGGTGCCTCCCTCCGGCTTCATTTATTTTATAATGTACTAAGTGAAGCATTCGGTTTTTGTAGCATTTCTAATTTTCTGAACCCATTCTTAGGTTTTATCGAATCTTGAATGGTGTTTGAAGAGTCCTTAAGAATTCAAAATCATCCCTAGCGGAACAAACATCTAAGTTCAGCAATTATGCACTAAGATATTTCAGGTTATGATTATGCACAGTGCCTCTCTTAGTCCCATAGAAATAAACCTTTTATTGTTGTTTGTAATGTGCTCTTTTAGAACGAAGCTCAAAGAAACTCCACTCCTGCCTTCAGGCATAACTGCAGAGCTTTGAAAAGTTTCTCTAGTTCTTTGGGGAGAGGGAGAAGGATGGAGTTTATCAGTTTCATATATTTCTATCTGACAATAAGGCCAAGGGTGAACTCACCAATTTTCCAACCCAAAGGATGGATTAATCCAGGGGTAGCCAATATGCTGATGGACAACAACATCCACATTGGCTGGGGCTGATGAGAGCTGGGATCCAACAACATCTGAAGGGCAGCACTTTGGCTAGCTCTGCATTAATTAATTCGTTATAAAGGTTTTCTTCCTGAAACTGTTGGAACTTCCTTTAATGAAGAACTTAAGAAGTTGTGCATTGGACTATTGACCTAGTGTTGTTGGTTTAGACTAAAGGAAGGTCCAGCATGTTCCAACCAAGACCAATCAGATGTCCTTTCGAAGTTCACAAAAATGGCATGATGGATATTCTCAAGGACTTAACAAGCCTTCTAGACACAAATTCATCTGATTACATTTTTGTTTTGGCAGGCTTTCAGCATGACTTCTGATTGCTTTTTAGCCTTCCAGTTTGTGGAGAGATGGCGGAGAGGCTACCAGCCTCCACCATGTCCCACTTTCAGCCCAGCATGATGCAACACATCCAATCTGGAAGTGGAGCATAACGATAGCGGTACTTCCAGAAATTCATGCCAGAGCACACAACACCTGCATAAGTGGTAGCTGTAACGTGTTGGAATGTCACAAGAGAAGTTATCTGGATGAGGAAACCTTAAAACAGAGTGCTACAGGGTTGACACCTGTCAGAAAAGCACAAGATTTTTCAAGTGGTTTGGGATGTACGATGCTTTGGACATTTTCTAAGGGAGCACTCAAAGCCCAAGATCCACTGGGATGTGGGGTGTTAGGAATAGTGAATATCTGGCTGAGCCTAGGCTCAGACATGGTTACACCAGCTAAAGTCTCCCATCCCAGTGTCCATCTTCCATCCTATCTCAGCCAAGGTTGGCATAAGCCCTGAAAAGGGGGTGTGGGGGCTTATCCTTATTCCAAACTCCTTTCAGCTTGGTCACATGACCTATTAACAAGCAGAAGTTACACTGACAAACAGTTTGGCATGGTTTTATAGAGTTTGTTTTCCCTCTACCAGGCTTAGGCATATTATTATTATTATTATTATTATTATTATTATTATTATTATTAATATTAATATTATTAATCCACCCATCTGGCTGGCTTTCCCCATCCACTCTGGGCAGCTCCCAACAGAATTAAAAGCACAATAAATCATCAAACATTAAAAACTTCACTAAACAGGGCTGCCTTCAGATGTCTTCTAAAAGTCAGATAGTTGTTTATTTCTTTGACATCTGATGGGAGGGCATTCCACAGGGTGGGCAGCACTACCAAAAAGGCCCTCTGCCTGGTTCTCTGTAACCTCACTTTTTGCAGGGAAGGAACCACCATATTAGGAATGAGCCAGCTCCCCGTGAAGATTTGCAGCCAACTGCAGAAAGCAGCCAGGAACAGAGTGGGTTAATTTTCATGCAGGATGAACAACAGAGAGAGCTAACTCCCCTGCCCCTTGGAACGTCGGTTGATAAGGAAATGACTGCGAGTGGGCTGGAACCCAGCTAAAGCTCTTGGGAAGCTCAATCAGGCGGGAACAGAGAAGGAAGTAGTTTGTCACACCAGGAAGAAGATGGAGCTGCTCCAATCCCTCCTAAGAGTCAACTAAGGGGCGGGCTGTTAGACTGGAAACAAAGCAAGAGGCGCAAGGTTCACAAATTCAATATCTTCTGTAAAAACCAGAAACAGTCTTCAGAAGGGTCATCTTGATTAATGATGCCGGAAGCTATGTTACAGCCGTCCGAAGCTATCTATTTGTTTTTGCAATAAATTCTCCTTTTTAATTAATGACATTTACTGTGTTATCAAGCCATGAACTTGAACGCATGAAATGCCAGAAGGCCCTCGGAGCTAGACCTCAGTGTCCAGGCTGAATGATGGAAGTGGTTCCTTCAGGTGTACTGGGCCAAGGCCATTCAGAAACTTACTGGGAGCCATTGAAAATCCTTTAGGACTGGTGTTATGTGGTCTCGGTGGCCACTCCCAGTCACCAGTCTAGCTGCCGCATTCTGGATTAGTTGCAGTTTCTGGGTCACCTTCAAAGGTATCCCCACGTAGAGCGCATTGCAGTAGTCCAAGCAGGAGAGAGCATGCACCACTCTGGCGAGACAATCCACAGGAAGGTAGTGTCTCAGCCTGCGTACCAGATGGAGCTGGTAGACAGCTGCCCTGGACACAGAATTGACCTGCGCCTCCATGGACAGCTGTGAGTCCAGAATGACTCCCAGGCTGCGCACCTGGTTCTTCAGGGGCACAGTTACCCCATTCAGGACCAGGGAGTCCTCCACACATACCCCCATCTCCTGTCCCCCAAAAACAGTACTTCTGTCTTGTCAGGATTCAACCTCAATCTGTTAGCTATCATCCATCCTCCAACTGCCTCCAGACACTCACACAGGACCTTCACAGCAGAAGTACCCCTACTTCTGAAAAGAGTTTGCTGTAGAAGTAAACTTCTACACCAGCATAATTTACTGCCACATAAATTACACTGGCTTTCTAGGTTTTGCAATGCTCTGGCTGCTGAGTTATAGGGGTTGGATCCAACTAAGTTCTACTTAATAGACTTTTTGAAATAAATGAAATGAAGTTACTTACGTTCATTAATTTCAAAGGATTTGTTGTTGTTGTTTAGTCATTCAGTCATGTCCGGCTCTTCGTGATCCCATGGACCAGAGCATGCCATTTAAAGGATTTACTCCAGAGTAAAACTAACAATGACTACAAAGCTATAAATCTATGCTGATATAATTGCCATGCAAACCTCTTTCAGCCCTGAGAATGCTTACCTACCATCCATTTGCTATGCTGTGGAAAATCCAGCTTTATGTCATTTTAGATGTTCTTGTGCACCACAGCATTAAAAAGACCCCAAAAAATGTGCGGCAAAAAATGTGTGTGCCGTTGATATATGAATCTCATTTTGATTTTCCTGCTGAGAAGATTTTAAAAGTTAAATCCAAAGGGTTATTTGAAACCTAGCTCCTGCATCAAGAGCAGCGTGACACAATGAAGGACAAAACAGAAGTTTTCACCAGGCAGATGCGACACATATTTCCAGCAATGTCAGTAAATATATATCATAAGATGCTTCTTTAATGCATAGGTTGATTGTCGCTCTCCAGAACAGTCTTGCTTTCATCATTGTAATTTTTATGGGGATTCTGTTACTCTACTTCATTGCCATAATGTTTTATTATTGACATAACTTTGCTACAAAGCACAGTGCTGAGTTTTGCAGACCACAGGGGAGCATTATATTATACAACATCTTCTATCAGCAAATAAATAGGTTTCTTGCAAAACTTGCATTTGTTAATCTTTCTAGGACAGGGTCAAAGCATTAAGTGTGCTTTATTGACTCATTGTGGTTTCCTGACAACAACAACAAAAGATACCCCCAACACTAACACCCACCGCTGAGTCTTCACCCTGCCCCAATGCATGTTTTGTACATTTTAAGTTGTCTCTTAACTGTTTCTTATCCATTGTTCCCTTCTCTATTCGGTCTCAGCCATTTGACTTTTTGTTAACAGTACATGATCTGAGATACGTCTACTCTGCTGATACACAGATTGAAATGCAATTATCCATTGGTTTTCACACTTCTCCAGATTTTGCAATGCAGTTCTCAGTTCAAAAAATATACTCAAATAGATAGTAAAATGTGTGTTTTAGCTTAAGATGCATACAGATATGTACATTTTGTGGGAAAGGACCACATTAAAAATTAATGCTAATTTTGTGCATTTTTTCTAACTTGCAGATTCATGTGGAAATGGGACAGAAGAGTCATCTGTCCACTCATTCACCACCTACTTTGCTTCTGATTTTCCCCACTCTCATAGTTCCTTCATTCCAAAATTGCCAAAGGATGCTGGGAACTAGGTAAGGAACCTGAATGAAGAAAACTGCTTCTAGTCACACAAAGGCATTAAAAACTGTATTCAGTGTCGAAAAGGCCTCCAGATGTTACTGGACTTCAGTTCCCATCATCCCTGGCTATTGATCATGCAGGCTGAGGCTGATGAGAGTTGGAGTGCATCACATTAACAAACTTTGGTATGGGAAATGCTGTGCAAGATGGCACAACTGGACTGCCTTGGTTCAGCTTCCTGTGTGAGTTTTGTGTTTCACTCCCATGAACAATTATGTTATTCTCACAATGCATGAAAACAGATTGATTTCTTGTCTGTTCAGTGATGCTTTGTGTTATGCTTTGTTTTCTTACTTTCTTGCTTCATCTAAAAATAGATGCTGGGATCCTTCACGTGCTTCAGAGACCTATTTCACCAATTGTTCATCTCTGAGGAGGACAGGAGGGCACGAAAGAGAGTTGTTCCTCTGCACAAAAGGAGCAATGTGCCCTGGAAATGGCAAATAGCAGCTCTTTTCTAGTCTTTTGTCATTCCTGCAGTCTCTTGAAAAAATTCATATCACTATAGTGCTTTGAGAATGTTGCGGAACAGACTGTCCCAATGCTACATCAAAGATCCTCTCCCATTGCTGCCATACATTTATCCTTTCTTTAAGCTTATGTAATATTTAAGAACATTAGGATTTAAGTACTAAGACTGAGCTAAAACAGCCTCCCAGAAATTCTCCATGCTATTTGTTGGCAGGAAAAATGGATTTAACCAAAGATTCTTTTAGAGGGAAGGAAAGTGAAATTATTCAACCATTTTGTCTCAGAACACGCTCTTCTGGGAAAGTCCAGCTTGCTTAATACTGAATTAAACTCTATTGTTCATTGATATTGGTGGATGAAGGAAGCTGCTCCAGAGCCCAGCAACCCACCTTGATGCAATCAAAAAACAATGGGAGGATGACATAGGCTATGAAATTAACCCCACCCAATGGACTAGAATGTAGACTAAACCTCCCTTTATATCCATATCAGCGAAAAGAAGAGAACTCACTCTGAAAGTCACTTACAGATGGTACGTAACACCATGGAAACTGGCGCTGAGACAACCAGGAACCTCACCAAAATGCTGGAGAGGCTGTACTTCCACAGGCACATACCTCCACATGTGTTGGGTATGCCCCAAAATCCATTTTTTTCTGGACAGCAGTCATGCAAGGAACAAGCAAATAGCTAAACAGGAACTGGCCCTACTGAACATCTTCTAAGATAACAATGCCCACTCATGCTATAAAGAGCTCATATCCCACCTACTCTCAGCAGCCAGAAACATCATAGCCAGACACTGGAGGGACCTGTCAGGAATAAACAAGGATCAATAGTATCAAGTAATATGGAAAACAGCCTTACTAGAAAGTTAACCAATAGACTGAAACTAACATGGGACAAATAGAAGAGGATGCCTTCACTCCGGTATGGCTCCCCTTTATCACATACACAGCCCAACAAGACAGCAACACGAACCCACCGACAGCATACGAATCAATATGACTAACTTAATCCAACACACGTGCCCCTCAAACACAAACAAATCCCACTGCAGCCAACCAAAGACAATCAACCACACTACCAAGGAAACATAACAAAAGAGAACCTACCCAAGTGATGCTGACCCAAACCCCCACACACATACACTAAGTAAAAGAACATAAGCTTTACCACCCCATCCCCTCTCTCCTGTCTCCCACCCTCTTTCCTTCCCAACCCTATACTGCATATAACACCAGTGTCTCACAATAAATGTAACTGATCTGTAGAAAACACAACCTGAAGAAAGAGACAATGCATGCGCTTTTGTAAACAAGGAAAATCTTTAATACAAAATAGTTTTTTTAAAAAAAATACACTAGGGGTTAGCTAAGCCGGTGAATGCAGATCAGTTCCTTGGGGTGAAGTTAAGATCCTAGAAGGGGCTGGGAATGTTTTACTGGTAGTGTAAGACACCCAACTTGGGGGGGAGGGGTCGGCTGTGACTGTGGGTAGGCCCCACGAGGCCCAACAGCCAAAAGAGTGTCATAGCTGCCAAACAGTTGTGAGTTTTGCCATTCCCTGTGAATTGAGGCGCTGTGTTTACTGGGCTATTTCCCCAACTTGCTAAACAGCTGAGCAACTCCAACACAATCAATGGATGCTCACATGTTCAACATTCACCTAAAGATTTACAACATGTCCAAGTTTACTGAATGCAGTCATATTGGCTGAGTGTTAGGAAGCAAAATTTGCAAACTTTTCTGTGTTGAAATAAATGCTCTCTCCTCAGAACATCTTCTAAGATAACAATGCCCACTCATGCTATAAAGAGCTCATATCCCACCTACTCTCAGCAGCCAGAAACATCATAGCCAGACACTGGAGGGACCTGTCAGGAATAAACAAGGATCAATAGTATCAAGTAATATGGAAAACAGCCTTACTAGAAAGTTAACCAATAGACTGAAACTAACATGGGACAAATAGAAGAGGATGCCTTCACTCCGGTATGGCTCCCCTTTATCACATACACAGCCCAACAAGACAGCAACACGAACCCACCGACAGCATACGAATCAATATGACTAACTTAATCCAACACACGTGCCCCTCAAACACAAACAAATCCCACTGCAGCCAACCAAAGACAATCAACCACACTACCAAGGAAACATAACAAAAGAGAACCTACCCAAGTGATGCTGACCCAAACCCCCACACACATACACTAAGTAAAAGAACATAAGCTTTACCACCCCATCCCCTCTCTCCTGTCTCCCACCCTCTTTCCTTCCCAACCCTATACTGCATATAACACCAGTGTCTCACAATAAATGTAACTGATCTGTAGAAAACACAACCTGAAGAAAGAGACAATGCATGCGCTTTTGTAAACAAGGAAAATCTTTAATACAAAATAGTTTTTTTAAAAAAAATACACTAGGGGTTAGCTAAGCCGGTGAATGCAGATCAGTTCCTTGGGGTGAAGTTAAGATCCTAGAAGGGGCTGGGAATGTTTTACTGGTAGTGTAAGACACCCAACTTGGGGGGGAGGGGTCGGCTGTGACTGTGGGTAGGCCCCACGAGGCCCAACAGCCAAAAGAGTGTCATAGCTGCCAAACAGTTGTGAGTTTTGCCATTCCCTGTGAATTGAGGCGCTGTGTTTACTGGGCTATTTCCCCAACTTGCTAAACAGCTGAGCAACTCCAACACAATCAATGGATGCTCACATGTTCAACATTCACCTAAAGATTTACAACATGTCCAAGTTTACTGAATGCAGTCATATTGGCTGAGTGTTAGGAAGCAAAATTTGCAAACTTTTCTGTGTTGAAATAAATGCTCTCTCCTCAGAGAGATCAAACCATTAATAATGAGCTTATACATCAAATATATAAATATTCATAACATCTCCCATGGGTAAAAAGCCAATAAGTTCAGCAATGTGCAGGACACTATTTTCATTTATATTTAGAATATTGTGACTGTTACAGTCCCAGAGTTACAAGTACTTGCATTTTATGATTAGTGGCAGCTATTAAAAGTAGCGCTAACAAAGTATGTTTTGCAGAAATATACCACTCTCCCCGGTGTGTAGGCTGAAGCTAAAATATGGAAACCTTTAAAAGCAGGGATAGCGAAAGGTAACAATTTAAACTATTTCCCAGAGGAAGCAAAAATGTACCTTTTCTAATGAAATAACTGGTTGTAGTAGAGAAAAGAGGAAAGATACTAGCACAGTGATGCTTTAATGGTGGTATATATTTATAACTGTTTTCTAATTGCAGGTACAATTTCCTTAGGGATTTTATTTCTGTGAATCTCAGGGCAATCCCTGCCTGATTAGCACCTCCTGGACTAATGACCTTCAGATTTCCTACTTACTTCTTGATCTGCAATATACTTCTGGGCTCAAGAAAGTGCTAACTTCTGTTACAAAATACACTTAGAAATGTCTACATTGAGATTATCTTATTTATATAATGCAACTGATTATGTTGGGTGTCAGAATGTCAGGCCCTCTGGTTCTCAAGTTCTGGCCTTTGGAACTATCCCAAGACCTGGGGACTATCTCCCCAGGCCACACACCCTCACAGACCTTGCTTCACACTCTAAGTGTTTTTGCCTGGCTGGAATGTGCCATTGAACTCTAATAATGCCTCTTGTTTTTCTGGATGGAGGACAGAGAAAGGTGTGTGAGAGCATGCGAAGAAATCAGCCTATTATGCAAAGGTAAATTTTCTACTGATTCCTTTGTGACTCCTGGAGGGTTGCCCAGATGGGAATGTACCCTTTATATGACTAATGCCCCTCCTGTTTTAGAGCATGCATAACACTTATAGTGCAAGGAAGCCCATTTCAAATGAGCTGTGGATGATATGCATGCAAAAGGTTCATCTCTGGAATCTCGTCTAGAAAAGACTCTTCTCTACAATCCTCATGAACTTCTGCCAGCCAGTGCAGACACTGAGCTGGTTGGACCGATAGTCTGGTGCTTCCTGTGGTTGAGATACTAGGCACATGCAATGGCATTTCAGTAAGTTCTTGTTAAAGTTGTTTTTAAATTGGATCCAAGTTATCAGGTGTTATGAGCACGGAAGAGGCTTCTATATTCTGTGTTAGTGCTAACGGTACATTCTGACTACATAAGCAGCAAGCTTAAAAGAACTACAGCTGGTACAGCTGTCTTGCACTGGAGTTTGGTAGGTCCATGCAGCAATCACCAATGTGTCTTGGAAGATGGCGAGTTAACTTTCCTCTCCCTTTGGTATCGTCCACATCTTTGCCAGGCAGTCTTTGGGAAGGGCTATAACTCAGTGGTAGAGCATTTGCTTTGCATGAAGGATGTCCAGCATCTACAGGTAATGCTGGGAGAGACCTTTGCCTGGACCTCTAGAGAGCTGCTACCAGCCAGTAGGCAATACTGAGCTAGATTGACCTATGGTGTGACTTAGTATTAGGCAGCTTCCCCTCTGCTCTCCACAAAAGCCAGAAGCAAAGTAACTGGGTCTATAGAGGGCCTCACTCTATATTAGTATTGAATGTGAGTGGACTAGAGAGAAGATCCCCTGGTCTGCTCAAGCTTCTGCCTTCAACCCATCCAACATTTGGTTATCAGGCAGGGAGCTGGCCAATGCTATGACAGACCATTCCAGCAGCTTCCCACATATTGGACTCAGATTAGAACTGTGGCAGAGTAGGATTATCAATTGCACATGGAGCAGCAGATGCCCCCATTGCATACATTCAACTCCCAAACACATAGGAGCTGCATAAACAGTGATGGGAATATGCCAACAGGAGGTGGGTACAACAGGCTTAATCCCACTCTGCCACTTATGGTAATCATGGTAGGAGGTGCAAAATGACTGAATATGACTAGAGCAGGGGTCACAACATTTTGAGTCCTGTTGGTACATTTGGTTTTTGAATGAGCACCATGGGTGCCACTCCCTCTGGTCACTTCTGTCTTCCTGTCTGGAGATCAACCCTCACTTGAGACACACAGAGATAGAAAGCACACGAATATACACTTCACTTTTCCAATGGATCTTGGTAAAATCAGATGCAGTTGAACTAATCTGTGCCTTGAAAGGCACATAGAGCTGAAGAGCAAATAGAAACAGGTGTTGCTCTTCCAACTTCCTCCTTCAGCTTTATGTACCGTATTTTCTGTGTATAACCCCCGTGTATAACACGACCCCTGTTTTTGGGGACTCCAAATAAAGAAATCCCCCATATGCACTATCCGTGTATAAGACTACCCCCAATTTTAAATGTGAAAAAATAGGGAGGGGGAATATGGTCATATACACGGGAAAATACGGTATATTTCTAGGGGGGAAATGGGTAACCATCCTTTCTGTCTCATTACCAATGGTAGTAAATGGTAAGGACTCAGAGGTTTTATAGGTGCCGGAGTGTCATTGTGTCCATAGGCATCATATTGGTGACCCCTGAGCTACTGTCTGCCATGATTTCCCAGCATGTGCAATACTTGCAGGTCTTTTGCATAGGGCCTTTTGTCAATCCTGTTCCATACCACTTACTATTATTATAGTATCATCTGGCCATGGCAGGAATTCCTTACCTAGCCATTGGAAAATGTTGTACAACCTTATGTTAAAGATCTAATTAAGGCAATTCAAACTGATGCTCATTTGGAGTTTCTAAGAACTGAATAATTGTCATTACCCTTGTCCCTGGCCATAAAATGTTAATGAAATATTTCCTATTGACTTTGACAAGCATAGGATCAAGGCCCGTATTAGCATTGGAGCAGATCCCCCCTCCTTAAAAAAAATTAAAAAGCACAAGGAATCCTTTTAAAAGATATTTCCATTTTAATGAAGTTTCTTAATCCTGAAAAGCACTTAACCCTAAGGGAGTAACTCAGTGACACATGGCTGATGGGAACAGCAAAAGCAGTTGACCTACTACCCACAGAACAATAGCTTGCCAATGAAATTAATCTCACTTATGAATGCCAAACTACAAGCAAATCGTTTTCATTAAGCCAACAATGGGGAATATTGTAGGCAGCAAACAAAGCAAACCCAAAACATGTTGCTAAAGAAAAGGCTGGGTGATTTGATGCTGTCTAGAACAGTCTCCACTTTGTATTATGGCTTCTGTTGTCTTTTACAGGCAGATTTTACAAGCCAGTGTCTCAATGCTAAGCGTACTCAGGTTATGGGATTCATGAGCCAGTTATTGTTGGTGATTTCTGAAGCTGTTGTTATCCCCACTGTCTTCAGCTGAGTGCAGGGCAGATTGATTTTAGCATGTTCCCCCTCACTGTGTGAGTTTGGCTCCCTTGGGATGAAAAAGAACAGGACACACATAGTGTGCCTTTTGTTATACAGTACTGTATTCACTTTCTTCACAGGAGCATAAATGGAGGCAAATGTATGACAACAGTGATATAGGCCCCAGCTTTCCTAGGTCGAAAAAGAATGGTCTGTCAGAAGCCATAGAACCATTTTACATATACAGTCGTACCTTGGATCCTGAACAGCTTGCAAGTGGAAAGTTTTGGCTCCCAAACGCCACAAACCGGAAGTGAGTGTTCCAGTTTGTGAATGTTCTTTGGAACCCGAATGTTCAACAGGGCTTCCACAGCTTCCGACCTGCAGCCAATCAGAAGCCGTGCTTTGGTCTCTGAACATTTTTGAAGTCGAACGGACTTCTGGAACGGATTCCATGCAACTTCCAAGGTATGACTGTAATGTGGAAATTCACTTCCCAGTTTTCTTTTACACTCTTGAGCAGGGCTGGGGAGCTTCAGGTCCAGGGCTCAAACATACCTTGCCCTCTACCTATTCTCACCAGCTCACATTCCCTCTCCCCAGGCCACAGCTTTCACTGGAACTGCTCTGGACCCCAAATCTCTGTGCCTGGCTGGAATGTGCCCCTGAGCTCTGGTAATGGCTCTTGATTGGGTGGAGAACAGAGAGGTGTGTGTCAATGTTTGCAAATACAAGTTTCTTATATGAAGCTAAGACATATATTTGTTGTTCTGCATATGACCCTCTGAACAGAAGAGAACGTGATCCTTCGGCTGAAAAGGTCCCCCACCCCTGCTCTGAAATAACCAAGAAACAAACCCCAGAATACTAGTGAAATGACAGTAGCATGTTTTATTTTTAATTACTGGGTTAAAACGAGCAGTTCTCCAGCCAAGTAATGTATTCAAAAATGCAGTGTGTATAAGAGTGCATGTGTTGGCAAAAATAACACAAAAATGCAGTATATTAGGGGAAACCACTTTATAGAAATTTGTATATTAGACGAATCTGAACACAAAAATATGTATATTGGAAGAAATTCATGCTGATGAATTTTCACAAGGACTTCTGTAAAAACAAATCACAAACTGAAATGGAATTACAGAAAATCGAATCTAAGATTGGAAAATTATAAATTAAGAGAAACAGAAATTGACAGATTTGCCCATCCCTACTGGCAACATAGAAGCCTTGCATTCAGACCCGTAGAATACTGGAAACCATGCCTGTGAGATTCCTATAGACTACTGTGGGAAATAGGATGCTAGACTAGATCTGGTCTAATGATCCAGCAGGGTTCTTATTATGTTCTTGTTGGTTTCTACACCAGGAACAGCATAGTTGTTGCAGCACATTAAAATCTATACAAATAGAAAGGAAGGATGTTTCACCCACTGCTGCAAACCATACACAGATATCAAGCACACTTCTTGCCATGCCATCACAAAGACTTTCAGCTTTAGTCAACAGGGATAATAAACTGGAATTGTGGATTTGAAAGAAATATAGACCGAAAAATTTAATGTGATGCAGAAAAGTTTTATGCATACATAGTTACAGTGAACTAGTTATGTGGGGCGGGGGTAGGAATCAACAGTTGGCATTCATATCATTTGTTCCCAAATAATAGGCTCACACACGCAAAAAGGTAACTTTTCTATGAAATATAATTAATAGTCCTTGGGCAAAAGTGAAGAGGTGGAATACTAATGGAAAATTTAATCTTGAGGATAAAAATGCTGAAAACATTTGAATATTTCACAAACACATATCCATTATTTAATATTCAGGACTAATTCAAGCCCCCCCCCCCCAAAAAAAAAAAAGTTCAGTGTTCCATTTGTTTTCCATTTAAGTTGGTTCAGATATTATCTCACAAACAGTGAGGGATTTTGGAGAGGATAAATGCAACCAATGTTGTCAAACATATTGTTTGACTCTAGCCTTCCCTGTCTTAAGGGAGACTTTCATGAATCTGAGATTCCAAACAATGACTGGCATCCATGCAAGTCCTTGCCCAAGCAAAAGGCATTTCTACTCACACAATACTGTTCTCACTGATTTCCACAAGTTTCCTGTTCTGCTACACACCAACCTGTGCAACAGCTACCCCCATTTTGGAATGTTCTCCAAACTCCAGGTGAATGAACAGTGTTCTAGTTACACTTCCATGGATTCAACCCAAAACATTCTCTTAATGGCAGATAACATGATGTTATTTTAGATCAGCCTTTTGAAACCTGGTACCCTCTATTGGTTTTGGACTACAACTCCCATCAACCTTAATTATTGACCATGGTGGCTGGGGTGATGGGACTTGTAGGCCATCTGGGGGGAGCTCAAGGTATCATACATGGTTCCCCCCTCCTCATTTTATCCCTACAACAACCCTATGAAACAGGCTGGGCTGAGAGGCAATGACTGCCTCAAGACCACCCAGTGAGTTTCATGGCAGGGTGGGGATTTGAACCATGCCCTCCCAGCTCCTAGTCCAAAACTCTAAGCACTACATCACACTGGCCAAGGCGATGGAATGGAAATCATACAAGCAAATACAAGTACCGTTCTCTACTTTTTTCCAGTTGACAAACATTA
Source organism: Podarcis raffonei (assembly GCF_027172205.1). Lineage (NCBI taxonomy): Eukaryota > Metazoa > Chordata > Lepidosauria > Squamata > Lacertidae > Podarcis > Podarcis raffonei. Next base: position 46,314,131 of record NC_070609.1, read on the forward strand.
TGAAAATAATTAAGTTATTTTCTGCATTGTGTTTGATGTTTCCCTTCCACTGAAATGCATCGAAACTGATTCTATTATTAGGGGGCCACTAGGGGCGCATTGGAAGATGGCCGACAATAACATCTCTCCGACCCACACAAGGTAATTAAGAGGCTGTGATGGGAGTATGCAGCCTCCCTGCCCCCCCAGGGAATGGGGGGGACTGCCCTTGCCTGCTGTGCCCATATACCACCCCCAAACTCGAGGGGATGGGGGCACTAGGCAGAAAGCCCTTGTGTGGACTTCGGCTCTCCTGGACGCTGTCTCTGATTCGCGCCACTAGCTGCAGCAACTTCAAAAGAAACAATTAGGAAGAAGCAAACGCACATATTTCAAGGAAGAATGGGGAGTAAAGACTGCTAATTGAAGGGATCTCTGAGAAAGAAGATGGGTCGGATAAACAGGAATATATCATGAGAAGACACATCAAGGCTCGGTATGTCGGCAACAGGACTGGATGGGGGGGGGGACTTTCCTTTCTTTCTTCTATGTGATTAACCAATAATCTCCCCTCACAAGTCAGAAATGCTGCTTAAATGACCTAAGCTGGATGATTTAAGACTGTGTGGAGATAATTTCTAACCAAAGATTGTGGAAAGTACAAGAGCTTTGGGATGACGCAGTAAAAAACAGCGTCACCATTTTGGCAAGTTCTGTCGAAAGATTTATGTCTGGGAGGAGGAATGCATTTGTTTTCATACTGCGGGCGAACCTCCTCAGAGGACTAAAGAAGGTGACAGATTTTTGAAGATTAATGATGGAAAGAGTGCTTTTATTTATGGAAGTGGTGATACATGGAAACCATCTTGATATGGTTATTGGACGAACGGAAAAATTCACACAGGATTACAACTTGTGTTTACCTGCTTAAGGAGATTATCAGAAGAGATCACAAAGAACAAAGAAAAATATATGAAAATAACAAGATGAGATGTGGGAACAGCAAGACAGGACTGGATAGAATTGTGAACATTATTTGGACAGATTTGTGGACATTAATGCAGCAGCAAGAAGATGATTGGAATCCCCTTCGGAACTTGAAATATGGGTACCCCCAACAAAAATTTAAAATTCGGCTTTGTTGTTCGGAATTTATGTGATGTGATTTGATTTGATTGGTCGGTTAATAAAAATTATTTTTTTAAAAAAAAGAAACTGATTCTAATATTAATTACATTAGTGTTGGCCACTTGGATAGGAAGGTGAATAACACAGGTTTGTGTGGAAGTTGAACTGTAGTGGAACAGAAACAGCTCTGACTGCAACAAGATAGGATAGAAACGCCTGCCTCCTTACCTCCCTCCCTGTGTCTTGCAAATGTAGCATAATTATTATTATTATTATTATTATTATTATTATTATTATTATTTAATATTTATACCCCGCCCATCCGGCTGAGTCTCCCCAGCCACCCTGGGCGGCTTCCAATCAAGTGTTAAAAACAATACAGCATTAAATATTAAAAACTTCCCTAGACAGGGCTGCCCCCTAAACAGGGCAGCATCAGAAAGAATCCTCCATGACCCCTCTGGATCGTGGACCGCATGTACACAATCATCACATTACTTCTTCAAATATAATCACTATACAGTTGGATTGGCAGCTCAGTGTGTGAACTGACCCTTTTTAGAAATAGCGTGTTGAACTCCATCTATGGTACTATTGCTACGATGGTCCATTGACACACACTCACACGTTGCCACTTGGTGTTATAGCCCCAGTGCTGGACAGAATAGGGAATCCAAACTATTTCAGTCTCTATTGACAGGGATGATGTTTGGGTGGAAAAGACCTCCCTCGAGACTTCCGGGTTAGCGCCATCGGCAATGGCGGAATTCCTCTGATCAAGAGGAACCCGCTCCGCGAAAATCGGGTCTTGCCGCCGCGGCGAAGGCGGAGACCCTTTAAAAATCCCAGGCGGAGGAAGCCTGGGAACGTAGGATTCAGCTGACACCAGGAGCGCCCCCCTACTCGCAAGGAAACCCCTTTTTCGGGGATCCGAAGCGACGTGGGGTGAGCGGCGCGGTGTTTTGAATCGACCGCTATTTTTACGGAGTGAAGCCGCACAGCCGTTGCCAGAGAGTGCTGACTTTTTCCTGTGGACAATTGGACTCTAAACAAGTACCCGTGATTAGAACGGAAAATTGGATTAAGAAACATTTTAATTTGGCACTGAAGCGGGAAGGTTCTAAACAGGAAGTCCGCCTTCCGCTTTTGTAAATAGACTGAAGCAAAAATTGTGCAAGCTAAAGTCAGGAAAGTCATATATAAAGGTTTAAAATTCCTCCAGTTTTAACCACCAAAACCCCTCTTGGAAGCAGGAGTAAAGAGGGAGAATTCTGATTGTTTAAGCCTGCAGGAGAGAGAGTAAAGAAAGAAAAATTTCCACCGTCTCAAACCTGGGAACGGGGTGTCAGAGACAGAGATTTTTGGGGAAGTTCATTGACTGTGAATGGAACGCCTTTTGACAGATAGTTAAAGAAGGGAAACAAATTGATTCCAATGTTGCCTTTTGCATTTAAAAGAAACAAAGAATTTGAAAAATGAAAGTAATTCTCTTTTGTTGGATCTGATTTCAAAAGATGGATACAAGTAGAAATTGTCTCCTCTAGAGGGAGCTTGTTAAATTGTTGCTGGAGTCGATCTGGGGATTTCACAGCTGTGGAGATTAAGATCGTGGGACCAGACTCTGACCTTGAATAAAAATATGTTTGGAAGAAGTTTTGGTGCTTGCTTTTTGCAAGACAAGCACTTTGTTGGAGCAGATGCATGAGAAGATGGATTTGATGACTGTTGCAGTCAAAAATTTTGGACAAACAGTGAATATTTATACAGAAACCATTCAGGAGCCAACGCAGGAACCTGTTTTGACAGGGCAAGTGCAAATGCAGAAGATAATGGAGGAGGTTGCTGTTGAACCTCAAGTAACACAAATGGAGAGATCCAAGGCCCTGCAGGAGCATAAGCCGCTGTCCTTGAAGACTGAATTTGGAGTGGGCCGGGGGGTCTGGAGATGTGGGGGCCCTTAATTTTGGAGGGACTTTGAAACATGCTTTTAAATATTTTCTGGACTACACAGCCGACTGTGGGGAATGGGACTGTGGGGAATGGGCTGATCTGTTGAGGAGAGACAGAGTTATTTTTGAGTTGGAGAATCCCCGAGACCTACTCCTCAACGAGAAAGAAAAGAAATTAAGAAAGAGATCAACAAAAGACAAGGTAAAGTGCAGGTACAAACAAGAAGAAGATCTGCAGAAGGGACATGGAAAAGACTTAAGAGCCTCGGACATAAGATTACCAGGTTGATGGACTAGATGGAATGGACAGTAAGGACTGACATAACCCGAGACCAGGAAGAAGAGACGTTGGAGGAAGATTGGAAGAAATTTTTTTAAAAATTTATTTTGGGAATTAGTGCAAAAAAAAAATTAATGAGCATTAGGAAAAATGTTGGAATGAAAATATTTGGCTTTAGTAGAAATGATATAAGGAATTATGTACAAATAAATATTAAGTTTTAAGCTTTAAGGTATTTTATGGTAAGATAACGTTAAAATAAATTAAGGTAAATTGAATGACAGAATATAGTGAAAGATGGAAAGGATTTGCTGAGTTAATTAATAGGTTAGACTGTTAAGACAAATAACTGAATAAAAATTGAGAAAGATGGAAAGAATTTGCTGAAACAAATAACTAAACTAGAATACAAAAAGGGAGGTGTGAGGAGGTTGATGAAACAAGTAAATGAAAGATAAAGATATGGAATATTGGATGTGTGTGTTTTTTTTATTCTTATTGTTGTATTGATTTTTATGTTGTTGTTTTCTTTTTTGATGTATTGTTATGTATGTTTTGTTAATTTTTTTGTTGTTTTCTTTTTTTCTTTTTTCTGTAATTTTTGAAACTTCTAATAAATATCATTTTTTTTAAAAAAAAAAAAGACCTCCCTCAAAAAGACTTTGCTAGATTATAAGACTAACTGGCTTGGAAGTAACCCGGACAAGAAAGGTATTGACCTGAAGGGAGGTATTGAAGGTGTTTTTTATTTCATTTTAATATACCAAAGGGTGATGGCTACAGACTGCACAATGCATGCTCAGACATCTCCTAATAAATAGAAGAGGGCTAGGTGTGTTTCCCTGCAAACTAATCCTACAGCCCACAATGAGCACCTGACAGCCATCATAAGGGGAAAGAGGAGGAGAAATATTAGGAAAGAAACAACAGGACAGATGAACAAGATAAAAATAGATTAAAGAAAAAGAAATGGGAAGTATAACAGCTTTGCTGCAGGTGTGAATTGCTGTTCCTTGGTGTTACATCTCAGTAAACAGAGAAGATGCTTGGCAGAGTGTGACTGCTTTCCAATCAGGGGGAGCGACGTGCTGTGACTGGTAATGGGACGCTCTCTCAGCCTGCCTTTCAGAGGGCAAGAGGAGAGGGCAGCAGCAATGATTATAGGACAGATAGACCAGGAAAGGGATGCCCCATCACTCTACTAAGCTGGGAAATGCTAGCATTTCACAATATCTAATCATCATCAAAGCACTGTTTGTTTTGTATCCGCAGATACAGGGCCAAAACAGATGCGACATGGGAGGTCTAGGTTTGAATCTGTTCTGAAACTATTATAAATTCATGTGTTTGTCTGTAAGATTTCTTACCCACCCTTCACCACACAGTCCCAGGGTGGGTTGCAGTGCTAGAACACGCAATTATAAAAATAGATAAAGCCATTGCAGTTATAAAGCAAGCAAAAGAATTCCAAGTGGAACAGAACAGTGCACTCCTTTGAGTGACTCCAAGGTGTAGTATTACAAAAGGGGGGAAATGTCACTTATCCATTTGCTGCACAACATAACTTTGCAGATCTCTGTCACAGGAATGGGGAACTTGTGGCACTTCAGATGCTGAAGGACTACAACTCCCATCACCCCTGATCAGTAGCCATGGCAGCTGGGGCTGATGGGAGCTGGAGTTCAACAACATAGGGAGGGCCACAAGTTCCCCAGCCTTTCTCTTTCATGTCCCCCCATTTAGTCAGTACATGCAGCATGTGGACGTGAGCTGAATTTTAGTCAGAGCAGTGGCACTTATGGAGGAGCATTTCTCTGATCAAAGTGCTTCCTAAAGCTACCATTTCCATGCCAAGGTAAGAGAGACAGACAGAGAGAGATTCCCGCAATTGTAATATGAAGTAGTACAGTCCTGGACAATTTGAGTAGCTCCATGCATATACACTGAAACTGTAATGTCTCCACATGCATTGCCCACAGCAAAAGTGCATCGAGTGAGCCATCCAAGATCTGCTTAGAGTCAGACAAGTTTAGTGCCAACGCCAACTTTTGCCTAAAGTCAAATCAGATTTGGAAATGCCTGCTTAGGCAAAACTTCCAAAGACCATTACGTCAAAAGGTGCTTCAAGAAGAAAAGTAAGAAATGCAGACCAGTCTAAACAGGCTGAACCCGATTCACACATGCACATAGAACACTTGAATTCTTTCAGCTTTGGGACTAGCAGCTAAACTCAGCTGAAAACGATTGAAATTGATCGGCCTCCATAAGCTGCTGTATTTAGAGTTCAGTGCAGATGCAATACCTGAACACTTGTGGCGCAGGAACCAGGCTCAGCTGATAATCTGTGGTGGCAAAAATAAAAATGAGAACCCATTCCTGCTATAAATGAGCCAAGTGACTACTACAAAGCTTTTTTTTCCCTCCCTAAAAGAGAATAACTAGGCATTTGACCTTTTCAAAATCCAGCTGCATACATATCCTAGTACACAAGCTACAGAAGACATTCTAGTTACAAGTAAGATTGACATCACTTATCTTTTCCAAACCCTGTTTTTTATTATTTACTGTCTCGTCTCCTTTGGAATTCATTGAACTGGAACATTTGATATAAGTTGGTAGTCCAGAAGCAAATTTTACATATAAATAAAGGCTGTTAGGCTACCATTAAATTACACCCTCACTACCAAAAATTCCATTTTTTATTATTACTATTTTTCCTCCATGTGGTTTTTTGGATCATAAGAGACTTATTTTTATATATGAAACAGCCACAGAGGTAGTGATCAGAACTTGAAATTGACTCATCTCCTCCCATTATTCACAATAAAAAAGGGTCTAATATGAAAAACACCCTGTCTCTCTGGGGGCACCAGGGTTTAATTTACAAGCACTTTCTTCTCTTTCTCTTTCAAATGAAAGCAAAGGCAGCATCTACCCTGGTGATTACGGAAATCTAGCTCATGATTTACAAACTATAATGTTGGCATTCTTCAAATAAATTGAGATATTTTAAAAAAGGAGTCTGACACAATGCCACAAAAAGCTCATTGAACTCTTTTAAGCTGAGCATTCTTTTAAGCTGTATGCATACTTTTTATTTTTTTAGAATAACGTATTCAGAATATTAGACCCACAATAAATGATCCCAACCACTCAGAGCCACCAGCAAGCAGAAGTTATCATAAATAACTGTGAAGAGGCACTGCATATCAGAGCAAGATATAAATAACAATTTTTTTAAAAAAATATAACAACACTAAATTGGCAATCTCATGAAAGAGGCGAGAATCACAATATGTATTATAATCAGAGCACTGCATCCCATGTTAGTCCTACTCAGAGTAGACCTATTAATTTAAATGTGTCTACTTGAATACGACTTAGTTGGAAGCAAAGAAAAAAAGAGGCACAAAACTGCCAGGGTTGTTGGTTGGATAATCTAGTCCAACCCTCAATGCAAAAATATGCAGCTGTCCCATATGGGGATCAAACTTGCAACCTTGGCATCAACAGCACCATGCTCTAACCAGCTGAGCTATCCAGGCTGAGTCCTTGTGAATAGGTCTACTTCAGGGGTGAGAAACTAAAGCCCTGAGGGCCAACCAAATGCCAACAGGTCTCTCTGTCCAGCCCTTGTGGTTCTCCTCAGGCCATGCCCATTCCCCAAGCCACACCCCTCACTGACCCTGTCCCGCATTCTCCTTGAATGCTTTTCCTTGGCTGGAATGTGTCCTTGAACTGTGATGATGTGTTTCGCTTGCCTGTATGAAAGATGGATGTGGATGTGTGTGTGTGTTTGTATATACCCCACTGTATTTTGCGAGGCTAGAACACAGCCTACTGTACAAAGATAATAGTCCCATCTGTTGCTCCACCCACTTTTGCCTCTGGTCACATGCACCACTGGTCACATGCATCCTTGGAAGGTTGCCCAGAAGGAAATGTAGACCTCAGGCTGCAAAAGGTTCCCCACCCTGCTCTACATAGTTAGTGGCAGATTTCAGCGGAGTGCTACTGTAGATCAAAATTAATCGCTTCTCCAGATCGGATACAGGCTCTCAGTACCCACAGATGTGATGTCATACAAACCTCTTTTCCGAGATTGCCACCCACCCACTCTTCAGAAATTTCTGTCTTCTAAAAAGAAAAAGCAGTTCATAAACATATGGCTTGCTTTGCGTAGAACAATGAATCTCTGGTGTCATGCTAATTAAAAAGCCACTATTACATTACATCCTCAAGGGCTCATTTTATAATTTTTTAGGATTATAGCACATTGATTAATTTATACCCATTTTTAATCCCTTAGTATTTAATGAAGCCTAGGAACTTGGGAGCATGTGTGTATAATTTAGGTCTGAATAATTTTGTTACATTAGCCAGAAAGCTGAACCAGCAATTTCATTAGTGGATGTCGGAACATGGCCAAGGATGCCTACACAGCTTACATCAAGCTTATAATTTAGACTCAAAGAATCTCACATTTTCTCAACACAATGCAAATGTGTTGGATTCTGCCTTGGTTTAGTCAGCCTCTGCTGGCTCTAGGATAAGGGACAAGAATTATAAACTGGAAGAAATACCATCCATGCCTGGCACAAGGAATGCTCAAAACTTTCATTTGGTCCACACTTTTAAGGAAACCAGATTAAAAATGGACTAATAAGTGAATTGTCAGGCAGCGACCCTTCAGTTTTTCCACTTCTCTGAATTTTGTGATACAGTTCTCAGCTCAAAATCATTTGCAAAATACACATATTTTGTTGCAATATACGCATATTTGGAGGTACAGTGCATAATGAAAAAATGTGTTGTCATTTTTAAAAGCAAAACAATGCCAGCATGGGATAGAGGAAACTTATGAATGAACACATGCAGAACAGACACGGCCAGAAATAAACTGTTCTGTCCAGACACTAGGGATGGAGGAGAAATTCTATTCAGTTCCCATTGAAATGTGAACCTACCTAAATTGCGCTTTCTGAAACAATAAGGGAACTGAAATGCATCCACCCTCTGAAATTCACACTTCACCAAATTTTGGATTGCAGTTCTCCAGCTATGGAACATGGACAAAAACGCATGTACTGGGGAAAGGTATGCATTAAAATGCACATATTCATGCAAATAACATATAAAATTGCATTATCTTAGGGGAAATTGCTTTACAAAGATGTGTATATTAGGCAAAATCGCATACAAACATCTGTACAACAGTAAAATGCTGGTGAATTTTCTTGAGGACTTTTAAAGTTAAAAATCACAAATGGGTGTGCAAATGTGAAGAAATGTACTTAAGATTGGAAAAAACGAGAAACCCAAAGAATGGAAAGTAGAAAAATTTGCCAGTCCTTACCCCGGACCTCCAGCTTCAACCATAACTGTGGCATGTATATGCCTTGCATACTGTCAAGGAGATCTTCAAACCATACACAACCTCTTTGTTTTGCTCAGTTAATTGAAAGAGTCACTCCGCCACCCACACCCTGCCTTTGCCTACATTTTAGGGACTTGGAATCATTTATCCTCTACAGTCATCCTGAATGCTGGCACTGCCATTTTATGGAAGTACATTTCAGTTTCCTTTCAGAGACCATGTGTGGTGCACAGCTCTTGCTAAGGACAGATAATTAATCAGCAGGCAGATTCCTCCCTGCAAAGGAGGTGGGCAGAAATAGCGTTATTTACTTGGACTCCCCACAATTACACTCATTTTCTAAATATTTTTGAAAAATTGATTGGCCTGTCATGTTTCCACTTCACACGGCAGAATATGATTACAGTATGATTAAGAGGCGCATTTTTCTTTGACAGTGAAGTGCACAGTTTGAAGAGAGCACTAATTATGGGCTCAGTTTCTTGGAGAGCTTAAATATAACACATCGAATGCTGTGACAGGGGCTTCATTGTAAGCCCTTTTAATTGCTGTCTCAATGAGCAACATGTAATTTGTGGTGTGTGCGCAGTTTAACGAAACAGATTCACTAGATTGTTCTTTCATTTTCTAGCATTTGTAACGCGGGGTGGAATACATGGTACAAGCAGGATATGCTGGGATCATCACATTGGGATAGTGGGGTGAGGAGATGTCAATGTGTTTTTCTGCCTGGAGATGGGTGGGAAGGGCCCTTCAGGCAATAGCAATAGTTTTGGCTTGGGATTGGCTGAGCAGTGGAAAGAGCCGATTAGCCAAAGAATGAGAGATTGACAGAAATGGCAGTTCAAACGGAAGGGAAGCAGGCATGTGGGGGAAAGAACATATTGTGGTAATGGGAGGGTATTGTGGAGGAACATTTTTTTAAAAAATCACCCTTTAAACTCCATGTGATGGGATACTCCCCCAGTTACCCTCCACTGTACCATAATATAGGGATAGCAAACATGGTAGCCTATAGCACCCATCATCCCTGGTCATTGGCCATGATGACTAGGGCTACCCCTACCATACTAAATCTGTTAGTCATTAAGGTGTCGCAAGACTGTTGTTTTTGTAGCTTAAAAGTGATAGTTGGATTTTAAAAAATACTATCTAAAGTAGACAGTAGCCCAAACAAACTATTGTTTTGCTGCATTGTCTCTGACTATTTTTGTACATGACTTTAGCAACATTAGTGTTTCTTCCTGAAGGTTCCTGCATGTAGGTAGGATAGCTAAATGATTCATGACTTGCTGAATCAATAAAAGCAACCAGTGAAGCTGAAAATGCCTTTTGAAGTGAAGTATCCCAGGCTGTCTTTATAGTGCCTGCCTAAAGTTCAAAATAAGCAAGACATAAGGGAGATGGAGGATTAATTTCTGGAAAGCTTGACCTGCAGTCTGAGGCAGAATTTGCTGAGAAAGCAGTGTAAGTTAGATCAAGATCAGCCCTACCATTAGGCAAAGTGAGGCAGCCCCATACTTTTGCTCCTGAGCCCTGCAGCCATTTCTCTCAGTTGCTATATGGCATGTCCTGGAACCCTGCTGCCTCAGGTGTGGTGGAGGACACTATCCCATCACCAGTGCCTTCCTAAAGTAAATAAACAGTCCATCCAGTCAACTTCCACATTTGAAATGGGAGCACCTTCTTGTCCTTTGCCTCAGGTAGCAAAATCTATTTGGCCATCCCCAGTTTGACTGATGGATAAATGTTTGTGTCAACCAGATACAGGGGCCTGGAGAGATGATGACATCTATCTGTGTAATTGCACATTAACATAGCATATCTCAGAGGGCAGGATAACTCCCAGTGGCAACGTCATTCTCCAAAGAAATCTGAATGCTGCCATCATATGCGCTTCAGCTTGTGAAGAAATAATGTTAGCCGCTGAAGCACTATTCAGACATTTTAAAAATTCACATGAGGATATACACTGCATAGGGGCCCTGCAACCAATGTCCCTGGCCCCACCCACTCCAAACCACAAAAAAGTCTACCACTTGCACGTCCAGATGGTGTATAGAGAGGGGCATATGAGCATGTGCAGAAAATAGCCTGTAGTTCAAAGATAAATTCTACATTGGTTGTTATATTAGTTTTAGTCTCCATTCCCACACACCACTGGTTTGTGGCCATTAAAAGGTGGTGCAAAAGGGAATGTGGTCTTTTGGCTGAAAATGTTCCCTCAGCCCTGTGCTAGTCACAAGTGTTGTCATGCTATACAGTTTATCCACAGTCTTATATGTTCAGGAGTGAGATGCCAAGCCCCAGCCTCTTTGGTGTGTCACTTTCATCCTGTTTTACAGCCTCCATAACTTGGAAGGTGAAAATCTGAAGCGAGGAATCTCTTGTACTCACAGGCTCCCTATGCAATCCAGAAGGCTGACTGTGCAAGGCGGAGATCAGATTAGGGATCCTCCACAGGTATAAGATACCTCCTGCTTCTGACATTCAGACCTGATTTTAAAGATTTACAGCCAGCAGGGAGGGAGTTAGCCAATTTCAGTGCATTTGTTATCTCAGTGATGCTAAACCTATGGCCCACCAAATATTGGTGGACTCCAACTCCCATCATCCTTGACCATTGGCCATGCTAGATGGACTGCTGAGAGTTGGAGTTCAGTGACATTTGGAGGGTCACTGGTTCCCCACCCCTGCATCATTGTAGGATGTTTCTCAAAATCTGTTGAAAGCAACTCTGATGCAGTATTGGAAGAGTGGGTTATAATGCAAGCCCATTATAATTTAAGCCCTGCCAGAATTCATTTTTATTGTGCATTCATGCTTGTGTTTGTACCTTCAAAAGTTTTGCAACTTCCTGCTGAACTCCCATATCTTTTTATACCACAAATTTTCTGCTTTATCCTTGTTCCACTTTTGATGCACTAAAGCTTCTCTGGATAAACAACAATATTGGTGCATTTGGATGTGAGAATTATTGTGTTATATTTCGGGGTTATAATGCTAGCACTTCTGGTTTCTAATGTTCCTTTTACACTACCCACAAGTCACTCATGAAAACAGTGAGAAAAAGCTGTATGGTGGAATATCACCCCAACTTTTATCAGATGTCATGACGCATGAAAAAGTGGAAAAATTACAATGCAAAACTGTGATTTTATGGGTTAATGGGGTTGCAAACAGATGCAGCTTTTACATGGTGTGAAATATCACGTGAAACATAGAAATTATCAGGCAAGGAAAATTGGGGAAATGTGGGTGGGGGTGGGAACTGTAGTCTGAATGCAGCCTTTGTCCCACCTTTGTTGTGCTAAAGCCGCTCCAAACAAAAATAATGTAATAGCTCTCAGGAAGCATGGCAGAACAAACTAAAGCAGAATAAATTCAACCGCAGTTGCACTATTATTTAGTCCATAGCATGTTGCACCCACAACAAAGCATCAGTCTGGAGGGGCCCTCAATGGCTGTGCTGGCTACAGCTGTCATCCAAAACACCTGGAGGGCACGAGGTAGGGGCTGATATAAACAAACAAAACAGTTTCCAGCAATCTTAGTGATCTGTGGGCAACTTCTAATAGTCAGCAAAGGAAACTGACTCAGATTGAGGGTTTCCAGCTTTTTGCTGGCCCCTGTCCATTGCCTTTCACAGCAACCCAACCTGAAGAAATTAAAGCAGGTGAAGCTTTGCCAGTAGTATCGATCCATGCCAAGAAAAGCACCTGCTACGTTTCTTTGTGTCAGGCTGCTGTTAAAAGTACAGAAGCAGAACTTTTTTATAAAAAAAAAGCCGTCTAGCAATCTTATTAAAATATTCTGTGATTCCCAGCTCACATAAACATGGGTTATTCCAAAATAAGTTCTGAAAACTACTTCAGTTGCCAAGATGAAGGCTCATGTGTCTCGTGAGAATAAGCATCCCTTCTGGGTGTGTAAGTTCATCTTTCCCCCACCCCACCCCTAGTCCAATACAGTTAGGCACAGGTGTTGAAATGGTAGTCACTAACACTTTGGGCAGGATAAGTCCCACATAGAGAACAGAGGGAAGCTGGTTTCAGGGATTAGGAGCCTGACATCCAGTCCTTGATCTCCTTGATTAAATTCTAACACCTACTGCGCCTAGGAATTTAGGGGAGTCTACAAACTCAGGAGGTCCCATCACCTCCTGGCAAATAGAAGGGGAAGAAACAGAGGCAGTGATAGATTTTACTTTCTTGGGCTCCATGATCACTGCAGATGGTGACAACAGTCACGAAATTAAAAGATGCCTGCTTCTTGGGAGAAAAGCGATGACAAACCTAGACAGCATCTTAAAAAGCAGAGACATTACCTTGCTGACAAAGGTTTGTATAAAGCTATGGTTTTCCCAGTAGTGATGTATGGAAGTGAGAGCTGGACCATAAAGAAGGCTGATTGTCGAAGAATTGATGCTTTTGAATTATGGTGCTGGAGGAGACTCTTGCGAGTCCCGTGGACTGTAAGAAGATCAAATCTATCCATTCTGAAGGAAATCAGCCCTGAGTGCTCACTGGAAGGACAGATCCTGAAGCTGAGGCTCCAATATTTTGGCCATCTCATGAGACGAGAAAACTCCCTGGAAAAGACCCTGATGCTGGGAAAGATTGAGGGCACAAGGAGAAGGGGACAACAGAGGATGAGATGGTGGGACAGTGTTCTTGAAGCTATGAACATGAGCTTGACCAAACTGTAGGAGGCAGTGGAAGACAGGAGTGCCTGGCGTGCTCTGGTCCATGGGGTCACGAAGAGTTGGACATGACTAAACAACTAAACAACAACAAACTCAACACTACAAATGTTTATGTGTAATCACACTTACCAACAAATTGCACAACAATACCAAGCAATGATTTGCAGATATAAATGATGCTTTCTCTGCTTCAACAGACTCTTGAGAAGGGACTGATTCAGACATGCCCACCATATTCCTTGATGTTCCAACATTTGACTTCTCAGAGATTGCTGCTTGGCAGCTAAATAAATTAATCACATTCATCAGGCCCATCTTAGCATCTGTATTCAGTAACTGGGAGGGGAAGAGAAATGAATCCACCCACACTTGCTATCGGGGACATATATAAATACAGATAGCAAAGCATGACTAACCATTTACAAATGATCTCTTTGATCTCACAAGAATATGTCAAACCCTTCCTTCCTCAAAGCTCTTTTCTCCCATATAGTTTACACTCCCAATTTAGATGTGTGTGTATGTGTGTTAAAAAAATTGGTTTTATTTAAAGGAAATATAAAAAGGATAGACAGCACTGAACTTTGAAGCCTGCATCTTCACTTGCATGGTGTGAACAAATTATTTAAGACAAATTATGGTGCTGTCAGGTTCATACTCCATGTTTTGAAATAAATGTTGTCATCTAATTATACAGGAGTTGAAGTTTGTTTAACAAAATTCCTCCAATCCCCCCCCCCCGCCCATGTTGCCTTTCCTTGCTCCTTTGATTGCATTGAGGCACTTTAGGTTTCTTTGCCCTTTGTGGCATTTCATTGTACTGCTTAGTGGGATGCTTTTATCGTATCTCTTCAGCCATATACCAAAGAGAGGGGAAGCATTGAAGTCTCAGCAGAGCCCTTGACAGTTTTCAATTAAAGAATCATTAAAAATCATAGATGTAAAAGAGATAAATAAAAACTTTCCACTAATGACTTTGACATTCTGAGGTTTGCAGGGAGGAAATATAAACAATCTCATGATCCAGATTTCCTTACTCCTATTTTTAATCTGCAGATACTAATTTCCAACCCAAATGTCTCCAAGCTGGTTCTCCCTCAGGGGTGGGGAACCTGTGACCCTCCAGATGTTGCCGGACTCCAATTTCTAGAAGCCTCAGCCAGAATGGTGAATGGTCTGGGGTGATGGGAGTCCAGCAGCATCTGCAAGACCATTAGTTCCCCATCCTGGTCTATTGCTCCTGCCATTCATGGCCTAGGATAGCCTGACCTTAGTAGTTCATGCTTAATTGATGTCCTCCCACCACCACCCATCTAGACTACTGCAATATGCTCCATGTGGCGCTGCCCTTGAAGATGGTCCAGAAGCTGCAGCTAGTGGAGACTGTGGCTGCCAGGTTGATGAGTGGGGCAGCCTGATGGGAATATGTGTCACTGATGCTGAAGGCACAGCAACGATGAGCCACTGCACCCACTTCAAGGTGCTAGTACTTGTGTAAAAAGTCCTAAAGGGGTTGGAACTCAAGTACCTAAAAAATTGCTTTCCCTGTTATCTTGGGCCTTACAAGAGCAGAAGAACAGAACCACCACAATGTGGTGCTCCCTGTACCCAACTCAGTCAGTCACTCCAGAAGGATACCATTTCTGATGGTACTGGAAGCTGATGAGAAATCAAGGAAGATTAACAGAGTCACATTCCCTTTGTGTCTCTCCTCAGGGCAATGAAGGCAGCTTCTGTACTCAAACCAGGCCTCAAATGCAGTTGAAATGGATCTAGAAAATCTGTCTCCTCCAAGAGGATCTGGAACTGGTTGGCAACCACCCTCTTAAGAAAAAGTGGGCATATGCAACTGATATAAAATTATTAGTATCATCCAGGTCTAAGGAGGGCTTTTTCTCCAAATTTTAAACTGCCAAACTCACACACAATTTCATAACCCAGCAAGTAAAGTTACTATTCAGGAAACAGTCACAGCTTTTGAAAATTATTAAGGGCTTTGTGTCAAACCTCAGGTTCCCATCCAGAGACACTTTAGGCAAGACTAGAGTGATAGATCCATTCACAGAGTTCAGACAGCAATCTCATAATCAAATAAAAAAGTGGGGAGGAATCAGTGAGAGCCTATCTATAGGTATTGATGGCCAGAAAATGGTTTGACAAGCTGAACAAGAATCATAGAATCATAGAATCATAGAATCATAGAGTTGGAAGAGACCACAAGGGCCATCGAGTCCAACCCCCTGCCAAGAAGGCAGGGGCCTCCTCTCTTTCTCTACCTATTGTTCACATGCCAGTTAACAGAGCACTCAAAATAGCACTTTGTTTAACCATTGTTTAAGAAGAAAACTTGCTGGAGTTTCATCCCTATAATTAGCACAGAAAGGAAAAAGAATGAGCACAGCTTTAAAAGCATTGGATGCAGAGAGGAAAATAAGTGATTGAAATTGCAGCTCCGTAGCAAAGTTTTTTGTTTGCTTAGATTTTAAAGTGGAGTTTACCAGGATCCCTAGAAGGCTACCCTATTTCATTTTTAGTTATTTTTGTTTTCTTTGTGTTTTTATTCTGCAGAACAGAACCAGGCTGAGATAGATTCCTTTTTGGGCCAGGGAGAGCTCAGGGCCACTGTTAAGAAGAACCCACCCCCAGATTGCTCTCACCTATTTCAAAATGTTGACCATTCCTGACTTAAGCAATGGGAAGAGGGCTACCACTGTGAATATTACATACTCAACACATACCTGGGAGTGGGCCTCCCCAGTTCTTTAGGTTCCCTGTGGATGCTTTGCCCTCGACTCAGTAGCTCAGGGAACAGGCTGTTCAGTCTGTTGGGTCAGGGAAATCAAGAACTGTTTCTGAGCAAGCTTGGTGGGGTAGGAGGAGGGGCTACCTGGTCAAGTTCAAAGGTCTGAGTTATTTGGAGTGGCAGGTATCTGTTATGAAGAAAAACATAGCTAAATTTGCTTCCCAATGGTGTAGTGGTAGCCACTGGCTTGGGTTGCTTTACAGAGGAATTTGATGGCTATGTTTCGTTCTCCACTGCTGAAAGCATTATAATTCTAAATACCAGTTGCTAGGACTGCCCTTCTTGCAGGCTTCTTTCCCAGCAGGTTGGCCAGTGTAAGAACAAGATGCTGGACTAGAAGAGCCTTTGGCTTGATCTGGCAGACCTCTTCTTATGTTCTTATGATGGTTGGTGTTGCCCAGAGTTGGCTTTTCACCTTTATCAAAACATAATGCATCAGTTGTGGTTGTTTATCACATTAAAATGTAGTGGCTAAGGAAATACCACAGGTCAGTGGCAGAGCACATGTGTTGCATGCTAAAGGTCTGGGGGTTCAACCACTGGCACCTCCAGATAAAAAGAAAGAATCAGGCATCTGATGATGTGAAAGACTCCTGCCTGAGGCCCTGGAGAATTGCTGCCTGTTAGAGCCAGTAGCACTAGGCTGGATGGACAAATCGCCTGACCTGGCAGCTTCCCATAATCACAAGCTTCAAGTGAAATGTTACCTTCCCTCACCATTAATCTTCACACAATCTCCTGTCGCTTGAGTAATCATATTGTGCCCGCAACTCTCAAATCCAATTTTATCTTCTTCTTCTTTTTTCTTTTCTACTTCCGAGTGCTTTAATTGTGTTAATTGAGTCCTCTAACTATGGTTTATGGCTTAAAAACTACCACTGGGCTTTCATGAGATGAATTAATTGGATATATAAATCCATCTTCTCCTGTAGGAGGCAACTTCAACAACAACAAAACAGGCCGCTGTTCAGCTGAAAACAACTCAGTGATTTCTCACTCGGTTTGAAATATTTTTGTTTTATCCTCACTAGTGTGCAGAGCCATTTGTCACTGGGCCTTTCATTTGCTTTGAGGTGAAAGGACTGACCCTTCTTCTATTAGTTTATTTAAATGCCACTGAACCTTTTCAAAGATGCTGCCCCATAAGTAATGCTACATTTACTGTAAATCAGACTTGGTAAAAACATAGCTGGCCTTCACATTTTGTGAGATTAGCCCCCGAAAATGAGTCTTGTATCAAAGCATGGCCTGGTGTATTCTGGCACTTATCTGCTTCTCTATAGTCTAACCAGAACATGCATGGTGGGGATAGATGGGGAAAGGGAGCAGGTAGATAAGGGGGGGTGAACTCCAAGAGAGTATAACAGAACAAGAGTAAGCATTGCCCAATGAAGTTCACACATTCAGCATATTCCAAGTCAGGGGTGAGGAATCTCAGGCCCCAGGGGTCAAATATGGTCCTCAAAGCCCTCTCTTTCTCAGAACCCACCTCACACCACACTCTCCCCAGGCCGTTCTGCTTACCAGTCCTTGTTTCTCTTTATTTACTGCATCTGCATCCCACCTCTTCCTCCAAGGAGCTCAAGGCGGTGCACGTGGTTCTCCCCTTCCTTTTTTTGATCCCCACAACAACCCTATGAGGTAAATTAGGCTGAAGGCACTGAATGGCCTAAGGCCACCCAGTGAGCTTCATGGCCAAGTGGAGATTTGAACCCTTGTCTCCCAGGTCCTAGAAGCAAATGATACGGAAAAGAACAACAAATTTGCATTATATTTCACTATATTTCCAGAAGTGGTTTTCACGTAGTGTGAAAGCTCAGATATAAAGTGAAACTTAACAGGGAGAAGTCCATTAAATTCTGGTGGATACCACTGTGTGTGTGCCCATGTGTGCCACTCTGGTGTGTGCATAGTGCCCACGACAGTTTCTCCAGTTCACAAATGTGCCCTCAGGTCCCAAAAAGGTTGGTCGCCCTGCCTTAAGCTGAGAAGCTAAATGACATCGTGTAGATGAAGCCAAGCATTTTGTTTAGCTTTGTTTTGTTTTAAACTCACCATTTAGGAAACCATTAATCTTGCAGGATCTAAGCAAGCATTAAACACGCTTCAAAGAGATTTCTTTTATTTACTGCACTTAGAACTTTCCGAAGGCTAGAAGTCGCTTGCTCAAGGGCACAAAGTGTACACATGCTGGGAAACTGTGATCAGCATGATTCCCTGGCATATGTCCATGCTCTGTGCCGCCCTTGCTCACTTTATGCACTTACTGCAGCAAACACCCTGTGACAGCAGTGGAGCTGAGAGTGTGGTGCAAAGAATAAGTATCAGGGACAGACTCAATGCAGTTCGCGTTTAAATGCAAACTTAGCTAATTTGCATGTTCTGAAACCAGAACACAGCTAGTCACTGTTTTTCAGACTAGCCTACCTAATAAGGTTGTTGTGGGGTTGAAATGAGAAGGAGAACCATGTTTGCCATGATAGAAATACAAGAAATAAATGAATAAATAAATCCTTAGAACTGTGCACTTCTCTGAATTTTGCACTGCAGTTCTCCAGACAAGTAATGTTTGCAGACATGCACATTCTAGGATAAGTAGTGCTTAAATATACGTAGGCAAAAAAGTATACAAAAGCAGATTGTAGTAACAAAACCAATTTGCAAAAATATGTATATTCGGCAAAATTACATACAGAAATGTATGTGTTGGGGAGACGCACACACAACACACACTCAAAAAAGGGGGAGAACTGAATTTAGGATTGGAAAAATGAGAAGCTGTGAGACACTGACAATGACATATTCACCCAGTGACTTCTCCCATACAAATAACAGCCACCACTGGGATGGATCTATACTGTGCAAGTTTCTTTCTGTTTTCTGCAAAATTAGTTTCATTATGTCCCTTTTGTGGGCTGACTTTTTTTAAAGACATTCTATGTACAAAAAAAAGATGGCTGACCCCAGAGGTACTTGGGGGCAGCTGTTGTTGTTTTCTGTACAGTTTCCCCAGGAACAGACAGTACCTTATGACATATAGTCATTTCCTGGGAGCATTTTCAAGGAGAGATTTCAGTATGCGGCTACAGGGCTTAAACACAGCAGCTCAAACTGTTACAAAGAAGAAAGAGGCAGCCCTCAGACCACCTCACAAGTACAATATGGGCCCCTGTGCAGTTAGGTCTGTTGATTATGTGGCATTACCTGCAGATCAATGTTCCACTCTGTGCATGGGTCCAAGGGAGGCAAAATGATGAAGTTCACTTCAAAATGGAGAGCAATCTAAAATCCTCCCCATCTGCAGCCACTATAAACAATGGGGTTTAAGGGACATCCCAAATAATCTGAACATCCCACTGCTGCATCTTTCTGAAACATCCACATTCATAGAGACAATAGAAGGCAAAGCAAATATGTTTCCCTTTATCCCCTCCTTCTGTCTTCATTTTGCGAGCTTAACAATATCCCCCCCTTAATATTACTTTATTGATCATGGGCTGCCACTATGGGAGAAAGACTGAAATTGCAATACTCAAACATAGACTTCATCATTCCTCCCTTTGGCCTCTCCTAATGCACTGCAAGTATTGCTGATTTGTTTTTCTGACAACTCGGTCCTTTGACCTTGAAACAGCGCATTTGCCACCACCGTTTATCCAAACCCGCCCTATTCAGAACCACTTCTCCTCGCTTGTTATTGCACTATTGAATGGCCCAAGTGCAGTCTGCTTAATTAGATGTAAGCAAGAATGCCGCTATTGAGATCCAACCTCAATCTCATCCATTTCTAGAGCCCGGCAGGT
Source organism: Podarcis raffonei (assembly GCF_027172205.1). Lineage (NCBI taxonomy): Eukaryota > Metazoa > Chordata > Lepidosauria > Squamata > Lacertidae > Podarcis > Podarcis raffonei. The sequence goes on from NC_070609.1 coordinate 46,334,155, forward strand.
CAAGTGTAGATTAAACTCAAGAGCTGCTATAGCTTTTCTTATTATTTATTCAATAATGTCAAGTTTGGCGCTTCGGTGGGTAGATTACAAAGTCTTATTTCAAACTCCTCTCTCAGAGTCGGTAAGAGACCTGGAAGCTGGCCACCTTTCACATCGCACAAGAGGCACCAAAGTGATGCTGACACAAATATATCCATGCCCCCAGCTGAAATTGCAAATGTTTGCCAGTATGAAACCCGCTTTCAAGTTCAAAACTGAATAAACAATGCATGTCCCATTCCTTCACCTCAAAGGGAAATAAAACAAAATCTGGTGGAAAAAGAGGTCTGTGTCTATCCTGTTGGCTCAGTAGCAGGGACCTGTAGTGTTCCTCCTTGTCATGCAAATGAAATGTACTCGTCTAGATGCTTGTGTTGCTCAGGGCTTCCTTTGACATCATGCTCTGCTTTTCAGAGGGCTCCAAAAGGAGTTCAGGACCTGTACTCATGAATGCTAATAAAAAAAAAAGCAGGATGATTCTATCCGTTTTTGGATGTCATCCAGGGGTTCTTGCCATCTGAGGAGGTTGTGTGTGTGTGTGTGTGTGTGTGTGTGTGTGTAAAAAGGTATGGAAATAGACTCCAGGAAACCAAGTATATTTGTGCATTGACAGAAACATCTTCCCAGCAAATGCAAGTGCGTGCAACCATTTTATTATGACAGATGAATAATAAAATTCTTCTCTTTCCAAAGGGTATGCAGACAAAGGCCCTCAGTCATAAAAGCACATATTTCACTGTGGGCTCTTAATATAAAAAGAGGACACATTTGACAGCTTCCACCATAAATTGTCATGACTGGCTTTTGGTTCGTGAGCAGTTTCAAGTTGTTTGTATATCTTAACTATAGACTAACAGCCTTCTGCTCCTCCAAGTCATGTGTTTCATTGTATCTTTCAGCTATAGAACTACAGTGTTTGTTTCATTGTTGTGCTGTGAACTTTGTAGGCAGGAAATCTGAGACCACATCTGGAATGTTACATGTGATGAATATTTTAAGTGCAATATTTATCTGTGAACATCTGGTTTTAATAAGGGGAAATCCGAATCATGAATGTTCAGTTCTTGTCTTGCCCCTATCCTGTACCACAGGGAATGGGCACCTGTGGCCCTGCAAATGGTGTTGGACTGTAGTTCCCATAATCCATGCTGACTATGTCTCATGAGGTTTAAGCCAACAACATATGGAGGACCACGTATTAAGCACCCCTGCTATAGGGTCAGTTGAACTGGGAAGCACAGCAAATATTGTCTCCTAGGCATTGAATGTACATGTGTGTGAGGAATAGTGGGGCAGCTCTTGCTGTTCCTGGCATGCTACATACAACCACCTTCTCATGTTGCCTTGCATTCTCATGACTGTCTTGCCATGAACTGAGTAGGCAACACTTACCATCTGACCACTAACTGCTGATCTTTTTCCTGCAGCCATCATACACCGTGGTCTAAAGAGTAGTCCCTAAGATTCTAGCTCTTGTGGTTTTGGAAGATGCCTTGGAAATTAGTACAATGAAGTCCACAAGTCCACAAGTGGCTCAGAGGTCTCAAGGGGTTCAGAGTGTGAGGTTGCAATTAATTCCACAATGACCTGTTCTTCTCCTGTAGCTGTTGTTATCTATTCCCTTATTCCTGTTGCCCATAGCTAGCTGATCTATGCATTCTCCCCTCTTTCCATTCCAACTATCCTTGCCAAAAAGAAAGAAATGCACAGGACCTAGACAACTGAATAGATCACATGAAACAAGCAAAAAGATGCAAACAGATTTCATTTACACCATGCATTTGAAGGGCCCATTTTGGTTTCTGACATTTGTGTTTGCACAGCCTCAGCCTAACCCACCATATTCACGTTGAGATGAAGTGTTTTATGCATGTTGATGTCACACACAAAAGCAGGACTGCAGGAACATTTTTCTCCCTGGAGACCCCTCTTTCTTTCAATCTTTTACCAAATGCTTTTGTTACCAAATGGAGACTAGCCCAGCTTTGTATTTAGAAGCAAATTTTCATCAAGGATGCAAATGTGTATATATTAGCTGGCAAGGAGGTTTACACAGCCTTAGTAATAAAGGGCAGGATCGTGGCGTTCTAGTGTGGGGTGTCTCAATTTAGCATTCCATTTATTTGTAGAAGTCCCACAGAAGTTGATTGAATGCTTGGGTCAAAGCAACACTTGGAATATCACGTTCTCCGATCATGAGTAAGAGTACTTGTCTAAACAATGTGAAACAGTCATATTTGGTCCTCCCCTATTGTAATTATAGTGCCCGCACAGTAATTTTCCCGATGTACTAACCTAGTAGGCAGCTATCTTTTATGCAAAAACACCAAAACAGTAAGAAAACTCAAACACCACCCTTCTCCTGAAAACATTAATTTGCCACTCTCTTAAAAAAAATAAACTTTCAAAAGAAAAGAAACCTCCTCCATACTAGCAGCAAGCTATTACATTTTTGGAAACTGAAATTGCTTACCACTTTGTTTTAATTTATTTCATACTTTTTAAAATCCCATGTTTCTTCCAAAATATTGCATCACTTTTATCATCACAATGATGTCGGCTGAACTGAGATATCCTGACTAGTTCAAGAATTCACAGCAAGTGAATGGCTGAGTGAGGGGTTGAACTCACTGTTCGCTGGACTGGATGCCTCTATCTGACACTACATCTGCACATTTTAACACTCACTGCTTCACCCCAAATAATTATGGAGCTGTTGTTTGTTAAGGATGCTGAGAGTTTTGTGCATGGTCACAGAATGGCAATTCCCAGAGTCAGAGCTGTCTTTACCTGGAGGTGCAAGGGGTGCAGGGGCACCCAGGTGCCAAATTTGGGGGGGCACCATGCGCCCACCTCTGAAGTTGCCTAAGCTCATAACTATCTACCTGTTGTGAAATAATAAATAATTTTGATCAAGCTAGAAAAACAAAATACATATATACCCAGGTATTACGGAAATGTATACCTACTGTTTCACTAAAGGACTTTCGACTTTGTGCGCTCATTTACCAAAGACGCATCACACCAGCGGCAGCACTTGTCATTCACAATGGCGGCGCTAGTCAGACTCAACGACAGCACTTGTCATTCTCAAAAGCAGGTGAAATTAACTAAATTTGGGGGCGCTGGACAGGTCTTTGCACCCCAGTGGCACATATGCTAAAGGCAGCCCTGCCCAGAGTGAATTTACAGTCACAGAGCAGCAATTCCCAGAGTGAACTGACAGTCATAGAATTATAGAATTATAGAATTATAGAATTATAGAATTATAGAGTTAGAAGGGACCCCGAGGGTCATCTAGTCATTTCCTTTTCCCAGGGAACTCTGAGAATTGTAACTCTGTGAGTCGATGGTGCAAACAAACCAGAAATAATGCAGGATTAGCTCTGCCAGCGTGTTCACACCGTGCTGGCTACCCTCCCATCTCACTCCCTTCCCTACCTGCTGGGAAGTTAGTATAGTCTGTCCCCCACACCATCCACTTCTAATTGCCATGCATTTTATTAGAAGGATTCACTGAACATATGGAAAGTAGCTCTTTGCTGCACCCATGATTGGAGGAAGGAACTCAGTGGATACCCTGGGAGGAAGGGGGAAATGTACCAATTCAAGTAGGGGTGGGCAACCTGTACCCTTCGGCTTAATTTCATGTAGTCATTCGCCTAATTTCAATACCCACTGCAAATAATTTGTTCAAACAAGAGTGATCTGTCTCTGCTGCAGTAGCCTGCTGGGTGGACGGGAAAAGAGAGTGGGAGGGTCAGAAAAAGAAAGAGAACAAGGAGTGGGAGAAAAGAGAAGAGAGGTATTAGGGGGAGCAGAAGTAGAGATGGATAGTGTTGGGTTCCATTCTGTTGGGTTTTGTCCCCACCAAAGGATTATGCCCAAAAGAATAGTCCCAAAGAAGAAGAGATATTGCCTACTTGGGGGTGGTAGATCTGAGAGAAGACTCTTAAAACAAGACAGCTTTGGTACCTCACTCCTTTGCTCAAACTGGTGAGGCATTCAGTTAAATAATTTCCCACATCTGGAGCATGTGTGAATCAGCCTATAGTGACAGTGATCATAGAAGAATGATGGTAATTATTTCAGAATAACGTGGAATGCAAAACTGTGTCATTTTGGGCTGGGTTACACATGCACATGCAGAGAGTTGTAGGGCTAAGAAAATCTCACCTGGGCTAATGAGGCGTAGCTTCAAATCCCCAGTCAGCCATGGTACTCAATGGGTGGCCTCGGGCCAATCACACTCTTGCAGCCGACCTTATCCTGGGGCTGTTCTTCTGTGGATAAAATGGAATTTGGACACTCAGGGGGTGGGGAAAGAAAACTGGGGCAAGGTTGATGGATTGGGAATACGCCAAGCTACAATATTTTGTTGCAGCAGCATCCCTCCCTTTGTTACTTTATACTTCTGCTGGTCTTCTGCAGTGAAAAATGAATTGAATCTTTGCATGCACATACCCAAGCATGTCCCTTTTCCTCACTGCTTTGATGTTTGTTATGATTTTGACTGATTTGTTTGCTGCATATATTATCATTGTGCTGACCTGGAGTCATTATGGAAGTGATTGCCAGTTTGCTTCAAAAGTGAAGAACAAGATATTATTCACGTTGCAAACAAATCTGCCAGCTGCTTTTACTATACAGCCAGCCTGAGTTTCTACAGACTGTTTATCCCCCTCACTTTACCTTGGCAAATTTCATTATAATGTACAGAAACATTTGTGCGAGCTACAACGTTCATACTTAGTGGGATTGGGTCTCCCTCTACAGATGAATTGATAATTGCACTTCGATTTGCTGCTTATCGCTACACCATTAGTCAAATAGCCTTGATAATTCATTGATATCCTGCCAGCATTTTGTACTCGATTTGGCAAAATCATTATCCGCTTTATCACCGGGATCAGACATGCGCTCTTCATCCCCCTCTCTGAGAACCGATACCAGATTTCAGGCTGTCAGACACTTTCAAATGCCATTTCTCCTGATAATCGGTTTTGCTCTGTTGCTCATTTTGGAAGGAAGCCATGTAGCACTGATATTTAACAATGTCCTGGGAAATGACAGGAATTTTTATTTTATTTTTCCTCTAGACACATTTGAAAATATGTAATATCCCTTCCAGTGGTGTAGGAAGGAAAAACATACATTGCAAGGACTTCGGATCAGAACAGAATTCCAGCTTTTTGGGATCTAGTAACTTGAATTTCATCCTAGAATTTCTTTCACTACATAAAAATGTGGATGAAGAGAGATAGAGGGAGATAGAGGAAGAAATGAGGTTGGATCCAGAGACGAGAAAATCTGTCAGTTACAGTTTCTCTCAGTGTCTCATTTTTCCAGTCTTATTCAAGTCTCCAAATTCCCATGTCTGTATGCAAATTCTATTTTGTAAGTCCTCATGGACATTAGCAATCATTTTAGGGTTAACTCTTCCTAATATACATTTTAGGGTTAACTCTTCCTAATATACATATTTTTGCAATGTTCCCTAATATACATACATATGTATATATTCTTTTCAGAAATATATGCAATTTCATGCACACTTTATATGCATTTCTCTATGCACTTATTAGTTAGAGAACTGCACTGCAAAATCTGTGAATTCCAGATGATGGGATTCAGGAATTGTGTCCTTTTGGAAAGTACAGAGTAGGTAGGTTTTCCTTTAAATGCAGACCAAATCAATTTTCTCCCTTATTCCTAATCCAGATTTAGTCATGTTTAGAATAGTCCCATTTAAATCAACAAGACCTACTTCTTTAATTCCCATTGATTTCAATGGGGCTGCTCTTTGCATGACTAAGCTTGGCCCCAACTCACTGCTTTCACATGACAGGAAGCTAGAATGCAAAATTAATTCCTGTAAGAGATTAAGTCAGCTCTGCTTTTTAGAACTAAATGTACATTTAATTTCTAATTTAGCTCTCCTTCAATTATTTATTCCCACATACGCCTGTATAGCGCAGTGTTTTCACTCATGCAGATAACACATAAATAAACAACCAAAACTCTCTATAAATTAATCAGGTTATTTTTCCTGCAGAATGCAAGAGATGAGGGGGAATGTATGAATAAAATTGTCATTCTGCCTTTATGTAGCAGCTTGCTACTGTGGGGATATAATTTAAGGTTGTATCCAACTAGGTTCTACTCAGAGTAGACCCAGTGAAATTAATGAACTGAAGTTTGTCATGTGCATTAACTTTAATGGGTAACCTTAAGTGCTTCAAGTTAAATTAATTTGTTAGTTCTTAAGGGGCTCTTCCTTCTTTTTAACGCCCTTCTGGCCATTATAAATTTATTTGCTTTATTTTGAAGATTTATAAACCACTTCACAGCCAGAAGCTATCAAAGCAGTGTCCAAAAGATAGAATGGGATAAAATTCCACAGATGCAGAATTTAAATACAAGTTAAGATATAATAGATAAGTATATTAAATGCAAAGCTATAGGCTCATAAGCAAAATAAAAATGTTTCTGAAAAATTGTTCAGTTAACATCGGGACATTAAGCAACCTTCTAATATCCATTGGCGATTCCAGAGGGCTGGAACTGAAACACTAAAAGCCAAGTTTCTATTACAAACTAAGCTCACCTCTAGGTCCTATGGTACTCTCAGCAGTGCCCCATCTGAGAAGTGCAGTTGTCAGGCAGGAATATATGGGGAGAAGTGGTCCCACCTGTATTCTGAAGTGTTCCTGCCCATTGCGAACACACCAAAGAAGAGTTTAGACTATACATTCTAGAAGAAGGTTATATTTAATACATTGGAGGATCTGCAACAAACGAATTTAAACACAAGAAAAGAGAGTAGAGTGTGGGATGGAACCAGATGAAATAGCCTGGTTTCCACCTCATCCCTCATGAGCTATTTGGCCCCCACATGCCGTAGCATGCTCTACCCCGGGACGAACCAACTCTCTATTCTTGTAGGAGTGTAGGGTGGAAAATTCACTCAACCCTCAAAAGGAGGGATGGCATTCTCCCCTCTTTTTTCTGTTCCACTGTCCAGGCTGAGGAATTGCAGAGGAAGTTCTATGGTAAGACTAGTGCAGTGACTTGGGCAGTTGACAAGGCAAGTGTCCATACATCCCTAACTTAAATATACATTTTCAAGTAAGCCCAGTTTTAATACAGCTATAAATCTTATCTCTGTATCAGCCAGCCAATTACGTCAGGCTTCTTTGTTCAGAGACAGCCTTCCTACTTGATTAATTATGGGTATTAAGGACTAGCAATTTGTGGTATTTTGCCACTTCTGTGCCATGTTCAGCAATGAACGGAGTCGTGGTGCTTACAAGTGTAATTTAGGAATAAATTAGCATTATAATTACAAGTGCCGCCTAAAAGTCTTGATAGTGCTTTTAATATTTATGCTTGATAAATATTGCTCGATCCATCAGTTTATGCAGCACAAAGTGAAACTTAATGCAGAAAGGTTATTAACATAAAAATTAGCATAAAGAGGAGAAAACAAGACACAAAGGTAATCAAAAAATAACAGAGGTGGCTTCCCATTGTTCTCTCAGAGGACAGACTTTTACACCCGCAAAAAAACCCCTGTGTTCATGAAAAGAAATTTCAATTAATTATGAATTTCTATTATGTACCTAACACACAGTCACACTTTAAAAATTTCACCCTAAAATAGAGTTCTTTTCATTGTTATTCTATCCCTTGGCTAGTGTGTTTCACATTTTGTCATAACTATGAATGACCATCTCTCTCTCATACTCTCTCTCTTCCTCATTTCTTGGGAAATATGAAAGAAAGAAAGAAAGAAAGAAGTTATTCCATTTAGACAATTTGCTGCTGATACTTACTGATAAGAATTGCCTACCAGGATCAGATACACTACCTACACTAGCATTCTTTTGTTTTCAAAAGCTACTGGCCAGGTGCTTTAGAAAGCCATGCCTCAAAATGGTGGCCATTCCCAGCATCTGCTAAGTAGAGATATACTATCTTTGAAGATGAAGGCTCCATCTTCTTATCATGGCCGAGGCCCAGCACAAAGCATACTAGGGCAACTGCTGTGGCCCTGAAGTCACAGGAGGACCCAGCCATTTTTATCTGATTCAGCAGGGCTCCTACTGTGTCATGAAGTATTTCTTTCTGATAGGAACCCTAGAATTTCAACATCCATCTGCAGGTTTTTTTGGGGGGTGGTCGTATTGTTTTCAAAAGTTATTTTTAGCTAAGTGTGTGTATGTCACTGCTTTTTTGTGTGTGTGCACTGCCCCATGATGAATATGGCCACAGTTGCTACAGGTGAATAAGGGAACTGTTGCTGTCCATTTTTAGTCTCAGACTGAAATGTCAGAGACATGTCAGAGGAGCCTGGAGAGCTAATGCTAATCAGCGTCGATCAGGGGTCGCCAAACTTTGGGGGCCTGGGTAAACATTTGGGAATCTAAGAGATGGGGGGGATAGAAAACAGTGATGCTCAGAAACACTTCCAAAAAAAACAGGCAAAACACCAAGAAACTCTATTATTTTATTTTTTATTATTAATAATTTGTATTGTTTTTGCTGTTTTGCTGCTTGCTGCCCTGGCTCTTTGGGAGGAACAGCAGGATAACTAGTAAATTAATTAATTAGTAGTAGCAGTGACTTTTTAAAAATGAACATTTAAAAATAATAAAAAGTGTAAATGACCTGAAACACACATGTATATGCATATGTGTGATCCGATTTCACCCCACTCCCTTAAAAGATAAGCAGAAAATTAATATCCAAAGGCTGGGGTAAATAATAATGTATTTACCTGGTGCATAAAAGCAAATAATGATGGTGCCAGGCATCCCTCCCTGGGGAGAGCATTCCATAACAAAACTATATTCCATAATTCCATAATACACATACCCCAGAACAGATAAGGCACAGACCAAAACAACAAGCCAACCGCCAAACAAGGCCCCCATTTTTATTTTTTTATTTTTTTTAAGTGGCAGGGCAGGGGGTTTGTTATTTGTCAAGGAAGGCATTTGAGAGCAGCATGGTGCCAAAAGTCAACACACTGGGGAAGCTAGGAGTAGCTAATATTGAGTTGGAAGAGTTAATGGCCTGCCTTGATATAGATGAGCTTCCTATACTAAACAAGATGGCCTGAAATTCCTTGACAGTATACACCATGAAAAGCTGCCCTCCTCCCTCCCCTTCCAACTTTAATTGACCATATCTACTTTAGCATCGCCTATCAGAAGATCATTCTGGGGGCCCTGCTACTAATCCCTTGACAAAATTCAGAAGAACTGCTAATTGCCAACTTAGACATTTTGCAGCAAAGATATAGTAACCTCAGAAACAGAGTTTTGTTTTTTTAAAAAATTAACAAGCATAATAATTGCACAGACACAACAGATGCTAATAACGATTTTAATTTCTGTGAGGAAAAATATTAAGATTTAAAAGCACTATAATAAAGAGGCCTAAGAACAGAACAAGAGGGTGGGGGAGCATCGCTAGCATGAGACAATTTATGTTTGATCACAATCTTTAATTGAAAAAGAACCTTCACACACTGCAATAATCTTGAAAGTGGCTCCTGGAATATGAATCTGCTCCCCTATTCATGTGATGCATCTACTTTCCCCTCACCCTCATTTCTACTAATTGTCAAAGCTATTTGCAGCTAAGTATCATTTTCCTCTTTCACAGGGTTTTCGATGTCTCAGAAGTGTAAATGCAAAGTTACTAGCTGGGGTCACTAATGGCTTCCCTCACACCTGCCACAAGAATGGGGGTGCGACAGAAATTTCCATGGGCTTCTGGATGTTGATGGTATGTTTTTTTGTTCTGCTCTTGAATTATTGTTTCTCATGGAACAGCTGGGAAGATAACTGATGCTCCTTTTGTTTTGTTTTTGTGAACATTTTTAGATCACTTAGAATCATAGATTTGTCGAGTTGGAAGGGACCCTGAGGATCATCTAGTCCAACCCCTTGAAGTGCAGAAATATGCAGTCGACCCATACGGGGATCGAACTTGCAAACTTGGCGTTATCAACACCAAGCTCTAACCAACTGAGCTATCAGCCAGCTCTTATTTATAAATAAATAAATAAATAAATAAATAAATAAATAAATAAATAAATAAATAAATAAAAACAGTGTGCTATATATTAACTCAGTATCTTACTCTATAATAAAAATGGAGGGATGTTGTCCCATTGCTGTTTGCAGTAGCAGATGGCACTGCAAACTACAGCATGATGACAGAACAGCAGCAATGGAGGGTGATGGGGAGGGAAACAAAGATGGAGATTGGGGCGGACAGGCACGCAAGCAAACAGATTGGTGGCCCAGGCAGGTGTATAAGCAAGAGGGTGAGCAGCCAAAGGAGGTCAGAAGCTCAGGCAGGTTGGTAAGCAGCTGACCCAGGCAAACCATGGAGTGAGCAGGCAGCCTAGATAGGCAGACTGCTTCAGGTGAGCTGCAGGAAAAAACCCAGAACAGGTTGGGGCAGCTCCCCATCAACCCTCCTCACAGTGACAATGCCATGTTCCCTCAGCAGTATTGGAGGCTAAGGGGGAGGTAAGCAGAGGAAGGTGGGCATCCCAAGAGGGCCTCTGAGGAGCAGTCAGGATAGACCAGGGCATAGCCTTGCTCTGCTGCTGCTGCAGCAGCCTGACACTTCTCTCCTCCTTGGCCTCTGATGCAGTTTGTGCAAGCTGTAATGGGAAAGGGCATGTTTTGGGAGAGCTGTAAGGGGGGTTGGCAAGATTAAAAGGAGTCGGCACGATTGGAAATGAAGTTATATATACGGTAAATAGTCTGAAATCAATGGTGGTTAAGCAGCTGCTGAAATAGTAACTAAAGACAGAATTTCTTTCCACTTTTTAAAAAAGGTAAGCTTACAGACCCAGAAAGGTCTGGACAAAACCCTCTCAGGAGGTCCCAAAAACAGATCACTGAAGGTGCCTTGTGAATCACCGAGGGAAGGGTGTCCCTTTATCTTCTTAGGTGAGTGCCAACATACAGTTCTGAGCCAAAGGCTGTCAACGAAGATGTGCAGATCCTGGATAAATATGTCACATCAGGTCTTACCATACAGCCAGGTGGATAGTGCACATCCCACTAGATATTGGTAGTCTACAACTTGCATCATCCCTGACTAAGCTGGCTAAAGCTGATGGAAGTCAGAATCCAACAACAACTGGTGGGCACCATGTTGGCTATCCTTGTGTTGGACTAGGACCAGGGAGGCCCAGCTTCAAATCCACACTTGGCCCCTCACACTGGGTGACCTTGGGTCAGTCACTTTGCTCCTCTTCTCAGTGTAACACACTTTGCAGGGTTGCTGTGGTGTAATCATGGGAGACTAGAATCACAAATGCCTCTCCAAGTTCCTGGTAGAGAAAGTGGGGGGAAAATATTGGGTACCAACTTTATCACATTGTTGCATATTGAGTTGAGGTGGAAGGGTCAAAGAAGCAGACAGGTGAAGGCTCTTTAGGTAGGATGGAAGAAGAGGCGGAAAAATATTTATGAGATTAGAGAAACTTCTACATCATGTAATAAGCACTGGGCCTGGTATTCGGTCTCTGTTGTAGTTTATTATGCCACACATTTTTAAAGGTTGCTTCTTTCCAGATTTCCTTCTTAACTATCACTAAATATTACATTGTGCTGGGAAATGGGATTTTAGCAGCCATGAACACAGCTAAGCGCACTGACACCCCTCTGATTTGGTTCCCCCCACCCTCTTTTGCACTTCTAAAGAGCTTTGAGATCCACTGGGATGAAAGGGTCTCTCTAAATGCAAGCTACGGCTCCGGTCTCTGGCTCCTAAACCCTCACTGCTTACAAGTGAAGTTGCCCTAATGATTAACCGGCAGTACCATGCTCATTTCTGTCAAAAGCCTTGCAGCATCACAAAGACAGGATTACGGTTTCATTCCATGATCAAACAGGAAGGTGAACTTGATTGCAAGACCAAGGGAAGGAGAGGGGGAAGGGGGGGGAGCCCTCACTCACAGTGAGTTGCAAATCTCTCTAGACCATAGCAAGAGGATACCAGATACTGAGATTTTATAGGTATACATATGGAAATCAAACCTACAACATAACTGAGATCTGCTAAGTATAGTAAAGGTAAAGGTAAAGGGACCCCTGACCATTAGGTCCAGTCATGACCGACTCTGGGGTTGCAGCACTCATCTCGCTCCATTGGCCAAGTGAGCCGGCGTACAGCCTCCGGGTCATGTGGCCAGCATGGATAAGCTGCTTCTGGCGAACCAGAGCAGCGCACGGAAAATGCCATTTACCTTCCTGCCGGAGCGGTACCTATTTATCTACTTGCACTTTGACGTGCTTTCGAACTGCTAGGTTGGCAGGAGCAGGGACCGAGCAACGGGAGCTCACCCCTTCGCGGGGATTCAAACCACCGACCTTCTGATCGGCAAGTCCTAGGCTCTGTGGTTTAACCCACAGCGCCACTCGTGTCCCTTAGCTAAGTATAGTAGCTAAGGCTAAATTCACATGTCCATAACTTGATTTTCCATAGAGTGGAGAAGGAAGTGTGCATGTGTTTTCATTGTTTGCATGTGAGATTGAGTGAGAGAAAGAGGTGTCTTCTTAGATGCTCGATAAGACCTGATTTAGTTTTAATAAGCAGCAGCTCTTGTCAATACATTGCAGGTTGAGTGGAGGAACCAATCCCATACTGTGTACTGTGTCCAGAAAATCCTGTTGGCTTCTTATATCTCAATATATGCCCTTACAGCAAGAGCTAGAGTTCACTTCTTCTTCTTTTCCCCTCTGAAATTTGGCCTAAATTTACATTAATATGTACAAATTAGCATATGCAAAATATATGCAAATTTGTAGTATGGACCTCTACCCCAAGTTTTTTAAGTACCTAGAAATACCCCACACTGGGGGTCTCAGGCAAGGATGTGTGCCTTCATCACCCACCTGCTTCTTTTAACTGGAGACACCAAGGATGAAACCTGGGACCATGCGCACACAAACTGTGGACTCTGTGCCTTAAGTATTGTCCTGTCTCCTTTTTGGATACTTGGAATCTGTACTGTCAGCCACAGGAATTCTCAGTCTCTTTATTGCAACTGTGGCAGGCTCACCTTTCACCATGAACTGTTGTCACTGTTGTAGTTTTTATCAGACTGTCACCTGCTGGACAATCATGTCTTCTTTTTAGTATTGTGCAAGTCTTATTTGTCTTGTATCATTTCATTTTAAGCTGGTCCAAGTCTGCCCAGAGAAAAATGTTGTTGAAAAAAATAAACAAAATGGATGCTGACTTTGGTGCTAGCAATAATTGTTGAAAAGCAGGGAGTGAAGGAAACAGACATAATCAATCAAACATAATATTTCTTTTCTAAACTGCATATGAATGGCTTTTAAACTTCCAAGCAGTGAGTTGCCACGAGAGTCCTGCTCCCATCTATATTTACAAGTAAACAGTCGGCACCAGCCTATTAGATCTCTCATCTGTGTCCTTCTAGCTGGATCAAGCAGTGAAGGGAGAACAAATTTTTCATGGGTGATGTCACCTCGATAGACTCCAGATACCTAAATGCTCACCCAGAGATGTTCTGCAAAGCCGCGGAAACCACTTATGGTGGCACAGTGATCCTTCAGATAAATGTGTGCCCTTTTCTGCGCACTCAGTAGATGCTGTATAAAAAGGTTTAAATTGGTTTTAAAGTTCTGCCTAATTTAACACCTACTGCAGAATGCAACTTTAACTGCCCTTACGGTTAAGAAAAACAGAAGTGTTGCTAAGCCCAGAGGGCATTCTTGTACATCTTGCATACAGTTGGATTATAAAAGAAGGAAAGAATAAATGGGGAAATGAATTGCATCTTTGTGGATTAAGGTGTCCAAAGACCAAGAAGGACAGAGCTCCTGTACCTTTCATTCCTTTGAAGAAGTGACAGGTTGGCAGGTGCAGTTTGCTGTGCAGAAGAGGGATAATAAACACAGATATAAGATTCAGAAATTACTTAGCAACAGAATAACATAAGGCTTCGTTAGAAGCTTGATTTGACTCAGAGGGGTAATGGCAATACAGTTCAACTCAGGAGGGGGAGAAAAGACCCTGGATATCATTCTTAATCTATCATTGGCCTCAAGTAACCAGCGCTAAAGCTATGTTATGCAAAGCAAATTACATTTATGGTACATTGCATCTTCCCTTATCCACCCCACTCCCGTCACTTTTAAAAATATACTGTGCAGGACATAAAAATCTATGAAAAGTACAAACTAGTTACAGATTCTGAAGGAAAGCTGTTTCTTGTCCATATTGCTGTTTGAACAAGTGTCTCTGTTTATATGCTGAGACAGGAAACATAACAACTCAACTCAGTTCTTCCGTACCGTCTCACTCATGTTGCTGGCGATCCCATATATCATCAAGAAAACATTAATCCATTTAAGATGCCCAGGGTGAAATTCTGGCTAATGTACAGACAAATGAGAATGGACAACAAAATCTACAGGCTTGGTTAAAGGTTGCATTTGAATCTTCTGCAGTCCAAAAATCTTAATGAAAAAAGCACTTGAAATCGAGCATCGCTTTAATGCAACACAAATGGCACTCAGGCAATCCAGTTGGGGTCCCAAGGTGCCTCCCCATGAGAAGGGCTTTGGAAGTGCCAGTCAAAGCAAACAAGAAAGGCTTTGAGTTCTCTCTTTCGCTCTCTCTCTCTTTTTTTAAAAAACACAGAGATGGATTGAGCATGAAGAACTGCCAAAGGCAATGAATTTCAGATCGGAAGGGGAGAGGGAGCTAAAAGCAAAGTATCCAAAACAGGATCTCAAGTTTCTGAAACCAGGAAAAAGTCTTCTATGATAAACTGTAATGCAGGGAACTTCAGGCCCGGGGGCCAAATAAGGCCCTCCAGGTCTCTCTATCTGGCCCTCAGGATTCTCCTCCAGCCACACACCCTGCCAAGCACCTCCGTTCACCAATTCTGTTTTGCACCCTCCTTGAACGTTTTTGCCTGGCTGGAATGTGTGCTTGAACACCTCTAGTTTGGCTGCATTTTTTTCTGCTCTAGGAAACACTTAAACTGTTGAAGAAGAAGAAGAGGAGGAGGAGGAGGAGGAGGAGGAGGAGTTTGGATTTGATATCCCACTTTATCACTACCCGAAGGAGTTTCAAAGTGGCTAACATTCTCCTTTCCCTTCCTCCCCCACAACAAACACTCTCTGAGGTGAGTGGGGCTGAAAGACTTCAGAGAAGTGTGACTAGCTGAAGGTCACCCAGCAGCTGCATGTGGAGGAGCGGGGAAGCCAGATTACAAGTCCACTGCTCTTAACCACTCTTAACCACTAATTTTTCTCTGCCACACAGCGGATAAAACTGAAAGAGCCCTGTTCTTCCTCAGTGCTGACACTAAACTGTGCAAGAACTGAAGTTAAATGACTTTTAAAATGAGTTACATTACTGTAGGCCTATTGGTCTTAGGCTGGCAATGCTTAGGGGAGCAGGGTCAAAACAGATTGGAGATTTACAGTGAGCTGGGTTCAGATGCTCATGCTTGGGTAAATTCAAGATTGAATTGTTAAAAAGCAAGCAAGGTGTTCTAAAAGCATTTGTTGTCACTATTTATTATTTATACCCCATAATAACTACAGCAATGTTATCAAGACAGATCAAAGAGCCACCTTTCTCTCTTTTATTTTTAGCTAAAAGGATTTGAGCCTTTGACATGTCCTCATGTACTTTGAATGTACTCATCTTTGTGTGTGGACCACTACCAGCAACCCACGCCCCAAGCTCCCCACAATGGCATTATTCTAAAACATACACAGAGGATAACACTGGTCTACACTGCAGGGTTGTCACAAGCTACTCTCTCACACTCTTGGCACAATAATATTGGTGCACCGATACTGGGATACTTTGCAGGGCTGAGACAACCTGTGACTTCCCAACCACAATACTTCCTGCAATACAGATACACTAATGATAGATTTTATTTGTATTTACATTAGCAGAGTGGTTTTTTTAAATGTTCACAAACTCAGGGGGAAATTGCATAAAATTAAACCTGAAATAGGATGAGCATCAGCTCCTGTTTTCACTCCTACTTTTTTCTTTTGAGCAGACATGCTGTTGGAAAGTCAAAACTACACTAAAATCCTGGGTTTCTCAGTTACTTTCTCTGGTCAACTCTGGAAGAAGAAGAAGAAGAAACCCTTTCAGAATGAACCAGTAAGTCCTTTTTCCATTGTTTGAATATAGAGAGAAATTCTACAGTGACACATCCACCAAAGAAGACCCCAAAGAATGAAGCAACAATTCAATTCTCTGGAGAAGAGATGTCCCAGGTCTTTCTGGAACCCTTTTTGTTTGTTTTTTTATAAAAATTTTATTAGTTTTTCAACATATAATATAAGACAATACAAACAACAAACACTGACAAACAAACATATAAACATGTATAATTTCATAAATTTTTTCGTATACCCAATTTCAACGATTTCCCCATGCCTCCCTTTTCTGCATCCCTGTTTTAAACTTTTTTCAGCAACCCCTGGTCTGAATTACTTATAAATTCCTTTTTATAACCCTTTTCTTTCCTCTTATCCAATCATATCTCTGCAAATCTGCTATACTTTACCCATGACATTTTAACACTCAGTAATTTTGCAAGAATTTTTAAGATAAAATTTAAATTTCTTCCAGTCTTCCTCCACCGTCTCTTTCCCTTGGTCACGGATTCTGCTCGTCATCTCTGCTAGTCCCATATACTCAATCACCTTCGTCTGCCACTCTTCCAGCGTGGGTAGTTCTTGTATCTTCCAATACTTTGCTAGTAGAACTCTTGCTGCTGTTGTAGCATACATAAAAAACGTCCTGTCTTTCTTTGACACCAATTGGCCTACTATGCCCAGGAGGAAAGCCTCTGGTTTTTTGTGAAAGGTACACTTAAGCACCTTCTTAATTTCATTATATATCGTTTCCCAGAAGACCTTAATCCTTGGGCACGTCCACCAAAGGTGGTAGAAAGTACCTTCAGTTTCATTACATTTCCAGCATTTGTTTTTTTTTTTTTCTCTGTGTGGCTGCAAGTGGTTTTATTTTATTTTTTTATAATATTTTTATTAAACAATTTTTATATTAATGCAAACAAAACATACATAAATAAACAACAAACAATAACAGAACAAAAAACAAGTACCATTTCATAACCTAATTTCTTTAACCTTTCTTCCTCGACTTCCTCTTGCCTCCCGTTTCTGTATTCCAAATTCTTATAATTATTCAGCGAATCTTTCCCTTATTTTACTATAAATTTATGTTAATCATCCTTATTCTCTTTGTCTTAACCAATACTAATAGTAACCATTTATTTTAATCCAACATCATTTTAACTGTCATTAATTTTGTAATATTTCTTTAAATAGTCCTTGAACTTTTTCCATTCTTCTTCCGCCGCTTCTCTTCCCTGGTTTCGGATTCTGCTCGTCATTTCTGCCAAGCCCATGTAGTCCATCACCTTCATCTGCCATTCTTCCAGTGTGGGTAGATCCTGTGTCTTCCAGTACTTTGCAATAAGTATTCTAGCTGCTGTTGTAGCATACATAAAAAAAGTTGTATCTGTCTTTAACACCCCCTGGCCGACAATACCCAAGAGAAAGGCCTCTGGTTTCTTGGGGAAAGTATATTTAAATACCTTTTTCAGTTCATTGTAAATCATTTCCCAGAATGCCTTAATCTTCGGGCACGTCCACCAGAGGTGAAAGAATGTACCTTCCTTTTCTTTACATTTCCAACATTTATTGTCAGGCAAGTGGTAGATCTTTGCAAGCTTGACTGGGGTTATGTACCACCTATAAATCATTTTCATTATATTTTCTCTTAAGGCATTACACGCCGTAAACTTCAACCCGGTGGTCCACAACTTTTCCCAATCAGCAAACATGATGTTATGACCAATGTCCTGAGCCCATTTAATCATACTTGATTTTACCATTTCATCTTGTGTATTCCATTTCAGCAGCAGATCATACATTTTTGACAAATTCTTAGTACTGGATTCTAACAGTTCAGTCTCTAATTTTGATTTTTCCACCTGGAAGCCTATTTTACTGTCTAATTTAAACACTTCATTTATTTGATGATAATGTAACCAATCTCTCACCTTCCCTTTTAGTTTTTCAAAGCTCTGCAATCTCAATTTGTCCCCTTCCTTTTCCAAAATTTCCCAATATCTTGGCCATTTCGACTCCATATTTAGCTTTTTAACTGCCTTAGCTTCCATTGGTGATAGCCATCTTGGAGTCTTATTTTCCAGCAAGTCCTTATATCTAACCCAGACATTTAATAGTGCTTTCCTGACAATATGATTTTTGAAACTTTTATGCGCTTTAACCTTGTCGTACCACAAATATGCATGCCACCCAAAAATGTTGTTAAATCCTTCCAAATCCAAAATGTCTGTGTTTTCAAGAAGCAGCCATTCTTTTAGCCAGCAGAAAGCTGCCGCTTCATAGTACAATTTAAAGTCTGGCAGGGCAAACCCCCCTCTTTCCTTTGAATCCGTTAATATCTTAAACTTTATTCTGGGCTTCTTGCCCTGCCAGACAAATTTAGATATATCTTTCTGCCACTTCTTGAAACAGTCCATTTTATCCATTATTTGTAATGCTTGAAACAAAAACAACATTCTTGGCAATACATTCATTTTTATAACTGCAATTCGCCCTAACAAGGAAAGCTTCAGATTTGACCAGATCTCCAGATCTTTTTTCACTTCTGTCCAAGTTTTTTCATAATTGTCTTTAAATAGGTTCACATTCTTAGCTGTCATATTCACACCCAGATATTTCACTTTTTTGACCACAGTCAACCCCGTCTCATTCTGAAACCTTTCTTTTTCAATCTGTGTTAAATTTTTCTCCAATACCTTAGTCTTTAACTTATTCAGTTTAAATCCTGCCAATTGGCCAAACTCTTGAATTATCTCTAAAACTCTTTTCGTACTAGCTTCTGGCTCCTGTAAAGTAAGTACTAGATCATCTGCAAATGCTCTCAGTTTATATTGTTTAACTCCGACCTGAACCCCTTTCACCGACTGGTCCTTCCTAATCATATTAAGCAAAACCTCCAGGACCGAAATAAAAAGTAATGGGGAGATAGGGCACCCCTGACGTGTCCCTTTTTCAATCTTAAACTCTTCTGTTACCACATTATTTACAATTAATTTTGCTTTCTGTTCAGAATATATTGCACCTATACCATTTTCAAACCCTTGGCCTACCCCCATCCCCCGGAGGTTCTTCAACATGAAGCTCCAAGAAATATTGTCAAAGGCTTTCTCGGCGTCCACAAATATTAAAACAGCCTTAGTGTTTATATTCACTTCCAACTTCTCCAAAATGTCAATTATATTCCTTACATTGTCCGACAAATGCCTTTTCGGGAGAAAGCCCGCCTGGTCCCCATGAATCTCCTCCATCAAAACTCTTTTCAGTCTCTTTGCTAAAACATCAGCAAAGATTTTGTAATCCACATTTAGTAAGGAGATGGGTCGGTAGTTCTTAAGTTGGGTCTTTTCAGTCTCTGTCTTTGGTATAAGTGTAATGTAGGCCTCTCTCCACGTATCGGGTGCCCTTCTCCCCTCCATGATCTCGTTGCAGACTTCCTTCAAAGGTTGTATAAGCCCTTCCTTCAAAACTTTGTAGTATTTGGAAGTCAATCCATCCGGTCCAGGTGATTTGCCCAACGTCATGTTTTGAATGGCATCTTCTATTTCCTGTGCTGATATCTCCTGGTTCAAAATTGTCTTACTTTCCTGAGAAATCTTTTTCAGCCCATTTTTCTCGAGGAATTGTTGTATGTCTTTATCTTTCTGCGGCCCTTGTGTATACAATTGTCTAAAGTAGCTCTGGAAACAATTCCTAATTTCCACTGGGTTGCATATGTTCTTTCCCTCCACTTCTAAATTTGTTACCGTGTTGAGTTTTTGTCTCTTCTTTATTTGCCAAGCCAGTAACTTGCCACATTTATCTGCAGATTCGAAGGTCTTTTGTCTCATTTGTTTGATTTTCCATTCTATTTCTTGATTCATCAGTTCCATATATTGTGTTTGGTACAGTTTAATTTCTCTTAAAACCACTTGCGATTTTGGCTTCAATCTTAGTTTCCTTTCCCCTTCCTTTATCTTTTCCAGAATTTTCTCTTTCCTCTCATTTTGCTTTCTTTTCTTTAATGTATTTTGTTGTATCAAAAACCCTCTCATCACGGCTTTACTTGCGTCCCATATTATTCTTTTTTCTACTTTAGATCTTAGATTAATTTCAAAATAATCCTTCAAAGTTTTTTGGGCCTTTTTACAGATCTCCTCGTCTCTGAATAAGGTGTCATTCATTCTCCATCTGAAGGTACCAGTTGTTGTTTGCTTCATCACCATCTTTACTGCGTTATGGTCGGAGAGAGTTTTTGGGCAGATTTCCACTTTCTTTATGTTCGACGCCATGTTGCTAGTCACCCAAATTTGGTCAATCCGAGTCCATGTCATTTTGGCTTCAGAAAAGAAGGTTCCCTCTCTCTCTAATGGGTGTTTTGTTCTCCAGATATCTATCAAATCCATATTGTCAGTCATTTCAAAAAAAGTTTTTGGTAGTCTTCCATCTTTTGTAACTACCTGTCTTTGTGCTTTATCCATATTTGTTGAAACTACTCCATTCATGTCTCCCATCATAATTAGTTTATAATCCATATAGTCCATTAAAGTCTCATGCAACTTCTTAAAAAATTCTGCTTTCCCTTCATTTGGTGCGTATATCCCCACTATCAAAAGTTTTTCTCCTTGAAATTGAATTTCAATTGCCAGATATCTTCCTTGATCATCTTTAAAAATTTGTTTCGGCTGCAGATTTTCCTTTGCGTAGATCACCACTCCTCTTTTTTTTACTTTGTCTGAAGATATAAATTCTTGTCCCAATCTCTTATTTATTAATAGTTTTCTGTGTGCTCTTGTTACGTGGGTCTCTTGTAGACAAATCAAGTCCAATTGGTCTTTCTTTAAAGCATGAAATATATTTTTCCTTTTTCGGGGATTGTTTAGACCATTACAATTCCAGGTTAGAAGTTGCAAAGCCATGATGGGGTTATTTAGTTCCTCCTACAGCTCCCAGTTGTTGTTCGTCCTTTGTTGGTGGTTCTATGTCCGTGTCTAGTCTTGAAGGATGTCCTTCTCCTGGATAGGTCTCTTTCTGTAGGTCTTCTTCGTGTTCTCCCAGGAACTTGTCTTTATCACTCACTGTTTTTATTCTTCTTTTCTTCCCCTTATATTTAAAAGACAGGCCTTGGGGAAACTCCCACCTGAATAGTATGTAGTTCCTCTTCAGTAGTGTCACCAAATCCTTATAAGGACCTCTTGCATCCAAAATACTTTTGGGAATATCTTTAAAGATCTCAATATGAAAATCTTCAATTCGAAGGGTTGTTTGGTAGTGCAGGTTCAATATTTTATCTCTCTCTTCTTTGGATCTTAGAGTTATCAAGCAATCTCTGGGTCTATTCTTCCTCTGCCTTATTCCCAACCTAAATGCACTCTCTATTTTGAACTCTTCTTCTTTCAAATCTTGCTTCCAGAAGTCGGAAAACTCTTTTGTCAAGTAATCCACCAAGTTGTCTCCTTCCTTTTCCGGCACAAGTCTAATCCTTAGGTTTTTCTCCTTGCGTTGCATATCCTGCATAGAAAGTGTCAGTTCATACTCATCCAGTTTCCTGTACACCGGTGGAAGTTTCCCTTCAACAGCAGTGGCAATTTCCTTGGCTTCCTCAGCTATCTTTCGTGTTGTAGATGAATCTTCCAATAGTTTCCCAATTGCTTCTGCATTAGAGTTCACTTTATTCCCGAGGTCAGTTATGCTTTTAGTATTTAAGTCAATTTTCCCAGAGATTTCTTCAATTTTCTTATTTGTTTCAGCGCCTTGCTTCTTTAATTCCTCCAAAGAATCATTTATTTTTCCCAATGCCTTTGCAAACGCTTCTTCAGAAGACATTGTTTTCACTTTTGCCTTTGTGACAGCTGCAGTTCCCGAGGCCCCTGATACAGAGGCCCTTCTTTGCATAGAAAGATCAACTTTGTATTGTCTACCAGATCTCAAAGTCGTTTCTTGTGAATCTTCTTTCTGTTTACCATCTGCCATAACAAAGTCTTTCACTCAAGGTCATTCCCACACTCTTAAGCTGTCAAAATATAAAAGTTCTCAGGTTTTAAATTCCACTTGTTGCTGAAACTGTCCAAATCCTCTAGAGGGCGTAAAGTCAGTTCTTAAACTTTAAATTGTTCCCACACTCAAAAGGCAAAAGCCCTCCAAGTCCCTTTCTTTGTAAAAGATCCAAATCAATAGTGTCCTGCAAGTAACTTACTATATAGCAAAATACGATGTTTCAAGTTGAGAGTAGCCAGAGTCTATATTACAGTTACTTTCTAACCTTTTTTGTAACGACCGTCCTTGGCCGGTTCCTTTCCTCCGGCAGTCCGACCCCCAGGTAGATGAGCAGCGGTAAACAGTTCAATCTCCTTTAAAAACAGGCAGGGAATCCCTTTAAAATCTTCTCCCCCCCCCCTCCTGCCTTCTGGGGGGGGAGTTCTTTACTTGGTGTTGGGTTTCTTAGCTCATAAACTCTCCTGTCAAAAGTTACAGCTTAAATGCCTTTCGCTTTAATCTTGCTGCAGGACGGAAAGCAGACTTCCTTTTTAATGCTTATCCGTCTCGGTGCCCAATTTCTTTAGTTTTAATGTCCAATTATTAATGCAAGCTCAATCCTACTCACGGAAAGTTGCTCTTTTTTAATCCAAAATCTTCGGAAGAAGTCAGCGCTCTCCGCTAATGGCGACGCGGCTTCGCTTCGCAGGCTGGGTGAAAGCGACTCTCAGCACCGCTCCACGCACCCTCCGCTGATCTATAGCCTTTAAAAAGGCTATTTCACAACGTCGGGGGGGGGGCAAAGGGGCCCGCCGAGTCTCCGGTTCACAGGCTACGCGCCTGTGACTTTTGAGGGTCCTTGCTCCGCCGTGAGCTACGGGACCCGAACCCGCGAAGCAGATCTCTCCCGGAGCTCCGGGAGAAATCCGCCATTCAGCGCTGGCGCTAACCCGGAAGTCACATTTCCAGCATTTGTTATAGGGCAAATGGTAAATTTTTGCAAGCTTGACTGGGGTCATGTACCACCTATAAATCATTTTCATAATATTCTCTCTTAAGGCATTACATGCCGTAAATTTTATACCGGTGGTCCATAACTGTTCCCAGTCAGCAAACATAATGTTATGACCAATGTCCTGTGCCCATTTAATCATAGCTGATTTAACCGTTTCATCCTGTGTATTCCATTTCAGCAGCAAATTGTACATTCTAGACAGATTCTTAGTATTGGGTTCTTTCTGGAACCCTTTTTGGGGTCCCCCCTCAAGGTTGTATGACCCTCAGGTTGAATCACAGCTTTGACTTCACTCATTGGCTGAAAATACTGAACAGTGGGAGCAATCTCACAAAGCAATTGGGTTGCATGGCACATTTTGCCTCATAATTTTTATTCTAAAGGGACTAGAGACACCCATATCTCACAAAAAGGGGAGAAGCTCAGAGTCTGGACCATCTGCTGGCTCTAGGACCAGCATGTGTGAAACCCATACAGCTTGCTGGGTGGGCCAGAGCTGCTTTGCTAGATTCCTGACAGGTAAGGAGGTTGGTGCAGAGCAATCAGACCAGTGTAGCCAATCCAGAGTTCCTACCAACGTGTTACCACCATGCTGACTTCCCCACCACCTTGACCCTGCCTCCCATTAGGCAACAGTGACCCACCTGCTGAGAAGCTAGCGTAGCCCCCAGCAAGTCATTTCTAGGACCCCCTATAGCCCTCCCTCTCAATAGCCCTATTCATCATTTACCTCCATCCTCCATTCTAAGCCATTGAAGATATATTGGTCGAGTCATCTCAGAGTCTCTTTGCCAAAATAAATAAATAAAAGGAAACCAATGCCAGTGACTTGCCTTACAGCAGGTTGTTGCAAGGAGAAACAAGCAAAGACATGTGCATTGCTTTGAACCTTTAGAAGCAATGTGCAAAGGAATAATAAAACAACTTCAAAACAATGAAGGGAAACCTTGATGCCATTTGCAGTATGGATTTCAGTAGTAATAATCTCAGCGAGGGGTAAAGGCCCCTCTTTGGTTTCTCCATGATAAGATTTATGTACACCTGCAATCAAACTAGAGTGACTACTTATATACATCACCAAAACAGAGGAAATGTGCCCTTTGAGAAGGGACAAAGGAGGACATGGGTTTACACAAATTCTGCACATAGAAACATGTGTGTATAGAGGTAAATATATTTATTTGTTTTTACTTATTTAGCAGAATTTGTATAGCACTTAACTGTAAATAAAACTTCCAAGCAACTTACAAAAAATATAAAGTATACATTAAAATTGTCAATCAAATTCAGTGTTAAAAACAAGTTTATAAAAAAAAGCAAACTGAATAAAATCAGCAGTTAAAAATATACATTCTAAACTCAAGTTACAGATAGACTTTATATGTCTGGGTAAGCAACACATAGAAGATTTTAGCAAGCACCAAAAAGAAAACTGCAGAATATGCCTGCCTGATGTCATGTATGAGGTAATATATTCAGATAAACCTTCAGATAAACTGTTCCCATGCTATTAATGAATTAATGAATGTATACACTAATTATAACCTAATAGTACCCTTGAAGTTGGCTCAGTTAACACATTGAAAGCCAGCAAGGATGTTGTAGGCCAGGCATCCCCAACCTGCGGCCCTCCAGAGTTTTGGCCTTCAACTCCCATGATCCCTAGCTAACAGGACCAGTGATCAGGAATGATGAGAATTGTAGTCCAAAACATCTGGAGAGCCAAAGGTTGGGGATGCCTGTTATAGGCTGACAAGGTCTCACTCCCATCAGCTATCATGCTGCAACACTATGCACTAACTGCAGTTTCAAGACCAAGCACAAGGGAAGCCCTCCATTGAATGCACTGAAGTGATTCAAATTACTATAATTTAAATAGAAAAACAATAATCTCACCTAGTGTGGAAGATTGGGAGCAGGTGATCTATGTACCTGCTCAGCCTGCTGAGCAACAGTTGCTAAATGTTGGTGGACAACTTCAAGAGCCTTCCAGCTCTCCCTTCTTAAGGTTATTTATCTCTAAATCAAACTTTTTTTTTTGTATTGGACAGCCCTCAAAACAGAGGTCACCTTCAAACAGAGGACTGTCCCCTGTAAAGTAGGACATATATCCACTCTGACCAAAACACACACAGCAGTGAATGGCAACAATATTTGTCATTAGCTTTTTTTATACCTCATAGTAAACAATCGCAATATTATCAACACAGATTTGATTGGTGTTTTTGGTATACATAGGAAGTTTAGGCAATAACCACATATTACTCCAATCAAACAAGACAGAACTGTGTACACAAAGGTTCCAATGCATATTTCTGTCCATATCATGACCCTCATCCAAGTCCCACTGATCTGACTGAGTGACTCTTTTGAGTGAATGAAGTTGCTCAAGTTCTGACCCACCAGCAGTGGAATGTAACTTATAGTGCATGACTAACAGGTGACAAGTTGTCAAGAGCCACTGAGCTGGCCAGAAACATAGGTACTCCTAAGAAATGAATGAATGAGAGTGGAACCAACACTTTTTTTGGAACATCTGTTTGAGATTTTTCTCATTCCTTAGGAAAAATACACTTTGCCAAATTTTCTTCAGATATTCTCTACATTTTTTTGTGCCTGCCACCACCACCACCCCACACACAAAATGCCCAGACATGACTCTAGGTCTGAGACATTGTAGAAGATGCAAAATGGTGGTTAGGCTGCCAACACAGTTGCTGTGTAATGTTAAGGGATCTGCTCCAAGTAAACATAAACAGAGACGGTCCATTTCAATAGTCACCCCATATTCTCTGTCAACTAATAGGCTGGAGAATTTTAAGAGGCTGTTCTCTCACATGTCTAGTCTCAATACAGCGCACGCACGCACACACACACACACATCCTCCAGATAGCATTCCTTCTTGCTGATAATAAATGGCAACATAAGAGTTCTGGAATTGAGCAAAATCCAATATTCACTGTGAATAATATAATTTGTTCTGCCTATGACAATGGAAATGTTTTTCATTATAGTGTATTGTTCTTGGATGGTTACAATTTAGATTAATTAATGGAGCACTATTCCGTTTTCTGTTCTTTTGTTTAAAAGCAGCCCATAGATTAACATATCGCTCATGAATATTCAGTTGTTCACTCACCCCTAAAAACATCTTTAAAAATTAACCAGTTGGAGTTTCTTCTTCCTGTGTTGGCAATTAAGCACGCTGATAGGGTAAATCCTGACCTTGAAGATGGCTGTGCTATCACAGGACAGCTGCATAAACTACATTCAAAACAGGGAAAAACATGCCTGTGATGTGAACAGTGACCTTTCACCTTGCAAGGCTTTAACGTTCTTTTAAAAATAATTGGAGAAGCAGAGCATCTAATGGGTATGGAAAAGGTGTGAGCACACGAAAAGGCCACAGCCAAGCTGAAATATTTTAAATATGAAAATCATTCTGAATTGCAGAGGATTTTCGGCATAGTTTTTGTTTATGAACTTTATATCTACATATGAAGCTTCTGTGTATTGAATGCAATGTACTGAGGTCCCTGGGAGGGTCCCTACACCTCCTTCTTTAAGATGGCACCACAGGAGGTTACGGAATAAGCCACACCTGATAGGCATCTTCTTGTTCCTTTCATTGCCACTTAGAGTAAACCCACCCTAAAATATCTGAAACAATCAGTAACTGCTACCACCAACTGGATTAAAGAACAATAGGACTCTTAGGTATTACAAAGGAGAGATCTAACAGGAATATCAAGTTGTAATTCCGTAAACAGGGCCATGGCTCAGTGGCAGAGCACAGAGTATGGGAAGCAAGCAAGGGAGAACCAGCTGCACAAATATAAGATGGGGGGCACCTGTCTTCCTACTAGTACACGTGAAAAGGATCTAGGGGTCTTGGTGGATCACAAGCTTAACATGAGTCAACAGCGTGATGCAGCAGCAAAAAAAAAAGCTACTGCTATTCTAGGCTGCATCAACAGAAGTTGAGTGGAGGTCGTTAAGCAGAGGTTGGATGGCCAACTGTCTTGGATCCTTTAGTGGAGATTTTTGCATTGTAGTGGATTGGACTAGATGACCCTTGGGGTCCCTTCCAGCTTTACAATTCTATGATTCTTTGCATTCAAAGAAGAACTCCAGTTCAACCATTGGCATCTCCATGTAGGGTTGGGAAAGATAACTTAGATGAATGTGCACATAAATGTGCATATTTTAGGTTAAAATACGTACTGAAATGTGTTTTTCTTCATTACTTCTGTTCTAAAATAATGCAAATTTGTGTGGATACTTTTTTCTTTAAAAAGATTCATATGAAAACATATATGGCACCAAATAGACTGGTCTTAACAGCCCTTCCAATTACTCCCCTAGAAAGGCTGGTCCTGGTATTAGCCAAGTAGGCAATAAACTGTTTACTAGCCTACAGTCTGAACAAACTAACTCGCCCAGTATATGTTTCTAAGGGAAATAATTTCTATCTGGAAATATTTGTTTTATGAGTATCCATAATTCCACCATCCCTTATTACGAAGGATCTTTTCTTGAATGCAGAGTCTTTATTTTTATCGGTATTTCTTGTACTCTACTGATCACCCTGCACCTGAGGTTATAATTACAGCTTTGCAGAGACTGCAGCTGACTGCAAGGGGAGGAGGAGGAGGAGGAGGAGGATGTTATCAGAAAATTGTGAATTCAGGTGAGCACTATCAGCAGGGAGCCTTACATACGTAGAAACAAAAGCCCCGTTGTTATGCAAATGTTCCTGTTTAATGAGCAAATGAAAAGGATATATGACACCACTGAACTTTCTTATTCTTTTTTTACATTCTTTCAGGGGTGCTGTTGGGCAAATTAGAGCATTTATAAGTTACCAGGCAATGAGAAAGATTGTGACCTCTGGGTTTCCCATCCCTTCTATGCTTGAACCTCCCTCTGCTGAATAAAGAGCACAGTTTGACAGTAAATATGGGCAGCACATATCAGACATCCCAACAGGTTGCTGGACTACCAAAGTCATCATTTGCTGTTTGTGTTTGTTGGAGATGGTTGGTAACAGCAGCAGCAACCGTTGCAAAGAAGTTCTGCAATGATGAACAAGCTTAGGATCTCCCTCTGGGACAAGAGAGAGGGAAGGTTCACTGAACTGCATATAGGAATGAACCTCATTGCTTGTTTGCTATGCGTTACTTTGTTATTTTGTAACATTTATCTTATTGTAACTAGTATTTAAGGCTGTTCTGCAGTAAAGCTTTAAGGTGCATTCTTGTGGTGGAGAGAATTCGTTTCTACACAAGGTACAGATCAGGGATTTGGCTGAACAACTAGAAGGAAGGAAGGTGTAAGGGGAAGCCTAATGTACTCTGACCTCTTAAACCACACCCCAGCCACAGCTGGTGGCAGTGAAGGAGCTTCAGAGACTCCTTACTTGCTCACTCACAAGTAGATGGACTCTCCTGGGTCTGTACACTCATGCTGTGTCATCATACTTATATTGTGTCATCACACTTCAACCTGAACCCAAATATTTTCTCCATGACATATTCAAGGGCTGGTGGAGATGTGCTCCACCTGCTCCTCTGACAGTTCCAGGGGCCTTCCATCAGATACCAACCCAGAAGGCCCCTCAAGGGAATCCTCAGCACTAGATTCATGGGGCCCTGCCTGCTCCTCAAGATCATCAACCTGTGGAGTGTCCAGTTTGTCCTGTAAGGGCCCTGTGCCTGGTAGAAGTTCAAGGCTAGACATATTGTCCTTCATCTCAGGGAATAACATGTCTTGAGCCAACCCTGCTTGGTAGCAAAAGTTCTAAGACCAGGAAACCAGATATAAAAGAAGACTGGGTTCCTTTATGTTTAGTAGTTGTGAACGCATGCACATTTTACTACTCACTCCTGTGTGACAAGCTGTTAACTGGGGAAGAAGAAAATGCCCCCCCCCCTTATACAGCTATTAAAAATATAGGATCCCTTAAAACCTTTGCATTTGGTCACCCTAAAATGAAGGAGGGA
The DNA here is from genome assembly GCF_027172205.1 of Podarcis raffonei. Lineage (NCBI taxonomy): Eukaryota > Metazoa > Chordata > Lepidosauria > Squamata > Lacertidae > Podarcis > Podarcis raffonei. The sequence goes on from NC_070609.1 coordinate 46,363,366, forward strand.
GTGCACATGTGGTGAGGCAAATAAAGTGAGTACCCTGTTGCAGTTTAGGATTACAGATGAGTCCTAATTCTGAAAAGGTTGAAGGCTACAAGCCATAAAAGTGTAGGGATGATGATCTCCCAGGGATTAGTTATATGGAAAGGGAAACACTGAGGGGAAATCACTCCACAGCCCCTTCTTTGTGGTGGGATTAGCTGGAAAGGTTAGACTGTGCATTATCAAGTATCACTCTAATGATGTATCAGTGCATGGATTTTATCAAAGTAATCTCGAGATAATAAGGCATTATGCAGGTTTGATGCACACCAGGTCAGCCAAAAGCTGCACTTGCAGATAAAGGGAGAGAGAGCATACTGGAGCCACACGCCAGAGCTTTAAAAATCCATTAATTTTTCAATGATTCTGAGACTTAAAATGAAGATAAGATATGCTCTTCTACATATTAAACTACAAACCTAACTTATCAGACCATTTATTGTTTTTTCCACAACTGATGTGGATGAAAATAAGTTATTGACCACTGTCATGATCCACAAGAGTGTCCACCACCAAGGAGGGGTACTGGCCGAAACAAAGTTCCTGATTCCCCATGTAGGAAAGACATTGGAGTGGGGCAAGGCAAAGTAAGGGAAGACAAAAAATGTGACATTATCAAGGTGTGGATTCAAGTTCACAGACAGAGCTTTTGCATCAGAAGACATCTAAGTCTGTTCTTTTAATTTGGGTGGGGGGGAGAAGTGTTTTGGATTAATAGTTAAATGTCAAACGTGAGGGATTAGGCTGCTGGTAGGAAAGCTCTTACTCCATATGCTGTTATGAGGCCTGTCCACCATGGCAGATATGGAAGGAGTCAGGACTACTTCAAAATCAGCCTTATGTGGTAACATTAGCCTATCAGAATCATGCATTGGTTCAGAGCATGGTCAGAGCTGCTTCCCTGAAAGTCAGAGAAAGAAGGAGCATCACATACAGCCACCATGAGCACAAATCATGAATGCACAATAAAAAGGACATCTGGAACAGCCCAGAGAAGTAAATCCTGGGTTGGATGAACAAGTAGTCTGATGAGATAAAAGTATCTGTTTTGTTTCCCAGCTGAAAAGCAGCTGAAAGCGGGGGGGGTGTGTAGAATTTGGAGGTGGAAAATTGGCAGGGAGGGTTAAGTTGCTCCTTCCAGTGGCGTAGCGTGGGTTGTCAGCACCCGGGGCAAGGCAAGTAATTTGCGCCCCCTAACCCGTGGATTTGTGCCCCCTAACCCGTGGATTTGCGCCCCTAACCCTAACCCCCAGATGTTGCGCCCGGTGCGGCCGGCCCCCCCTGCACCCCTCACGCTACGCCACTGGCTCCTTCCTCCACTGTGGCCTCCTGTTGGAGATGGCAGCCTTGATGACTGCTTTAGGTTAAAAAGCAGAACAAAAAACATTGGAGCAAGGGAAAACTATGCATGATTACCACCATGTGTCATTTGAGCCTGTTTAGAAGAGCTGGTAACGGGGTGTTCCAGGAGGATTTGGCATCCAGCCTAGCTGAAGAATTGCATTTCAGATCCTTTGCACTTCTTCCTGGCTGCTGCTTTTCCTATTTTGTTTTTATTACTGTGGGGTATTCTGCTTTTATCTTTGTTTCCTTGAAAGGTCACCCAGGAAAGTGAATACAAACTACCTTTGCATTTTACTTTATTTTTGCCTCCTCCCTTATTCTCCAAAGCAAGCAGGCATAATAAGATTACATTTAACTATTTGCATAACACTTTTGTTCGCCAGCTCAGAGAGGCTGGGGAGAAAACAGACTCGGCAAAACTCCTCTCTTCTTTTTTTCTTTTCTTTCTTTTTTTAAAGAAAAAAGTCCATTGGATCTATTTTCTTTTATTTATTCCAAAATCAGTGGTTCTGTTGTGAGCATTAAGTCAACTGTCACACTAAAGTAAAAATCTCCATCTGACTTTGATAACCTATTCTGCAATACCTTGTCCTTCTGCATTTAGCATTCTGCACCAGTTAGAAGCGTAGGAGAACACCTTAAAGCAGGAGTGGGGAACCTGAAGAAAGGGGTTGTGATGCAGGGAGAGATGAAAGGGCCAGATAGTAAGGTCTGGGGGCCATATTTGACCTTTGGGCCTGTGGTTCCCCTGCTTTGAAGCCTAACAAATTTATTATGGCATAATCATTTGTAGAAGGGGAAGCGGGGGGTGCTGTGGGTTAAACCACAGAGCCTAGGACTTGCCGATCAGAAGGTCGGCGGTTCGAATCCCCGCAACGGGGTGAGCTCCTGTTGCTCAGTCCCTGCTCCTGCCAACCTAGCAGTTCGAAAGCACGTCAAAGTGCAAGTAGATAAATAGGTCCCGCTCCAGTGGGAAGGTAAACAGCGTTTCCATGCACTGCTCTAGTTCGCCAGAAGCGGCTTAGTCATGCTGGCCACATGACCCCGAAGCTGTACGCCTGCTCCCTCGGCCAATAAAGTGAGATGAGCGCTGCAACCCCAGAGTCGGCCACGACTGGACCTAATGGTCAGGGGTCCCTTTACCTTTACCTAATCATTTCTAGACTGCCATCTACTCCATCAGATGTATCAAGAGCATCCTCAATTGAATGTAGAATTGGGGAGGATGCTGATTTGCTCCACATTTTGGAGACAACTTTCCAAGTTTTCTCCCCTCAAACCCACACACAGGTCAGAACTTTGATCTGAATATTAAGTCATTTAATCAATGGACTGAATAGTGCAAGGGTCCGCACTGCACTTATGAGGTCATCTGAGGGCCATATTTCTTTCGATTCAATTAACCAGAAAGTGGCAGTGCACTACTGGGAGCAAAATACCTGTGGCCCTCCTGAAGTGGACTCAAATTGCTAGCCTCAGGCCAGCATGGCCAATTGTTAGGGAATATGAGAGTTGTAGTACAGACTCACGTGGATTCCCACAGGTTCCTCAGACTTGTTTTAGTGAATGCACCCTTATGAATCTTTGGGCTTGTGAAGTCCTCCTCGCCTCTTTCATGCATGAGAGGAGAAGATATAAAACATCCACTTTGGCACAAACCATGGTTTCCTGAATTCATTCATAACAAGAAACTGAGGGTTGTTCTAAAGCGAAAGCAGTAGATTTGTTCCTTGAACATGAAGGAAGAGAGGATCGTGAGGCCTATGCAGGCTCATTTGCTATCATCTGAAAAGGGCCATAGTCAAACAGTGAAATTTTGCCCCATGTTACAGATTAGGGTTAAGGGTGGGTTCCCAGTCTGAAAAGGTTGAAGGCAAAATGGGATCAAAGATGTATTGCTGTACACTATTTTCCTTCCTCCCTTTTCTTTCCTTTTCTGTGCCTACTGATGTTGGTCACACCTGTCTGAATGCACAGCCTAACTCTTTTTATACTCTCTGGATCTTCTTGGCAAGAATTGTGATTCTTCCCAGATCTGACATAAAGCAGATCGGTTTCATAATAGCACTGAATATTAAGTACAATTCTGACTAGACATCTAAATTGCCAAAGGGACTAGGAGACACCAAAGAGCATGCCAGACTGGCAAACAGAATATATGCAGAGTAGCCCTCTGGAGCAGAATAAAATACTTAATGCAGAAGAAGCAAAAAAGAAAAGAAAAGCAACCACAGAAGGTTAAGTATAACCACAGCACAACAGTAGACGGGATAAATGGCACTTTTGACAGGCAGTATATTTGGAGAAATGAGACAATTAGACTGTAGTGAGTGAGTGATTAGCTGTTTGGGGTAAAACAGAAGTTGGCTTTTCACTGGTGGCACCGGTATCGTGAAATGCACTCCTTGCACCCGGTGGGTGTTGCTAGAGACCCCCTCAGTACAGTGGTACCTTGGGTTAAGTACTTAATTCATTCCGGAAGTCCGTTCTTAACCTGAAACTGTTCTTAACCTGAAGCACCACTTTAGCTAATGGGGCCTTCCGCTGCTGCTGCGCCGCCGGAGCACGATTTCTGTTCTCATCCTGAAGCAAAGTTCTTAACCTGAGGTACTATTTCTGGGTTAGCAGAGTCTGTAACCTGAAGCGTCTGTAACCTGAAGCATATGTAACTCGAGGTACAACTGTATTGGCATTCCACCAGCTCTTGAAGACATACCTGTTTAGGCAAGCATTCCCCTGAACTGAAATATCCTGATCTATTTGTTTTAATTGTTCTGTAAACTGTTTTAATTGCTATGCTTCTTAGTGGACTTGGTTAATTGTAAATTTTAATTATGTATGGATTTTATAATTGATTTTGTGCTTTTAAACTGCTTACAAGCCATTGTAGCATTAAGCTGTAGAGATGATAGATAGATAGATGATAGATAGATAGATAGATGATAGATAGATAGATAGATAGATAGATAGATAGATAGATAGATGATAGATAGATAGATAGATAGATAGATAGATTGATAGATAGATAGATAGATTGATAGATGATAGATAGATAGATGATAGATAGATAGATGATAGATAGATAGATGATAGATAGATAGATATAGATAGATGATAGATATTTTCTTACAGTACTTGGCCAATTGACACTGATCTACATTTGAAGAACACCCTTCCTATTCACCCAGGCATTTGATGCCTGATGGAACTCATCAAACTGGGAAGGTAGTCCATCTAGGAGAAGGGAAACTCTGGTGCTAAACCTCTGCTGCCTTGCAGGGGAGAAGAAAAGGCTAAGGAGTAAACCGTGCATAAATCCAGAGTGGAGTCCCTAAAACGGTTGGATGGTGCCTTGTACCCTTTCTTCCAGAAACTCCTGCAGCCAAGCCGGTGCCAAACATATTGCTCTGCTTTCCTTTGGACCACATCAGTGAGGCTGAGAGGGGTCTTGTCATCTGGGCAGCCCAGGACCTCCATACACACTGCCCAGGCTTGCACCCTGGGGAGGTCATTTCAGTGCTGATAATTGACTTCACCTCTAGAAGCACACTCCATTGTCTCTCAGCACAGATGGGTGCCAACAACTGCTCCTGGCAACCTTGAAATTATTACCTACAGGGGTATGTGAGTGCCTTAAATGTTTGTCATTGTTTTTAATTGTTTTAAATACCCCCCCCCCCTTTATACCATTTTACTACTTCACTGTTTATCACCCTGGAGCCCTTTAATAAGAAGGGTAGGTTGCATTTTTTTAACAACAGCAGCAATTTCCCCTGAAGGTTATTTATAGATGGCCTAAAGAGGCTGTAACCCTCATGCATGCTTACTTGGAAGCAAGCCCCATTGAACTCAGTGGGATTTTTTCCAAGTCAGCATGCAGAAGATGGTGCTGCAGATTATTCTGCTATCCTGTATCCTCAAAATCAGGTCCTACTTCCAATGCTCATTGCTTTTGCCAATGAGAGTTATGAATGCAAGTCACATTCTACAATGAGGTAGTCTTCCTAGTTACCCATGCTCCCCTTCCCCCTTCTCTTTCAAATTGCTTTCAGTGGAAATCTCCATAACAATACCCTAATTGCCCATATATTTATTCAGACTGGGCATTCTTCATTATTGCATTTTCTTGCTTGTGCAATTAAAACAATTAGCACTGCCCTGGTTTATTTTCCTCTTCCTCATAGGAATGCCCCTTCCTCATGGAAAGCTGAACTGGCATTTATTCCTAAAATATTGCAACATATGTACACGTCTACCTATAGGATTATAACTAAGTGCTACTCAAACCCATGGAAATTAATAGACCTTAGTCAGGAGTGTTAATTAATTTAAATGGGCCTACTCTGAAACTGGGACGCGGGTGGCACTGTGGGTTAAACCACAGAGCCTAGGACTTGCCGATCAGAAGGTCAGCAGTTCGAATCCCCGTGACGGGGTGAGCTCCCGTTGCTCAGTCCATGCTCCTGCCAACCTTGCAGTTCAAAAGCACATCAAAGTGCAAGTAGATAAATAGGTACCACTCTGGCAGGAAGGTAAACAGTGTTTCTGTGTGCTGCTCTGGTTCACCAGAAGCGGCTTAGTCATGCTGGCCACATGACCCAGAAGCTGTACGCTGGCTTCCAATAAAGTGAGATGAGTGCCGCGACCCCAGAGTCAGCCATGACTGGATCTAATGGTCAGGGGTACCTTTACCTTTACTCTGAAACTAACACTGAACACAACCCATAGCAACAGACTTATCTGGGTCTTCACTCCCTCATGAGATTTGAATCACATAAAGGGGAAGGCTTGCTGGCATTGCCCCCACATCCTATCCCTATTATGCTTGAGATGAATGTCTGAAGCAGGAAGCCTGTTCTCTGTGCATTCATCAACCTGATGCCCTCCAGATGTGCTTGACTAACTCCCATCAGCTTCAGCCAACACAGCCCCCCATCAAATTTATAAACTTGCATGATCAGGATTGTGAAGCCCAATGGGAGCATGCAGTGCTTTTTTTCTGGGGGGAAGTGGGGGTACACATACCCCTAAGCATTTTGTGAATCTAAGTTTGGTCTCATTGAGGGGCAGTATTTCAATATTAGTAGGAAAATGAGAGTACCCCTAAACATTTTTTTAGAAAAAAAAGCACTGGGAGCATGGTACAGCATTCTACACCTGGTTTGGGGAAATTATTATTATTATTATTATTATTATTATTATTATTATTATTACCCTCTCAAATTGTAAGATCCATAAATTATGGAAATTCAGATGGCACAGTGCGCTAGAAGCTTTAATTTCCTAATAACATTGGCTGGTTAGGATAACAAGAGTGTTAACTGCTAATTAGGTTACAGAGTGGATATAATAACAACACAGAAAATGTTGATGTGTTCATGGATTCTACACAGTCCTTTGATACCTATTACTTAAATTAGCTATGGTCACTTGTATCCCAAATTAGCTAATAAATCACAGCCTATTTGTGGTCTGCAAAGCGTACACAATTATAAAACGCTCTTGGTTTTACAGCATATATTCCGGAGCTGAGCAGTAAAACAAAGTCAGTCAGACTTCAGCTGTCTGAGTGGGCATCTCCATTCTACAGTAATTCCTGCTTCATTTGGCTTTATAGCTTCACACATTTTATCTACACTGAAAGGCTATCTCAGTGAGAACATGCACTGTTTTCTGATATAAATTTAGCTCAGTTCTTGCTAAAATATACAGCCGCTTTGAAGGTCACTGAGTGCACAGTCCCACCCCTCTCCAAACATGATTTAGCCTGTGAAACACCCAGCCTGGATCCAGCCCCAAATCAATTAAGAGGCAGGGGTAACGTTTAATTAGTTTTTTTTTTAAGAAAACAACTAATGAAATGCATGGTCAGGAGGAGAAGTGGGAAGGAGGAGATTCTAGTCCCATTCCCCGCCCCTGCCCCTGGACCAAAAGCAAGATGGTTAAATCCTGTGAGGAACATTCTGGCAAGGCAGACCCCTACGGACTTCCTGCCCATGTCCCACCCCCTGATCACTCCAGACAGCCTCACCTGAACCAATCCAGTGCTGTCTCAACCCCTCCAGATTGGCCCAGTTTGGTTCAGGCCTCAGCCAAATCCAATGCACAGCCCTAGAGTCCTATCTGAGGGGCCTTGAATCAAAGAACCTTTGGATTTGATAAGATTCTGTGGGGTCAGGATCAACCTGTGTGCGTTCCTCTCACATTCCATCTCACATTTTGCTACCTGATATGAAGTACAGGATGGTGTGTGTTCCTCTCACATTCCATGTACTATGTACCAACCAGACAAGCAGTGGAATTTATTTACTTTGAGCATTTGTACGCTACTCTTCAGATGAAACGGCCCCTAGAGTGGCTTTCGTATAATCAATTAAAACAAGGCAGTCCCTGCTTGCAGGCTTACAATCTTAAAAATAAAAATACAAAGGACAGGGAGGGAAGAGAGAAAACTCAAACAGTTGTTCTTATAACCAGTTGACACAGTTCAGGAGTAGGAGGTTCCTGATACAGCTGGTCTTTCAGCAAAGCTGATGGAATGAGCTCTGCTTCCTGTCTCTCCCACTGATAGAATCTGCCTACAACAATAACAGCAGGATACCCCTCTCCACCTGAGGGAAACTGGCTAGCTTAGAGGATGCAGAGCAGGCTGTATGGTAAGACACGTAACCCTGTCTTCCAACAATGTACCACTGCTCCCCACTCCTGGATGGGCTGGGTTGCATATGGTGCATAAGGTACCACCTTACCTTCAAGGATGGGAACCATTTGGCCTTTGTGTCAGAGGCTGAACTCACCTTTCTCAGCTTTGTAACAGCATCCCAGCTCCTCACTCCCAGGTGGAAGGCTTGGTGTACTTGGTGTTCATCCAGGGTTTGGTGGTCTCCTGCTCCCCAGCTAGGACACGACCCTGATAGGCTAGAGCTCCCTGTTGAAGATAGCCCTATTCTTTAGGGTAGAGAATTCTTCCTAGTAGTTAAGCAATTAATAGGCAGTATTCTTCCTATATTTTGACAGGGAGACCATTGAGGCTGAAAGATAATAACTTCCTGACAACCACACAGATCATGAGTCCGCCACAGGGATACGCCTTTGAACTTGGCTGTGAAGGTCAAGTTCAAGATTTCACACATTTTAACACGGTGCAAAACTGAGCTACCACATCACCCCAACCAGCAGTGCCCTGATACTGGCATGCAGTGCATTGTTCCAGATTGCTTGCCACATGTCACAAAAATGTTTTGGGAGTAAAGCACGATGTGCATTCGACTTGAATGTTGTATTCATATTGCTTTTTGTGAATTAGATTATGATATCATCCGAAGGGCACGGGATTTATTTTTGAAGAAGAGCCTGTGGATACTTATTGGTCTGTGATTTTGTTATTGTCGGCTACAAATACTGCAGGGAATGGTTCTCTCCCAACTGTTTTTATTCCTTTTTAGCAGAAATACATTGCACCAGTGGCAGAGGACACGATTATGCGACAGCAATGAATGAAGCCATAATTCTGTTTACCAGATATTACTTACACTAGGAGAACAATTGAGTGTGATCATTGAAAGTGACCATGGGGATTACTGGGAGACATTTACTTGAGCACTTTTATTACATTTTCTTTATAAGTCTTTATTGAGCCAAGGCATACGACAATAAAACTGGATTATGTTTTTATCTTCTATTTCAGTATAGAGTTATAAGGTTAAATATTAATAGTTTTTTTCTCACCAGCCTTAAAATATCTAATTATCACTAAGCAACATTTATTATATTTGGAGGGACTTATCTCATATTTTGTTGATTTTTTTATTTAGAAAATACACTACTCTAGCTATAACCACACTACTGGTATGTTCTGTGATGTACACTAGTAGTTTTTAAGCTGTGCTCAAGGCAAGCATTCTTGGACAGCTCTCTTGATCCCCTAACTCTTGCAGGGCCATTGTTGGTGCCTGCCCTTGGGGCACCTTGAAATAACAGAATTGTAGACTTGGAGAATTGGAAGGGAACCCATGCAATGCAGGCTCTCAACTAAAGCATCCATGGCCATCCAATCATTGCTGAAAAACCTCCAAATCTTAAAATTATTGAAATGCTCCAGCCATCAAGCGGGTCTGAAAGCGACCATTTAAATCTCCCACAATGCAGTTTCATCCTGACTCATTGTTAGAAATTTAATGGATGCTTGTTAAGTTAGCATATGCAAATACCATACAAACCTGTGTGCAAACCTCTGTCCTCTTTTTGGTTGTTGTTGTTGTTGTTGTTGTTGTTGTTGTTGTTGTTGTTGTTGTTGTTGTTGTTATTTCGGTGATGGCTACCCTGGCAGAAACTTCTCCTTGATTCTTTTGTTTGATTCCCAACTGTGCTCACATCTACACACATGCACAGATAATTTTCTCTGGTAAAGTGGCAGAGGCTTTACTCTGTCAGAAATCAAGAAAGGCTAAGGACACCCATGCGAGGTGGAACCCCAAAACATGGAAACCCCAAACACAGAGACAACTGCTCCTTAGCCTGATTGTGCCTGTGTGAAAAGAGTTGTGAACTCCTGGTACACACACCTTGTGTGAACGAATAGAACTTTTTGCCATTTTGTGTTGGGTTTGGAGTTGTAAAACTTGGGTTGTATGATGGTTGCTTTTTCCTTTAAAGGTTCTTCTGCATAGGAGGGTCAAAAGTTAAAGGTACATGGGGATGTTTTGCTCCAGAAGGACAAAGGAAACTTCCAATTAAGGGGCAATAGAAGCTTAACCAAGATACTGTTCTCCTCCTGATTGGTTGAAAGGTTGGGAGGGGAAGTGAAAATATTGACTGTAGCTCAAGGTAGGAAATAGGATACTAAGAAAGCTATGGAGTCAAAAATCAAGGAGTTAGAGTTGAAAAGCTGCAAGTAAATAAGGAGAGGCAATAATTCCCACCTCTCCCTAAAGGGCAGTACTGTGTTTGTGTGTTAATTTATTGGTACCGCCACCCCTATTCAGCATTCAGCAGGTAGCAGACACCACCAGGCTCCAGGATCACCAAAAGAAGCAGCCTCACAAGATGCTCAGCAATAGTGCTTCAGTTCACTTTTCTGCCTGCACTAAATGCCCATTGCAATTCAAATCAAAAAGACCAGACCTACCAGAAGCCAAGCAAATTAAGGGCAGCATGGAGTAACTGGGAAAAGGTGCACCCAAGGCCAACTAAGGAACACCCCAAAACTTCTTATTCATCTCTCAAGGGTTTAGCCAAGGATGGGAGGGCAGATGCTACCAATGAAGAAGAGGATGAGCTCAGGGTGGCATTGCCAATAAAAAGGAATGATTGGCTCAACAAGCTGATTGGCTCATCAGACTCACATGTTCTCTTTCCTTCATACCCTTCGTCCTTCACAGGGTGTGGGGGGGGTCTGCTCCCATCAGAAGGACAGGAATGGCATTCTATGTTCAGTCTCTGGAAACATCGGATTCTTGAACCTGTTCCAGTACATTTCGTTAAGAGAGCCTAGCAAATGATTTAAATTAGTTCCAAACACAACTAGTTTGCCTTCAGCTCTTGAGATAATTAGTGTCAAAATATTTAGCACCCTATCATTCAATACCTATAACATATGCTGCAAGACTGGCATCAATAATTAAAAAGTAGCTGCAACTTTACAGTATTGTGTGTGTGCGTATGCTTTCTACAGCAATTGGCTTGGATTTCTTGTTGTTTTACAAGCAAATTGCTCATTAGAAGCAAATGCTGTGTGTCCATAAATTTATGCACTAGGGAGCTGGAGAGTACATCTTGTGCCAGATTTTGAAATCTGGCATCCATAATGTTTGTGGCTCATGTTTAAGGGGGTGGGACACAAATCATTTGTAAAATATAATTTAGCGGAGGCAGGGGAGAGAGAGAGAGAGAGGCCAGGCAAGCCTCTTTCACCCACGCAATGGCTGGATCTGCCACCTGGTTTCTCTCATCCCAGGTAAGCTTTTTTGAGGGTGGGACAGGGGGAAAGAATCAGCCTGGGGGTAGGGAAGGAAGGAAGCTGAAAAGTGCCCAATCACCCACCCAGAAGGATTGCAAAATTTGAGATTCCCAATTCATTTCAGATCCCACAGCTTGCTGCTTTTCAGGCTTGTTTCCTGACCTCCAGTCCCCACACTGGAGCTGTTTTTTCTAATTACCATTGGTAATTATTATTATTATTATTATTATTATTATTATTATTAATTTCTACCCCGCCCATCTGGCTGGGTTTTCCCAGCCACTCTGGGCGGCATTCAACAGAACATTCAGAACAGAATAAAACTTCAGACATTAAAAACTAAACAGGGCTGCCTTCAGGTGTCTTCTAAAAGTCATATAGTTGTTTATTTCCTTGACATCTGATGGGAGGGAGTTCCACAAGGTGGGTACTACTACCAAACGGCCCTTTGCCTGGTTCCCTGTAACCTCACTTCTTGCAGTGAGGGAACCACCAGAAGGTCCTTGGCGCTGGACCTCAGTGTCCGGGTAGAACGATGGAGGTGGAGACTCTCCTTCAGGGAGACTGTTTAGGGCTTTAAGGGTCAGCACCAACACTTTGAATTGTGCTTGGAAACGTACTGGGAGCCAATGTAGGTCTTTCAAGACCAGTGTTATATGGTCTCAGTGGCCACTCCCAGTCACCAGTCTAGCTGCTGCATTCTGGATTAGTTGCAGTTTCCAAGTCACCTTCAAAGGTAGCCCCACGTAGAGCACATTGCAGTAGTCCAAGCAGGAGATAACCAGAGCATGCACCACTCTGGTGAAACAGTCCGTGGGCAGGTAGGGTCTCAGCCTGAATACCAGATGAAGCTGGTAGATGGCTGCCCTGGACACAGAATTGACCTGCGCCTAGTATTGTACTAAAAATGGAAAACACAGTAGAAGCAAGCAAATATTATGTGGAATGAGTGCAGGACTAACTAAAGGACTAACTTTTTGAGTGCATGTGCACTCAAAAAGACCTTTCGGCTACTTTGGATCTGTCCAGCACATGGTATATATCAGAGTTTTGCCTCACTTAATGAGTGCTCTCACATTAAGCTGTACCTAAGCAACAAGTCATCTCCAGACTACGCAGAATTGGATAAGATGACAGGGAGAATTCGAAACCAGCAGGACCAGAAATTCTTGAAAGATTGGAGTAAATATACGAGTTATTTGAAAGACAATTGTAACCAACTGACTACGCTTGAATGACTACAAGAAATTTTGTAAGGAGAACTATATGAAATATTGCAGAAAAGATTTATGAGAATGGATTTTAAGTTATGGATTATTAAAAGTAATAGTTAGGATAACAACTGTAAGATTACGAGATGAGTTTTGAAAATTATTAGACGTTGTTGATGGAAGTCTCAGGCTAAAATAGCCCAAATGTTGTACAAGATGAGATGAGATGATATGTTCTGTTTGGAAAATATATGTAAAAACTAATAAAATGTATATTAAAAAAGTAACAAGTCATCTCTACCTAGGCTCAGCTACTTGTGACATAGGATGCTGCATTGTCAATAACCACTTACCACATCATTGCAGCTATGCATATCCATAAGACATTAGGCTGTGATTTTTAACTACAGTGGTACCTCGGGTTAAGTACTTAATTCGTTCTGGAGGTCCGTACTTAACCTGAAACTGTTCTTAACCTGAAGCACCACTTTAGCTAATGGGGCCTCCTGCTGCCGCCGCACCGCGGCTGCGCAATTTCTGTTCTCATCCTGAAGCGAAGTTCTTAACCTGAGGTACTATTTCTGGGTTAGCGGAGTCTGTAACCTGAAGCGTATGTATCCTGAAGCGTATGTAACCCGAGGTACCACCTCCCAGCTCAATGGCTATGAGATCTATTAATTGATTATCTCTGTAATTAGCATGTTCTTTCCTAATATGACCTATTATGCTTTATGGAAGTTCCTCAGGGTAATTCAGTTGTAGGTTAGGTTTACTGAATTTATGAGAAACTTCCCACAACAGAAAGACCCAAAGTGGCTTGCAACAAGAATACAACATAGTAATAAACTGCATATTAAAAGCATAGTCAGGAGTCAAAACATCCCATCATTGGCGCTGCCTTAGGGCCCAGGAAAACAAAAAAGTACTTTCCTGGTGCCAAAAGAACGAGATTTTTAAAAGCAGTTTATGATGTGAGAAGCTAAAAATAGATTCACATTTGCTCACTTTCAAAATTACTATTTGTGATCAGATCAGAAGAATCTTTATTTGAATCAGCCACTAGCCATAGCAATGAAATAAAATACAATGGACTGAAGATAGAGGTAAAGGCTTAGCTATACAAAATACATTGTTCTATTTGTGATCTTCTGCCATCATCCAAGAAGGAAAAGAAAATGCAAGTGAGAAGTAGACTTGGGAGGGAGGAATGGTTCCATTCTAATTTTTACGAGAATCTGCCTAATTCGCATTCAACATAAAATTTATATATTACTTGATTGTATAAAACAACAACCTCAAAACAGTTTACAAAAATTACAGAACAATGAAATTATCAGTAAAAAAAACCAACCAGTTAAAAACAATTTAAAACCTCCAAAGAATCATTAATGTCAATGATAAATTAAAAAACACATGACAGCATTTTATTATTGTAATATGTGTGAATCACTTAGACATTTTGTTATTTTAAGCAGTATATAAGCTTTGAAAATGAAATGACATTAACATTATGTGATGTTTCTCCAACCTTTGGAAGTATGAAATGTTGGTTTGGATGGTTCTGGGCTGGCACAGAGACGCAGTGGAAAATATTTTTCCCCTACTTAGTTCAAAATAGATGGCCCTGAATTATGCCTCCACAGAACTGTTTTAAATTGCTGCTTTCCTTCAAGACTTGAAACCCTTCTCCTTCTAGTTAGTGCTTCAAATATCTTTTGGAGGTCTATATGGGCCACCTACAATTCCTCTAGAGTAAATGTTCTCCCTTTTATTACAAAAGACATTTTCTTTAAGTTAATAATAATAAAAAAACTTCCCATACAAAGGGGCAGTAAGGTTTTTTCCTTCAAAGGGATGAGTTCTTTGGCAATCCCTTTAGAAATCAAAAAGAAATTGCTGTAACTGATCTCTCTTTTCTGCTCCTGAGCCTCAAGCGCAGCTGCCAGTTCCCAATACAATTGGTCTTCTTGCAGTTATGTTAACAGCATTCATGACAGAGGAAAGCAAGAAAGAAGGGAGGGGGCGGTGGAAGAGGGAGAGAGCCAAGGCAATGCTGTAATGCCGCATGAGTTTAAAGACAGGCACACCATGATGCAGTGTTTTGTTTGGAACACAGGTAAAAGCAAGAGACTCAAGGGCGGGGCTACATCAAGACAGTTCCCAAAGCAAAATGGCAGAGGATGGGCTGAATACTCCACTCTGAGATAGATAAAGTAAGCCAGAAATAGGCCACATCCACATAACACATTTAAAACACTCATATACTACTTTGGCATGGGTTTCCCCCAAAGAATCTTGGGAACGGTAGTTTGTTAAGGGTTCTGCTCCTTATTCCCCTCACAGAGCTTAAATTGTCACAGCGGTTTTACAGTCCATCCCTCTTCCCAGGGAACTCTGGGAATGATTGCTCTGTGAGGGGAACAGGGACCTCCAACAACTCTCAACACCCATAGCAAACTCCAGTCCCCAGGATTCTGTGACAGACACCATTACTGTTGACATGACATCATAATGCTTTAAATTTAAGGTGCAGATGCGACCATAGTTTCTAGGCCCAATTCACAGTGCTCGTTTTGACCTATAAAGCCTTTATAGCTCAAGACTACAATACCTCAAGGACCGCCTGCCCCCATATGAACCGAGCCAGACCCTGCAATCATTATCTGAGGCCCCTTTTTTGCGTGTCTCCCTCATGAGGTGGCAACATGGGAATAGGTCTTTTCTTCAGTGGTGTGTTTTGCTTTTGTTTAATTACATACTTTTTATTATGTATTTTGCATTTTTATGTTGTGAACCACTCTGTGCTCTTCAGAAGGTATACAAATTTAACTAACAACAACAACAACTGTTGTAGCATAATGGCTAAGAGTGTGTATTGTCAGGAGCTCATCCTACACTCGAGTAGGACCCTGGCAGAGACACATGCCCGACTGGCATGTTCTCTCTCTCCTGGTCAATCATTCGGGACTTCAAAAGCTTTCTTCAGCCCGAACATCATAGCGACTGATGCCAACAGACATCGGCAGACTTAGGGATCTGCAGAGTCTTCGCAGTTTGCGTCACAGACGCCAGGAACTCAGCATTTTGGCTAATCTACTTTATTTACATATAAACAGACACGGAGCACTGCAACATGGCTCCCTCTCTCTCTAGCATCAGACAGCAAAGAGAAAAAACAAAGGACAATAGTCCCACTTCGCAGAACACAGTAACACTAACATCCTGCCTCCGTCACTTCCCACTCTGTGGAGTCAAAACATATACCGTCATGTGAAAGACAACAATCCCATGGCTGCAATCACAGAGCAGGAATTCTAACATGTGTCAGGTGTTTTGCCAACCCTCTAAAGCAGGGATAGGGAAGCTCTTTTCAGCCTAATGGCTGCTTTATCCTCTGGGCAACATTCTGGAACATACCAATGGTGGGTGGGTCCAGAGGCTAAAGTGTGTGGAACTACATTTTACTTTTGTATCACATTCTTACACGCCCTCTCTATCCTTCATCCAGACAAGCAAAAGGTGTTATCAGAATTCAAGAATGCATTGCAGCCAAGCAAAAACACTTAAGGGAGGCGTGAAGAAAAGCTAGTGAAAGGTATGACCTGGAAAGAGGGAATGTGGCTAGGGAGGGAATATGTCCTGAAGAGAGTTCTGAAGGCTGGCAAGAGAGTCCTGGGGGACCACATTCCACTCCCAGGCCTGAGGTTCCCCACCCCTCCTCTATGGTGCGACAAGGTTCCTCTCATCATACTACACTAGGGAGCTGTCCAGCAGAGCAAGAATAGAACCAAGGCAATATCCATTTAAGGAATCATCATATTAGGAGCTGGGTAGAAGGAAATGTTTAAAAGATGACCCTGTTACTTCACTCGTTTCTGGAGCATCGGTTTCGATTGCTTCTCCGGAATAGGGCACAGGTAGGAAAGTTCTTGTGCTCATTAGCGCTGATTGCAAATCCTGTTGGAATCAGCTGCACTCAGCACGAATCATCCATTTGGTGCTGACTGCAAACTCTCTTTGCAGCCCAACTTGAGTTCAAGCCGGGCTGCAAAGGAAGGAAGTGGAAGCACACTTGAGAGTGCACTCCCAATTATTTCCTTTGAAGATGGGTCACCTGGCATCATAGTGATGTCAGCCAATTGACAGATGGGCAGCCCCTGTTGGCTGTTTGCAGTTTAGTAGCGCAGAGAGCTTGCTGGGGAGACCATGCATTAAAAAATAAAGGACTCAAAAATAACTTAAACTAGGTTTTAATAAGAAAAACAAAAACTCCTTTTACACTAAGTACATTAACAACCAGACCAGACCCAACCACCAACCCATCCCCCAGGGTAATGGGAGAGCTAGGTGCTGCTCCTTATATACTACACCCAAAAGCTGACACACCTTAATCAAATACAACTCAGCAGCACCTGCTATGCTTCACAGCTGTAAAGCTGGGTCTCGTTATCTTACTCTGGCCCTTGCTCTGGCCCCTTAAAGACATACACATCGGGTGGAACAATGATGAACCTTTACATTTAAAGAAACCATTCAACATTTCCCCTGCGGTTCATCATTGTGGAACAAAAACAAAGCATATTTTGTACATGTCTTTCATGTGTAACCTTTGGAAGTGCTTTAGTAAAAATGTCCGCAATTTGATTGTCACCTGGAACATATTCAAATACAATCATTTTGTCAGCAATTAGTTTCTTTACAAACTGTAAACGTAACCTTAAGACTCTAGTGCGCTGCGTATTGGTCTCTGAACACAGGATAGCAAGTCCGCTCTGGGAATCAAGGTAAACTTTTACTGGTAGTGTTACTTGCATCTGTAGGTCTGCAAATACTTGCAGATACCATTCTACATCACGAGTGGCCTGAACGCATGCACATAATTCACTCTCTGTTGTGGAGAGACAAATAATGGTTTGTGTCTGGGACTTCCATTCAAATGGACAACCGTTATAACAAAACACCATACCAGACACACCCCTGCAATTATTTTGTTCCACTGCATGAGATGCATCGCAGAAAATTTCAAAACCTTTGTCAATACATGTTGTAAACTGCAACCTATAATGTTTGGTGTGTTTAAGGTAATTTCTGAACATCATTGTAGCTTTTTGGCTCAAAAACTGCCTTACTGGCATACACAGTATTAAAATGTTCATCTGCAAAACGTTGTGGCTTCTGTCTCTTTCTATCTGAACGTCTCAGTCCGGAAGGAGAGTCAGACTCCTCAGACTTAATGGGACTAAGTGAACCACTAGTTTCAGGTTGTAAATCATTGTCAGATTGAAGAGATGCCTGTAGGCTAAGCTCACGGTCAGAAAACTCAAGAGAATCTAACCTCCCCTCGGGTGCCTGTGACTTTAAATCATCAAACAAATCAGATTTAACAGACTTTTTGTCTTTTTCCATTAATTCAGAAGCACCATTTCCTGCTGCTGCTGCTGCTGCTTCTTCCTCAGTATTATCTATACCATCAGTATCTTGGAAGACAGCAACTCCATTCCAATTTACAGTTTGTATCATACTTCTGGTAATATGAAATTTGCCAGTTGCTGGTATGTAAATTCTGTACGCCCCCTGCTGGTAGCCCATTAATTTTCCCTGGACACTACGTTCACCCAATTTCTGCTTAGCGGGATAATGCATAATTACATCTGAACCCCAAATGCGTAGGTATTTCAGATTAGGGCGTTTTTTAAACAGCTTCTCATAGGGGGTGACATCTAAACCAGAATGATAACTGCGATTTTTAACATAACAAAAAGCATTAAGCGCTTCAGCCCAAAAGTCTTTGGGCAGATTAGCATCGTGCAGATACGTTTTAACCCCTGCCTGTAGGTCATGCTGCACAACTTCAACAAGCCCATTTTGCCAGGGACTTCGGGGGCAAGATAACTCATGAGTAGTCCCCTGCGCTTCCAGGAATTTCTCAAAATCCTC
Organism: Podarcis raffonei; assembly: GCF_027172205.1. Lineage (NCBI taxonomy): Eukaryota > Metazoa > Chordata > Lepidosauria > Squamata > Lacertidae > Podarcis > Podarcis raffonei. The sequence goes on from NC_070609.1 coordinate 46,381,852, forward strand.
AGAAACAAATTCCCCGCCCCGGTCAGAAAACAGGTTCTTAATTGATTTGTTAAAGTGCGTTTTTACCCAGTTGCAAAAAACTTTGTACTTCTCAAATGCTTGGGACTTCTCAGCTATTGCATAAGTCCAACAATATCTACTATACTGGTTTATCAGAGTAAGCCAGTACTTAGAACCTCCTAATGATGGTGGGAGTGGCCCAACTAAATCACAGTGTACACGCTCAAATGGCTCAGTTACTTTCCTATCTGAGCATCTACCCTTGCATGCAACCTTAATCTTATTCTTGCAACAGGATAGACATTGCATAAAGAATTTACATGGTTTTAAGTTGAGGCCATTAACAATATTCTTTGTCTTAATTACATCAGCAAAATTCAGGTGTCCTAGAATTCTGTGCGCCTCATGGACACACCCGGAATGTGGCCTTACATTCCTCAACCCCTGGCTTGACTGTGCTGCTCTGCAATTTATAGGCGATTGGGAGTAGGTGCGAAAATACAGTCTATATAAACCATCAGATTCCCGGGCATATAATAGACGTTTGTTCCCATCGAAAAACTCACACATTGACTTTAAGAAACGCACAGTTATGCCTTGACGAGCAAAACACCTTACTGATAATAAATTGTCCACTGACGGGCAGTAAATGCAGTTCGCTATCATAATGTTTAAAGAGTCAAGTTTAACGGTACCCCTGCCAAGCGACTGCAAGACTTGTGAATTGGCTAAATGTACATTACCAATTTCCTCTTCGAAAGAAATAAACAAGCTTCGATCGTTGCAAATATGCTGAGATGCTCCTGAGTCCACAACAAAAGACTTCCACTTGGCACGTTTAAGTCTTTTACGATCTGTTGTCCTAGCATGGAAAACTCGCGGCTCGTTTCTGTCTCTACTATACGATGTCGGCTGCTGGGCTGACGACCGTGACTGACGAACAGAAACAGGCTTGGGAGTGCTTTGCTTTCTTTTGGATCTGCAGTCCTTTGCAAAATGTCCTTGCTTATTGCAGAACCAACAACGCTTGGCAGCTTTAAATACAGTTGTATCACCACAAGTTTGCATATGGCGTTCCTCATTACTTCTGGAAATAGGAGTGCTTATGGCACAAGCCTCCCTTCTGTCCAACTCGCCCATTAATCTTGCCGTCACCCCTTCCACAGTTAATTGTGCTGGTGGAACGGCAGATATCTGGCTAGCTATACCATCAAAGTCCTCATTAAGGGAACAAAGAATGATAAAAACATACTGAATATCAGGTATGTCCATGTCCCTTCGAATTAATTCGCCGCGTATTGCCTCCAGACGTCTCAAGTGTGCTGCCAAATCACCACCAGGCTGCAACTTCGTCTGGTACAACTGCTTGAAAAATGTCAATGCAGATGCTGACTCTTTTCTAACATGCACTGCTGCAAGACTGTCCCACATTTCTTTGGCAGTTTTCTTATTTCTTATATAGACTACTTGCTGGTCGCTGACTGCCAAATTAATTATCGCCCTGGCTTTTGCATCTCCTTTCGACCAAGCATTTGTCACAGGGTCAGGAGGGTCATCAGTTACATAGGTCCATACTTCTCTGGAGGTCAAAAGCGCCTCCACCCGAAAAGACCATAAACTATAGTTCTCATCTGTTAGCTGTGGGAAGACCAGAGCCTTCTCAGCTTCAGGAACCCGGTCAACCATTCTGGAACTCTTCCAGACCCACAGAACTACGCTAACAGGAGAAGGAGTTTTCAAACCTTTCTCAGAGTCCAAAAATATGCAGTCATCCACTCAGCAGCTGGGCCCATAACCAAAGATGTTGGCTGTTTGCAGTTTAGTAGCGCAGAGAGCTTGCTGGGGAGACCATGCATTAAAAAATAAAGGACTCAAAAATAACTTAAACTAGGTTTTAATAAGAAAAACAAAAACTCCTTTTACACTAAGTACATTAACAACCAGACCAGACCCAACCACCAACCCATCCCCCAGGGTAATGGGAGAGCTAGGTGCTGCTCCTTATATACTACACCCAAAAGCTGACACACCTTAATCAAATACAACTCAGCAGCACCTGCTATGCTTCACAGCTGTAAAGCTGGGTCTCGTTATCTTACTCTGGCCCTTGCTCTGGCCCCTTAAAGACATACACATCGGGTGGAACAATGATGAACCTTTACATTTAAAGAAACCATTCAACAGCCCCACCCAACTGTCAAAGTGACCCATGGAGGGTGGGGGAGCAGAGGATCCACCCCACCTGCTGGACATTGTTCACCTCTGGTGTATATGAAATGATGATATAAACTGAAGGGGAAAGTTTTCTATGAAGCTAACCTGTAAAGGAAGTTGCATCCAATTAGTGGAGCTATTCCTATCCCAGCATTGCCTGGGGTAAGTGGTTACAATCAATACCAGGTTCTTCAACTTATAATGTTTGGGTCCATGTTCTCTATCCATTGATTTATCTTTGATGCCTCAATCAAACTGTTGTTTATAACAACAGCAACTTTAGCTAATCTCTCAGAAATAATGAGATTAATCACAGTAAGCAGTACAGAAACCTTGTTTTGACTGCTTCTACCTCTTCAGGGACAACAAGTTTCATTTTCAATGTAAGAGAGGGAGAAATATTTGGTTTTGTCTTTTGAGTTTTGTCTTCTTCAAAGTCCTTCATTATATGTTCAATATGCAAGGTTCCACCACAACCACAACCACTTGAGAGATTTGCAGTGGATATGGAACTCTTAGCCATATTTCTTAACATTTTTTTTAAAAAATCTAAATGTTATTATTAAAACTAGGCATAAAGGTAAAGGTACCCCTGACCATTAGGTCCAGTCGTGACCGACTCTGGGGTTGCGTGCTCATCTCACTCTATAGGCCGAGGGAGCCGGCGTTTGTCCGCAGACAGCTTCCGGGTCATGTGGCCAGCATGACAAAGCTGCTTCTGGCAAACCAGAGCAGCACACAGAAATGCCGTTTACCTTCCCACCAGAGCGGTATCTATTTATCTACTTGCACTTTGAGGTGCTTTTGAACTGCTAGGTGGGCAGGAGCAGGGACTGAGCAACAGGAGCTCACTCCGTCGCGGGGATTCGAACTGCCGACCTTCTGATCGGCAAGTCCTAGGCTCTGTGGTTTAACCCACAGCGCCACCCGCATCCCAAAACTAGGCATACAATGCTCCAAAAATCACATAAACATTTTGAGCAGCTTATTCAATTCCAAAGATAAATGCTATACATGGTAAACCATTGTTTCTAAGATGTCATTTGAAACCCCTTGTAGCCCTTCAATTTGAGGATTCTTTTATTCCAAATCTTCTCTTTAAAAAATGAAATGGGGGGGGGGGGGAATCTTTTCAGCAACTTCCAAGACAAAGACATTCACATCTTAAGTTCTCTTTTTAGGCACGGAGAACTAATGCAAAACAAAGGGAGCCATCTTGAGCCATAACGATGGCGAATCCTCCAAAATCCCAATTTGGACATTACCAACCCTAGTTTTGTACTTTTTTTTATTTTGGAACCAATCCAGGTCACTGTTCTTGCAATGACTCTTATGAACAGAAGACCTGCAACAGCACTCACCCCTCCTATTGTTTCCAGCAACTGATATTCAGAAACATACTGTGTGCAATAGTGGAAGCAGAATATAGCCATCAGGATTAGAATCCTTGCATTTTGAGGGTTCTGTGTCCTTACCTGCCAATGAGGAGATGGCTGCCAAAGGGATTGCAGGGCTTAAAACAGGGTCAAGAAACTGTGGCCTTTCAGTTGTTGTTTTACTTAATCATCAATCAGTTCTAGCCATCATGGACAATGGTAAGTGAAGTTCTGAAGTGCAGCAACATCTGGAGAACCATAGGTTCTCCCTCCCTGGTTTAGAAGTTAGAGTGAGTTCAAAGGGGGCAGAAGTTCCAAAAACTCCCTCCTGCAGTCTCAACCCTTCCCTATTGATTCCTACCCAGCCAGATTCTAAACACATGCTTGCGGAGTAAAGTAGGAGAAAGCAGGTGGGAAGAAGGTTGCAGGAGAAAAGCAGGGGGTAGGGGAGAAGTGAAGTGTGTTCGTTTACCCCAATTCCTTCCCCACTGCACATCACCACATCTCTCAGAGCTTTAGAAGCAACATGGTGCAAGCCTATCTTACATTGTGTCCAATTATGCATCCACACACAGGGAAACAAATCAAGAAAGCCAGCAATGCTGCTCCACGTTTTGGAAGTCCCAATCTCTCTTTCTTTTTGTGGTTTTCTCTGCTTCCCCAGTCCAGTCTTGGCTCAGCATGCCTTTTGAAACCAGACAAGGCTTGTCTCTTGCATTAGCAGAGATCAATCTTGAGTTGAGAAATCCATTCTTGGAATTGACCTTTTGAAGTGGCAGCCATGGAGTCTTCAGGGAAACCTCTCTTGGTTCCAGAGCTCTGAATTCAGCCCAATCATTCAACGACATGATCGAGGGCACAGAAAGAGCAAAAAATCCAATTGCCGTTCAGGGTGCCGGCAACTATTAAGCTTAGCGAGCACGGCTAAAGCTTCAGTTGTGCTTTTGACTGCAGAGCTGATAAATAACTTTCCAAGTGTAATTAATAATCACAACAGCCTGTCCAGAAAATGGAAAATGAGAAGGTCAAGGGCAATGATTAATCCAAAATATCCCCTAATGTACCAGACTCCTGTGGTCATTTTAGCACATGTTCAAAATGGTGATGTGCTCATTCAGACTTGCAGTTGCCTTAAAGCAAGAGTACAGAGCTTGTGCGCCCCCCCCCTCTGATGTTTTATATTACACACATCAACCTCAGCTAGTATGACCAATGGAGATGGGAAGAGCTGTGGTCCAGGGGTAGAGCATCCGATCTGCATGCAGAAAGCCCCAGGTTCAATTCACTGCATCTCCAGGTGGATCTGGAAGATACCTCTGTCTGAAATCCTGGAGTACTGGTTCCAATCATTATAAACAATACTGAGCTAGATGGATCCTAATGGTCCGACTCAGTATGAGGCAGTTTTCTGTGTTCAGGACATGGAAGAAGATGCAGTTCAGAAATATTCTTATTACTCTATGAACAATAATCTGTGTATTGGGGGACTCACCCAGCACTGCATCAGTAGAAGACAAGAACAGGGCATCTCAGAAGTATTTCTCAGAAGTGCCCCTCCATTTTCATTGTTGTTGTTGAATGGGTGAAGGAGGGACCAGCCCTTTCCCACCATGTCCACTAGATCCACCCTCCTCACTTTCATTCATCTGGCAGCAGGTCTGAACAGGGACCTTATGCACCTACTGTACATGTGTAGACCCTGTGCAATCAAGGTTTCTGATGGCATGATTGAGAGCCTGCACCCATAATACTTAGTACGAACCTTCCCAAATAACTTTGCCCAAGAAACTGTGGTAGTGTGAATCCTCTTACTACCGTATTCTTTTCAATGAAACTTTGCTTTTTCTTGCTCCCTCACTGTCTTTCTCATTTCCCCAAATTTCAAGTCTTCTTCCTGTGATTTTTTTTTCTTCTCCCCTGCCTCTTTCTGTGTTAATTCTTATTTTCTTTTCTCTCTTTCATTTCCTTTCATTCATTTTGGGGATGGGCAGTATGCTGGCTGCTTGGGGGGGGGTCAGAGCTTAGAATAAACCCCACTTACACATACACTCCCATATTTTATCCCCCCAATGCACACATAAGAGTGTAAAAAGATGGTGACTTACAGTGCCATCCTATGCTTGTCTACTCAGAAGCAACTCCCATTCAGTTCTGTCCTTCTAGATAAATTGCTACAGAATTTCACAGGATTCAATCCCATGGACATGCTTATTTGGGGCTGAGGAGCTCAATGGGGCTTACTTCTGAGTAATCCTCTACGTACTTTGAAGTAAGAACCGCTGAATTTAATGGATCGGACTCCTAAATATATATGCATATATATGCATAATTAACCAAGTAATGTGGAGAAGCAGGGTTTGAACTCTCTAATCCCTACACTAGCTGTCCTCAGAAAGTTATTTACACTCTCAAACATTTGTTTGGAAACCTGAAAGTTTCACTTAACTGGGAAGCTTAACTGGGACTGACTGAGCTCAATGACTGAGCTCAATTTCTCTCACTTTCCTTCTCCCTCCCTCTGGCTTCCTTCCTTCCTTCCCTCTCGCTTTCCTTCTCCCTCCCTGAGATATCCGTGCCCCCTCTTGCTTCCATGCAAGCTCGGATAGGTAGCCTAAAGCCTCCCTTCACAGCTGAGAGATCCCCCACCCCACTTCTGCTTGCACGCAAGTAGGAGTTGGGATCAGGGCTGCTCTGATAGGCAGCATGAAGCCTCCCTTCACAGCACTGGGGTCAGGGAAGGTGGAGGCAGCCTGGAAGCTGCATCTTAGAGCCCCTGCACCACCATTATATGGGGACTTCCCATTGCCTTGGCCACCTCCTCCTCCTCCTCCCCCCTCCTTCCCCTCCTCCCTCCCTCCTTTATTATCTTTCTGCAATACGTTCAAGAAGGGAAGGGTGTGGGTGTGTGCATGTGCGTGTTCTGGGGTTTTTTGCATTGCACAGAGTGCACTTCTCCGGGTCCCCCCCCCCCAAATCAGACTTCAGGATTTTGGTTTATTATTTCATTACATGATCGACGCTCGCCCTCCTCCTCCCCAGCTGCTGCTGCTGCCGCCGCCGCTGCCGCAAACACATTCCTTTCCAAGCCCCCTCCCCTCGTCGTTCCTTTTTCCTCTTTAATAATCATCGTCTCCCCCGCTCTCGCCCTCCCCTCCCCCACATGGTTAACCCTTAGGGGGAACTCTGTGCTGGGGGAAAGGAGAGAGGAGGGGAGCGTCTGGGTTTGGGAGAGGACGCACACTGGGGAGAGAGGCGGGGAAGAGACGACGGCGGGATAGACGACGGCGGGGAAGAGAGAGATTACGGCATTTGCAAAGCGCAAGTTCCCCGAGAGCGCCAAAAGAAGGGAACAGTCCAACTTTGCTCCTGAAAAGCTCCCGCGGGAAAATTCCCGCACAGAAAAAAGGGGGGAGGGGGGAGGAAACAGAAAAAGGGAAAGTGCGGGGGAAAGCAAACCCACTCCCCCCATGGGCGGGCAGCAGTTTGCCCCGCCCAGGTGCAATTTATCTTTCGTTCGCCACTGCCTCATCCTGGCGCCCTGCCATCGCGTGGAGACCTCCCTGGGTCCCGGACTCCCGCTGATGGGCGCGTGCCGTGGCGTAGGGTACCACTAACCCTAATGGGTAATACGCCCCTGGTTTGACCATACTGCGGGAGGCAGTGGAAGACAGGCGTGCCTGGCGTGCTCTGGTCCTTGGGGTCACGAAGAGTCCGACACGACTACACAACAACAGCAAATATATATACTGAAAGTGACCTATATGCTAACCCTTCAGGCTTTCTGCTGAATGCAGAAGGTCAAGAAGATAGAATACATGGCCCTGATCCCCCTCATTATGTTCTGGAAACATGTTGAAAGCCACCTTTGAAAAAGATTAGACTCCCTTCCAGAACAGCCTGCCCAAGGATGAGGGAGAAGCTGCCATGACCAAAAGCTTCCATATATTCCCTGCCTCTTTGCAGAGCAGGTCTGCTAGCTGCAAATGAAAACTGTGTCTGCTGGGAGGAAGGTATCTCTGGTTCTGACCCTCCCTGGAACTTTATAATTTCCATCCAGATTTGTGTGTCCCAAGCAGATGTGTGATGTGCTCCTTATTGAGAGAGACTAAAGCATGTGAATATCTGAGGGTTATGAGTACTATAACCTGAAAACCACTGTGATACTGATGTTCTAAAGTGACGTACCTCCCATTGCAAAACCCAGGTTCAAATTCCATCTCAGCTATGACGCTCACCTGGTGACCTAAGTCCAGTCACACCCTCTCAGCCTACACTACCTCACAGGGTTGCTGTGAAGATACATTGAGAGGCATGAACCTGATATGCCACCTGAGTTCCTTAGAGAGAAGACAGGTAAAAATAACACATAAGCATAAGCTACTGCCACAGAAAATGAAAAGAGATGCCAGACGGCATATGTAATCTTTGGTCTAATAGCAACCTCCCAGAAGGTCTTTGAGAGATCACTGTCAGAGGAATACAAGGCAAGATGAAAGAGATTGAAAGTAGCCAGAATGACATAATGGGAACTGGTGGGGAGGCCACCCAAGAGATGTGCGATCAGTTGGAGGGAACGAAAGCTCCAGTTTAATTGCATTTTATTATTTTATGATAGTGTCCTTCGGGATCTTTTTGCATCAGATGGTAAGGCTGAAATAAAAGCAAATGAGTAATCCACGTCCGCAGTGGGGCTTGAAGCCTGGTCTTCCATCATCACGGCCTAACTGGTGTACTTCGTAGAACTGGAAGGGACTTTGGTGGCCATTTACTTCAACCCCTGCTCCATGGAAGATCTGCAGTGCAATCTACAGCACCCCTGACAGATGGCCATCTAGTCTCTGTTTAAATACCACCCTTGAAGGAGAGCCCATGATATCCTGCAGATGTCTGTTGCACTGCTGAACACCTCTTGCCATTAGGAAGCATCTTCTAATGTTTTTTCTGCCATCCCCACCCCACCCCCCAGTCATTCTGCTTCCCTTTGGGCAACAAAACTGCTCTGTCTTTGACAAGGCAGAATATGTCGCATGCAGTTTTCCCTCCATTTGCAGTGTGCTTCAATTAGAAAAATTGAAGAAAGTAGGTGCAGTCCAGCAGTGTCAACAAAGTTGTCTTGCTGTTGAGCTCTTCCACAATGCCGGAGATGCTCTTGACAGACTAAGACTTGGAAGAGCAGGGTTCAGATTCCTACTCAGTCATGGGCCTGTCACTGACTCTCAGTCTAACCGACTTCACAAGGTGATTAAATGTGGAAGGGGAGATCTATTTATGCCACCTTGTGCTGTTTGGGGGAGCAGTGGGATAAAAAAGCATTAAATAAACCAACAAATAAATAAATTACCAAATTACAGACAATCAGTTTCAGTGTGCTGGGCACATTTACACCACTTGTTACTTTTTTCCAGGATGATGAGGAACCATTAATGAGTACTCTTTGGGTACCACTCTATTCTGCCTTGGTCAGACCACACCTGGAATACTGTGTTGAGCTGTTTGGCTTCGGTCAGTCAACCAGCTACAAATCCACCTAACAGTTACCTCATTCAACCTGTATTTTACCAGCTTCCTTGTAAGAATTTCATGGGGGGCTTTGTCAAAAGGCACACCACTCCTGGGGGCTTCTGGGAGTACTATTGGTGGTTCACTGCCACTTTTGTCCTTATGGGCCAGCTACGTACACCTTCTCCCAGGTTCATTCCCTGGAGCCAGTATTGTGCAGTGGTTAGATTGCTGGACTAGGACCTGGGAGACCAGAGTTCAAATCCCCACTCAGACATGGAACTCACTGGGCAACCTTGGACCAGTCACTGCGTCTCAGCCTAACCTATCTCACAGGGTTGTTGTGGGGATTAAACGAGGAGGGAGAGAACCATGTTCCTTGGGAGAGAGAAAAAAGTGGATATAAATGCAACAAGTAAATAAACTCCAGTTAAAAAGGTCAAGTATCAAATGATGACAAAGACTTTGGCCTGAGACTGGAGCCACTATCAGTCAGAGTTGACACTAGTGGGCCAGATGATGTGGTATGAGACACTACCGTGTGTTCCTGCAAGAGAACAGTTAGATAGTTATTTATGAATTCACTTCTTGGTGGGGAGGAAAGGAGAGAGACAAATATCGTTCCTTCTAGGGCACAAAATCCCTTATGAGGAATGGCACTCCTAGAAAAATCACTGTGGTAACTTGTCTTCCTGGACTCCTGTTTCCTGCAGAAAGTAAAGGGGGAGAAGACAGTTAAGATTATCTGTCAACTACCTCACAACTTAAAGGAGACAGCAGTTGTGGGAGCAAAGTCCGTGCTAAGAGGGAAAGTGTTTTCTCGTGAAGATTTGTTGCACGACAGTTAAAATAAATGTGCTTCTAAATGCCATTTGAAAAACCCTGTGACACACCCTTCATCATAAAACTGGCGTGGTATGGCCAGGGAGAAAAAGTGGGAGTGAGAATGTGTTTGGCAAGTCTGCTACCTTTCTTTCCCAAAGCCATACACTCAGCACCATCTCTCTCTCCGTATGACAAACCTCCATCTGTTATTTACCAGTTTTCACTGCCATCTCTTTCCCAATGGAACTTGGGAAGGAAAGGCTGGTGACCAGGTTGAAAATTCTCAGTTAGTGGTCTTAGCTAATAAAATTATTATTCTTGTGATTATGATTATTACTCTCCCTTTCAAAGAGTCACGGTTCCTAGAGTTCTCTAGGAATAGGGAACAACTATGAAGCCCTAAATTCAATGGTCGAATGGTCAATCCCTCTTCATAGGGAACTCTTGGAATTGTAGCTTTCTGAGGGGAATATGGGATTTCCTAACAACTCCCAGCACCCTTAAGAAAGTCCCCAAGGTTCTTTGGGGGAAGCCATGCTGCTTAAAGTGGCGGGATACTGCTTTAAATATATAGTGCAGATGGGGCCCCTGGCTGTAAAGGCAAGCCCTTCCTCACCCACAGATTCTGAGAATTTGCCCACCCACCCTGAATATTGCCAGTTTTCCCCAAGACACCTTTTGGGGAAAGTGTGTGATTTATGGGAGGTTATTAGGTTCTTACACTATAGCTCAGGAACAGGAAACCTCAAGCTTGGGGCTGAATGAAGCCCTCCAGACCTCTCCATCTGGCCCTTAGAAATCTCCCTATACCATACTCCCTACCCAGGCACAGCCCCAAACCCAACCCACAACCTTTACTGCCCCTGCTTCGCAGCCTCCTTGAGGGTCTTTTCCCTAGCTGAAACACAATGTGGTAATGCCTCTTGCTTGGCTGGATGAGGGATGAAGAAGGGTGTGTGAGTGTGTGTAGAAAGTAGCCTACTGTAAAATTCATGTTCTTCCTTTATCCACTTTTGCCTCTGGCCCCGCCCACCACTGGCATGTGATTCTCAGAAAGCTCCCAAAAGGGAATGTGGCCCTTGGGTCAGAAAAAAAGGTTTTCCATCTCTGCTTTATCATGTGTGTGTGTGTGTGTGTGTGTGTGTGTGTATTTCTTTATATAGGTTGTAATGAACAATGAATTCTTTGTGCATGGAAAACAGCTGAGCTTAATACCTTACAGATCTCTCAAAGAGACGTCTGTCTGCTCCCAAATGAATTTTTCCAAAGCGTTGTTCTCCTTTTTGGGCTGTATGCTTTAGAAGCCTCCTGTGGGTTGGAGGAAGTCAGAATGAATTTACACTTTTCCCTACTCCCACCAACCCTCCTCCCCCTTTGTGAGCTTGACAATTATCCCTTTTTATTAGAGAGTGTGGCTGTGATTTAGAGAATATGATCCTGTTTAATACAAGTGAATTTCATGATAAAAGCTCTTCAGGTAACCGAAGCATAACACACACAAAAAGAATAGCTCTTTTCTTTGAATATACAAGCCTTTCTTCCCTACAAGAACATTGTCACTTTATCTTAGTACCTGCAAGATTTGCTCCCATGTCACAATGACTATCTTTCCTCTCTTACATGCTCTTGAGGCTTTTAGAAAGGAAACAAAACCTTATCGCTCTAAGAACTACCCAGATTGCATAGGTGGGGGGGGGGGGAATTATAGAATGTGATAGGACTTTTGGGGTGGAGATGGCAAAGTGAGGATACAGTGCCGTTCCAAATGTGACTACAAAGTCTTTGGATTTGTTGTTGTTGTAGTCTCATTAAAGAGCGAAATTTTGCACTTCTGAAATTTCCTCACTGCAACATCTGAGAAGTGTAACACAAACAGATATTACATTTCAGACATTGAAAGTACAACAGTCCCTGCCAGGGCTTTTTTTCCAGCTGGAACTCACAGGAGCTCAATTTCGGCACCTCTCTTAGAATGGCCATTCCAAGAGAATGAGGGAGGCATTCATGATGAGTTACAGCACCTCTTTTTCTAGAAAAAAATAGCACTGGCCCCTGCTCAGACCATGTCTCCCCAGACATCAATTCTGTCTTTGAAATCCCAAAAATGCCCAGAGAAATCCAGGTGTATGGCAGCCCTAAAGAAGGCATAGTGTATTCTTGGAGGATCAAACTTACTCTCTCCTCATGGTCCTGCCTCCCAGCATGGCAACAAGGAAGAATTTGGAAGCTTTCGCTTCCATTTTTTATTAACCACTGCATCTTGTGTTAATTTGTCTGAAACAAACCAACTTCAAAGTGTGGTTTATGAAGCTGCCTTCTTTCAACAAACCATAGTTAAGATAACCACAGTTTAGGGCTTGCACCTAACACTAAACTGTGGTTAACTGGTAAGAACTGTAGCATCCACAATACATTCACTGTAGAAATGATGACTTGAGAAGTTGGGGGAGGGGGGAATCACAGCAACTGGTTTGCCCCTGACCCTTAACTATTTATCACAAATTATGCTCAGGCTCTTATGCACACCAAACAACACTGCTCATAGCCACATATTGCACAGTTGAAGACTACATCAATCAAGGTGTGCTCATGCAAGATTCTGTTCACAAGGTCCAGTCAATGCACGGAATGTTGTGACCTGCAGACATGATCCCATCCTCCTTCCACATATTCACCATGGCCATCAGTCATAGAGGCTTTAGTTGAGATTACAGGGAGTTGGACTAGATGACCATAGGGGTCTCTTTCAACTCTACAATTCCAGGATTGTATGATTTCTATCCTGTTCCACTGCCTGCACAGCTAATTTGATTTACTTAGATCTAATTTGATCTAAGGCAGGGACAGCTAATGTCAAGCCCTCCAGATATTGTTGGGCTACAACTCTCATCATCCCTGACCATTTCCCATGCTGGCTGAGGCTGATACAAGCTGTAGTCCAGCAACATCTGGAGAGCAGCACATTGACTACCCCTGACCTACGTTACAGGTGTGTCTCCATCCAAGCTATTCTCAAGATCCGTATATTGTTTGGGAGGTCAGTCATGCATGGAATTTTAGCAAATCACCAATCTTCCCTGAGTTCTCTCTCTCTCTCTCTCTCTCTCTCTCTCTCTCTCCAATAGCTTCATCTGCAAAGTGGAATTTTACAAAGAGCAGAACAATCCAAAAAGAAAGAAAACCAACTCTACAAAGTTCACACTGCCTGAATTTAATTGGAACCATTCCTCCCTGCACTATTTATCAACAAAGAATCCTGTTTCCCACTACTCAGCATGTAGCCAGTGCCACTTACTGGAGTTTAAATGCTCAAGGAGTGAGCACTGCCAAAAATGACCGCATTACCCAGATACTTTCCTGCATCTCATTAACAGAGTTTTCATGTGAAGGGGAGGAAAAGAGCAACGTTTGATTTTTGTTTCAACTTGGACACAGGATGGGATTGCAATAATAATGGCTGTCAAAGGCATGAAATGCCCACAAGGATTTGGTCAGAGACGTTACAGATGGAAATATCTACATGTGCTGCCAAAATACCCACAAGTAATCTTTTTAAAGTTTAGAACCTCTCTGTCTTGCTGTGTGTGGGATACAATAGTTCCTAATATCTGGCACGGGGAGAGGAAAGCCTCCAGGACACACTGGGGTGGGTGGCTTAGAGCATTGGGGGGATTTCTTTCAAAATCTTTCAATATAGTGCTCCTTTGTCTGAAAGAACGCTACAGTATTCCAATCTAATAAGCCAAAACCACAGTTAGCTAAACTGTGTCTCAACCCTTTTTGTGGGGAAAGGAGGGGGAGTACTTCGCAGCAACAGACTTCTTTTCTGTGTTCTTCATGAATTAGTTCATAAGAACCCAGCCACACTGGAAAAGAAGGAACTTGGGTTTTGGTGGAGGTTTTTTTAAATCAGGTAGGTGGAATCAGACCTAGAACTGGGGTGGAGAACGTTCAGATGTTTATTTTCCCTTCTGGGAAGGACCAGAGGCAAAAGACTTCTGTTTGTTTTTATCAGGTCAGTGGGATCAGACCTTAAACTTGGAACCTTTTTGAGACTGGGGGTCGCATTCCCTTCTGGGTTTCCTTCCAAGAGGCACATGATAGCTGTAGATGTGGCCAGAAGCAAAAGGCTTAGTCCTGGTGAGGTTGGCATAAGATATAGAATAAAGGCTATGGAACAATATTTAATGCTGTAAGTTAACCCTAAGACTGGGCCACACACACCCCTTTTACTTTCCTGAAAATATTCTACCCCAGGAAAAATGGAGCGGTTATTTTCTGCTGCTTTCAGTTGGACTAGGCTTCCTCTTAATTTTCAAGAGAGGGGTTGCGCAACTTACCTTACTGCATCTCACCAGAAAGCTTTGCAGAGAACCTCATGTTGCTTCCAGCCAGCCATACTTCTCAGAATGCCTTGGGATCAGTGTAGTGTAAAGTGACATGATGTGCTGCTGTCAATGGCGACTAACCCTGATTGCTATGTTCTACCTCCACTGTCAGAAGCAGCATGACTGCGGAAGGATGTGTGGGTCCATAACTGGCCTCCACAGTCACTTACGGACTCACTTTTAAAAACTTGTTTATGGAAGACAATCTTACTTGGCTGTGAGTGATCGCCAAAGAAGGAGGAGGAGGAGGAGGAGGAGGAGGAGGAGGAGGAGAAGAAGAAGAAGAAGAAGAAGAAGAAGAAGAAGAAGAAGAAGAAGCAGCAGCTTGCAGGAAACTGTAGGAAGGGAATGTGCTCTTGTGCTCATGTCCTGTTTGTGGTCTTCCTAAGGGCTTCTAGTTGACTTGTGAGAACAGGATGGTGGACTGGACAGACCATTGGCCTGCTCCAGCAGGCTTGCCTTATTTTCTTATGACACTGAGCCCAAGGTATTCACAGTGCTGGATCTACATACAGCCCCTGGACCCCCAAGCTTAAGGAATGTAAGCCTTGAAAAAATGCCAGAAATGTGTGGCAACCTTTGTTGCTGCTGTAAGAATGCTGGTTTTACCCCTTTAAATATTTTTAAGCAGACTCCTCTCTGCTTATAATGGAAGATTTTTATACCTGAATAATGCATCTTCTTCTAACATAAAGAAACAGCATGGGGTATCTAGCTGTTTTAATAATCCCCCTGAGGGCACAACATTTTCTTTTCCCAATTGATTCTTTTTGTCTATTCTACCCACACAACTGCAGTTCAGACAATTCCCTTTTTTAAAAAAAAATCATCTGTTTTCACTTCTATTGGCAAAATAGAAAGCCTTTGGGGTCATTTGTTTATTACTGAAGGCGCTCTTGAAATTCACAATTTTGCTGAGAGCACCAATCATCTAAGAACTATGGAAATATCCAACAATTCACACAGTAAAGAACTGATTGCTTACGTATCAGGCAAAGTGTCAACATACTAAGAGTGAAGACAGGCAATATCAAGGCTGCATACACGCTATACATTTAAAGCACATTTCACCCGAAGAATCCAGAGAACTAGTTTGTATTCTTTGGAATACGTTTTAAATGTATGGTGTGTACACAGCCCAAGTATGGAAGAATTGGTTGAACACTTATCCTGTCAATGTCTACTCAGATGTAAGCAGCACTTAATTCAGTGGGACTTACTTCCAGGTAAAACGTGCACTGGACTGCAGCCTTTGCTCATCATATATTGTTGATGAGCAACTCAGAAATCTCTCATTTGAGTCTCATTTCTGATTATGTCCAGATTGAATTGTGGAATGTATTCCTCATTATATGCTGTGAAGTTCAATTTCAGTGCAAGCTTGTTGTACATTTCTCTATCATTACTGAAGTGGAGACAGTATTGGTTGGATTTGCAGGAGAGAGAAAAAATTGATTATTGACTGGCAAACTCCAGTAAGAACATCATTAGATTAACCTCAGCTAATGCAGAGTCAGCCACCAAATCTTGCCAAAAAAAAAGTCTCGATATTTACACAATTGACTTTGGACTAGACCTGTGTGATGACTGATAAGCTCTTGTTAATGTTTTATTGATAGAAAAGCTTTTGCTTGCTTATTTATTTATTTATTTATTTATGAATATTTAATTCTTATCTATAGCTCAGGAACTGTTGTATAAATGTACCATTTCCTTTCGGTTATGTCCTGTAACACATACACAACAAATTACTATGAAATTTATCAACGGTTGCAAAATATATGTGTGATTATCTACTGAGAGAAGCATATAAAGAAGGGCCAGGCTTGGCTTGAAGATGAATAGGTGTATAGGGCAGCTGCATACTTAGACATTCCCATTTCCTAACATCTCCTTCCGTTCAACCATGTTCTGACATCTCAACATTAAACATTTCTCTTCTTTTGCTCTGCATTGATTGTGTTGGAAGTAAAACAGCAGGGATCATTCAGTTTGTAACTCTGTTATCAGTAAGTCAGCCAACCAAGGCTGTGTGTAGAGGTGTTGCCATTTCCTCCAAGAGAGCAAAGGATCATTGGCCTCTTCTACCTCCCAGAGCAGTTCAGGAGAACTAACCCCATGCTCCGTTGCAGAAAATCATTCACTTAGGCTGCAATCCTAAAACCATGTAAGGTAATCAGCATTCACCAAAAGCTGTATGTTGAAGGTATCAGATGCACCTCCGTGGGGAAGGAGTTTCACAACTTCAGTTTGCAAACACACACACACACACACACACACACACACACGCAGAGAAAAAGATAGCTCCACCTGAACATTCATATCCATTTTGGGGCATATTTTTTCTTCAATGGGTGCATTTTCACATGCAGTTTTCCCCCCTAACAAGCATTTTTGCAATCAATGAACATTGCTTTACCAAATACAATGCATTTTGGGGGGCACCTTTCCCTATTCTTGGGTAGGAGAACAGCAAACCACAAATTCCAAAAGATAGTAGTGCTTTGGTCAGTATATTAGCTCAGGGAGGGCAAGTTAGGTAGGTTTGCATCAAAATATGAATGGGACAAAAAATTTCCTCGGCCCTAACTTCCACCAATGGTACACTCTCCCCCCCCCCCCAAAAAAAGAATCACTTAAAATAAAATCCCCTGAAAATTCAGCTCTGCAGCTATTCAAGACCTGGCAGCTCTTGACCCCTAAAGAGATAAAGCTGTTCTGCATACATAACAAAAGAGTCTGAAACACTCAATTGGAGTGCTTTAATTTCTGATGTAGTAAATAATTTCAACATTTAGCAAAAAATGTGGGGGCGGGGGAGAGAGAACCATACGAGCTCTTAATATCTCCCATCATGTCTTTTCAACCTCTTGCTCTCCTAGCAAGAAGGGCCTTTGGGTGGGAGAGAGATGAAACCTAACTAACAGCAACCGGTTAGAAGTAAATGAATCAAAACCATTGATCAATAATGGATGAATTCACTGGCTGGAAAGATTTCCAATACAGGCTCTGGGGGCAGAGGGGCAGCATAGGCAATGGACAATGAGCACTGCCTGTTTCTTCTTGCTGACCAAAGTGAAAACTGAAAAGGCATTTTTTATAATAATAAAAAAATGTGTTAAGGCATGCTAAAGAGAAGCCTCTTAAGCAAGTTCAGCTATCCCCATTTGGAGTATGTTTGGTCCTGGCTGGCATTTAATTAGCATCCTGCCATTTGACAAGGTGAGATACATTCCCTCCCCCCTTCCCACTATAGCAAACAGAGGGCTTAGACTCCAAAGACTCTTTAAACTCAGGCATGGGTTGTTTTGGCGGCTTCCTCCCTGCGGCAAAACCAGTCGAGACATCAAAGGGTGGAACGCCTCTCTCTCCAAGTGATATAAAACAAATAATTTGGAAACAGTTATACTCTGTGAGATTAAATGGCCCTGGATGGCAAATTAATTCTTTCAAGCGACAAAGTGACAGGATCCCTCACTTTCTTTGTACTGAACCTCAGCAGTCACAGGTCTGACAAGGCCCTACCCTCTCAGGAAGCTATAAAACACAATGATGGATTTTGGCATGTTTGTATAGATGGCGTGCATGCAAATGATCTGTTTGTTTAGAAGCGCTTCCTACGTGTTTGAACTCAGTATTAAAAATAAATACATCCTTATGCAACTTAAGGAAAAACGCTTTAATACCAAGCAAAATAACTCAGCGGGGGACTTTCTGTCATCTGCACTAGGGATCCCAGATCAAAATCTCAGATGTGACACTTGGGAGAGAAAGTGTCTGAAATAAAGAACATTCATTACGGTTCTATTTAAAAAGTGATTCAAGAAGAACAGAAGAAGAGTCTGACTGGCTCAGAACAAAATACGGGTAAGGACCATAGCTAAGTGGGAGAGCGTATTCTAGGCAAACAGAAGATCCCAGTTTCAATTCTTCACATCTCCAATTAGGGCTGGAAAAGATGCCAGTGTGAAACCTTGGAGAGCCACTTCTAGGAACTGTAGATAATCCTGAGATGGATGGACCTGGGAAGAGGCCTCTTCCCTAAACGTAGCAGCAGCCACACACTCCAAAGCAACAAGTTCTGCCATAGTTTTTAGTCTCAACTTTTTCACCCTCCAAAAGAGAAATCAATCACCTCAGGAAGTTACCTCCAGGAAGTCCCAAGCAGAACTTGAAGGCAACAGTCTCTCCCACTGTGGCTTCCTAGTAACTAGCATGCAGTGGCACAATACTGCTGAGCATGAAGATGGCATCCAGCCATCACAGGTAGACCAATCCTTCATGGCATTGTCTAGTCATCTAAGCCAGTAGCCATATTGTGGCAATGAATTCTGCAAAGCAGTTCTGCACTGTGATAAGAATAGCCCTGCTTGATGACACTAAAAGGCCCATCTGCTCTAGCATCCTGTTCTCACAACGGCCAATCAGATGCCTATGGGAAACCCACAAGCAGGACCTCAACGCAATAACTCTCCCTCCCCACTTGTGATTCCCAGCACCTGGTATTCAGAGGCATGCCACCTCTGAAACTGGAGGAAGCACATAGCCATTATAGCTAATAGCCATTGGTATCCTCCATGAATTCATCTAATTCCCCATTTAAAATCATCCAGGGTGTGGATCTTGTGATAGTGAATTCTGTAGTTTACCTGGATGCTGTGTGACATAGTACGTCCAAAAAGCAACCAGTGAAAACCCACACTGTAGGGAGGAAGAGCTTAAATAGCAGCCTGATTGCTTCTCTCCTATTGGGCACTCCTGCCCAGGTGTTCCCCAAGACCCCTTCCTTCCCCATAGGAGAGCCCAGTGTCATGTCTTCTCCCAGGTAAAAGCTATATGGCAAATTAAGCTTCACTGTGAGGGAAATTTAGCAAAGATTTTTTTCCTTTCCTCTGTTGAACCACAGCCCCCAGCTAAAAGCCTTCCACAGTCTTCAGCCACATTCATGGAACAGGATGCTTCTGAGAAAAATCCTACATCATGAAACTTCTTAACCAGATCGCTACCCCAAAGGTCACCAAATATTTATCCATTGACACCATTGTGAGACCACCTATCAACCCAAGTCTTCTGGGTGGCTTCCCAAGAAACCAATAGTATACAGAGATACAGCACATTAAATAAATAAATAATCAATCCCACTACACATGTCTTTAAAACTCAGAACCAGCATAATGAAACATTACCAAAACAACTTAGAAATAGACTGGTATAAAATTAATATGAAACCCCACCTTAAAAACAGAAGAAGAAAAAGCCTCTTCTGACTACACTAAAGATTAAAAGGCATGTGAGAATTTAAATTTAATTTAAATTTAAAAAGGGGTCTTCACCACCACCACTTTGCAGGGGACAAATGGCCCCATGAATGGGGATATTCCACACACTTTTCATTTCTCTTCCATGAAGTACAACAAAACTCTGTTTTTATATAGTATTTGTTTCTTTCCTAATAAGGAGCTTTCGAATACAACTGATTTGGCACTGGTGTACATGTGTGAGTCGAATTTGACATTTGCCAATCAGAAGCACATTCTTCTGAGCCTGCCATCAGCTGCTATTTGAGGGAACATTGTGTGGTAATTGTTTTAAATGCTGACAGTTTTAATGGGGGCCGACATGTTGCCATCCTACCAGTTATATTATTAGTGTCGGCAAGGAGCCATTTAGACTTCAACAGTTATTTTGCCATTCAGTTCTTGCTCTTTGTTTCTGGATGGATGGACAGTAAGCTGTAAACACATTTCTGCAATGCTGTCTTAACACAATTACAGTGTGCATCCTTGACTGGCTGCATGGGGTACTGTTATTTGTTGAAAGCAGGACTCCGGAGGTAGAATCTTAGCTGGTGGCAGTCAGAAACCAACGCAGAAAGTCAATTATTGTGAACTGTCTATGAGGAATTAAAAATGAACTGCTGCGTGTGTTTTTTCCTTCTTCTCTCTCTCTCTCTCTTAAAAAAAAGAAGAGAGATCTTGCCAATTCACTGCATTTATATATCTCACTTCAATTCAGTCTGAACCATAAGTACGGATGGGCAACTCTGTCAATCTTGGTTTCACTCACATTCTTACTTTTCTGAGAAGTGCAATTCTCTACACTTCCACATCAGTGTGCTTTTCGTTTTCTTCAAAAAAAAGTTGTCATGAAAATTCATCAGCACATTATTGCAATTTCCCCCCAATATACACATTTTTGTATGTAGTTTCTAATGTATACATTTTTTTTGCAAAGTGATGCCCCCTAATACATTTTATATGTTATTTTCACAAATATATACAATTTTATGCATGTTCTACCCTAGTGTATAAGTTTTGTACATGATCCTTTAGAACCTGCATTGCAAAATCCAGAGAAGTATGAATTTTGAGAGATGGCTGTGTTTTGGTTCCTGTATTGTTTCTGGAAGTGCAAATTTGGGAGGTTCTCCCCCATCTCTAACCACAACACTGTCAATCTTGGTTTCACTCACATTCTCACTTTTCTGAGAAGTGCAATTCTCTAGAAATCTGTGACCTGGTGTTGCTACATCAAGTAGTCCTGTGACCACAGCCAGAGGCGTCGCAAGGTGGGTGGGGGGGTGCATTCTGGCCCAAGTGTCATGCCTAGGTGGGGTGACAAAATCCCCCTGGGTGGATCTGCGTGGCGGTGCTCATACCCCAGTGGGCAGATTTTGGCAACTGGCACAATCGTTGTCGTGAAAATCCGCCCGCTGATCACACAAATATGCCCAGCGATCAACATAGCAATCCCCGGCAGGCGGCGCTCGCATCCCCGGCAGGCGGTTTTATGCAATCGGCAGTTGGATGTTTGCGATCGGCGGCTGGCCGGGCATATTTGTACAATCAGTGGGCGAATTTTCATGACAGCGATCATTCCAATCACAGAAATCCACCCGCGGGCAGTGCTAAGAAAAGCTCAGCAACTTTGGGGTACCCTGCCTTAAAAAGCTCAACAACTCTGGGCAACGTTCCCAAAAATTGCAATGTGGGGGGGTGACAAAAAAAAATTCGCACCGGGTACCACCTGACCTTGCCACACCTCTGACCACAGCCACATCAAAGGAGTGGCTTACACACCAAGGTGGGGACAAAACGAAAAGAAAATTAGAGTGGTATGGATGGTACAGCCCAGCACTCTGAAGAGGATGCAAATTGCCAACTCCCCTGGTCATCAGTAAAGGGAAGAATGCACTTTAGTTAAATGCTTGAGTGTACACATCATTTTATGGTTCCCCCTTAAGGTCTTTCATCTTCTAAAATGGAGATTCAGAGACTTGGTCCATCTACAAATACCTCTTAGCATGTATAAAAAGTCACCTGCACCTGATTCTGAAAACTTCAAGATCAGGCTCAACTCCATCAAAAGAAGAGGGGAAGAAATGACATCTAGCCTTTTCAGCCTAACATAAATAAAAGCTGACATTTTATTTCAAGCACAAGTCATCATCTTCAGATGAAGGCACATAGAAGGAAGAGGAACATAACTGTCCAGCTGGCTTATTTTTGATGTTTGCTCTGCTTCCTCAGAGCAAATTCTATATCCAGCTTGCCATAAATGAATGATGAAAGGCCTAATAGTGAACTGGAACCACCATACAAATATATACAGGCAAGAAGCTTAAGTAAATACTTAGTTTAAAATCCTGTCCCTCTTTGCCTACCATGTTACTTCATGTCCTGTATTCTAGTGCACAAACTCTGTGGGCCCCTCCAGACTGATATTTCCTTGTGAGTTATTCTGCAACATGCTCTTTAAACAATAACAGTGCACTAGTGGTGAATTTATTCTGCGTTAGTTTATTCTGCAACATTTCCCCTATGCTACTGCATTTCTGCTTTCCAGGAGGGTACAATGCAACAAAAGTGAAACAAAAATAAATCAGAATATTTGTAGTATAAAAAGTCATGGGATTTCATCAGGACATTACATGATATACACTGATTGGAAATAAAGCAGTTTGGCCATCCCAAAAGGCCAGTAGCATCATGAGTGTGCAATAAAAAGGATATTTACAGGGGACCTATAGATGATTATACAGGAACTCTTGCTCAGCTCCCATTCCTTTTAACGGAGTTTGCATGGAAGAATTTCCAGGTCAATTGCGCCCAGTGCATACTTTTCTCTGGCCAGTCCAGAATAGTCTTCTGATAGTGATTCAAGCCACGTACCATGTTTGAAAGGCTAAAGGAGCATAAACAAGTATCCTGGGTGGTTTCTCCCCAACTTTGGAGCTGCAATCCTTCAGAGATTGTACAACTTGTAAAAAAAAATATCAATCTGGCATGGTTTTATTACATATGTAATATTGCATGAACCTAGTTATAGGCCTCCAAGAACATTGGTGATTTGTGGAATGATGCCTTTGCTTAAAAACTGAAATGATTTTAAAGTTAAATATAGTTACATCTGGTCCAAGGGGGGTGTTGTAAAAAGAAAACAAAAAAGTCAGCTGCGTCTGAATCATTGTTCATGACTGATATATATTGCAAATAAAGAAAAACACAATGATAAAAAAAGGTGGGCAAGGATTTTGTGGCCACACATAAGCAACGACTCTGTTGCTTTAAAGAACAGAGCTATCCAACATCTTGAGAATCTATTGTTTGCCTCATGCCAAGGTAATAAAGATTATGAGCTCTTCAGTTAAGTTTGGGCAGCGTATTAATATACCTCACAAAGCAGCATGATTGCTTTTATGCTTCAAATGCTCTTGAAGACATGTGCGTTTATGTATCCTATTGTTTCCTTTAATAATCTCCTAAGGAAGAACTGTTAGGTCCTTGTGCTAGAATGAAAGGCTGGGCATCAATGTATAAGTAGAACATATTTAATATTTACCAGCATTATTTAACACATACAACACTTTTAAAAATAGTGCAATTTGCTGCATTAGTGACTAAATGTCCACAAGTCCTAGTGATTAGGAATGCAGCAGATTGCACAGATGCTAATTAAAATAACTAAGCTCTATTTCTTTTTCCTAACCCTTTCACGTTTTTTTAATCTTGATATTAGTCTAACGTTATCGAAAGTAAGTAGCCATGAGTGAATTTCCCCAGGCTTTAATTGAACTGTATCAGATTAACCCAAACAATCTCACTCTAACATAAAGAAGTAGCTTAATTAGAGACAGTCGGAAGAGTCAAACCTCATCATGCCCCTACCCATTGATTCCCCATGGCTCTCTAGCCCTCCCCTCTATGAGCATCTCCATTCCTCCCCTACCCACTCACCATTTTCACCATTTTCACCATTTCACCATTTTCATATCCCAGTTCATTTCTGGGCCCCATTCCAGGTTCTCACACCAGCATTTAAAGCCCTAAACAACTTAGGTCCCAAGATAGCTGAGACTGCCTCCTTCCCTCCATACCATCTTGGGTGTTAAGATGAAGAGAAGAGAAGGGTGGCCCAAGAGACTAATTTGTTTCAATTGTTTTTAATCTTTGAATTTTATATGGTGGTAACCTGCTCTGGGCCCTGATAGTGAAGAGCAGGAAGAAGAAGAAGAAGAAGAAGAAGAAGAAGAAGAAGAAGAAGAAGAAGAAGAAGAAGACACAAATATGAGACTAAGGCTTCAATACTGTACCCACACCTGTAGAAGTTAGTTTCCCTGAATTCCATGTGACTTTCTCCTGAGTAGACATAGATGGGTTTAAAGCATCCCCTCCCAAGAATCCTGGGAATTATAGTTTACTCCTCACGGAAACTACAATTCACAAACCTTTTAAAAAACTAGACTTCTCAGGATTCTTAGGGGAGGCTCTAACGGTATGGTATGCATGCAGCCATACACTGACTCATGCTGTAAATACAAAAGCAATCACCCACAAACTCATGATGTTTTCCAGTGTGGTTCAGGTTAGCTCCTCTCATCTTCACCCTATCCTGGATGTTGACTGTACCAATCAATCAAATCACATCAAATTGAATGCAAATTAACGTAATTGTCTATTAACGCAAGTAGCATCACAGACAGAACTCATTTTGATTCTCATTGTGCTTTTCAGTATCGCAAACTGGGTGTTAAGCCTTGTCAGCCTGCAATGTCTTTTCGGGAGAGCAGTGACACAGACGCTGCCCCCAAATTGAAATGCCAAGCAGCAAGAAGGCTAAGAAACCCCAAGAGGTTTCTGCCACATTTAACTCAAGCCATTTGTATTCTGCTTAAATGCTCTTAAATGTAACAAACAGAATGGGTGATGGCAGCTAACCCAAGTTAATAGGCCAAGTGTCCATCAGGATGTCTCTATTCCTCTGGCACTCACATTTGTCCCATACTTTTCCTAACCTACATCCTCCAACACACACCACAAATCACATTTCAAAAAAGGCCACCTTTTTACTCTCAAATAGATAAAGATCTCCATTCAGCTGTGTTGCCAATTGATCCTTGGCACGAGGTGGAGAACCATTCCTAAGAGATATCGCAAGGGACCCTTTGCCCGTGCACCCTTTGGCAGCAAAGTAGCCCAAAGAGCCATTGTGGAGGGTGGAAGGCTGGTGCATGGAAGCAATAGCAAGCAGGAAGTGGCAGAATGAAATGGGTGAATGAGCACCTCCCATTCTAGCACATTAAGGGAATAGCAGAAGTGGGAGAGCAAGAGCAGAATACAGATGAAGACGACAGACAGGTGGCTCATGAGAAGCCAAATTGCTCTGTGATTTGATCTAATGGGCAAGTGATAGGTGCAGGAGAACAGCAAACGAGTTCAGGAACCAGTCTGATGAACTTGGGAGAGGGAGGATTGGGCAGCGGCGATATTTAAGTCTTTATGTACAATGGATTTCTTTTCACGAAACATACAGCGCACCCAAAGATTCTAATAGGAGAGGTGTTCCCATGTTACATTCAACGAGTGTACAGTCTGTGTACCTATGTACACAAAAAGTCAAGCTGTCCTCTTATTCACATGTAGCATTCAATGAGTGTGCAGTCTGTGTACACAGAAGTTGAGCTGTACAAATCAACAAATCTTTCAGACACACACACACACAAAAAGCCTGCTGGATCAAGTCAATGGACCATCTAGGGCAGCATCTTGTTTTCACAGTGGCAAACCAGATGCTTGTGGGAAACCCGCAAGCAGGATTCACGTGCAAGAGCACTCTCACCTCCTGTGGTTTCCAGCAACTGATTTTCATTACTGCCTCCAGCTGTGAGGCCATAGCACAACCAACATGGCTGGTAGCCATCGATAGCCCTCTCCTCCATGAATTTGTCTCTACACACTTACATGTGTGTAGAGACACTACACTTGTTCCTGTGTTCAGTGTAATGTGTGAAGAAGCCTAATGCATCTTCAAAAGATACTCGATATTGAGCTTGTTTTATCTATGAAATGTATGCACTTTATCCCTTGAAAACTGGGAGACTTACAGCTTACCCTGGGCAACCGAGTTAAAGCAGGAGGGACGGTATCTTCCCGATAAACCAATTATGAATCAGCATTCCTTTGCTTGCTTTTTTGACTCCATCGGTCCAAGCATCTTACAAAATGTCAAGGCAAAGACTTGTGGCAGTGCCTTCCACCATAATACCTCCTTGAAATTTTAACAGCACAATGCTTTACACCTCCACACGTAATATTCCTGCAGGGTAATCATACAATCATTATAAACACACACACAGCCTCACAGCCTAACTCGTAGCACCCAAGGGAGAAGTCTGCTTTGTCAGCTCCTGACACTGAGGCCATCCAGCTCAGCATTGCCTTCACTGGCTAGAGGCAAAGAGGCTCCAGGATTTCAGACCAAAGTCTCCCAGTCCTACCTGAAGTTTCAGGGATTGAACTTGGGACCTTTTGCATGCTCTGCCACTGAGCTATGACCCTTTCCTGAAGGACATACAATCTCCATGTTGCAGATAGTAAATATTGCACAGTTTGAAACGACTGGAAGCATCAAAACTGACTGCTTTGTCCAGGCCCATGGAAATATTATTCAAACTTTTACTGGCAAAACTTCTTCAAAACAGAACTGAAACATCAAAAATATCCATACAATATCTTGTACTGTCCAGCACAGGCTCAGCATCTTACAAAATATGAAATAATCCAAACAGACCTATAAGCCAAGGTTTCTCTCTCTCCAGCCTGCTTTCCAGCTGTCAGGCTGTTTGCTCCTGGAGAGCCATTATTACATGCTTTGTTCTCTGCTGAGTTCAGAGGAAGACTAACAGAAACCACCCTTTCAAGATGGCAAATTTGCAACTCAATACCTTCATCATATGATCAAAGGTTCACTCTCAGTACAGAATATAGAAATAATCAAGAGGTAATCATTAACTAGTTACAGCTCAGAGTCCTTTAGAAAAAAGTGTCCATTTGTGGGGGGGGGGGACAATGTTAGCAATACACATTTAGCCATTTTCCATTTTAAACCTTCATTAATACATATACACTTTTCATTTCTGTGTGAATTAAACCATTCTACTTAACACTCAATGCCTACATGGCCACAACCTGCACTCAATATAAAGGGACAACACCCTTGTCCAGGACAATTTCCATTTTAAGCTACAGTTCAAAATAAAGAGTAGTAAGCCTCAAAAAGAGTTCTTGTAGGCAGCTCTCTCATGGAAGACGGAGCTGCACTTTGGCACCTCTCAATGCAAAGTTCAATCTCTCTGGACAATTCAACTGGACAGCTGGAAGCTGGTTCAGCTTATCCTCTGTAAGTAAGTGATGGAGAATCCCTGTTCTTGCATATCCACAGCAGAGGAAAGCAGTTCACTTCTGTCCGAGTTTGAGTTTCCTCTTCCCCCACCCCCATTTGGTATCAAGACAGACAATAATATAGTATTTAGACTTCACTGAAACAAAAACTGACAACATGCTATACAGCAATTGCCTACCATGCTCTCTTTTTCTAACCACTCTTATGGTCTTCCACACTCCAATTTAGAAGCACTATAAAACCTGTCATAGTTGATGAGAAGTGCCACAAAGCTGCAGTATCAGCAACTTGTATCATCAATTGGAATGCTGGCAAATCCACAGTGGGACACCTTAACTGTCAAGCTGTGGGTTGATTTTTTTTCTCCCCTTTTCTGGATTTATTGTCAGAGAGTGTGTGTGTTTAAGACTTCCATGCATAGCTCAAAACTTTGTGTGTGTGTGCATATGTACTACTCTACTGGATGTGAGAACTTAAGAAGATCCCTTCTGAATCAGTGCAAAGCCTCTCTTACTCCAAAAACTGATGAATCAATCAGTTTAAGTTTCTCACATTTTCTCATTTCTCCAACTTTAAATTCAGGTTCGCCCTGTTTGTGCATCAGTTATTTGGTGATTATTATTTTTTAACTGCTCACAAAAAAATTGTCAGCATTTCAGTGCACATTTTTCAAGCAATTTCCCCAATATAATGCATTTTTAAATGTTGTTTTCACTAATACATGCATTTCTATGCACACTTTCCCCTAACATATGCATTTATGTACACGCTGATTGAAAAACTAGGTTGCAAAATTCAGAGGACTATGAATTTCAAAGGATAGCCGTGTTGCGGTTCATATTTTGTTTCAGATAATGTAAATGAGGTAGTTTCATATTGAAATGTGAACCAAATTGAATTTCTCCCTCATACCCAGCCTCCTATCTCTCACAGTGACCCATTTGCACATCCCCACCAATCCATACATCAGGAGATAGTGGGCTACCAGCAGCCACCTTTTTTTGAGGTAGCAGCTATCCATTCCCCGCCACAAAATACTCCTCAGAGGGGGCAGTCTAGTAAATCTAAAAGGACAACAGGAACACAGGAAATTGCATTATACCAAGCCAAAGACTTGGTCTAACCAGTTCAGTATTGTCCACACTGATAGGCAGCAGCTCTAAAGGGTTTCGGGGGTTCAAAGTTTAAGACAAACTAAAAAAAAAAAAAATTGAAGCAGAAATGGAGGAGAAATTTCCAGAGGGAAATACTAATCCCAGAGGAAGAGCAGAAGACAGACAGACAGACATCAAAATGCAACTTTAATTAGGATTATACACGTTGCCAAATTTTGCAATACAGCTTTGGTTCAAAAAAGTGTGCCCCAAAATGCATATTTTGCAGGAGGGAAATGCATACAAAGATACATATTTTCAGAAGAAGAATGCATTCAATTTAAATGCAATTTTATGCATTTTAAAAACTGCAAAAAGGAGGGAAAGAAAAGACCTATTAAAGGACACGTGTGAAGTTGACTTGAAACAGAAAGAGGACTTCTAGCAGTGAGGCAGGGGGGAGCTGTGGCTCTCCAAATATTGCTGGACTGAAACTCCCATCATTCCTGGCCATTGGCCATGCCGGCTGGTGATAGGAGCTGCAGTCCAACAATCTCAGGAGAGCCACAAGCTCTCTCTCTCTCTCTCTCTCTCTCTCTCTCTCTCTCTCTCTCTCTCTCTCACACACACACACACACACACACACACAGAGAGAGAGAGAGAGAGAGAGAGAGAGAGAGAGTCTCATTTGAAGGTGATACAAGTGTTAGACAGCCTATTCCTAAAACTTTGGAGTAGACAAGAAATATATTGAGATGAAACACAGATTAGACTGCAGTCCTAGCTGGGACAAATTATTTGAAAAGTGTGGATCACTGAGGAATAAATCAGCTGAATTGACATAGTAACTTGCTAATGATGGCCATCTGCAAATCCTACCCAGCAAAGAAAAATGAGAGCACTATCAGCAGTGATACTTGTAAGGTGGAATGGTTTGGTTGACCAGATTTTTCTTTTTCTGAAGATCTAATTTCAATCCAATAAAATCATGGCCTCTTTGAACTCAATTACCATATCCATACCTCCTTTTGACCTCAAGGGAATAGTGTGCTATTAGAGTTTGGTATTACAACCTCCGTTTCATAGATTCCCTTCCCCCTTTTATTTTATTTTTTTACAAAAGCCTTCCCCTTTGAAAAACTTAAACTGGCCATATTTAGCAGCTGTTTGCTTTAGCTGACCTTAATTTAATCTAGTTTTTACAGAGGTATTGCTTAGGGGGGTTAAACATTCTTGTTGCTAACCATGCTCCTTCTAATTCTGGGCCCCTGAGAGTTTCCCAGCTCACAGAGGGGAAATTCACTTAGTGAAGCGCCATTGGAGTTATCATTTTATATATATGCATATAATTGATTTGTAATTATCATCAGGGAGGCAACACCAGTGCTAACCTAATTGTAAAATATATCGTTCCTTTCAAGTCTTAATGTATCGCCTCGAGTGAGCCTCACTTAGGCTCCGACAGACTACAGTAAATAGACTGACAGCAGGAAGCCAGGGAAATAGAGTTCCCCACCTCTCAGCACAATAAAAGATGTTCTCTTTTAGACTATTGTTCAGTCCATTAGTGTAATGCCTGGATGTTTTTCTCACAGTGGGATGCAGACCAGGTGTCAGGGCTTCAAAGCAAGACCATATTTTGCAATAAAACCCAACTTGCTGTAAATTTTCTACCATCTGTTCGTCTCAGCAATAAAGAGAATTGCTGTCTCATCTGCATTTTCTTCTTGGTTTCTCATATACATGCAGCATTCGTTTACCCCAAAGTTTAGTAACAGATCGTCCAAACCCCACAACACCAATTGAAGGAGTGAGTTATTTGGGCTTGTTGCCTTGACTTATGAACATTCTGATGTACTCCATTTATCAAAGTACTGATAGATAAAATCTGCATTCTGCAATCATAGATTGAGGTTACCCCCTGGCTGCCAGTTATAGAATAAGGACAGGCAGGAGGGAGGCAACGGCTCTGGTAGAGATGGGAGGAAGGAAGGAGTTGAGCTTAGCATTTGCCTCAGCATAGGAGGAGGAGGAGGGAGGAGAAAGCAAGGCAGGAATAGCAGCATTTTTCCTTGGAATAAGGGACAGTCGCTTACAGTATTATAAGGGACAGGTGGCAACCCTAAGGCATGATTCTGGTGCTCCTGCTGTGATGATCCACCAGCAGACCAGATTGCCCAACTTCTGGGTGGCACAACGTCTAAATGCCAGTTACCAAGAGTGGGGTATCTGTTGCCTCAGAGCCCTGCTTGGCCACTGGGAGAAGCAGAAATGCCGGACAGATCTGAGCAGCTTCTCTGCTGGGTGGTCTTTGTTTTTATTTTTATACTGTGAATTAATTTTGTTACTGCCCTGAGACCTGTGGTATAGGGCAGCATACAACTTTAATAAATAATAGTAAAAAAAATAATAAGGAAAATTTGAGACTATGTGTGAATGCCTCATGTACACTAAGCCATGGTACAGCAGCTTAGAGTGTCTTTATTTCAACCCAGAATAAAACTTAGTAATTTCAGAATTATGGCACAGCAGCAACAGCTGAGACCAAAAATGTTTCCTTTAGGTTCTTTATCAATATGAACGCTCTACAAGGAATGTTCGCTCATTAGCATACCATGCAAACTCCAACAAAAACATATCCTATCCCCATATTTCTGTGATTCAGATTCACAGGTTGCAGGCTTCTTTAGACCTAATATCTCTATTTAGTCATTCATTCAAAATGTTTCTATGTCACCTTACTGCTTGACAACATACTTCCAAAGCAATTGACAGTAAATTAAAATACAATAACCATGAAGCGTTTTTTTTAGTTTTTAAGGGCAATGGTGACTTTGGGAAATGATTATTTAAAATATACTATTGCCTGTCTGTTGGTTTTCCTAAAGCTTGTGAAGGAATTGGACATTACTGTCCTGAACTGCTTGTATATAAAATGAAAGTGCATATTTTCACTCATTGGGAGAGTATAGGGTTAATTTGGAGTCCTAGCAAGTGCCCCAAAACTCAACATGGAGGCATAGGCATCCAGTCACTGCTGATGTGATTAACTGCACATCTCTTCCTGGGGGCAGGAAACTTAAAAGTTCTAAACTTCCTTTAGCAGGTATCTCAAGGGGAGGAGCACATGATTGACAAGGGAGGTCTTTAAAAAAATAAAGACATCCAAAAGGTAGGTAGACCAAGGGGTGCACAGCCCTAGTAAATATATAGGTACAAGGCAGAAAGTTAGGTACAAGGCACAGTGCTAGTAGAAAAACATGGTTCCAGCAGCTCTTTAAGTTAGGAACTGAAGCTTTTGCACTGAAGCTGCTGGAACCACACCCTGTTGGGAAAAGGGGGGGGCAAGTTTCCATCCGCTTTTTGTGTTGCCATCACTCAAGAAGGCTCCATGCCCATTCAGCCTCAGTTTATGAAGCTGAACTATCCTGACAAGCCCTAGCCGCCTTGTCTGGGAGTCCTGACTCATCCCATGGCTGAGTGTTGGGCTGGAGCCTGGGTTCAAATACCCACTTAACTCAAAAAGCTTATTTAGTGATCTTGGGAAAGTAGCTATTTCTCAGCCTAACCTACCTTAAAAGTTATTATTAGGAGAAAGGGGGCTAGGGGTATGGAGAGCACCTTGAGCTCCTTAGAGGAACATGGGTGGGACAAAAAAAATGTTATGAATAAAAGCCAGTATTCACTGTCAGTTTTTAAAAAGCTAGAAGAGAAATTGACAGCATATTTCCTTGCAAAAAGAATACCCAAGCCACTCAAAGCTAAGGCATAGTTTACAAAAAGAGGGGTGGATTATAGTCCAGTAGTTTTGCTGGAATAAACAAGAAGGCCTCACACCAAGAGTCAGTGATTCACTGATGTATCATTAAAAATCCACTACACCTACACATCAATTGTGTTGCCTCCAGATATTTCCTGACCCAAACAGCTGGCTCTCTTCCTGCATGCTTTTAAAAGAAAATACTTGGCTGCAAGCCTCCTCCCCTCAATACCTAACCAAATGTTTAAAACAGAACATCCATTCACAGAAAAGTATTGATAACATTTCACTCAGGGGGTCCAGTTAGGGAATGTCATTGTCTACTTTCCATGTTTCAAACCACATGTATTGTACTGCAGAAAGACCTTACATAAAGACAGGAAGGTGCTATTATTACATTGAAAATGGGCCTATATACTAGCCAAGCTTCCCAGTCCAAAGGCACAAGTCCCATTGCTTCGTCAGCAACAAGAAAAGCAAATGTTGCTGATAATGTTGCTCAAATGGTAGTTAGAAATTACAAAGCTGGAGGAAGGCACTGTCCTGTGCCCAGTTCTCATTGAGAGAGTAAACCTAACTCTATGGAAGGAAGATCTAAGGTTTTAAGGCGTGCTTTACTTTGAAAGAAAATTTTATGAAAATGTTATATTGCTGGTATTTAACTCCATCAAAGCTAACAAAAATGTATAGAAATAGCTCAAGCAGTTGTTGGAGATGCGGTGAGGCAGAAGGCACACTGTTACATATGTGGTAAAAGTGCAGGAAAGTAAAGGAATTTTGGGAGGTAATTAATAACAAACTTTAAAAGGTATTTAAAATCTACATTACAAAAAAAAACCCGAAGCCTTCCTACTAGGCATGATAGGCACAGACATCCCAAAAATATGAGCTAGCTACAAATTGGAAGGGAGACACAGTCCCAACCAAACTGGAGTGGGAAGCAAAACTGCTGGAATACACAGAGTTGGCACAAATGATGGAGAAACTAAGAGACCACATGAAACAAACATTCAGGAGAGAGTGGGACTTGTATAGAAAACACCTCCATGAGAATTGTAAAATATGACTTCATTGGCAGGTCTAGAATGACTGCTGCAGAAGTATAGAAAACTACAGGAAAATAAAATAATGAAGATTGATTTAGACTGATAAAGAAAAGTGTGACATGTTAAAGCATTTAGGATCCACAATGGGGTGATGGGAGGTCGTTACAGAAATTGTGTATAAGGGGGGATAAAACTAAGAATATGGGAATATGTACTTTTCTTTTTTTTGAATGTATGGTTTCTTTTTGAATTATCTAATTTTCTCTTTCCAAAACAATGTTCCAACCAAAGCACAGTCACCTTTCAAAAGTCATACTTATTCTGCATTTTGCAGTGCAGTTCTCCAGCCAAGTAAAGTGTCCAAAAAAGCATATACTGTGTTAAAATGTGCATGTAAATGCATATGTTGATGAATAAAACATAGAAAATGCATTACATCAGGGGAAATTGCTTCACAAATGTGTGTCTTAGGCAAAATTCCTTCCAAATGCTGAAAATTAGGAGAAATTTGCCCTAAAGTGCTAGTGAATTTTTATGAGGACTTTTTTTAAAAAAAATCACAAAATGGGTGTGGAAATGTGGAGAACTGAACTTAAGATTGGAAAAATGTGAAACTGAGCGAAACTGAAATTGATAAATTCATAGACTCCTACCTATGAGGCAGTACAAAGACTTCAAAATAGCATTCAGCATTCAGCAAATTACAATGTGCAAAATAAGGCAAGCTGTGCAGGGCATGTTCCCTTTGCTTTTAAGTGCATATGCACTTAATGGCAAGAACTCACATCTTTGAGTTCTGGAGACTCAGATCCTGCTTGGGACATTCCCAGTGGATTCTTTTGCCCACTGTGGGAAGCAGTTTGCTGGAAGAGATAGGCCTTTGATCTGATCCAGTAGGACAAAGAAAAGTTTTTCTCCCTCTTTCATAATATTAGAACCTAGGCCCATCCACTGAAGCTGAGCAATGGGAGATTAAGGACAGACAAAAGAAAGTACAGTGGTACCTCGGGTTAAGAACTTAATTCGTTCTGGAGGTCCATTCTTAACCTGAAACTGTTCTTAACCTGAGGTACCACCTTAGCTAATGGGGTCTCCCACTGCCACTGCCGCTGCGCGATTTCTGTTCTCATCCTGAAACAAAGTTCTTAACCTGAGGCACTATTTCTGGGTTAACGGAGTCTGTAACCTGAAGTGTCTGTGACCCAAGGTACCACTGCACTTCATCACATAGCACATAGTTAAACTGTGGAACTTGCTCCCACCAAAGGGAGTGGTGGCCACCAATTTGGATGGGTTCAAAGGAGAGTTAGACAGGTTTGTGGAGAATAAGGCTACCAGTCAGTAAACTCCTGAATGCCATCTGCTCAAGATCACAAGTGAGAGATTTCTGTTGCCCCCATGTCCTGCTTGTGGGTTTCCCAGAGGCAACTGACTGTCTCCTGTGAGAACAGGAGTCTGATCAAGTAGGAATGATCTTATCTGAAGTTTCAGGGAGGATGCCTGAGCATTGTTCTGGGAACTGACATTGTGTGTAACAGGGAGAGTGCATTTGTAGACCAGACTTTAATCGTCACACATACAAAACTAAAAAGCCAAAAATGCTTTAACTTTTCCTCATAGTGGAGGTGCTTTATAAATGTCCCACTAGCCTCAAATTCAATAGAATGTACAGGAGCTTTCAGCTAACGTTCCACTGGGACCGAAAGAAATCAGGAGGGACAGCCTGAGCAGTGAGAGACAGCGAGAGAGACAGAGCCAAGAATTATATTTTTCCTTCTTTCCATAAGCCACCTCCATAACATAAAATATTTGCGGCTGATGGAATGTCAGGTATTATGTTCCAACACAGAAAATTACATCAGTACTCACAAATACGCTATCCCCCAGCACAACCGCAACACACACTACAAATAAAACATCAAGGCTGCACACACGTACAAAAAAGGGGGGGGACGCACTTACACACATACCCAGCAAATCATGTTGCAAAGCTGCTGCCCCCAGTACAACTGGGAAGATTTCAGAACCTAAAGTCATCATCTGTCATTCATGAATATTTTATCGCGTATAGATCTCTGAAGGAATTTTATTACTGCTCCATTCCAAGTAATAGATTGGGCCAGATAGTGCTCAAAAAAGGGCTTGCACTGGTGCTCTGAGAAATGGCAGGAGACCCGACAGCCTATTATCTGAATTCTAAACTCTGCAATGTGTTCAAGAGGCACGTTGTGAAGGCCTAACAAAGCAATGGATTTGTAGATATCTCAATTATGGTTGTAGGAAAACCCACCATGGGGATGGCAAGATGACTTTTACTGTTGCTGTTGAATAGAAGAAAGGATGCTTCAGGAACCCAAAATAATTTCTGTCTGAGTCAAGCTTGCTGTGAAGATGATGATGATGATGCGTCTTTATCTGCCTGTCTGTCCCATTTGATTAGTGTCACATGCTACTGCAATCTCCATGTGATCCACTGTGGTGATCCACTGAACTTCATGGGGCAGCAAAGAACTCCCAGACTGACTCCATTCACCCAGGCTCACTATTATCTCTTAGGGCAGAAAGGAGTAGCAAAGAGCTTCCTTTTGAGCCGAAGGTTTTCTGAGCAACAAGGTCTACCTGAGCTCTTATGTAGGGATTAGGGAATCTCTGGGCCTCCAGATGTTGCTGGAACCAGAACTCCCATCTTTCCTGAACATTAGCACGGTTGGTTGAGGGTGATGGCAGGTGGAGTCTAACAAAATCTGGAGGGCCACATATTCCCCATGCTTGCTGTGTTTCTGGTCTTGCTCTTTTGACCTGACTTGAGCCTTCTGGGTTGCCATTTGATCCTGATTGCTCTTTGCTACTGAGTCCTGGCCAGCGGCTCTCTAGGATTTCAGACAGGAGTTTTTTTTTCCCCAGCCCTGCCTGGAGATGCTGAGAATTGAATCTGGGACTCTTGGCATGTCAACACTTCCTCCAAACTTCTGCCATCAAGACACATACATGATAATCTGGTGAGAGCACAGTGAAGAAAGGAAGGAGATCTTTCTCTTCTGCCTCTAGGGCCTGGTATGCTCTTTGGCTATGAACAACAAGAATGCTGTGAACTGCAGTTTTCCTAAAAGTATTGTTACAAGAAAACTCATTTCCAAACCAGGAAATATGCAACTCATTGACATCACTTCCTGGCAGAAAATCCCATGGAATTTATGGGACTTTCTTCCAAGTAAGCATGAATAGGATTGAGCTGTAAATCCTCTCCCATGTTGTACCTTCATTCAAATATTTTAAAAGGATTTTCAACACAATATGGACAACAACAACAGCAACAAACCCTCTGCCAGTCTGAAAATGCCATAGCCTTGTCTCAGCAGCCCCAAGATCCAGTGTGCTCAGAATAAAAAGCAAGATAGAGATGTAATTGCTTTGCCTGTTACAACTCACTTGTGCATCATAGATTTTTTAATATCCTGCAAAACACATGTACTGTGGAAAGGAACCAGGTGAGAGCCATAAACACATGTAGTGTTATTTTTCTTTATGATAGATACTAATGGGGAGCTTGAAATGAAGGCTTAGGTTTTTAAATAATAATCAATTGCAGCCTTCCTGCTTTTGTTTATTTACCATGAGAACAACTCTGGAATGGCCGCATTGCAGGGCTACGTATAAGTTATTGTTAGCCATAAAGGGAATGGCTGGGCAATCAAAAGCATCCATTCACCCCCACATTTGTAGTCTTGTCTGCCTCTGAAGCCTCCCTCTTTGCTAGTGCAAGTTTGGTTCCCCTACTGATAACATTATAGGGCCTTTCAAATGTTAAGTATTGGCATAATTCTACTGCAACTGAAAACAACCAAGATTTTTGGAGGGGAGAGTGAGTTGCTCAAGGCCTTGGGCAATTCACTTGCTATAGTAGAAAAGGCAAGCACAGAGGAAGAGGGATGTTGGAGAAGTCCAAAGGGGATGAGAATAGCTGATCTTCACTGATTTGTCCCATGTCCAGAATGGAAATCAATCCAGTAAATCTGATCAGTATTTGCTGCTTTAGCTGCTTTCACTCCACAAACAATATTTTTACATTGTGTTTCCTTTGAATTGAATGAATGTGGTAGAATAATGCAATTACCACACAATTTACATACATAATGTAGGTTACATAATTTTGCCACAGCTAACAATGGGACAAATAACCTGGTTTGGAAGATGGCCTGCAGCAGAGTGGAAACAGTGCCGCATGTGAAAAATACAGGTTAGGATGAAGAATGCTGCCTTCTTACCTCCCTACATATGCCCCTAATCTGCTTAATATGTTGTTCTCAGAAAACTCAAGAGTTCTTCAGATGTTCTAGCCATCTGCAAAACCAACAGACAGTGAAAATCATTAGCCAGGATTAGCCACTACTCATGAAGACTCCCAGCACATTTTAGAATCTGAGAGCAAGGGCAGGGAGCCTTAGGTCTGACAGCCAAAGTTGGTCCTCCAAACCTCTCTATCTGGTCCCTGAGACACTCTCCATGCTGCACCTCCTTCTCAACCACACACCATCACCGCAGGACACAGCTCTCAACTACTGTCCTCCCCACCTGCAAGTGCTTTTGCCTGGCTAAAATGTGTCCATGATCTCTGATAATGCCTGTCTGGATGGAGAACAGGTGTGTGTGAATGCGTACAGAAACTAGTCAACTATACGAAAGTAAAATTTGCATTTGTTGCTCTGCCCACTTTTGCTTCTTGCCCTGCCTGGATAAATATAGAAAGTAGCTACACTTTAATGCTGCAAGGGATGGTGTTTTAAACTCTGCAAACTAATTGTTTAAGGGAGGATAAGCAGTAAAATAATACATCCTATCCTGCCCACAAATCCATCCAACATTCATTGCTAGAGAAAAATCCCTTCATTTGCTTGCATAGATAAAGGCCGACTTATTGATCATGGCTGCCTTTCAAATTGCATTTGTAGCAAAGTGCCATTCTATAATGATGCTACATTATTAAATTAGGGATTTTAGAGGTCTAAACAATACCTGTAAGGGGAAAAAATAGATCTATCTCAAGTTGTAATAAATGGAATTAAATCCACTAAGTTAATTCAGAGATATTAGCTATGGGAATGTCTCTCAAACTTAGTTCTGAGGACACAAACTTAATTTGATAAATCTGTTGTGAAGCAAACAATTTGTGGGTTTCAGACAGGTTTCCTACAGATCCTTACTGGGATATGATTAATTAACTAAGCCCAAGTGGTCTAGGACAGTTATAAGCTGAACCTGTACTGCAGATCTGAGAGAAATGGGGACAACACACTTATCAGTACAGATCAGGCCCATTGTGGTAGATTCTTGATCACATCACGGGCGTAGGAAGGGGAGGCAGTGGGGGAGGTCAGCCCCGGGTGCCATCCCTGAGGGGGAGTAACAAAATCCCCCCTGGGCATGATCACCCTGCCCCCTGGGCGGATTGCCCCACCTCTGGGTGCCCAAGCAGCTAGCTCTGCCGCTGGATCACACCAGGTCCAAGAATCACATGGCCGTTAGTCCTGTTTCATTCATTTAGTCAGGCAGTAAACACAGGGTCTTTTCAATGATGGCACCTATCCTATGAGATTTCATTCTGAGAGATGTGCCTGTGCACCTATGTTTCTTTAAATCCAGTTCAGTAATTTGAAAAACTCATCTGTTTTTGTCTTGCATTTAATTGAAGCTTTTATTGTACATGCTTCTGGGGGAGATGTTGATATCTCTCCCAAACTTTATTTCATTGGGTTTATTTAACCTGCATTAGATTTACACAGGCCCTCTGTCTTACCCAATAGCAGTGTGTACTAAGTCATCCTTTTGCTTTTCACAAAAACATATTGTATGGGTAACCACCTTAATAAGAATATTTTGTGTCATGGATTCATGAAGTGCTTTGGTCAGTTCAGATTCCAAGCTGTTCCTTAACCATAATGGATGTCTTAAAGATTTCACATAAATTACTGTCTTCATTTAGCTTCAAATAATCAAAGAGTATAGCATGAAATCATTTTGCAAAATTGGTCACGTTGAATAGTCATCATTAACCAGTCTTCTGATGGGTTGCAGTCCAATAAGCTCAGAATGATTTAGTTCAGGCCAATAGACTGATGAACAGCAATGTGCAGGAACCAACATGCTTTGGGTATTAAATGTGACACCTCTAGTAATTTAATAACCCATCTGTGTACTGGACTTAGATCAAGGGGGCCTAGGTTCAAACCTCTACTCAACCATGGAACTCATTGTGTGATGCTAGGCTACTCACCAATGAAATTTGAACAAGGCATTGTAGCTAAGACAATTTATGTTTAGATCTCACATTTCTTCTTTGGAATTTAAGGTGACATAAGATTCAGGTGGTATTTCAGAGCCAGACCTGCTTAGCTTCAACAACTGCTTCATGTACCTTTAGATAAGAGATAGTGAATCTATGGTTGTCTTCCAGCTCTAATCATCCTTCTCCACTGGACATGCGGTCTGAGGCTGATGGGAGTTGGAGTCCAATAGCACCTGGAGGACCACAGAATCCCCATCAGTGCTTTAGGTCATACCCTTGAACCATGGATAGCACTGCCCCTATTTATTGACCCATAAATCCTATCAAAGCATATAATCAAGTAACCCGCCTTCAACCAAACAGAGGTTGCCAGTATTTGCATGCACCAAATGTCAGAAAACTGAGCATCTCTGACCCTTGTTTTCTTACCTTTTGGTATATCTTGTACAGTGGACCCTCGGGTTACACTACCTTCGGGTAACGTAATCTTCGGGTTGTGAACACGGCAAAACCGGAACGCAGCAAACTTCGCACATGCACAGAAGCGGTCCTCCGGTTATGAAATTTTCGGGATATGGCCGGGCCTCCGGAACAGATCCTGTTCTTAACCACTGTATATTTTTGAGCTTTTTTGTTACAGAAATCTTTAGAAATAAAAAGGTGTGGAGGTTCAAGGAAATAAAGCAAACCCACTTTTTATTTACTCTGCTCATTTACAGCTGGTGAGCCAAACTTTCTTGGCTACAACATGCCTCAGCATGAGTACAGAAAAAACTATAGTTTTTCTGACATATTGGCTCAAACTCTAAACAACAAATGAAACTGCATGACAAGAATGAAATGACTTGCTTTTATGTTACTGTCGGATGAGGGAGCAGCTGGATTTATATGTGTGTGTTTTTAAAATGAGTCTGAGCCTATTGCCAGCATCTTTGCAGGAAGGATGGAGAGATAAATGGACTTTCGTATATTGTGAGCTAGTTTCCACAATACAATGTGCACCAGTGGAGAACTGTACAGAGTACAGTTCTGGTGTTCTTTGCACCAGGCACCATCTGCTGGAGCATTTGCCAGTGCTTTAAGCTGGGAGAGTTGGAGAACAATTCTGCTGAGAGTCATCTGACACATGGTACCTTTGTTAGGTGCACTAGCCTCAAACAGTGAGTGGTCCCAGCTTACCCCCTGACCTTCATGGCTCACCAGAAATGTGAACCCAGGCCTCCCCAGCCAAAATCAAGCATGCTAATCATGTCATCCCCCTTATGAACTCACTATGCCATGACTCTTGGATGGAGACAGCTGCCAGCATTTTTGGACGTGGGTACAGGTTCTTCTTTGGCTTTCATGATGAGCTCTTGCACTTCAAAATATATCACTACACCACTGTTACCTTGGTGTATCAGCCATAATGGCACCAGTAGATTTATTACCCCTGTGTGGTACTCACAGTGATAGCAAAACCATGTCCCAAGGTTCATGTTTGCACATTTCAGCTGGTTTCTGCTTGGTACATCTGCCTTTAGAAGCCAGTTCTTTCTGTGGCAGAAGCTTGTTGTTTCAGTTGTGTTTTCAGCCTGCTGAAGTAATGCAGCAAAGCCATATAAAGCAGCAAGGAGGTTTACATCAGGGGGCGAAGCCTGAAAACTACCAGATTTCACTGCAACTAATCTAACCCAGGCATGGAAACACTGCAGAGAGCAGCTTGAACTATATCTGGATCTTGTCTTGGAGGGACATAAACAAAAGTTACACAAAAAGGTTTCTTCTTATATGAGAAATGGAGCAAGAGTATGCAAGGCGAATTCTGCACCAACAGCAGTTTTCAAACCGTCTTCAAATGCAGCCCCACATATAACACATTGCAGTAATTCAACCAGAGCATAGACAACTGATGTCCAGATAGAAGTGCAGCTGGGCCACCAGTTGAAGTTGATGGAAGGTACTCCATGCAAACAAAGGCCACTTGAGCCTCAATAAGCAGAAATGGATCCCGTCCTTCCTCCCAAAGGAGTCCAGGGCTCCAGAACATGAATCACATATATTATTTATTAACTTGCTTACATTTCTATCTCAACTTTCCTCCAAGGAGTTCTAGGTGATTTACATAGTTCTTCCCATCTCCATTTTATCAACAACCCTCTGGGTTAGGTTAGTCTGAGAGTCAGTGAGTGGCCCAAGGGTACCCAGTAAGCAGTATGGCTGATTGGGGATTTGAACCCCCAGGTTGTAGTCCAACATGCAAATCACACTGACTCTCATAATCTTTCCCCTGTTGCCTGTTTTCCCACTTTAAAAATACTCTCCCCCCCCCCGACTACAATATTTGAGAGGGCAAATATTGATGGTGGGAGATGATTTAGACTGGGAAAACAAGCATCACAGAAAGGTTCAAGCATATAAATTTGCCTACTTTAGCCTACTTCAAGGTTCTATAGCATTGAAGACACAGTTATTTGGTGTTTCTGATTTTGTGTGGCCTAGCACTTTGACTTTAGGTGAAACCTGGGAAACCTGTTTTCCATGTTTGAGCTGATAGCTCAGAAATATATTCCTCAGGGGCTACTTCATTAGTTGTTTGCACCAGGCAATCCTTTTGTCCTTAATTTTCCTCAGCTGGCAAACTGAGACTATGGACCTTTGGAAGCATAAATGGCTTCATCACCTGAACATCAGGGTTTTGTTTGGGTGAAGGGAATACTGGAACTCTCCTGCTGTCGAGATGCTAACTGCTCCTGGGGCCTTCAGGGGCCCTGCTCTCCTTTCTTATGGTTCTTTATCTTTAAACACACACACAGCATCCACACTCACCCCTCTGCTCCCCATTGCGCCATCTCACACCTGCTTTGAATTAAAAGAAAAACCTGCAGGGGTAAAGTTACACTCATCTGCATCTAACCTTTAATTTGGTTCTTAGAATAAAGGCAAAGCCAGATCTCAAAATAGAGGGAAAGAAGTCAGCCTTAAGATATGGCATCAGCACTCCCAGCTAAGATGTTTTCCAAAGGAAGAGGTCATGGTTCAGACTTCTGAGAGTCCTGCCGTATCTTCAGATGCTATCTGCAGAAAATGGCTACAGCCTGCCTACCAGCTTACTCACATTATGTAGATTTTACATCTTTAGATAGCCAGTTTTCCTTTTTCAAGCAAAATGTGTTCCATGCTTTGTTCGCCACTGTGCTTTTCCACAGTGAGAAGATTTGTGTGCCATCTGCCCTCTGCACACCCTCCTGTTGCTTAGAAAGGGCTTTTGCATGCAAGTATTGCATTTCAATAAAAGTCAGATCATTCTCTGCCCAAGACAAATTGCAATTGCCAGAAAGCCTTGCATAGGGTTGTTTTTTTCCTCTTTTCTTTTTTTCCAATTTCAGCTTGAGTTTTTGTATGACAAATCCTAGGCTGATAGCCTCTTTCCCTGCACAAAATATATGGCGCTGGCTATAAGTCTTTAAAAGCCTTGATGTATTCCACCCCATTAGTTTTTATGGTTGAATTTATGTTGTATTACAAAGAGATGTGCTGAACTGCCTGAAACTACAGATTTGCCAAACTATCCAAAAATACTTAAGAGAACAAGCACATACACACAAAAGAGAAAAGATAAAGTTGCAATCCTGGCCAGCCTATAGGCACCTAGTCCATTTTGCCACTCTTGTCACTGGCAATAATAATTATTTTATTTTATTTTAAGTGCTGTAAAACACATCCAACTGAACCCGACTTTAAATCACACTTTGGCTGGGTGCTTAGAGAACTATTGATTTAAAAATGCAGCAAGTGCACACCAGTGACTGATACAGCCTGACACAGTCTGGCCTGCCCCATCACTCACAGAGATTCCATCCTTTTGGTGCCTTACAATATGCGATTCAACAATCCCCTCTGTTCTGGCTCAAAGAGAGGAAAGGGGAGAGAGAGAGAGACAACCTCTGCATAAATGCTTTAGCATGTCAAAGCCAGCTCACAAAGGAGTTGTTCTCCCCTCGAAGAAGCAGCTTCATTAGCAGCATAATAGATCATCTACCCTTATACTGGTTTCAAATACTGTCAAATTAGGTTTATCTTCTGAACAGCTCATTCAAAATGAACATTGCTAGTCGCCTGAGCCCTTACATGATTATAATTAAAAGGGCAATGAGAGGTACACCTCTAGAGGAGAAACACCAGAAATTAAAGTCAGCTTCAGAGTGATTGCAGCCTGGACAGCTCCATGCATAATAGAAATTACAGGGCACAAACCCGCAAGTCTGCAGTGTTCCTCACCATGTTCATCTTGTCTTCAACATGGGCCACAAGGAGTCATGTCTTTACTTGGGTCTATGAAGAGTAGAGCACAGCATTATAAAAAGACAAATAGTCCCTTAGATATTTGTTTAAAACGTTTCAATTGTATACTGTCTAAATCCTATATTAACCATCCCCAGAGGATTTTGATGGTATCAATAAATGTTCTACATAAATCTACATCAGGCTTCCTCAACCTCAGCCCTCCAGATGTTTTGAGACTACAATTCCCATCATCCCTGACCACTGGTCCTGCTAGCTAGGGATCATGGGAGTTGTAGACCAAAAACATCTGGAGGGCCGAGGTTGAGGAAGCCTGATCTACATAGATACATCCTAGGGGACACCAGAGCACAAGTGGCCTACAAGTATAATTCCTATAACTTCTGTAACTTGTGAAACATTCACATGGATTTCACTAACATGCCTTGCTACATTCACAGATCTGTCAGAGCTCATCCTCTGGGTGATCAGAATGTGGGGCCATAGCTGACTGGCAGAGCAGCTGTTTTACATGCAGAAGGTTGCTGGCTCCATCACCTCCATCACCTGGAAAACTTAGAGAACCATCACCAGTCAGCATAGATAATACTGAACTAGATGGATCTATGTGCCAGCTTCCTTTGTGCCTAAATTGTTAATAAAGTGTCTCTTCCAAATTACTATATGGAACCTGGAACTTCATGTTGAAGACAACTATGGTAACAGGAGTGAACT
Organism: Podarcis raffonei; assembly: GCF_027172205.1. Lineage (NCBI taxonomy): Eukaryota > Metazoa > Chordata > Lepidosauria > Squamata > Lacertidae > Podarcis > Podarcis raffonei. The sequence goes on from NC_070609.1 coordinate 46,426,016, forward strand.
ACATTGTGTGAAGATACTGAATAGTTGAGGGCTGCACATGCTTTACCTCTCACAGGAGGCAACTGAGGAATGGAATAGGGTAAAGTTTAAAACTGTTTTTTTCCCCTTTCCGTGTCTCTCCCTTCTCATTGTACCCAAAGAATGTACCCACTGAGCCTATAAGGTTCCCTTCCCCTTCAGCTCTATGATACAATTACTCTCAACCCTCAAGGTGTATTCTCTTTCTTATATGTATAGCTTCTCTTTTCATAACATGAAAGAGAAAGCCTTGTGCATGCAGAACTGTGGGTCATGGCAGTGTTTGTAGAGGGCAACTCCCTGGTCTCAAAATGGTATATAACCATCATAATTCAGATTGAAAGTCACCTGTAAAGAGATACCCAAGGTCCATTATCAAACAGGCAAATATGCTGGCCAGATGCTACAGCTGGAAGACAATTGCATATTCATTCCCTTTTCTTGAGATGTATATTTTTACCATGTCATAAACAGTTTTCCGCAACTCTACATCATGGTGTTCAGATTCACTCCAAATTCAGCCTGTTCAGGCCTCAGAAAATGAACTTTTAACAAGTAACAAATTAAAATGTCAAGACCAATCATACCGGAGCCTTGTTTACAAGATGGTTATTATTTTGGTTTCCAAGGCCTAGAAGGTTTGTCTTTTCGGGAATTAGCCAGCTACTGTTATCACATAAAGAAACTGCACCCGATAACATTCTCTGGCTTTCTGACATCTCAATTTAAATTGCAATCTTCCTCGACCAGGCCACTGTGCTTCCCAATTCTGAAGCCTTTCAGAATCAATTTCAATAAAAATGTGCCGCTCGGTGCTGGAGGCGAAGCATGGGACTAGGCACCCTCCTAACAGATATTTATTCGTTTAGGCCAGCCGATGTGAGGTGGGAGGAATGACCTTCACGTTCTGCATTCAGCACAAGAAACCGTGATCTCCACAGAAGATGCTTTTCCCTGAACTAAGTAAGCTTTGCAGGATCCTAAGCCCTACTTTCTTGAGTTTTAAGAGCACAAACACAATCCACAAACATTAAAAAGACTAAGCTTTCGTAGAATTTTCATTAGGGGTGAGTTTCCTCTCCCAATTCCACAACAGAAATAATTCAGAGGATCCAGATTATTTTGCTAAATGCCCTCCAAATGTTCAGTAACATAATCCTGAACCTGAATTGGTTCCAGAGGCTACGGAACCTGTATTTAAATGCTTGACTAAAGGCATTCCTTGCTTGCTAAAGTGGCCTTGTGTTCCACAGAAGACAGGCTTCTATTTGAAAGGCTGTTAAAGCACAGTTCTCTGTTTAAAACGATCATTTGAAGCCCATTGGTAACAACCGGGTTGACGCCAATGACAGGCAGAGCCAACTAATTCTTCCTCCTTGCTGCCGAGTTCTGCACAGGAAGCAGGGCCATCTTACCTATAGGCACTAGGGGTGTGGGGCACCCGGGCACCGGGCTCTCAGGGGCACCAGGCTGAGAGTCTAGGGCCTGAGAGTTGAGTCCAGGAAAGTGCCCACCCGTCGGTCAGAGCACTGCGGTGGGCTCTTCTGCTGTGGGTGGCTTTGCGCCACAAGTTTGAGGGCGACTGAACCAGCGAGACACTAAGGTAGCTGGCTGGCTCTGCCCTCCTGCGCACCTGGGACTGGGCAACCGGGGGGGGCGGATCTTTGCACCCCAGCGCTGCATAGGCTTAAGACAGCCCTGACAGGAAGCACTGAGACTAAGTAGAAGGAAGTTGACAATCAGTTATACATACCTAGACTGGATGTTACCAAGAGGGCTGGCTGCAGGCAAAATGAACTTGGTGAGGCAGTGTCCACATTCGACCTAATAGACCAGCCTCTACTGATTTGAAGGACTGTCCATCCAAGTCAAGTTAAATATAAAGAAATGAGATTATGTAGCACCTGCACAGCAGGGCCTCCCTTTCCAATTTTGTAAGGGTTTTGGTTTTTTGTCCTTTGGAAAGCTCCAGTTTCCCCCTCACCCATGCTAAACCCTGATGCTCAGATGGTGCAGCCATCTAGCTTTCCAAAGATCCATGGTCTATCAAGGTGCATGTTTGCTAGGTGGGGAAAATTATATACAAAACGATTGCTTGGTACAACAACTAATGAAGCAGCCCCAAGGCATACATTTTGAACTGTCAGCTCAGACGCTATGAAAACCCAGAATTAGGCCAAATAGTTTCATCTTTATCTTATTTATTTGAAACAGCCTACCTCAACCAAATGCCCACAATATGTTTTGGACAGCAACTTCCATCAGCCCCAGTCAGCATGGTCAGTGGTCAGGGTGAGGAAAACTTCTCAAATGCTTAGAGTCGAATCTGCATCCCTGGCATCCTAAAAAGGTAATCAGTTATCCCAGCTAGTGACACCTCCCTGCACCATGCAAGTACGGGTGGGGGGGGTACAGAAACGCTGCCTAAACCTATAACCACTTATACAGAGCATCATACAAAGTGAGATTAGTGAACTTCAGAGGTTAATGCTAGAGGATATCAATGTAATGGACGTCTATGCAACTAGGCAGGATGTCCCAATCGATAGTGAATCTCACTGGTCTGCATCTATGACCTTGGGAGCTCACAGTACTTAAACAAAACAAAAATCAAAGGGCAGCTAGAATTAAGAGCCTGTGGAATTGGGATTCATTTTAAAAAATCTTATTGCATTTCTTAGGACTTCAATAACCGCTGCAGATGGTTTCCCCACTACAAAAAATAACTGTCTACCCATTTGATTTTGTGTTATATTTAAGATTCCCAGGTGTGCGGACATGATTTTCATATTTTCTTTGGTTCATACCTTGGAATGTTAACTCCATTCCAGTTTAGTTTCAGGTCTGGTTTTGAGATTGAAACATCCTTGTGACCCTGTTAGAGGACTTTGTACTTGTTAGATAAATCAATATAGTGTGGCTTCAGGATAAAGCAGGGCTGGCCGGCCCATGAAGTGAGCTGAGGCAGCCGCCTCAGACAGCAGAATAGCAAGAGGTAGCATGCCCTGCTGCCTCTGCTGCCAGTGGAACAGCAAAATATTGCAAGATGCTACAAGATCTTGCCTAAACCTGCCATCACCGCCACCACTTTGTGGTGCTGAGGTACTTTGGTTCTATTCATTGGATGTTAGCCTATATAGGAACACAGGAAGCTGCCTTATACAGAGTGAGACCATTGGTCCATATAGTTCACTATTGTCTACACTGACTGGGAGTGGGGATAGGGGACAATTCCCAGTCTTACCTGGAGATACCAGGAATCAATCCTGGTAGCCAGATGCTGTACCGCTGAGCTATTGTCCTTCCCCTTCAAGGATCACTCTTGTTCCCCTTATGCTCTTTAATACCTACGTGACACTACTGAAGAAAGTGTTTGAAGGTTTGGGCTGCAAAGTCATCAGAATGCCAGTGGCATCTAGCTCTAGTGCTCATTTCAGAGGCAGTTCTTGGGTGAATGGGGGCTAACAAGTTAAATCCAGGCAAGACAAAAGTGCTGTAAGTCGGAAGGTCACCATTTCCAGTGGGTGGTTTCTACTTGGTCTTCGATGAGGTTTCACTTCCCGTGAAGATGAAGTACACAGTTTGAGAGCTTGAGTAGAGGCAGTAGCCAATACAGTTGTACCTTGGTTCTCGGACGCCTTGGTACTCGTACATTTTGGCCCCCAAATACTGCAAACCTAGAAGTGGGTGTTCCAGTTTGCGAATGTTTTTTGGATACCAAACATCTGATGCAGCTTCCGCAGCTTCCAATTGAGTGCAGGAAGCTCCTGAAGCAAATCAGAAGCCGCGCCTTGGTTGTCGAATGTTTCAGAAGTCGAATGTCCTTCCGGAACGGATTATGTTTGAGAACCAAGGTATTACTGTAGTGCACTCCATCAATTTTGGCCAATGTGGCAAATTGGGACATAAATGGAGAAGTTGCACTTGGCGATAATAATCTATGCCCTAGTCACTTCTAGGCTTGACTACTCTAAAACTGTGCATTCTTTCTGGGCTGGATATGTAGTTGTTATTATCACTAGTTCCATTAATGTTGAGGTTATATTGGGAAGTTTTGTACTGTACTTTTCTTACCACTGTTTATTTTTAATTGTTTTGTTTTATTTTATATAGCAAATAAAACCAGCAACAATAACAATTTACTACTGCTCATTTTTACTTTTGCGTAAGATGCCCTGAGACAGTTCTGCTCATAAAGGTGACCTATAAAAACCTTTAGATAAATAAACGTTGCAAGCCGATTATTGATCCAATAGTTTTTCTCCACTGACTGAAGAAATTTATTAAATTTAATTTCAGCTGACTAATTCCTATGTTGTAGTAACTGCCAGCTGAACCAAAATTAAACAAAGATTATTTACCAACTATACTGATACTCTGCCAAAATTGGGTAAATATTGGGGATGAAGATATCTAAAGGTATTGAGGCAGAAGTTTTTTGGGGGGGGTGTTAATGGCCACGGTGCAAATTTCTGCTGAGACAACTAATTGGGGGGAAAGCCTTGAGTTTGAGCAAAAGTTTGGTGTGCAATAAAGTGAGGCTTGTATAGTGATGGGAAATTACATTTTGGGTTACAGTTGTGATGCCTTTCATGATGATCTTACATTTAAAAAAGCTTCAAAATGATAGAGGGCTTAATAACCTATACTTGGAAGGCAGAACGTTGAGTGCTGTGTAGGACTTATTTCATGATATTCACTCTACAAGGCATTCTGCTTTGCACAAGGGGATTGCTGTTATTATTTTACAAGGAGAAAATAATGAGGATTGGGAAATTTTAAAGAAGCAAATATCTGGACCATGTACCACCTGGGTTTATTGTGTAATTGAAATATTTCTTGTTGACTTAATTCCCAGAGGATTCAACCTGCAAAGAGGAATATGTTCAACTTAATGTCATGTCCCATAAGATAACAGAATATTTTTATTTATGAGCATTGCACAAATATATCTACCAGAAGTATGCATCAGATTCAAACAAATCTCAAATCCTGAGCCAAAGTGGGGTGCATCAAAAGGAAGTTGGGCTATTCAGAGGTAAAGCAAGACATGTGAAAGGCAATACAAGTCCAAACAGGGTCCACTGAAGCTCACTGTGGTGCCTCAGCAGTCCATTAAAAAAAAGAAAAAAGGGGGGGAAACCTGGTATGAAATTGTCTGGCAAACAGCCATAATGGAAACGTCACAAAAATTGAAGGTGGCAAGAGGGGGAACATAATGTTTACACTGTATGGTATAATTTTCAAAAAATATACAAGTGAAGCAGCACATGTATGAGAAGTACCTAAAGCATATTTAGCTCACTCCTAAAAATTTTTAGCTCCGATTATTCTGTGTTCCCAAGTTGATTTATTGAAGAATCAATTAAATTGGTTTGCTGTAACCACCTCATTATGTACTGTAAAATAATTGTTTTGTATTTACCCCCCTAGTGATTTTCATCAGTCATGTTTTATGATTTATGTTTGTACCATTTTGCAACAGAAAATTATATATATATATATATATATATATATATATATATATATATATATATATATATATATACCCCCTACTCACCCCCAGTCATGTAAAAATCTGAAAGGGTATCTAAGGAGGAGTTGAGTGCCCCATCTTCCCCTATTTAGAAGAGGGGGGTCACAAAGTGTGGTAGGTAGCCAATGCTAGTACTACTCAGAGCAGGCCTGCTGAAATTGAACCTAAGTTACTCAGCCTTGTTCATTTCAACAGGTCTACTCTGAGTAGGACAAGCATCAGATACAACCCCTAGTCTCTTCTGTTATAAGAGGTAGGTTTTGTGACTCATCCCTAAACCTTCTTTTTTTGTGGGACATTATACCTACCCATCCAAGTGTTCTTTTGGACACTGAACCCCATTCCCCAATGGCCAGATTAATTTTCAGGGTCGGCAGCAGCCCTCTGCTTGCCAGTCTCTAGTTGCAATTTACCCATTCTACCTGGACAGACAGAAAGGAAAAAATCTGCATTGTGAAGGCTGAAAGCTGCTGCTTACAGTTTAGATTTCATACTGTTTGCACATTTGTTCTTAAGCAACTGGGGGGGGGGAAATATCTCCCACCTCACCCTAAAAAAATAAATAAATGGGGTGGCTTATCATGCTGAAAGCTAAGACTCACAAAGCAATTGCATATTATTATTATTAGTTTTCTTAAATGGGAATCTATTACATTTTACAAGTTCTGTTTCAGAGTCAACCCATTTGAAAAGCTGTCAAAACTCAAAATGTGATAATAAGTTATTATTATCTACCCAGCGGGTGGTGCCAAGATACTTGCAAAGGAGAGAGAAAGTATGGGGTAATTGTAGGATCTCTGTTATCTTTATCCTTTAAAAAGGGAGAATAGCTATTAAGATCTGGGTTTTCGAACAATAAAGCTCCCCACAGTTCAGCTGTGGCCCAGTTTAAAGTAAAATGTAGCTGATCGTAGGTAATGCTTTAAAATTCAACAGTATTTTAAATAATCCTTTGTCTAGACATCAAACATCTCAGCATTGTACCGTGTAAAGCTGATGGATTTCTAGTTAAAGATTAAAACTTTAATTAATAAATAAATAAACAAACAAACACTGGCCACAGTTCAAAGAAATCTCTCCAGTGGTGCTGGGAGGTTAAAGCTATATTATACTGTATTCATCTAAACTTTCAAAATCTGTAGTTTAACAGTTAAAGCAGTTAACAGTTAAAGCAGAACAAAGACCCATACAAAAATGCTTCACATGAGTTTCTTCCACAACCAGGTGCCAAAAATGTTTTTAAAAACCACTGTATTCACGGCCCCTCCAGGAAAAAAAATCAACTCAGCCTCAGCTAGCTAAGTTCTTTGATAAATCGCTACTTTTTTCATTTGCCCTGGAAAGCCACACATATACCCCCCATAAGATGAAACCTAAGATCATTTACAGAGCACAAGGGGGGGTCTCCATATGAAGCAGCAAGCCAAGGCAGTTTTTGAGGATTTAAAGTTTTCTGCCATTATATTTTATGGCAAACATTACTCGTCCCTTACTTTGTTTTGAATTAAAAGCGACAACTAATATATCCTGTCCAAAAAGTTGTGCCATTATAGATTGGAAGAGGGGTACGGGAAGAGGAAGCGGCAGGGGGAAAGTGTATACAGTATATTTCTTGAGGGTCGTAACAAACTTTCTGAGTTGATCGTGTATCACGAATGCCAGTTATAAACTTGTCAAGGCTGTTGCACAACCCGCACTGTGAAAAACAGGGAAAGCACGATAATTCATTTCACCAAGAGGTTCAATGGTGACACATGGCGTCCCCTTTATTTTTAACTCCGTCTGTGCTACATCCTGAACGACACACCAGAGAGTCAATTTAGCAGGGCGTCCAAAAGTGTGGGATGTCTGCCTGCAGGGAGAGAAGTGCGGGTGGGGGGAGCTGGAAAAAAAATAAGTTATAACAATCGATAAAAGTTGACAGCAGGAATATACCAAAACCAAACTGACAAATCTCATATTCATGGCACTCTCGTAAGTTCTTATGAGGAGAGGCAATACCTGTTAAAATGGAACATCAGGAGCTCTCATCAAAATGAAATAGCGCAAATGACATCAGGCAGCACATGGACGGAAGTAGGGCAGGTGGCTCGGAAGAACTTTTGTCAATACAAGTCACTCCCGTCACCTCTCACAGACTGTTTGTGGCAGTGAGTGGGATGGAGAGTAGCTAGGAAAATCCACTCACAGAACAGCAGCCTTTGGGTTTCATCTCGGGGTTAGCGCAGAACATTTCACCGCCTGAGGTGAAGCAGCAAATGGTGCCCTTCCCCCTCCAAGTCCAAGGCCAGGTAAGTTATTTTGCAACTTGAGTAAGGGCCCCTCCAGGCATATCTTTCCTTGTGCATTTGTGACTATTTGCATGCATGGTGCTATCAGGGTGGTTACACGTGACTCCACTTTCAGTGCCATTTGTGTCTGCAAACAAATTGAGGTAGTCACACAGCTTCATTTCCAGTCAGTGCATATCCTATAACTTCCTGCTGAAATCCTGTAGCTTTTCTATACGAGTGTTTTCATGTGTTTTTTGTCCCACTTTCATTGTGCTATAGCAGACAGCCCTGGTGTGATAGCACTAGGGAAGCAACACAGAACAAAACACAGCCGAATAAATTCACCGCTAATGCACTATTATGGTATTAAGAGCATGTGGCAGAACAAACCTACAATAAAATACCAGTCTGCAGGGGCTCTAAAAACAACTTGTTTCTTGCCTTTCATGACACCCAAAATCAGTTGCCTGAGGTGACTCCCTCACTCTGCCTAATGACCAAGTTGGCCCTGCTTCAACTTTGGCACACATCAGCTGGAAGAATTACCACCAAGAAAGTTATTCTGTGAGCACAACTAGGGACCAAAACAAGTTTATTATTCATTCCTTCTCTCCAAGAGAACTCTGGGAACTACAATGCCAGAAAAGAGGGAGAAATCTCTAACAGAAACCTCAGGACAAATGCTTACTCCTGGCCCTTCCATATCTGATGGTCTACACATGGCTCCACAACATTATATAATGTTAATCTGATCTAAAGGTCCCAAATATGAGATCTTGAATGGCTGGGTGAGTGTGAACCCATGTTTGTCAGGATTTACTTACCTTATGAAACAGTTACATAATGAAAACAGACTAGCACTATTTTTCTCACTGGGTTTAATGAAGTCTTACAATTCTCCCCCTGCTCCCCCCCTCGCTTTCTTTACATGTGAGCCAAGATAACATAAAGTATGGCACATAATCTATGCTCATTATGTACTGGATCCCATATTCCCTACACAATCAAAACTTCTATTGATTTCAAAAACAGGATTCTCACAACATCAGATCTCCAGTGTGCAAGTATTAATCAAATAAGGATCTTTACCCAAGTTATATTAATCAAATCTTTAACAATCATAGCATGACACAGTCTCTCAAGGAAGGTCATGAAGCACAACTGATTAAGTAAAAAGCTGAATGTTAAATGATGGGGGGGGGTTCACACAGTGGGTCTCTGGTGCATCTCCCCCTCAAAGGACAAGCCAATGGTGTTCAGACCCACTATACTTTCTAATTGAGATATCCGACACTTGGAGTCTGGATAATGAGTAACCGCAAATATATTGCAGAGGTCTGCACTCAAGTGAATGAGTGAGAGTCTCCTGTGCCAGAAAATCAGTTCAGCGATAACAAGAATGCTCGAGTGATTTTTAGGCAATTCTGTTCAGCATGGGCTTTTCAACCAGTCAGGGATGGATATTACACAGATGAAAGGAGTTGTCAACGCTTGGTTGAAAATACAGAACACCATTCAAATTTTAGTGGCAATAATAGCACACAAAACAGGCCGCAGAATGGCCAATCTTGTGTTGGGGGGAAGCATCTGCATATGGAAAGCAATTTACTTCTGTTATCAAGCCATGCTTTATTCCAAATTAATAGAAGACCATGGCAGTAAAGTCATTGCCCAGAATTGCTTGGTCTCTGAGCACACACACACACACTAACCGCACGGCAGGGTTTAAATTTCAGAATAGGACCAGTAGGGCCAAGCCATTCCACCACATTTCCAGTATAGAGGCTACCCATCACTTGAGATGTTGAAGAATTCTGGCAAAAACAGAAATGGGAATGGGAATTGCTGGTGTTCGCTTATTCATCCAACAACCAGAACGTAAATCAATCCAGTGAACAGTCAGTATTCGCTGTTCTTGTTGCTTTCTGTCCACAAATGATACATCATCGATTATGTACCTCCATCCTCCATTTGCAATTTGTTTCCTTTGCACTGAAATGAATGGAGTGAAATTATGTAATGACAACACAATTTACATCATTTATATAATTAATTAAATTGCATAATTTCACCACAATGGACTGAGGCAAATAACATAGTTTCTGACAGATGAATCGCAGCAGAAAGGAAACAATGGTGCATGTGATGAATATAGGGCGGAACAGAAAGCAAAGCCCTACCTATCTCTTTCACCAGTTCTGCTGACTCCCATTGGTTAATAAAATGATATAACTAGTATCAATATAAGGGATCAACATTTTGCTCCTTTTGTTTCCTCTGTGTTTTCAATGTTTTTCTTGCGCTGTTCGTCAGTTCCTACCACCTGAGCTTAAGGCATTACAGAAAGGGCTATGCTAGGAACAAGGTGGAGATTTGGCACTGTGTTGCATTCAGCTGCTGTTTGCTTGTTTACACTATCTACGACAGGTAAGCTTTGAAGAAATAACATTTGTTTTACACATCTTTTCTTGGGAACCATTTACAGATATATATACTATATATATATATTCCTGCTAAATACAGATTTTTCTGTCCATTTAATCACTGTTTTATAGCATTATGCTTTAAAAATAAATAAATAGCAGTAAGATCCAACAGGACAAATTATATGCTGATTCTTTGTTAAAGTAAGCATCTGGTAAGTACACTCCTGCCAACACACGCTTTAAGAAAAATAAAAAGAGCTTTTGGATCATAATTTCATTTTTCAAGCTTTCGTTCTTCCTATGCTGCCAGCTGCAAAAATACAATGTCTTCCATACCCAGGAGACTGTCAGTCCTCTCTCCATCTCTAGTAGCCTCCCATTATTGTGCACTGTCCATAGGTGAAAGGGCCACCCAAGAAATCAAAGCAAATTTAACCACTGCTACCAGGACTAGGAAGGGATGCGGGTGGCGCTGTGGGTTAAACCACAGAACCGAGGACTTGCCGATCAGAAGGTCAGCTGTTCGAATCCCTGCGACAGGGTGAGCTCCCATTGCTCGGTCCCTGCTCCTGCCAACCTAGCAGTTTGACAGCACGTCAAAGTGCAAGTAGATAAATAGGTACCGCTCCGGCAGGAAGGTAAACGGCGTTTCCGTGCGCTGCCCTGGTTCGCCAGAAGCGGCTTAGTCATGCTGGCCACATGACCCGGAAGCTGTACGCTGGCTCCCTCAGCCAATAAAGCGAGATGAGCGCCGCAACCCCAGAGTTGGCCATGACTGGACCTAATGGTCAGGGGTCCCTTTACCTTTACCAGGACTAGAATCAGAAATCTTTGGATTTGTACGTAAGTGTACTGGTATGCAGAGTCACCAGGGCTGCTGTTCAGAGCATCTTTCTGAACTGACCCTAACAAGACGGTCTAAAAAAGGACTTCCTGTCTGAGTCAGGACTTCCTGTCTTGAGTGGATTTTAGTTTGCTCCTTGGTTCCAGCTCCTGGCCCTTTCTTCAGATCTAATTCCTTAAATTATACTACTGGTTGCTGTTTCTGGAGTTCAGTTTGTCACATTTCTCCATTAAGTTGAGGGGGTTTTTAAGGAGTGCTTTCTTCAGGGGATACTCAAGTAGCAGCACCTCTTTTTTGTTGTTGTTAAAAAGTGTGGCACTTACTGTAGCAACTTCATGGCGAGTGCTGGCACCTATTTTTCTAGAAAAACAGCACTGGGTTTAAATCCTCATGAAAAATTGTCAGCATTTTAGTGCACATTTCTCTTAATATGCACATTTCTGCAAAAATACAGTGCATTTGTTTATGTTAGTTTCACCAATATATTCATTTTTAAGCACACTTCCCTAATAAAAGCACTTACTAAAACATATTTGGTGGGGGCAGGGGGTTAGACAGCTACAACAAAATTTGCAGAAACAAATATTTCAATGGGTAGCTGTGTTTTGATCAGTGTATTGTTTTGTGAAATGCAAATTAAGTAGGTCTGCATTAAGATGTGAAGCAATCCAAATTTCAACCCATCCCTACCTAATTCCTCAGCTCCCATGAGGGATTTTTGACCAAATGGTCCCAGAAACCAGCTTGAAATCCTCGTTGTATTTTGACCAGCTGTTCCCTTTGTGTAGTGTGTAAGGAATCACACATGACACTTCCCAAAGGAAACCGGTGTCCCTAAAGGCAGGCCAGAACATCCTGCAGCTCAGGAAAGGGAAAGCAAATCTGATTGATGTCAAAGGGCAGTAAGTGAAGAAATACAGATCTTTAAGACAAAGCTACAAAAGCTGGTCACATGCAGACTGAATTCTCCAACAAACAACCCACTGCAGCTTCCACTTACAGAGTTCATAATTGTTCTGGGAGGTGCATTACGAAGTAATCAAAATGATAACAATTCTCAAAAATTACAGTGGGTTGTAGGGAAAGATTAAACAGCTTGGTCTTATTCTCCCCGGGAAACAAGAGACTTAGCAAACACTGAATTAACATTTTTTAATATTGTGAAAGGGAATTAATAAGCACTAACCACAAGGGAGAAATGTCAGGCATTAGAACTATAAGCAACAGGCATTCTGCAGTTGTTTGGGAAGAGGAGTCTTTTCATTTTCTCCACGTGGGTGGACTATATCTAAAGCTAAAAGTAGGACATTCATGAAACAATGCATGTCACTTGACTTCTCAGTCCTTTGCTCACTGCTAGTGATGGGAGAGGGACGCGGGTGGCGCTGTGGGTAAAAGCCTCAGTGCCTAGGACTTGCCGATCGAAAGGTCGGCGGTTCGAATCCCCGCAGCGGGGTGCGCTCCCGTCGCTCAGTCCCAGCGCCTGCCAACCTAGCAGTTCGAAAGCACCTTCGGGTGCAAGTAGATAAATAGGGACCGCTTACCAGCGGGAAGGTAAACGGCGTTCCGTGTGCTGCGCTGGCTCGCCAGATGCAGCTTGTCACGCTGGCCACGTGACCCGGAAGTGTCTGCGGACAGCGCTGGCTCCCGGCCTATAGAGTGAGATGAGCGCACAACCCTAGAGTCTGGCAAGACTGGCCCGTACGGGCAGGGGTACCTTTACCTTTACTTTTAGTGATGGGAGAAGCCCAACCCACCTTGGGGTCAATTTGTAATTGGCTCATGCTAGGGCTTCGGTTTGTAGGCAGTGGTCCAGAGAGAGTCAAGAGTTCAGAACTAAGAGCTAGGACCAAAGAGCAATCAGGATCTGAAAGCAAACCAGAAGATGGGACTGGGCAACAAGCCACGAATCAGAACCAAAGTGCAATTGGGGTCAGAGGGGAAACCAGAAGACAGGCTCAGAAAACGGAAGGATAGAAGAAGCTGGAGTACAGAACAGAGGGAGAATCAGATCAGAAACACAAGGTATGCTCTCGCACACGTAGACCTTGTTACTCAAGGTAAGGCTTCCTGTCCAGGGGGAGTCAATGGTCCGCCAGAGTGGGTGGGCCAGGCCAGATCTAGAAGATTTTTCCTTAAGAGCTACATGGCTCACCACATGGTACCCTGGTCAGCAGAAGTGAAGTTTTCAAATGATTATTGTGTTTTGACCAGTAACTTCAGAAACCAGCAAGGACTCCTCACCTCTATTATCAGCTTCAAGCCAACAAGATCACTGTCCTCTACGTGTTACTCAGAAGAAGAGGAGAGAGCAAGCATGGTGGCAGGGGGCTGCAAGGCCAGGCATTAAGCCACTCGCCCCTAAAGCCATGCAGCCCTTCCCTCCAATCTCTGTGCTGGCCATTATTTCTGCAACTTCCAAGGAACACACTTTGGAAATCACACAGCTCCAAAATAAAGTTCTCTTAGTGTGTAATCCAAAGCTCTTTGAAAGCACTGGGAACCCTTGGGTTTCAATTGTGAGACTGATTTCTCCAAAACAGCGCCTCTGAAGTGGCCTTAGTGGGGATTTTGATTAGGCTTTAATTAAGGAATTAATTAGTTTGGGAATTTTTTTCTCGGAGCCTTCTGAACATTCTGTTCCCTTGTGCCATTTTGAACCCACATGGCTTTGATAGACTTGAAGCTTATCTCTTAAGTCTATATGCTATACATCTGAGTGGCATACATGGAAATACCTGCCGGTGAGAACATAAACCTATCAAAGATTTTTAAAAAACCAAGAATGTGCTTTTGAATGGCCAGGCTTTAATTGAATTTCAGGCCTAGTTTGTGACTGTGTTTCATTGTGTATGTGCCATAAAAATGAACTGAGCCAAACAGAAGTATTTCTATTGGGGGGGTGTTAAATATAAATATATATATATCACTTTATCTTGATGTAGGAATTGGAGATCTTTAACCAACCCTTGTGGGGATTTTTCCTAGAGATTTATGGAACCTATTTCCCCAAATTAAAATTGAAGATTCAGATATTCATTTAATATTATCCCAACAGCAATTCTGTTGCCAAGTACTTCTAGTAATGAAGAGTAACTGCTTTCTTGGTTTGATCTCTGCGTTTAAGGTAGCTCATCCTTGGCAGAATATTGGCTGCTGTACTCTGAAACATGACCAGGAGTATGGAGAGGTGGGGAGGCGCTGTCCTAAATTTCAAATGCATTCTGTCAGCTTGTTCCTATTTTATTTTTTGCACTTGATAAACCAGCAAAGCACTTGAAGCTGCATTCAGTAAAAACAAGATATGAAAAAAACAATCATTAAAAAAGAGCATAAGCAGCAGAGCACCAAAAGGGGCCTGATAAATAAATAACAAATAATAAATAATAATTGTATTACTACCCTTCATGCAAAGATTCACAACATAAAAATACAAAATGAGAACACAAAATATGGTACATAACAAAACAAAAACAACCAAATACCTGCCTCCCACCAACACATTGTGTGTGAGAATGGGTGTGTGGGTCTGGGTGTGTACAGAATGCATCAAAATAAAGGTCTACTTAAATAAAGATGTTTTCACTAGCTCTCAAAAAATCAAAAAGGAGTAGGCTAGGTGGGCCTCCTGGAAGAGGGAGTTCGGAAGTCTCAATAAGGCTCTGTCATGTGACCAGCAACCAGTGGTAGCTGGGGCATATTGGTACTGGTAGTTAGTAATGGTGGACAGAGTTTCCTGTACAAAACCAAGCCCACCACCACTAGTGACCCCAAAATGCATGGATGCAGGGCTAGGTTTAATGGTGAGGCCCATTTGTGGACTGAAAACAACAAGAACAGCAAACACCAACTGTATTCACTGAATTGATTTCCACCGGTTACAAGTATGTGTCTGAACCCACATGCGTGTCCAGCACTCACATGTATTCATACACACACATGCTGACACACAGTCACACACATAATGCCATAAGGGAAGAAAGAAATGGGAGATCATACAATGCATCAGTATATCGCCCACCCTATAAATAATATTATTTATAAATAAATAATAATAACAAACATTAACTATACAGTGGTACCTTGGCACTCGAATGTAATCTGTTCTGGGAGTCTGTTTGACTCCCAAAACCATTCAAAAACCAAGGTGTGGCTTCCGATTGGCTGCGGGAGCTCCCTGCACTCAGTCGGAAGCCGCGTTGGATGTTTGGCTTCCGAAAAACGTTCACAAACCGGAACACTTACTTCCAGGTTTGCGGCATTCAGGAGCCGATTTGTTCAGGAGCCAAGCTGTTTGAGTACCAAGGTACCACTGTACTCAAATAATAAACAAAAAATACTCTGACCCACCAATTAGCAGATAAACAACTACCTCCCCACTTTTAGCCTCCCCGCTACACCCAAAAATCTGGAGCCCAGCAGTGGGTGAGTCCAGCATCTTTTTCCAGGGATGTCTAGCATCTCTTCTCTCCCTTCAGAGGGGAGCAGCAGCAAGGCAAAACAGGAAGATGGCAGCAAAAGTTTTACCTGCTTTGCAGTTGGTCTGGCAACTGCTCTTCTCCTGCTGTATATTGTCTATAATTCAAATAGAAATGCAATGAATCTTACATTGAGGCCAGCTGACCTGTGTGCTTCCTTAGGCTGCTGTTCATGTGCCAGCTGTTGATGGGAGTCCAGGCCCCTCCTCCTGTACCTCCTTAAGGTTTCTTCCCTCTAAACTGGACAGCCCTTCAAACAGAAAAAGCTTCTAAAACAGAGGACTGTCCTCCAAAGAAGGACCCATAGCCTCCTGCCAGCAACATGAGATGGTTTGAATTGATTATCTTTACCCTGCTTTTTTGTCCGTGGACAAACAAAGTGGCTTACAAAATTTACAATCATTCAAACATGAAAGTGTGTGTGGGTGTGGGTGTAACCTAAAGATAGCAACAGATTTTTTAAAAACCAGAATCCAAAACAGCAGGTTGTAAAGCTAGCTACTGTAGATGCTTAAAAAAAAAGCCAAACTAAATGTAAAGCTAAATGTGTATTTGTATGTACCATGGGTTGCTTTTTTTAATAATGCAAATAGCATCCTTGGTGAGGACTGATAATTACCAGAATCTCAATAGGGACAAAGAGGAAATGTAACCCTTTCATCTCCTTGATAAGGCTCAGAAAGAATTGTCTCCCCTAAAACAGCTATTTGCATTGGGAATACACACACACACACACACACACACAAACTCACTTATTCCATGAGATAGTAAAATACTATTTCCCTTGCATGGAGGTACAGTGATCTGGAAAGCTCCAGATGTTGATTTTCTCTCTGTTTGCCATGCATTTGTTTATGCTGTAATGTAGTAAACTGTAAAGATCTGTAGAAATTTAATATCTGGCTTCCTGTGTACTGTACTAGCCTAACCTCCCTTAGGCTATTAATAATTGTGATCCATTCTGATGGATTATTATTATTTTTCCTGATCTTTTCATATTGGCTTGCCAATTGTATTTTATTATTCATTTTACAGCTTCTGCTTGTCAATACTGTGTTTTATTTTCTGACGGCATGTTCTTGGTTATGCCATTTAACCCACACCTGTGCTTCTTTCTGATGGCTTTGTACTAGAAAGAACCTGGGAAGCCTTGTGTGATTAGAATTGTGCGCGTTGGTTCCGATTTGCGTCTTTTCTTTGTTCTCATATACCTGAGAAAGCAATGACCTTTCTGTAGAACAGCCTTCCTCAACCTGAAGCCTTCCAGACAATTTCAGCGTCATAGTCAGGGATGGGCAAATCTGTCAATTTCACTTTCTCATTTTTCCAATCCTAAATTCAATACTCCACATTTCCACATCAGTTTGTGATTTTTTTTAATGTTCTCATCAGCATTTCAGTGTGAATTTCTCCATATATATAATTCTTATATATATAGAAGTCCTTCTTATCCCTACCTGGGGATGTCAGAGAATAAACCTGGGACCTTCTGCATGCACACTCAGCAACATCCCTTCGCCTGTTCAGTTCATATTCTGTAACAGAAATGCCTTATTGTAGTATAGCCCATACATTCTTTCCCCCAGACAGTGGCCATCTGTTTGGGAACAGCTTTTCCCCAAGGCCTGCTTGTTAAAAACAACTTTTCTGGAGTCAGGATGCCGGCGAGAATTACTTCCAGCCAAATTTCTGTGGGTCTGCATTGTTAGGAAAACGTATTATGGAGTATTTAAAATGACTGCCGGAATGTAATGAAGTGCAATGGCTTTATTCGCTATCATCACTATCTTGGGTGCCAGTGTTAATGAAGGGCTATCACACCTTCAACTCTTAATTCCCACATCCTGTTGTTTTGGGGGGCAGGGGTGGACTCCAGTCAGCAGCTCTTTTCCCCTTAATGATTTCAGCAATTCCATCCCCTGCCTGAAGCCTTCCTCCCCCTTCAAATAAATAAATAACCAATAAAAACCTTCAGGATTGTTCATAGCAAAAGCAGGCATAAGCTTAACTAGCTTGGCAACAGGGAATAGAGAACATACACTCCAAATGTCCCCAATTATAAGGGACAGTTTCTATTTTCATAGATCGTGACCCCTGTTTCTCTCTTTGGCAATTGCCTTAATATTTTGCTAACAGAGGCAAAAATTTAGCCCAGGCATCCCCAAACTTGGCCCTCCAGATGCTTTGGGGCTACAATTCCCATCATCCCTGACCACTGGTCCTGTTAGCTAGGGATGATGGGAGCTGTAGTCCCAAAACATCTGGAGGGCCGAGTTTGAGGGTGCCTGATTTAGCCCATCCCCAGGATCTCTAAGAGTTAAACATCTGAGTACAGTTCTCTATTTGAAGCATTATCTGGTCTAGTCTCAAGGAGACATACATGAATCTCCTCCTCCTCATTCAATACCCACAGCGACCCTGTGGGAGGTTGAAGCTGGTACTCACCTGCCCAGTCCTCATCTCCATATGTTTTCTCTGCAATCTGGGCCTCTGGCTAACATTTCTTAGGAACATGTGTAGTTGCCTTATACTAACTCAGTATTTTTCATATTTCTGGCTACAGGAGTTTCTAACTATGGAGTTGCCAGGTCTTTCCAATTCTACCTGGAGATGCCAGGTTTTGAACCTGGCACCCAGGGCAGGCAAGTCAGATGCTCTTAAGTTGAGCCACAGCCCTTCCAAATAACAGTGATGTGTATGAACATAGGAATCTGCCTTGTTTCAGGTCAGCCCATTGATTCATTGTCTACACCACTGGTTTCCATCCCCCCCCCCCGACCACATGAAAATTGCTGGTGGTCTTAGCAGACCAGTTACTGGTTTTTCTGCTGGTTGTATCAACTGTATTGTGCTGTGATTTTTAATTGTATTTTTTCCATAGAATTCAAATTGTAATCCAATAGAATAAAATACGCAATAAAGCTCAATATGAATAATTAATACCAACATGCCATAAACCTCTTGAATGGAACTCATGGTCCACTGGTCCTTGGACCATGTTTTGAGAACACCTGGTCTATACTGACTGACAGCAGCTCTCCAGAGTTTCAGGCAGGAGTTTTCCAAGGCTTACCTAGAGATGCTGGTGCTTGAGCCTGGGACCTAATTTATGCAAAGCCTGCATTCTGCCTTTGAGCTATGGCCTCTCTTTCTTATCCTTGCAAATCAATCCATAAGCTGCTTCCATTTCACTCTAGTATCTTCTCTGCAGAAAAGGTGGGCTGCCCTTCCAATCATTTTAGCCGCAAAACTAGTCCAACTTCTAGTGTCTATTCCTCTCCTCTACCCGTCCCCCCAGCTGCCTCCTCCATTTCTTAAACAAAGCAAACACTTAAATAAGCCACCCATGAGAAACTCCTTGCAGATGATTTCCAGAGATCCCACACAATGATTTGAGGGCATCCAGTTTCCTCAAACTTATCTTGGCTAAAAATATAGATGATCAGCATGTTTCGGCCTTGATATATGGCAGAGCTGACAACCTAAAATAAGACATTTTCCCCCAGCGTGAAAATAATACAAGGATTTATGTTGACATCATGCAGTGCTTTCCCTATCACAGAGATGATCCTTTTGCCTGGCATAGATTCAGCGAATACGCATTTCAGCTTTGACATAAGGCTGCATATATAACCAGCCTCTCTATGCATGTTACCATGAACTGTGTTTTCCCCCCACTGGGATTCAGAACTATGAATACCTGCAGAGGAAATGTTAGCTCTCCTTTAAAAAAAAACAAAAAACATTTCAATGCTTTGCTGCAGATTAAGAGAGACATCTTATCCCTGAACATCTGAATTCAAAAAAGTATGCTGAGGCAAGTAATTATTGAGGGTTTAGATCTTGAACCTAAGTCATCCAATTCAACAATAGCTGTTCAAGTCCTGGTCAATCAAGCATATGGACCTCCAAAAGGAATGCCCTGCTATTATCCTAACTAAGATAATAGGAAATGGCCTTGTAACAAGTCAGACCATTGTTGGGATAGCTAACACAATGCCCTCTGGATGTTGTTGGGCAAGCATAGGTAAACTCGGGCCCTCCAGATGTTTGGGACTACAATTCCCATCATCCCTAGCTAACAGGACCAGTGGTCAGGGATGATGGGAGTTGCAGTCCAATGACACCAGGATGGCATCAGTTCTCTAAAGTTTCAAAGTTTCCAAACCCTGCCTGGAGGTCTAACAGTCTATATTTCCATGCTTCCCTTCACTGCATATTTTATTATTTTAAATCTCTGCTGAGGTTCTCTCACGAAAAGATACTTGCCCCACACTTGGATCCTGGCATCCAGGGAATTCTTTATTTTTCCTTGAACCAAAAAAATTAATATTGGATATTTATTAGTTCATAATCCACACTTTCATAACAATACATCAATATGGTATACAACATGCAAAGTATAATAAAATCAGTAAAAGTATCCATAAAAACTATTTAAAACAGCAATAAATACTGATTGGTTAAAAGGAGAAATGCATATGATGCAGGCATGTCAAATCAATACTGTTTTCAGAAGACATCTAAGAAAGGAAAGCAAGGGTGGTTCCTCCTGAACATCTACTGGTTCTATCACACTAAACAAAGGCTTGGTCCCTGGCAAAGGCCAATCAAACCTCAGGGACATAGGGAACCGCCAGAAGTGCCCCAACAGAGGAGCTCAGTGATTTAGATGGAGCATAATGGCATATAGTTTAAATTGTGCAGACTAGTCATCACTGCTCTGAGACCCTTCCTGCTTCCTCTTGGCATTCTGACCATCTCTCACCTCTTTCTGGATAGATTTTGGAACAAATTCTGAACCTTGCAGCCAATATCTCTGTCACCTCACATCCTTCATTTGGCTTTGATACTGTATTTGAACTTCCAGTGGGGTCCCTGACTTTCCCTTGAGCCTATGCTCCACCAATCCAGCTTTCCCGTAGACAAGTTCTAGATCCTGCAGAAGCCACCCAGTAAGGTATGAATAAGCTGCTCCCATGCAAAGCTGAAAGCTAGACAAATGATAGGCAAAAGATATACATGTTGCAACTGTTGGATATTATGACATGCTCAGCTTTCAAGATGATGTCATGCTGCAGAACACTGTGTGGGACACAAGCATTATAACCCCCACACATCAGGTTTATAATATGTCTGCCTCACTCAAGACCACAAAGCCTTGGACAGCCACTTTGCTATATACAGTGTGGCCAAAATCAAATCAACATTTAATTTTAGTGAATCACTGTGGGGAGTTACCTTTTTATCAAGGGTAGATGGTGACCATAGGGACTGGTAGGGCATAAGGCAGGCTCCCATATTACATATTCGTTGCCAGACCAGATGACCACTGCCGAACTTGCCAAGCCCCACACCTACCTGCACATCTAAAATATAGCAAAACATTTTGCTGCTGGAAAAGTTATGAAGCAAGAGAAAAGGAACCGACCAATGATGAATTACATCTTGGAGGCCCTCCAGGTGACAAACAAGTTATGCGCTGTGCATTCAAGGCCCAGATGGATTTCCTAAAAGCTGAGAGTTCTTTATATGCTGGAAGGACTATTTTTACTCCTTACATATTGAGCAGACAGTCATAAGCCCACATGTTGATCTGAAGAGAGAACACAATCTGTGATAATCAGCTCATTGGTATTCTTGCAGCTATCCACTGCCCTCTATCACTGCGTACCCTATATCTACTGAATTCCATCGGGGATCAAGAGCCCATGTGCAGCCTTTGTTTGGAGGCTGAATCAACTGGAAAGAGAAAACCAATTGGAAAAGAGAGCTCCAGTTATATAAAAGAAGATGTGGGGGATGTGAACAGATAGGATTGACTGGTTAAAGCAGAAAACAAGAAAACAGAGGCTGCCAAAAACAGGACTGCTCTCTTAGGTCACATCCACACTCTTTATTTAAAGCACTATTATACCACTTGAACAGTCATGAAGAATCCTGGGAAATGTAGTTTGTTAAGGATGCTGGGAATTACAGTTCTGTAAAGTCAGCACTAACAACAAACTTCAGTTCCCAGGATTCTTTGCAGCTGTTAAAGTGGTATAATGGCACATGTATGGTGTGGATGTGATCCTAGTGGCAGTGAAATAGTTCTGAATAGTGGTGCAGTTAGGTAAGTTTTAAACTCTGGACTTAATGGTCATAGGTGGTACCTCACCTGCTTCATACTAAGCAGAGCTTTAGACTTCTGTGCTGGTTGTGCCATTCCACCTAAAGCTTTTTTTAAAAAAAAGAGTGCTGCTCAGCTTCCATGGGGCGTTAGCTTTTTATTTGTTGTGGCTATTGGGATTAGAAGGCTGTAGGGCAAGAAGTCAATAGTAGGTGAAACCAGAGCAGGCACAACCACAATGGCAGGCACCACCACAGCCAATGATAGCCAGAACCAATTAATTCTGGTTTAACCCCCATCCTCCTCTCTGCTGAGTTCTGTGAGGGCAACACCAAAAATAGGGAGGAGGAAGCCAAAAGCCAGTGCCCTCTACACTGGTTGTAAGCAAGAAGAAAGGCAAGAGGGAGATAAAGCATTGATAGGCAGTGCCTCACTCAATCTAATAGAGTAGCCTCTACTGCTTTTTATGTCCTGAGAAGAGCTACAATATACAATAGCACTATACTGTACACTTCTAAATGCCAGCTTTCAAGGAAGGTAACAGGGACAAACTGTTGCCTTCTTGCCTTGCTTATAAACTTCCCAGAAGCACCTGGCTGGACACTGATGGAAGCAGAAGGCAGGACTACATAAACCAGACTTCCCAGCCTGGTATTCTCCAAATGCTTTGGGCTACAACTCCTGTTGCCTCTTCATAGTCACTGCTGCCAGACAGTGGGCAGCTCATAGCAGCAGCTGCAGAGTATCCTGAACCCCTGGCCTACCAGGCAGCAAGTCAGTATGTCAAGTCCCCAACCCAACGTCAATCCACATGTCCAAAGTCCAAACCGAAGCACAGTCCCGCAGAGATCGTGGAACATCCAAGCTGAGACCCATCAACATCAGCAGTTGAGCAGACACAACACCTCAGCTCTGCTGCCCTTTTGTACTTTGCATGCTGACTGCAGCATCTGGGCTTGATGAGGCATGTGACCCTCACCTGTTCCAAGCTTACTCCAGCTGAGGAATCACACACCTCCTCCCAGAACCAACAAGCCCCACCTGGCCCACTAGTGAGCTGGGTTGTGGGCCCTTGCCTGCCTCAGCCTCTTGGAGCGCCTCACCCACTGCTCTGTATGCCCCATATTCATGGAAACAGGGGCTCCTCTGGTTCTGGGGATGTGTCCTGCTGCTCTGGTTCCTGTGCACTGACCGCCATCCCCTCGTCATCCTCCACCACCCCATGAGTATTTCCCACACCAACCTCTCCTTCCCCATCCCCAGCATTCCCTGGTGTGTCTCAGTCCTGGCTACGCCCCTCGCCAGAATCCTCTTCTTCCTCCCCAGTGTCCAGCAAGTTCATAATAGAGAGTGGGTGAAGAGGAGGAGAGTCTGCCACCGCCAAGGCCTTCCACATGTGATGCACTGGCCTTGAGGTGTTGGCAAAGGGCAGAGCCACCCTGGGGGGAAAGAAAGTGGGAGTGAAGTGGAGCACAAGGAGGTTTTGCGTGCTGTGTCCCGTTGGTGTAGTGGTGGTGGAAATGCTCTGCAGGGGGGCACAAAAGATGGGAGGGTTGAGGAGTTGGGGGGGAGTGAGAACTGTCCCTATTTTCATCTGAGGAATGTTGGAGGGTATGTGCTATACTATACAGTGGTACCTCTGGTTACGTACTTAATTCGTTCCAGAGGTCCGTTCTTAACCTGAAACTGTTCTTAACCTGAAGCACCACTTTAGCTAATGGGGCCTCCCGCTGCTGCTGCGCCGCTGCCGCACAATTTCTGTTCTCATCCTGAAGCAAAGTTCTTAACCCAAGGTAATATTTCTGGGTTAGCGGAGTCTGTAACCTGAAGCGTATGTAACCTGAAGCGTATGTAACCTGAAGCGTATGTAACCCGAGGTACCACTGTACTGCATTTAAAAGTTTAAATGTTTATTTGATTGCCCTTGAATCTTCCCACCACTCTTGTCATCCTCTTTGAAGGCCTAGGGAATGTGTGGAGAGATGAAAATTCACATTGCACATTTTGTATTCCTTTACTTTTGTAATCTATTTTAAAACACAAAAAAATAAAGATTGGGTTTTTTAAGAGAGGGAACATGTGTGTGAGAGAAGTGACAGTTCTTCAGTAGATACTCTAGGAGGAAACCAGTTCTCTCAACCCATTTCAGTCTAGGTTCAACTCCGGATTTGTGACAAAATGGGCTTTCATTGCCTTGATGGATGACATCGTAGGGACAGGGCAAATGTAATCCTTTTGTTCTTCGTTGATATCTCAATAATTTTGATACCCTTGACCAGGGTACCTTCCTGGAGCATCTCTGTGAGTTATGAGTTAATGGCATTGTTTCACAGTGGTTCCACTCCAACTTAAGGGGCCAGGTTCAGAAAATAGTATGAAGGAGGATCAAGTGTCTTCCTTCTGGCATTTTCATTAGGATTTTCTTGGGGGGGGGGCGGATATCAACCTGAAGTAGAGAATGGAATTTAAGTTTAGGAAAATGAGAAACTGACAGATTTGCCCATCCTTACTTTCAGTTGAGTTTAGCCTCTGGTTCCTGCCTTTCAAACCAGAGTCCTGTTGTCAAAGGATGCTCTTTTGTATAAACAAGTCCATATAATCTGCACCTCCCAGAATTATGATCCAGATATCAGAAAAAAATTAATTTGTAGCAGAGCATTCTTCATGAAAAGAAAAGGCAAACCAGAGCTTAAGCAACTTTATTTTGATTCAGAAACATTCTTCAAATCTTTTGGAATGTTTATTTAAGAGGAAACTCTGCTAGCAATTAGAAACTGAGCACAGCATTAACTAACGTTCCCGAATCAGATTTCTAGCATAACCCATAATATCTACCCTTAGCTATGCAGATCTCTTGATACTAACAACATAGTTTTCTCAGGAAGAACTCCTTAAAATTCCTTGGGATTTAGTTACATCCCTTTCTTGAGTAATAGAAAACACAAAACTTAGTCACTACCCTACAAACGTTAGTGCTTTGGAGTGGGGAGAGTGATATAAACCACAGGTCAAGAGTTCAAGCCTGAAGCACAACTGGGAATGTTACATGTGTACATAATTGGTTCCAGACTCTGAGTGCTGGTTCAAAGTATATTTTCTTTCCTGCCCAACATCAACAGGTCTCATTTCCATTCATTTGGGATTCCAGACATTCACAGCAGCTAATAGCCAACGAATCCAGCAAAATCAAGTCTCTAGCTGCTAAAACAGCCAACAAAGCATTTTGTGTTGACACAAATTCTATTGGGTTGGTCATTGCAAACATGAAGTGTCCGATTAACCATGGAACCCTCCAGGCAACTTATTTGTTGAGCATTACAAAAACTTATGGGGAGGTTAGATTATATCCAATCTTTGTTGAGCATTCATTCCAAAATTGGCTTGTGGGGTGATTACACAACAATGAGCATTCATAGTGCTTTGCTTGCAGAGTGGCTATACATCTTTCCAGTAATCCTTTGTTTGTCTCATGCTTTTCAATGCATTTCCCTGTCACTTTCCAAACCGCAAAAAGTCTCTTTGTGTCTTTTAAGTGGCTGTGGCACTTTAATCGACTTTAATGATGCAAACCTAATTTTTTTGTACGTGATCAAATAGCTTCCACAAAAGTCAGCAGTTTGGAGGCTGCCTACGTTGCCAGTGTAAAAGAGACTAGCTTTCTTGCAGTTGCACAGCAATAGCACGTAGTCAACAAGCACATAATGGGTGTGAACTATTGTTTACAATAGGTATGAAAAATTGTTAATTATTTAGCACATTAAAAATAGCAAATTTAAGAAAGAAGAAAAAAGAAAGGAAAACCAAAGGACGAAAACCCTTTAGGATAAAGTAATCATCAGTACATCCTAAAATTAAACATATAAGTTGATACAAGTCATCCAAACAAAATTGGTGTTGATAGGAAATATGTTCAAATTCAACAAAGGTGGTAAGGTCCTCAGGCTACTGAGTAATAGAGAGTTAGTGTTTATCTTTACAGGCTCAAAGTGTAAGTCTCTTAGCTGCCATGAGGGCCCACAAAATCCACTTTTGTTATTCACAGTTAACATAATTTATATACTACTTGATTATAAATAGAACCTCTAGGTCTGGTACTCCACAAATGGCAAAGATTTCTGCCTAACGCTCCCAATCAAGTTCTCTATACTCATTCTGTGCAGATTTGTGAGCTTGACTGGGTTAAATATATATATACAGATGCCTAGATGTGCATAGTTTAAACTGCTCTTTGTGCAACAAAACATGTTATAGTATAAACTTTTAAAGAAAGAAAATGGAAGCTGATTGCTCGTTGCTCATGTTGCTTTTAGGAGAGAGGCACATAGCTATGTATCAAAGCGGCATGAGATGTATCAGAGGAAAGGAGGTGCATATTAAAACCCTAAATTCTAATGAGCCTACACCCAGCAACATGAGATGAGTACTCAGGAGCTCAATCTGTCCCATTAGTTTTTCGTGCTTCTGAAAATCCCGAGGATCCCATTACTTCGCTCTTGTTTTCCACTGGTCGTGTTTTTAATCCAGTCCTGTCGACATAGGAACGCTGAGTTAGCTGCTAAAGGGGGCAGTTGTACTCTGTACACCCAGCCCTGCATGGCATTCTGCACACACTGAATCACAAAAGCAAGCTGCACCCATCTCTTCCCGTGCTGAAGATCCCATTATGCTCATAAACTCATTTTAACCACAGTCTCGCTTTTTAAAGAAAATGTTAATATGAATCACATGTTCAGTCAGCTAGACTCCAAATGGCCAGCAGTCATATTTGAGCTCACTTAAAAGCAGCCTCAGCACATTAAACTCTCCAGGTGTCAAAAGATGATCAAATAAGCACACCCCAGAAAGCTGTAATTAAAACAAGGAACATGATCCAGCTAAGAGAGTCATAAAGCAACCTGGGGGGGAAATGTATATGAATGAATGCATCAGAAAAGAATTTTTCAGCTGCGATAGTTGGCCATGCGATGCACAGAGCTCTCATAACCTGAGGTTGCATATAATCTTAGATGGAAGTATAAAGTATGCTTGAGAAATGAGTGATTCCAGTTTGAATGTGGAAGTTAAATGGAAGGAGAGAATGCAACAGACAGTATTGGCATTTTGGTCTGATTGCAAAATTTCCTATAGACGACCATGAGAACGTCTAAAGTCGCCTACAGATACCTCCTTCACCAGAGCATTTTGATCATTGTTTGTCCTATTTCTGCCTGGGACTCATGCAGATCTTTATAATAATACTACTTTAAAAATCCTTCCGAAGATGCATTGGCCTCAGAGTTAGGCATCCAGCATGTCCTTTCCCATTTACACAGTAGCTTAGACACAAACCAGGAGCACTAAGCACCAAGTACAATAAATCACACTCGAAGGACGTAAAACAATTTATCTGTCATTTTACATCACCAGTTAGAGGCATACATTTTTGTTTCCAGCTGAAAATCTCTATATGTACACACTGCTTAAATCAAAACTGCCGAGTGAATTTGGCCACGTTTTCTCGAAGAAAAAAATGTCTGCAAGCATTTTGGAGATGGGGTGAAAATCAGATTGTTAAACTGCATTTTGTTCCCATTTATAAAATGCTACAGTTTGACACTGTCATACATTTAGAAATTTGGGGGCTGATGGATTGAAGAAGGGACTCCCAATACTTTGCTGTCAACACTTTCTCAGCTTGTGAAGCAGTAAAACATGAACTCTATAACTCTACTGCCCTCTGCTGATACTTTGGGCATTTTTCTACCCTGTGCATATTAATAATAATAATTAAGCAAGATACCTGATTTTTTAATATATATCAGCGGCTTATGTTGCTAAAACATATCAAACCATAGTCTGATAAAATCAAAGCTGGACTCCATTACAAAATATATTAACATACTGCAAAACTATTGATTTTTAAAGTGTAGGAAATGTTCAGATTGGGGTTTGAATGTAACTCTGAGAGTGACAGAACTTAATAGGCTGCACCCTCTGATACCACCTCTCTAAGTGTCCCTGCATTGCACTTAGACCTTGGGCATACAGCTAGTGAAATGAATAATGACTTTAGCAGTAATAATAATACTGTTGATTTAAATAATAATGATGATGATGATGCTTACTAGTAGGGGGCTGAAACTAAATATAGCAGTGCACCCTCCCTCCCTGCAAGAATGCTCCTATTCAGGATTTGACTCAGCCATGTTTAACAGAGGCAGATGCTTCAGATAGCAGTTTGCCAAAGTGCTCTCTGAAGTACCTTACCACCTCTGTTAAATCTCATTGCTGCTGTGTTTAGCAAAGGGGTGCGTGTGCTTCAGACAGTGTTTTGGCAAAGCACTCTCTGAAGCACTTCCCTTCTCCTTTAAGCAGTTTTGGGGGTTCACCTGCCACCTGCCACTTTCCTGGGCCACAAACTGCAGCATGACAACAGCCTTACATTGTTATATATATAGGATGGGGGGAATAGGCAGTCCGATCATCTATGTTTCATAGGTTTTTCACAAATATGTTCATATTTCATGGACAACCAGTAACCACTAAATCTTACAATCCAGTTGTAAAAACAACATAAAGCTCTCTTCAATCATTCACCTCTTATGCAATGAGAGCAGTCGCTCACTGGCCCTGTCCTCCCTCATCAAGTTCCTTGCCAGCCTCAGCCCTCACTGTCTACACATTGGACACATATGTGCGTAGATAGGCTCCCAACACCACTTAGAACCTTCATATTTATTCCCAACCCATTGGGGGAAAACTATTGTGGGAAAATACTGATTGACTCTGAACTTGTGTCAGTACTGGGAAGCTATAGCTTGACCTAGCAGTACAGGAGTGAATTCTCCTATTCACACAGTATCTCTTCACTCCTTTGATTTTAGAGAGAGAGAGAGAGAGAGAGAGAGAGAGAGAGTTTCCCCCATTCATATTAACACATAGGCAACAACCCTGCCAAATGTGCCAAAACCATACTAGCACTTCAAATTAATGCCTGCAAATGCATGCAGCACCATGAGGGGAGAAAACGAGGACACGGAACACAGCTGTCACAAAAGCAGGCTGCAGTCTAGAGAGTCGAGCTATACTCATACAAGCGGCTGCAACAAGCTTAAAACAAAAGAGCTGCAAATGAAAGGGTTGTCAGCTTTTAATTACGATAATGGACAGGAAATCAGCACCCTTCTTGCAGTCACCCACAGTTGTTGAGTCAAAAAATGTTGCCCAGACATTTGATGGTTGAGGACTTCACTGTACTCCCAGCTTCCCTGGACTCCTTTGGTAGGAAGGATGAAACATCCATTTAGACAGACAGACAGACAGACAGACAGACAGACAGACAGACAGGATAAATGCACTCAAAAATCATCAAAGATTTTTCTCTGTGGGTTCATAGCAGGCATGGGAAACCTCAGGCCCAGGGACCAAAACGTGACCCTCTCTAGTCTCTCTGCCTGGCCCTGGGGACTCTCCAGGCCTATTTTGCACCCTCCCTGACTGGAATGCATCTGTGAACTCTGATATTTTCTCACGAGCTCAAAGCACAGGGGAAACAGAGCAGATCATCCACCTGCTGTCCCTGTTCTGGACTTCCACACATCCATTGGCCTTTTGTGAACAGGGAGCCTATCGACATATAATTGGTATGCATGTACACTCCAAATAAATTTACAAAGGAAAGTGCAAACTGGGGGCAGGCAAGGAGAGCCACCAAGATCCTGTTCCCTCTTTCATGCACTCATGGTACATGCTTCTGGGTCATACTGAAAGGCCTTGAATCCACAGCCCATGTTCCCACAGCTGTCTCCCAAGAGACAGAAGGAGGCCCTCACTACCCAGCAGAAGACTGGCAAAAAGACAATAACGATATGTACAAGAACATCTATGAAGAAACTGATTATTGGCTTTATTGATGCTCTTGGAACATTTATGTTCTACCTAAGGGGAAACTACTCAAGTGCTGCATATCAGGAGATCAGATAACTTATCTGTTTAAAAGTGCAACCTTTTTGGCCATCATTGCTAGCACTTAACCTTCTCCTCTGCCATAAAGTATATATTCTACCCTTCTACAATTGGAAACAAGGCACAGGCGGTGGAGATAATGTGAAGCTTTAAAGTAGCAGGGGAGGACCACCATACCACTGATGTTACGCTCCCCTGCCAAAAAAAAAGCTCCCAAAAATTTTTCTGCCCCTGAAAAATCAGCAAAAAGCCTATGTCTGAATTATCAGAATGGATATGTCTATTTCTGACATGTACCAGTTTCACATGTGTGTTCATTCAGAATTTTATCCCAGTATATGCATTTTGGTACAGTTTTTGAGCCAACAATTATATAGCAAAATTATTGGCCTATTGTTCCATCTGATTCAGTATTGTCTCCATGGACTGGTAGCAAGACTTCAGGGTTTCATAAGAACATAAAATATGCCTACTGGATCCAGCCAGCATTCTGTTCTCACATTGGCTGACCAGATGCCTGTGACATGGGTACAACAGCACTCTGCCCACCTGTGATTCCCAGCAACGGGTATTCAGAGGCATGGCCCTTGTTACTCTTCCCATTGTACCACACTGGCCACTCCATGCAGCATTCAGGTTCTGGACCATAAATATTGCCTTTGAAGAAGTTGAAACTCAAATCCAGTGCCTGGACAGTAACTTACTAGCTGACTAGGGACCAGAGGGCAGCATATACAGTTCCCACAGCTACCACAGTCCAAAACAGCTAAATATCCCCTTCTACAAGCGCCCATGGCTCATAGGGGCAACTCAGCAGTGTCCCAATAAAAGGCTAAGTCAGGCACAGTTGCAGAACCTTGGAGAACACCCAATGCCCTGCTGAGATAGCTTTACCAGTTGTTGTCTGGCAAGTCCCAGACTCTAGCTGAAGCTTTGTATACATACCTGTGGTTCAGTAAGCCCTGGCTCTCTTGCAGAACTGGCTGGCTGTGAAAGGGACATCATCTTATTCTACAGCCTTTGGTTCCTGCAGGCCTGGGATGATAAGGGTCCCATGGTAGGGTCATCCTCTAAAACAGAGGAAGATATCCAGGCTGTGTCCTCCTGTCAGGAGGGTTCCAAAGGCAGTCCTGGCAATTCTCCTTCCACCCACACCACACAGCAAAGACAAAGATGGTGCTTCATCCTCCCCTGAGTCCTCTGTTGCACAGTTCATGGTTTCTGGGTTGTGGGTCATAGCTTCAAGCTAGTACAGTCGAACCTTGGTTCCTGAACAGCTTAGTTACCTGAAAGAAAGTGTTCCGATTTGTGAATGTTTTATGGAAGACAAACGTCCAGCGTGGCTTCCGATTGGCTGCAGGAGCTTCCTGCACTCAAGCAGAAGTTGCATCTTGGTTTTGGAACAGTTTTGGGAGTCAAACGGACTCCCAGAACAGATTAAATTTGAGAACCAAAGTACTACTGTACAGCCTTTTCCATGTTAAAATGTAAAATTAGAGTGTAATTTTACACTCTAATTTTATACTCTAGTATTTTGCCACTTTCTTTCAGGTATAGTGGTACCTTGGTTCTCAAACATAATCCGTTCTGGAAGTCTGTTCCAAAACCAAAGCGTTCTAAAACCAAGGTGCGCTTTCCCATAGAAAGTAATGCAAAGTGGATTTATCCATTCCAGACTTTTAAAAACAACCCCTAAAACAGCAATTTAATATGAATTTTACTATCTAACGAGACCATTGATCCATAAAATGAAAACAATAAACCATGTACTGAAGTCACACAATCAATCAATCAATCAATCAGTAGCTGAACCGGGTTCCACATAGTCACACACCCAAAAAAAGAGCCGCAAAAACAAAAACGCAAAATAAATAGCAAAAACAGACAGACCTCAGCGTAACACTCAAAATAGAAGTGTGGCACTCAAAACGGAGCATGTTCGGCTTCCAAAAAAAGTTCGCAAACCAGAACACTTACTTCCGGGTTTGCAGTGTTTGGGTTCCAAGTTGTTTGAGTACCAAGGTACCACTGTACTCATAAGCGAATGCTTTATGCTTGTCTCTGCATTCCTTCCACTTTTCTTCCTTTGCATTGCCAAACACAAATTATTGTTATTATTCTTTTTTTTTCCTCCCTCACTTCATTTTTGGAAGGAGCTCAAATTAATGCAGGTATTTTGCTTAGCAGTTGCTGCAGTGTAAACTTCCAATGAGCCTTTTTACACCAATAACATCTCTGTTTGTGCACAACGATTAATGTCAACACAGCTCTGTGGATTGTGTTTGTTAATTAACTGCCACTGTAGAGCTAGTAGGCAGAGTACAAAACAAGGTGTTCCTAATAGTTATTGCTTTCCCCTTTAAAGGAAAAAAAATCCAACATTCTTTGGCAGTTTTATTATTCTTATGCATTGTTTAGTTTTAATCATTAGCAACAACACTCCACAACTGGGTGTTTGGGGCCTTGTTTTCTTTCACCAGAGCTGAACTAAACAAGTGTGTGTGTGGCCACTTTCTGA
Organism: Podarcis raffonei; assembly: GCF_027172205.1. Lineage (NCBI taxonomy): Eukaryota > Metazoa > Chordata > Lepidosauria > Squamata > Lacertidae > Podarcis > Podarcis raffonei. Next base: position 46,458,165 of record NC_070609.1, read on the forward strand.
CTGTCTCTATTATGCAGATGGGATTCAGCGGTATTCCAGGAAAACTAGGCTGGGCAATAAAAATGGATTTGGTGCTCTTGTGCAACAAATCTGAATAATAATAAAAACAAATCCTGAGGTTGTAGCCCACATTAGCCATAATAATAATAATAATATAATAATAATAATTTATTATTTATACCCCACCCATCTGGCTGGGTTTCCCCAGCCACTCTGGGCAGCTTCCAACAAAAGATTAAAAATACATTAAAACATCAGTCATTAAAAACTTTCATAAACAAGGCTGCCTTCAGATGTCTTCTAAATGTCTGATAGTTGTTTATTTCTTTGACATCTGATGGGAGGGCGTTCCACAGGGCACGCGCCACTACCGAGAAGGCCCTCTGCCTGGTTCCCTGTAACTTCATTTCTCGCAGTGAGGGAACTGCCAGAACTGCCAGAAGGCCCTCAGCGCTGGACCTCAAAAAGAGGCCCATTGAAATTATTGGACAATGTATAGCCTCATTCATTTCACAGTTACCTGGCTGCAACCCATAGTCTTTTAGCAGTGTGTTATATCTATAACCTCCACCTAAACAATCAGAAGGAATGCTCAACAGAGAACATCATATAACCTCCATGCAAACTTTGTGAAAGCAAATCGGGATGAATGCTTAGTGAACAAGTCATCTGGAACAGTGCTGTGTGATCCTCTCTGCACCTCACTCATGAAGGTGGCTCAAAATGCATCTATCCAGGGTCAATAAGTTGCCTACAGAGGGGACCATAACTCTGGCAGATTATGATGATTCCATTTTATATCCCACCTTTCGTCCAGGGCGTATACAACTAACCTCTCCTCCATCTTATTCTCACAACAGCCCTGTGAGAGGCTGAGAGGCTGTGACTGGCCCAAGGTCAGCCAGAGAGTTTCATGACTGTTGGGAGGTTTGAACCCTGGTCTCCCAGTTCCGAGTCCAACATTCTAACCACTATGCCACACTGGTGAACATACAGTTTGCTCTTTAAGACTCCAAGTTCAATCGATAGCCTCTCCAATTCAAAAAGGATGGAAGACCACTATTCAGGGGTAGTGCTTTGCGTGCAGATGGTCCAAAGTTCAATCTCTGGTGAAAAGCACGGCTGTAAGGCACCTCTCAGTGCACATACGTGCCAGTTGTCTCTAATTGCTGGGGATGATTCCATATTTCTGGTACTGGCACCTGGCAAAACTGTATTTGCATTTTGCCTACTTGGGGAGCAGCTGTAGCAATCAGGACTGGAGCCCCGTGATCCCAGTTTCAAAGAGAAACTCCTTCTTCAACCTGTAAGTTAACAAAGTCCCACACTGGGTACAAGTTGGGTACCGGAGCTGCTCCGTCACTCTCAATAATTTCTTTGCATTGGAGACATGAAAATACATCATTAATTGTAACTCTGTATTCACTTGATGTTTTTGGAGTACCACTCCTATTGGAGTACTGCTTGTATGTATTGAATGCCTTGGAATAACGGGTACATTGTGACGAATACATTTGTTGTACTTTGTTTGCTACATATTGTGTTTGGCCTGAACCCCTGTCTTTTCTATTGGTGCATGCTTTCGTAGGTTCCTTCATTTTGGGGCAAAGTCTGGCAGCTTTATATCTTCAACAGCTTTCAGCGCTGTACTTTCCTGTAATAACTTGCCAGCTTAATAAGGGTGCTGTGGAGAGGATCCTTGCATAAATCACTGCAAAAAAGCAGATAATATAATATCATACTGCCCTCTGCTGAACCCAGTAATATCCAAGTTGTTTTTGCATACCTTATTGTCACTAGTCTACACTGATTGTGTGGTTGGTTCAGTTTACACTGTTCTGCTCATCTCACTTGCCTGAGTGGTGCTTACCTGGAATCGCACAGTGCTTACCTGTTCCTTGTTTCCCTTTGGAAGGGAGTCACTGGAGGCTTCTTGGCATTTGGTAATATATGACTTTAATTTGGCTGTGTTTTTGAAGGTTCTCTCAGTTCACATCAGCTGGAGACCCAAGAGGCCTGCACAGTGAGGATGCTGCCTAGAACACTCCCCAGAATCCTCTGCAACACAGAGTGGTATGATGGCAAATCATTCCCTCTATTTATTCTCAGTGTTCACCAGGCTTACGGGTATCCCACAGCTTGCAGAAGTACAAAATATATTTAGCAAAAAGCAGGGAGATCCCCAGGACAGCCCACTGAGGAATGAAAATACTACCATGGTCATGGAATTACGCCTGCTGGGAAAGGGGAAAACAGAAAGCTGGAGAGGGATAGGATGACAGGAATCCTATACAACTGTGTCAGCTGAAGAGCAAATACAGTGGTACCTCGGATTACAGACGCTTCAGGTTACAGACTGCTAACCCAAAAATAGTACCTCGGGTTAAGAACTTTGCTTCAGGATGAGAACAGAAATTGCGCAGCAGCGGCACAGCAGCAGCAGGAGTCCCCATTAGCTAAAGTGGTGCTTCAGGTTAAGAACAGTTTCAGGTTAAGAACGGACCTCCAGAACGAATTAAGTTCTTAACCCGAGGTACGACTGTATGTCAGTTTCAGTTTCTCATTTTACCAGTCTTAAGTTCAGTGCACCACAGGCCCATATCTGTTTACAAAACAAACAAACAAAAATAAAGTTATTATCAAAATTCATCAGAATTTTAGTGTGCATTTCTCCTAATGTACACATTTTCTGCAAAGCATTTCCCCTTAATATACTGCATTTTTTGTACACTATTTGCAGTAATACATGCATTTTTATAGCATATGATTTTTTGTACACAGGATTTGGCTGGAGACGTATATTGTAAAAAAAAATTAAGTGCAAATTTAGGACAGCTGTGTTTCAGCCTCCACATTGTTTTGGAAAGTGTGAATTAGGTATGTTTGCCTTTAAATGCAAACTTAATCTATTTTTTTTTTCATCTCTACCCCAGAGAAAACTTTCAAAAACTCTTTGTGACACACCTGAGTTCCCTGGTGTGTATGCAGGGGTTCCACAAAAGCCAACGTTGATAGGAAAAATGGCTCCCTGAAGACAGAAAGTTTTAAAATGCACTGCTGTGGACAAACAGGAAGTGAAGTGGTATTACAATGCACAAGGAGAAGAATGAGGAACACAATATGTTCCTGTTTACAGTCCTTAGAATTTCACAGTTCACTTTTTTGGGTGGGAGGGGGTTGCAATCTTTACATGAGCAGACTTTGTTCATGTACAGCTAAAAGGACAGGATATATTCTGAGCTATTTACAGATTTACAACTACTTCATCCTCATTTTTACAGCTGTGCATTCCACAAAACGAGCCCCAGTCTCCAACAAATCTGTTGTGGTTAAGTCCTTTGAAGGCAATCCCTCCCTCCCTTTCTCTCAGCTGAGACATATATCCGAGCAGGTAAAAGTGTACACACATTTAAACACTTAGCAAACATCAGCTCTAATCAGAGGCACAGCGCTCAGAACAGACAACACCAGTAAATGTCATTAAAACTCTTTTTATAGCTTCGTCTGGTACATATTCCCTTTATTGTCAATTACTGTCCATGGTTGACATGTGGTATCTTTTCACCTGAAGCAAAAGAATAATAATGCCATGCACACAGACATGTGTGTGGGAGCATTATTATTTTTTTAACCATGTGGAGTCAGAGCAACCTTCTGCTTTGGCAGAGCATGTTCCCCTATTTCTGAGACAAGAGATTTTATTTTTATTTTTCTGATTTATTTTTTAGAGTGTCTTTCAGCTGACGTTCTCAGGGTGGTTTACAAAAGATACCATAAAATAAAACATAAAAATCACAAAATGGCAGCAATTAGGGATAGAATTCTCTGAAAAACTTTATTTCAGGCTTATTGAGCTTTATCCACATGGGTTTTGTTCTAATTCCTGTCTCAGTTCTTGATCTTGATGAGAAACTAAGGGTTGTCTGCTATTATACCAGTGCTGCTAAAAATAGAAGAAAAAAATCTTGAATAGTATATGCATGCATTATTTCACATCCATTATTAGAAGTATAATATAATACACCCCATGTTTCCTAAAATAACCTGAACATAACCAGATAAAGTGCAAGTAGATCAATAGGTACCGCTCTGGCGGGAAGGTAAATGGCGTTTCCGTGCGCTGCTCTGGTTCGCCAGAAGCGGCTTAGTCATGCTGGTCACATGACCCGGAAGCTGTATGCCGGCTCCCTCGGCCAATAAAGTGAGGTGAGCACCGCAACCCCAGAGTTGGCCACGACTGGACCTAATGGTCAGGGGTCCCTTTACCTTTAACCAGATAAAACAATGCATGTAACAGCTTAAAAACACCTCTTTATTAATGCATACAGAATTATGTTGCAGAAGTAGAGTGCTGTATGGAACTTAATTCTTGTACACATATGAAGTTGTTTGCAACTAAGTTCTACTTGGAGTAAATCCATTGGAATTAGTGGAATGAAAAAATGGAAGCAGTGTTACATGTAACATACAAGTACAAGGTGGAACAAAAAAATGACATCTCCTTACATCCCTCAACTGGACCCTGTGCCTATGAATCAGCTCCTAAAGCAATTGTACAATTAGTTTTAAGTTGTTCTGAGCCTCATTCTGTGTGAATCACTATCCAAAGTCCCCACTCTCAGAAAAACTTTATCCAAAAAAAAAAACCCTCAAAAAGTTGGAGGGAAGAAATATGGGAAGTGATCTGTGCTAATACAGTACATAGTGTAATCTCTCTTTCCCCGTTCTGCATCTTTGAAAATAAAAATGTAGAGATGAAGGCACCCTGAGGCAACCTAACTTGCACAGCTTGCATTTTTCCAAGCAAGCTACAGCTTCACAGTGACCTTGGAGATATCTTTTCAGCTGAATGAACTTCTCTCCATCGTTCTCCCTTCCTTGCTCAGGGTGAGGACATCCTTCTTTCATTAAATTACTGTCTTCCACGCCATCTTCTTCTGCTTTGATTCTTATTCTGCTCTCAACCTTGAACATTTCCACTTTTGATTTCTCTGTTTCTTCCCGGAGAAGAACACAAGAATTGCTGCCTTTTTCTTTTTCCTGTAATGTTGTGTCTGCAATGGCACATCAGACATTTTCTCTGATGCATTTGCAGCACAACGGGATATCTTCATTAGCAATGGTGTGGGGAATTTTTGGAGGTTCAGGGAGCTTTCTGGATCAGGACTCTTAGTGCAGGGTGGCGGGTGGGGGCTGCTTTTACACTCTGCTCCCCACTGCAGTTCCAGACCAGCTCAGTTGGCCTGTTGATCTGAAATGTGCATGAGAAAAAGCCCCCATTACTTTAAAGAAGCCAATTTCATGATTAAGAAAGTTGTGCAGGCTTATTTAATGTCAGGCCCAAAGGAAATGTACATACATTTCTAACTTCTGGCTGGGATCGTTGAGGAACTTCTGAATGGAGGGGGCGGAACAGAGAAATCTTTTCCTTTTTTCTGCCTGCTACAAATGTGAGTTTCTGTGTAGAACACTGTTTAGACAGCTCTAAAGTCAAAAATTAATTAGCTAATTGTTGAAGTGAGATTACAAGGTGCTAAATTGCTGAGTTGGTTCAGGTTGCCAGTCTCCAATGTTATTTTTTCCCTTCAAAGTGTTAATATGTACTTAAATGTAATGTACCCTGTCAAGTAAACTGTCTTGGCACAACGAAATGTGCATATTCTTTTTACTGTGGTTAAATGTTGTCGTATATGCCCATCAAGCTGGTCCCTAATAAGCAGTGCACCAACATACCTATGACAAAAGCTATGCATGACCCTAACTGCATACCGTACTTCTGCCCTTGAGTCAGTAGTAGCCTGCATGGAAGGAGGCAGCACACCTGACCTCCTGGCATCAGAGATACTGCTATTTATTTAGAAGGAGAGGGGCAAGACATCCAGCATGTGAAACCCAATCCATATCAGAACCCGAGAGTGGGAGGTGCAGAAGGGGTTTTAACCGTTTGTCTCTCACTGCAGTCCTGATTCAGATCTGTGGGGGACTGCATCTGAAATATATACATTGCAAATAAAGTCTCATTCATGTCAATGTGGACTTTTTGTGTTTTGCAATGCAAATTGCATGCATAGTTCCCCCTCCACAAATCCAGATCAGGACCACAATGGAGGGGCCAAAGGGTTGAATTTCCTATATCCCCTCTCATGCCAGGGTTCTGATACAGACCAGGGCACATGAGGGAAATTAGTAGAAGACCCTCTGCACTCAAGAGCCAACTGCACATTAAGGTCATGTGTCACTTAGAAATCGTACTCAGCCTTGTGTTCCATCACAACTTCTAAGGTCCATCAGGATCACTATGGCCACAGTCATGAACTACATTTAAAGTACAGTGCTACAATACCACTTTCAATACTCACGGCTTCTCTCAAAGAACCTGGTGACTAGTTTGATAAGGATGCTGAAAATCCCTATCCCCCTCACAGAACTACAATTCCCAGAGTTCCCTGGGAAGAGGGATTGGTTGTTAAACCTTCCGACGCCTTTTATTTATTTGTATTTAGAACATATTTATAAACCGCTTAATAATAAAACTCCAAACAGTGTACATAAAACAATATAAAATTAACATCAATGAAGCTCTCATGAAATCAGCAAATGTTAAAAACTAGGATACATTATTGAAATGATGTATCTGGAGAGGCTTGTTGAACTGAAAATGTTTTTTGCAGGCATCTAAAATGGTATAGTGAGGTGTCATCCCTAATGCCAATTTTGTATTATTATTTTTTATTCTCTGGCATTTCAAGGCTTTCTTTGCTATTCATTATAGATTTCAGCTTCCTTTTTATTGTTTAATTGCCACTTGAATTCCCTGCCTTTCCATTTTTTTCACCTTTTGCACAATGCACAGAGATGCTATTGATCATCTAGCCAGTTTAGTAAATACATAACTGTGATTGTGAACAGAGGTGTTCTGGAACAGTTGCCTTCAACCTTTTCACACCTTTAACCCAAATGTGCATTTGAGGATTCACTTCTTAATTTCCTACCATGTATTTGGTAATGCTGCTGTCATGACCCACCTTACGTTAGGCTGAGACCCAGTAGTATGTCCTGTTGAAGAGGATGGGCTCTCCTTACTGCAGGCTAGTTGCTGAGAGATGGTAGACAGTGCCCTCTGAGGACATAGAAAGTTGTTGGAGAAATAATTACTGGGATTGCTACACTCTTAGGGACATTCCCGAGTTGTTTGGGACTGCCAAGTCCTCTTTTGCTCCATGCTTTCCACCATGAATAGGCTGCTTACTCCAATCCCAGGACTCAGCTACATTAGTAAAGAAAAAGCACATTGTATGAGTTATGACACTGTGACACCAGATGGCACTGTGGAGTCCCGTCTTTCGCCAAAGGGAATTCCCCTTTATGAAGTTTACAACACGTTTGACTGAATTGCTTTTTTGATGTGTCTAGATCCAGCCTCAATCGCCTCCAGCCCCAAACCCCAGCATCAATGCCGGCCCTTGATCCTTCATACCAGGGAGTGGTGATCTCTTTCTCACTCATTTCAAGAGCATTCTGCTGTTATTTATCCAGCCTAGTTTTAGCACATGCTTTTAGGAAAATGCTGCAGGGTGTTGATTCAGTTCTCTTTTGGAGCACTCCGCTGCTGCATGTCTCGCAAAACTCCCAAGGACCAGATCAAGCCAAACTTTGGGGCTTCCAACTGTCTCTTGCAGCATTAAGTAAGTGAAGGGAGAGAGTATTATTAATTCACTCGTGGCTGCCATTGCAGATCCATTTTCACTGAGCTCTTGAAGTCAATGTAAGTCATGCAGCTAAAATCCTTCTCATGGCTTAGAAACTCCACAACACCCCATAGTCTAAATTACCTTGGCTCTCTGCCAGCCGCTTTAAATAAAGGAAAACTGCTGAATACATTAGCACCGTAGAGCCCCATGCTTCTTGTTTACCATGGAGGCTGCGCGCATCATTTGCTTCAGCTGCACACAATTTATTTTTATTTTTTATTTTTCTTAGGTCTGCTTATTAAGGATGCTAGTAACACTCCCAGCGGGACTAGCAGATATTACCTTTCATACTTCACAAAACAAAAACACAGCCATTTCAATGGCTGTATTCATTGTTTCCAAAGGTCTTAACACTACCAAATCCTTCAAAGCCGCAAGGCCAGGCCTGGACAACTTGTAAGCTCTGGAGCAGAACATAGTCTATTAGCCATGAATGACAGCCCAGCGTAGGTTTGATAAGCCCTATGGTTCAGCTGACAGCAGGGCCAGCCCTGTCCCAAAGGCACACTATGCAGTTGCATGGGGGGGGGCAGAATGCCAAGTGTATCTGCTGCATAAGTGACTGCATTCCATTCAGGGCAACCTTTTAGGGGCTACATGCTAGTGATGGGCAGGGCCAGAGGCCAAAGGGAACAGGGCAATGAATGTAAACTTCACCTTTGTACATTAGACTCATTTCTACACACACTTCTCTATTCTCCAGCCAGACAAGCAACAGGCATTGTCAGAGTTCAAAGACACATTGCAGCCAGGGCTGGTGAGGGGTGTGGCCTGGGGAGAGTCCCAAGGGCCAGAAAGAGAGGCTGGGAAGATCTTCTTCGGCCCCTGGGGCCTGAGGCTGCCAACCCCAAGGAAGTGAATACCTCACCCACCTTTAAGTTTAAAGTCCCAAATAGCTTGGGACATAAATACCTGAAGGAGTATTTCCTCCCACACCAGTTTGCCTAAGAAGTAAGCTATTCTAATGAGGTTCTTCTCCAAGTAGCCCTAGCTGGTGAAGCGTGTTGTGTATGTACAAAGAAAAGGGCCTTGTCTGTGGTGGCACCCCACTTTTCAATACCCTTCCCTGGGGAATTCAGTTGCTGCTACTACAACCTTTTCAGCACCAAGTAACAATATCAACCCAGCTATTTTGAACTTGTGTTATGAACTCTGTTTCCTTAATCATTTTGTGGTTTTGCGCCTCAGTTTCATTGACTTTTATGGAGGATGTTGTGCTCTGCAAGAGCGGCCAGTGAAGAGTGGTGGTGTCGTGGATCTGGCCTCCTGGAAGCTGCATCGCTGCTGTGTACCGGGAAGGTGTGGAGGTGAGTCAGGGAGGTAACAAGGTGGGGATGGTGGAGACATTTCTGGTTGGTTCCACAAGTGTGGCTGTACCACCCCAACCTCACCCCCAACCTGCCCCCGGCCACCCCATTCTGATAAGTGGCTGTGACACTGGTGCCAGGTGGCGAGGTCCACTTGGCACTGCATCACCAGACCAGCAACCATTCCTTCTGTTATTACATTGGTTTTTATATTTTTGTGCACTGCTCTGGGGTGCATTTGTATGTAGACTTGTGTTTTGATTTAAAAAAAAAATCAAAAGCAGCCACAAGTATGCCCCAGTTTTCCTGGAATGTGAGTTAATAGGACAAATATATATTTACATTGAATCTCAGTGATATATATATATTTCTTTGCAGCTTAATAAAAACTTCCCCCAGATTTCTTGGAAGAAGAACAGCATCATTTTTTTTGCTCTCTTTTCTTTTTTGCAATTCAGAGAAGTGCCATTTGTGTACGGCTCTGTAATCTGTACTTAAAGCAGCTGGAATGCGTCTGCTATAAATCTTTTTCAAATGTTGCAGTCGGATGCTAATCCTGGGCATGAGCAGAAACCTTAGAAAAACCTCAGAACTCAATATGAAAGTCGATACCGATAGATTCCATCACCGAAGGCCCCTGACAACACACGGCAGCCTCCACCTGCCACGGGTAACAAACTGGAGTATGAAAATTGAATCCTTCTCCAGTGGTATGTCACCATCTGCTGGCAGATGAGCACCACCAATGCAAATAAATCACTCCATTCTCATAAAAGGGATGCACACTGCTCACGCACACGCCTTTTCCCACATATGCAACAGTTTTAACTCATTCCTCAATTCAGCTTCAAAGTCTATTCTACCTCCAGGGTAAGAATGGATCACATTTAATTGAGTGGAATGTGGTGCATTTAAAACATGGAACATGCAGACATATGGGTCAGCTTAAGCCTCGCTAGCACAAGAATCACAGTTATAAGCATGATCCAATATAATGACCTGCCTCTCAAAACCGCAGTAGGTGATCACAAAATGTGAACCTATGTTCCATGATGGATCTACTCACTGGCATTAAGAAAGAAAGAGAAAACCCTGGGATAGACTGAACACAGCCTCTCACATGTGCAAATCCTCAAGCACTCTTCTTTTTCCTACTGTACAGGAGAAAACAACCAATATAGAGAAAAGGTCACTTTCATTCTTTGAAATAATTAAGTAGAGCACTGCAGAAACCGTTTGATGGGATTTACTGCAGAGATTGTGTTTAAGTAACTATCCGAGTAAAGGTATTAAATCAAATCCACATATACTCTGAGGTTAGCATAAGATCCAAAGAAAAACATGACATTCCCCACGCAAAAGGCTAGCAGTACTGTGTTTTCCTAAATCTTCAGGCCAGCAAAGACACACCAGGTTTTACTTACTTCTCCTTAGTTTTGTGGGAAAGAAAATCGGTTTTCAGAGACAAAGCGATCCAAAGCTTTCTAGGAAAAACTATCATACAAGATCAATATGGCAGGCATGTGCTACGGCAGCTTAGAGAAGAGGTGAGGAGCTTCAGGACCAAGGGTTGAATGTAACTTTACTTGGGCCACATCCCTCACCAGCCCTGCTTTGCACTCACCCCTTCACCTCACTGGAGCACTTGTTTGGGTAATGAATAGAAAGGGTGTGTGTGTGAAGAAAATAGTCCATAGTATGAAGGTAAAATATGTTGGCAGTTTGGGTGCTGAGAAGAGTAGCTGACTTCCAGCTTTCAAGACTATCCCTGTAACTTTATCTCTATATTGACCTCTCTCTATCGCTTTGATGTTTATAGTAATAAACCTGAGGTTGCATCTAGCTTGACAACTCCCTGCTCCCCCTCACATTCTTTTTCTGGACTTCAAGGAGAGAGGTCATTTTGAATTTATACTCCTGAGAACAAAGGGTTCTTTCTTTCTCCAACTAGACAGCTAGCTAGGACTATAGCACTCTTTCCTATCAAGAATATACTTCCTTTAATAAACATAAGCTTTCTTATTTTACACCAAGTCTCAGTTTGATGACCTTTCAGCTGAAGGTGTGCTCCAAGCAAGGATTTGTTCAACTGAAGTTAACTGCTGCTGCTGCTGCTGCTGCATATACAGTGGTACCTCGGATTACATATGCTTCAGGTTATATACGCTTCAGGTTACAGACTCCGCTAACCCAGAAATATTACCTCAGGTTAAGAACATTGCTTCAGGATGAGAACAGAAATTGTCCTCCGGCAGCGCAGTGGCAGCGGGAGGCCCCATTAGCTAAAGTGGTGCTTCAGGTTAAGAACTGTTTCAGGTTAAGAACAGACCTCCAGAACGAATTAAGTTCTTAACCCAAGGTACCACTATAAACTCCATTTGCTAACAAGATGCACTTTTGCCTCTAGCCCTGCCCGACATTTTTTTTAAAGGGTTGAAAAGAGAGGCACCTACCTTCACAGTTATTAATTTCCAGGTTGCCATGGCCAGTATATGTCAGCCATTGAAACTGTTGACAAGAGGACAATTGGGAGTTGGAAACTCTTGCTGATTTAACTCCAAGTCACTGTGAGTTCTACCAGTAGCTCCTGATCGACCTTCCACCCACTGCTGGTTTAGATAAGTTTGCACTATAAAAGTGGGGAAGGTATGCAAATTCATGGAAGGCATGTCTAGTGACAGCTATAACCCAAGTAGTTACATGGATTCTTAGTTTTCACGGGCAACCACCCAGTACCAGATGTTGGGATCAAAAGGGGGAGTTGTCCTCAACATTGTCTCCTCCAGTATGGGTGCACACCCAGCCATAATGCATCATAATTATGGGCTATTGCTGGCTCACAAGAATAGCTATGTGTTGTCTATTAACACTTGTGATAGCTAGAATGGTTGCAATATATCTTTCAGGCAGCAGGTGGTGGTAGTACAGACAGATCGTGGTGACATTTGTGTTGCTGATGCCACAAAACTGAAAGGGGGAGCGGAACTGTCATCTTTGGCAATGCTAGTATTTCTTTTTTAAAAAAAATCTGTAGCAGCTGACTTAGGAACTCAGGAAACTGCCTTATACCAAGGCAGACCATTAGTCCATCCAGCTCAGAATTGTCTACATGGACTGGCAGAAGCTCTCAAGGGTTTCTGATTGGGGATATTTTCAGGTGGGGGGGGTATTTTCAGTATGTACTACTTGGAGTTGCTGAGGATTGAACCTAGAACCTGCTGCATGCAAAGCAAATACTGTACCACTGAACTACAACACTTCCCTTGTGACATTTAAAGGACCAATCTTTTGATCCAACACAGCTGATCCTTTGTTTCTATTCTTATTTTATGCACAGCATAATCTACAACACTGGTTTAAACCTGACATACAGTTAATAACATATTTCTAGGCAACCAAAGCTTAAAGCAAGAATGACTTATTTACTGATTTGGAACATATTCATGCCACAAAGGTATATTGATTGATACCATTTTGAAACTGCTGTGACTTTCCTTATGCGATGGATGGAGACTCTGTGGCCCTCCAGATATTGTTGAATACAAGCTCCCATCATCTGTGAAGAGTGGGTGTAAATAGTAGGCCTTTGCTGAACACAACTGAGGAATATGTACAGTTGGTGTAAGTGTAGGAGCTAAGAATGTCAGAACATCAGCCCTCCTTCTGCAATATGGAGATAATGCTGTCCTACCTTACTGTTGATGGCAAGGAAAAATAGGTATATAAAAGGAGAAGTCCTTGGATGTTAAGATCCAGGTTTGGAGCTGGTGAGAGGACACCAGCAGAAATCTAAAATCAGCCTGGAAATATAGTCTGTTAGGCCTTTAAAATATGCTCTTGTGAGTTACGTTTTCCCCCTAGCATAGAAAAACACCACACATTTGGAAAGTTAAAAATGGTTTACTTACAAATTCTTCAAATGTCAGGTTCATGTGCTTTTCCATTCATCAGTCAGAAAACACAGCTGTTACAGCTTGGCTTAATTACAGTGATGAAAGTTCCTAAATTATTGGTATAGGAACACAACAATGGCTTGTAAGAGCCATCCAGTCTGAGCTGCAGCAACCAACTCAAACTCTCTCCACACACTGAGCTTCTTTGATAGACTGAAGGGGAAACAATGGGCTTGATTACCTTCCTCACAAGGTGAGGAGAAGTGAGATAGCAAAGCATAGCAAGACAGCTAAATCTATGGCATTAACCTCTTCATGCACAAATTAGACTTAAGCATGTTGTAGGGGACACGGGTGGCGCTGTGGTCTAAACCACTGAGCCTAGGACTTGCCAATCGGAAGGTCGGCTGTTCAAATCCCCATGACTGGGTGAGCTCCCATTGCTGAGTCCCAGCTCCTGCCAACCTAGCAGTTCAAAAGCACGTCAAAGTGCAAGTAGATAAATAGGTACTGCTCCGGCGGGAAGGTAAATGGTGTTTCCGTGCACTGCTCTGGTTTTGCCAGAAGCGGCTTAGTCATGCTGGCCACATGACCCGGAAAAACTGTCTGCGGACAAACGTCAGCTCCCTCAGCCAGTAAAGCGAGATGAGCACCACAACCCCAGAGATGTTCGCAAATGGACTTAACTGTCAGGGGTCCTTTACCTTTTTATGTTGTAAGGATTTAAAATGTGTTTGAGCACTTTGCAAGAGCTCAGGAGGTCACATGCATTATCCTTAAAGATATCCTGTAAGTATATCCGCCCCCCCACCTCATATTGCAAGATGTGACATACTGTGGTTCAGTGGGCAAGGTTGGCTGCCATGAAGTGAGTTCATGGCAGAGATGAGAATCAAACTAGGGATATCTTGATTCACCGCTCAGTCTCTCAGCCAGTTTGTTGCATTGTAACTCGCTCTACGTGGGGCTGCCCTTAAGACTGACCCAGAAACTCCAGCGGGTGCAGAATGCTGCAGCGAGACTCCTTACGGGGTCTTCGCTGCGAGATCACATTCATCCGGTGCTATATCAACTGCACTGGCTCCCGGTGGAGTACAGGATCAGGTTTAAGGTGCTGGTTTTAACCTTTAAAGCCCTATACGGCCTAGGACCCTCGTACCTACGGGACCGCCTCTCCTGGTATGCCCCACAGAGAAACTTACGGTCTTCAAATAAAAACATCTTGAAGGTCCCAGGCCACAGAGAAGTTAGGCTGGCCTCAACTAGAGCCAGGGCTTTTTCGGCTGTGGCTCCGACCTGGTGGAACACTCTGTCACAAGAGACTAGGGCCCTGCGGGACTTGACATCTTTCCGCAGGGCCTGCAAGACAGAGCTGTTCCGCCAGGCCTTTGGCCAGGGCACAGCCTGACTCCCTCCCTCGGCAATCTTCGCGGAGCTCTGGCCCAATGGTGGCCAGTGGCTTGAATTTAATTTTATAATGAATGATTTTAGAGTGTTGTTTGTGTTGTACTTTTGTATTGTTTTATTGTTGTTAGCCGCCCTGAGCCTGGCTTCGGCTGGGGAAGGTGGGATATAAATAAAAATTATTATTATTATTATTATTATTATTATTATTATTATTATTCTGCATGAAGGCCTTTCAATGGATGTGAAACTTCAATTTTTCAAAGATTCAAATTTTCTAAATGCCAGATATTTGTTATTTAATGCATCCTCAGATTAAAAATATTTATGACCCCTGTGGATTTCACCAAAGTTGGCACTTTGCCACTTCACTTTCATCGCAAGCCACCAGTAAACTATTTACAGATTTCCCCAAAGGATCAGCCAGTCAAACAAGAAGATGACTTAAGCTTGTCTCATCATTTGCAGCTGCTGTCGGGTGGATGAGTTTTTTGTAATAAATAAAAAGTCAAGGCCCACAGATACTTCTGGCATCAGCATCCAGGAATTTATTTCTCTGATGTGAATAACAATGGCACATCTGCAGACTGTAAGGAAATATAAATAATGGGAAGGGATTTCTGGAGAATTTGTCTACATCTGTACTTTGAAGCCACTGAAAAATGTTGGGAGTTGACATGAAAACCTGAACATACACTGTCAACATTGCAGAATCCCTTTGAAACAGCATCTTATGCACTTGCTATGTATTAGCCCAGTCCTTCGTTAACAAGGGAGAAGCTTGTAGTGCCATAAAGATGAAAACATTGTATTATTGAATAATAATAAATAGTATTTTTTCATAAAAATAAATAGAAACAACAACATATTAGCCTTTAAAAGTGCCACAAGTATGTCTTAGCTGTATGCAAAAGGCTAAACGCAGCCAGCTACAGCTCTGAAAACTGGTCAGAGCCTTTCCCAGTTGCCAGTGATGCGGAAAACACATTTTGAATGTTCATTTTGTGATTTCTAAATGTACACCTACATATGCAAAATGTAGGTGTAATAAACACATGTATTAAACAGGGAACACTCAACCAAAGTCCAGAAATGGCTCCACATCAGAGAGAGTCAGTGTGGTGTAGTGATTAGAGTGCTGGACCAGGACCTAGGAGACCCAAGTTCAAATCCCCACTCAGCCATGAAGCTCACTAGATGAACCAGACAGAGGGCCTTCTTGGTAGAGGCGCCCACCCTGTGGAACACCCTCCCTTCAGATTTGAAGGAAATAAGTAGTTATCCTATCTTTAAAAGACATCTGAAGGCAGCCCTGTTTAGGGAAGTTTTTAATATTTAATGCTGTACTGTTTTTAACACTTGATTGGGAGCTGCCCAGAGTGGCTGGGGAAACTTAGCCAGATGGGCGGGGTACAAATAATATATTATTATTATTATTATTATTATTATTATTATTATTATTAGGCCAAGCACTGCCTCTCAACCCAACTGACCTCACATGATAATATGGAGAAGATGATACCTTTGTGTGCTACCTTTGTGTGCCACCTTGAATTCTTTGGAAGAAAGGTGGGATTAAAATAAATAAAATACATAAATATCCCAGCTGAATATGCTGGGACGCAAATAATTGAAATATAATAGAGGGAGCTGAAACAAAATGTTGAAGTGTGAACTACTTCTTTTCAGGGTTCTAGCCAGCCAGCCATGCCCTTTCCCGGATACTCCATTCCATTGCATTCCCTATCCCCTTCTTCATAGTATTCCATGGCAATGAAGCATGCTCAATCCTCTCAGGTTTGCTTGGGAAAAAGCTTCACCATTCCATTCTTTTCTCCACGAATTCAAATCTTAGGTTGCATTACTTTTACTAGTTACAATGCTGGGGCTTCTGTCCTGATTGCTAACATTTCTTTTACACTGCGGTACCTTGCTTTGGAACCATGACTTTCTGATTGATATACCATATTTTAAGTGGCAGGAAATAACTGTATGTCAGCATACTGCTACAAATTTCATCAGCACAAAACTCCCAGGGTTTTCCAAGGTAGTAGGGTTGCAAATGGATGGCTGTTGTTGTTTTTTCTGGAAACAATAAAAATGGAGGGGGGCAGCTAAATCTCCGCTAGATTTCCAGAAGTGGCTTCAGTGTCATGTGAAAGATCACATAAAAGTCCAAAATGAACAGGCACGGAAACATTGTGACGATGGAATAAAAGGCTGTCCTTAGTATTTACTAGCTGCCCCAGGTTGACTACACAGCACCCGAGTTTGCTAGTCCTTCTCGTCTTAGGGTAGACCCACACTGGCATCAGTAAGGCTTCTCCCTCCAGAAGTGTGGCCAATTTCCTCCCACATCACTGTGCTATAATTTATACCCCCATGTTTTTCACTACTAAATGCATTATAAGCCTAATGTACAATACCTGACAGAATTCAGAATGATTATGAGTATTTATAGCCATCTTGCCATGGAAAGATCAGACATAACTTACAATTGGCAAGGCTACAAAACGTTGATAGCCTTCCAATCAGCCTCATTTGTAATCCGATGGGAATTCATTATTAGAATTTTAGCTTGATGGTATTTGATGCCACACACAACTGCTCTTTAGCTCATTATTTTTAGGGAAGCTAATGGCAAGAGAAGAAAAATGATAAGAAAGAGATGCTGTGGGAAATCTGCTAGGTGCGCTCATAAAAACAAATACGCCTGTTCAATTTCTCATAAGTAGGTACAAGTCAAGCAGGATATGCACAGGATATGCTAATCCACACCTCAGGAGCCCTCTGCCACCTTCCCCTTGCCTGTCAAGGGCCCACCAAATTTACCTGGGGCAGGAGAAGGTGAGGCAACAGCAAAGGCAATGGAAAAGACTCTAGCTCCTTGGCAGAGCATCCATCAGAGATGGGGAGCCCATGACCTTCTAGATGTTATTGAACCACAACTCCTCTCATCCTTGTTCATTGGCAGAGAAAAGTGCTCAGTCACTTTTAACATCAAAAAGGGCTGATGCCTGTCTGCACCCACCAAAAGAGCAAGCCAAGTAGACTCAGGGACATTGCTGGTTTGCCAGAATCTACAGTTCCCATCAACCCTGGCCATTGGTGATACTAGCTGAGGCTGATGGGAGTCAGAGTCTGACAACATCTAGGGGGCCTCAGGTTCCCCAGCCTGATCACAAGGGGGACTACAATTTCCAGTGTTTCCAACAAATATGTGAAGCTATTTGCATCAATTCCACTGGGGAGGGAGCCCTCCTAATTCATAAACCTTGGGCCAAGGGCCACATTCCATCCTAGGCAGCCTTCCAATGGGCAAAGTAATGAATGCAAAATGTACCTTTTTTGAATAGGTTAGTTTCTACACACACATACCTTTGTGTTCTGTATCTTGCAAACAAGAAGCATTATCAGAGTTCAAGGACATATTCCAGCCAGGCAAAAACCCTCAAGGAATCCAGGAGGGTACATAGCAGGACTGGTCAGGGGTGTGGCCACAGTGGTGCTGCTTGGACCAGATAAAGCTGCATTTGGAGCCCTGGCTTCTTTACACATTTAAAGAGTCAGAGGAGATCTGAGGTGCAGCTTGGCAACTCTATGAACAAGGTGGGGAAAGCAGTTTCTCTCACTTTCTCATTTTACCAATCTTCAGTTGCCCACCTTTCCACATCAGTTTACAATTTGGGGAGCCAGGAATTCTCATGAAAATTCATTAGCATTTTAGTGCAAATTTCTCCTAGTATACACATTGGTATACATTTTTGCCTATTATGCACAATTTCCCAAAGCAATTTTTTCTACTGTGCTTTTGTAATTTAGTTTCATTTTATGTACCTTTTGCACTAACACATGCATTTTTGTACACTTTCCTTGACTAGAGAAGTGCATTGCAAAATTTAGTGTGACTTTCAAAGGACAGCTGTGCTTCAGTTTTAGAAAGTGTGAATCAGGCAGGTTCACCTTTAACTGTGAAGTGAATAGAATTTCTCCTCCATCCCTAGACAAAGTATAAGGCAGCTTCCTAGGTAGCAGCCACACCATGCACTGAAAGCACTTGGCTCTCCCCCCCCCCCCGAAGTATCCTGTGAACTATAGATTGTCCCTTACAAGACTGCAGTGCCCAGCACCTTTAACAAACTACAGTTCACAGAATTCTTTGGGGAATGCTTTAAATGTATTGTGTGGGTGTTGATTCTGGTTATTTTGCCTTTCTGAGGTCAATATTTGCCAAAATGATTGCAGCTGTCTCTTTAGCAATAATCTCTTGCCCCCAGCAATGAACTGTATATCTGTTGTGATCCACTACCAAGATAAACATGACCACAGACCACAGCCTCCGACCATAGACAAATACCCATTCTACTATATACAGTGTTGTTGCTGAAGGCTAGGTTGTAAAGCAATGTATGAACACACCCTGGGCTTCAGCTCGCATTCTTATGACTTCTTAAACTTATGCCTTCCCATGAGATCTGTCCTACGCTATGATGGATCCAATGTGTTTTACTCATTTCCTTAAGCCTGTGTTCACTTCCAAAAGGTGGGGCTACATTTGCTGGACTTCAGGCAGACCTGAACAGTATGTATGAAAAGCCAGCAGGCAAAGGTAGTTATTGCAGCTAATTGAGAAGGCAGATTGGAATCCAAAAGGGTCAAGAAAAGTGCATTAATCTATCTTGATAATCTAAAGAATTTGGGAATTCAATACCCTCTCAACATGATTCTAGTTTAGACTTCGCAAAAAGATTGCAGGCTCATGGGCATAGCCAAGGGGGGGCAGGGAGGGGCATCTGCCCCTCCAAATCAATAAAAAATACATAGCAAACAGAGGTTCTGCCCGCCCCCCAACCAAAGGTCTGCCCCTCCTAACGAAAATCCTGGCTACGCCCATGTACAGGCTAATGTAATTAACACAGAATGCTGCATAGAAGCTTTCCCCTTACTCAGAGCAAAACTTCAGAAAAGACATGTCTAAAAAGGGATATGGAGAGCTAGTGTAGCATGGCAACTTAAAGTATATATGTATTTCAAACAAACTGATTTAATATAGACATCTCCTCTTTACATGGAGCCCTGGGGAATGAAATTCTGTGGAGTGTGTGGGGACCGCAAGTCCCCTGCCATATTCTGATTCCAAACACTTCAGCTGTTTATACTTCACAGGAAATCTTGCATGGCAGCCCTAGTGGTATGATACTGGTCTGAGTTTGTGCTAAGGATATGTTTCTCTCCTATTTGTTTATGTCAGCCTTCCACAACCTGGTTCCCCCAAGATGCTTTGCAACACAACACAACCACCAGCTCCAGCCAGGCAAAAATCAGAAAGGATGGAAGTGACAGTCCAGCAACATCTGGATGGCACCATGTTGAGGAAGGGTGGTTTATGCAGTGCAAGGATGGTAAAACCTTGGCTCTCCATATGTTGCTGGATTGTATCTGCAGGGCCACAGGTTCCCCATGCCTACCCTTAAGCATCTCTGGGAAAGTGTCTGGAGGATCCGAGCTTGGATACTAGATATGTACTGTATGTGCATGCATGCGCAGGTGGGTGTGCAGCATCTGTGTGTCCATCTATCTATATCTATCTATGTGTGTGAAGGGAAATACTAACTATATTCTTTGAGTGTACAGCAACAACTAGAGGAAATGTGACTTCTGCAGTTATTGACGTTATTGTATCCAACTAAGTTTTACACAATGAAAAACCACTGACATTAATGGACATAGGTTTGTGACACTGGATACAACCCAATATTTTGAGTACTGCTTAAAGAGTGATTGTAGCAAATGCCTTCCTTCCTTTCTTTCTCTTTCTTTCTTTCTTTCTTTCTTCTTTCTTTCTTTCTTTCTCTCTCTCTCTCTCTCCCTCTCTCTCTCCCCACATGCCTCTCCAAATTTTCTCTAATATACCAAAAAGGGTGTGTTTTTTTAATTAAAAAAAATGAAAGAAAATACATTTTGAGGAACAGGGTCAGAGGTCTAAGACTCACTAAGCACAACTTCACCCTGCACTATGTTTTGGGAAGACAGGACATACAATGTGTTTCCGTCCATTTATAGCCAGCCTGGAGATTTGTATACAGAGGAAATCCTCTTGATAGAAACCCCACTGGACTCAAGCACTGAGTCTAACTGCATTGCTCAGCAAAGGAAACAAGGAGTTCCGTTCTTCCCCAGGCCTTTCTGGTGTTGCCAAGGCCACTGAAGCCATGTGTCTGCAGCAAAAATGTTAAGAACTCAGAGAGACAACCAAATGAGATGATGAGCATTGGCTACCCCTGCACTGGCTAGCATTGGCTAACACTTTGCTACTTTCACACAGAATAACAGTGGTACCTCGAGCTAAGTACTTAATTCGTTCCGGAGGTCCGTTCTTAACCTCAAACTGTTCTTAACCTGAGGTATCACTTTAGCCAATGGGGCCTCCTGCTGCCGCTGCCGCCGCCGCGCCGCCTGAAGCAAAGTTCTTAACCTGAGGTACTATTTCTGGGTTAACAGAGTCTGTAACCTGAAGTGTCTGTAACCTGAAGCATCTGTAACCCAAGGTACCACTGTACTAACATAAGGATTTCTTCACTGGATTAGACCCAAGTCCATTTGCTCTTTGTTCAACACTAGCCAGCTGGATATTTCTAAAAGCTCAGAGCCAAACTATATGTTACTTTAATTGTTAGCAACCACAAGTGTTTCTCTTTTCTTTTCTTTTAAATCAGCATGGGGTCCCAGTTTGCAGTGGAGCCGCATTGCACAGAAAGTTTTAACTTTTCCCTCCTCAGCAAGTTTCAACGCACACACCCCTAGGCCCCAGTTAGAATCACACTTCCAAAAAGCTCAGTGAGATGAACATCCACAGGCTCTCCAAATGTTATTGAACTCCACTGCTCATCAATCCCAGCCCAGTAGAGGCTGGTCCATTAAGGTTAAGGGGTTGCCATTCCACCAACCTCAGCCAGCCCCCTCTTCCCTGCTTTCTTACAACCAATCCAGAAGGTCACATTTGATGCCAGCTTCCTCCTCCTCTTCTCCTCTTTCTTAGGCTCATTGTTGCCTTTGTAGAACTTAACAGGGAGGAGGATGGAGGAAACTAGACTTTGTTGTCTCTGCCTGCAGTTGGCTGTGTCTCCACCCACTGCTGGGCTCCCCATCAGTCCCTATGTGCACCAACCACCACTGTCCAGCCTGCATGGCCAGTGGTCAGAGGTGATTGAAATTGCAGTTCTACAATGCCTCCAGGTCCACAGGTTCCCCACCACGTCCTGTGAGTTCTGGGGGGAAGGAGGGAGAAGGAAGCACAGATGTAGAGCTAATAGCAGCCTTAGGGGGATTCAGATGGGGGGGAGCAGAGAAAGCACAGGAAAAAGAGATTAAACCCTTCCTGGATCTTCAAAGCACCTTACAGCGCTACTAATCAGTACAACAATAACATGGGGAGATCCTAATCATCTCCTGCATCCTGCCTGTTTTCTGTGCATCAGGGATGGGAAGCCGATGGCCCCCACAGATGTTGCTGGACTCCAGCTCCCATCAAGCTCCACTCAGCACAGCCCAGGGTGAGGGATGAACTATTATTCCATCGCATTATCATTTTAAGATAGCTTCATCATCACAATAACAATGCAATGAGACGTAAGAATGTGTACATTAGTCAAAACAAATACATCTTTCTTAGGATATGTTTGCCCTGAAATGCTGGTGATTTGTTTAAAATTAAAATAAAAATTGTTGTGGAAATGCGCAGAAGTGAGTTTTAGAATGGAAACATGAGAAACGTGGAGAATGAAATTAACAGATTTGTCCACCCTGAGTGGGAGCAGACTATTGTTGACTTTTATTCCCAAGCAGGTTACAGGTGTGAGGACGCGGTTCCAAATGAAGACAGCAGTAAAGAGCAAAGGGTTAACCCACCGACCCCCCCACACCCCAACAGTAGGGACCCAACAACAGTGACCCAACCTAGATTGGGATGCTCTGCACCTATTTATTTTTTGAGCAATTTTTGCTAATTGAGCAAATGGTGGTGGTGTTCACTTTGATGGTACTTCCACCTTAAAATTTCCCCGCTTTGCAAAGATGAGCAGGAGTTATATCTGTGAAATAAATTAAAGAATTTTTAAAAACTCATTTTGAAAAAGAACACTCTTTGCTGAGGAATCATGCAGTTTTAATGTCTAGCAAATCTCCTTACAGGAAACTGAATTTGGACCTGCTCTAGAATATAATCAACACTTGGTGAGAAAAGAGTAACTGGAAGTGACCGGCATCATTACCCGATTCTGATTCAAGTTCCTTGAAACAATTATAATGTTCTGACTCATGAGAACAAGGAGGTTTTTTTGTACACTGTTCAGTTAAGATGTGCCATTGCTCCATCTTAGCCCTTATATAGAAATTTCTTTTCCTCTCCGAGAGCCCCTTGTTTCAAGGCATTAGATTACTGACGTTATTTCTTTTTCTTAAAAAAAGACTCTATTAAGGTTCCATGTATGCACATGTAAAAAGAGTAGGCATTCTGCAGTAGATTTGGAGAGGGGGGTGGCAAATAAACCCCTCTTCCCAGAGAACTCTGGGAATTGGAGATCTTCCCTGCTCTAAAGTAACCAACTACAGTGTACAAAAGCATAGTATAAAGAACAGCAGGTGAGCATCCAAGATGGTCATAAAGAAGCAAAATACACTGGATGAAAAGGGCAAGAATGGCTTGCCTTAAAATACAACGCACAAAAACCAAGTAGCACTCCATAAGTCTTAGCTTATGGCATAAGGTAAGTGAGAAAAATGATTTAAAAACCTTATCATCAATGGAATAGCAACTCAAAAAGAAAAATGATCTGCAGATGCAAAGCCAGGAGCCGTACATGTATAATTCAGTGATGTTGTGCTTTTGCACTGCATATTTATTTGCTTGGATTATTAAAAAAAGGTTTTCTAAAGTGTACCTTCTTTTGTTACATGGGGCGGTATCCCACTAAACAGTTCCACTAGCACAAGGTCTGTGCAGTGGAACTTCACTGCTGTCTCGTTTTTCCACACAACCCCTAAATCCGTTCCCACACACACACACCTCCCAGAGCAGATTTAGGGGGGTACAGGGCATCCACAGGAAGAGGAGAGAGCAGGGGAGTCCCACTGCTCAGCTAAAACTATTTTTTCAGAGCGGTTTAGCTGTATACCACCCATGGTATCTACCCATGGGTAGACTTTATTAAAATCAATAAGTAAAGGTAAAGGTACCCCTGACCAAAATCAGTAAGTATACAACATTAAAACAAACAAAATCAAAGCAAGGTAATAAATCTCAGAAATCACAAGGCTAAAACTATTCAACAAGAGAATAAAATAAATTTTAAAGGCTTGTGCAAAAAGAAACATCTTTACCCAGCACCAAAAAGAGAGGCCACATTCACACCATTCGTTTAAAGCATTATTATATCACTTTAGGCAGCCATAGCTTCCGCCAATGAATTCTGGGAGCTGTAGCTTGTTGTGGGTACTGAGAGTTATTAGAAGACCCATATTCCTCTCACAGAGCTACAGTTCTCAGAGTGGTTTAATGGTCAATCTCACTTCACAGGGGACTGTGGGAATTGTAGCGCTGTGAGGGGAATAGGAGTCTCCTAACAACTCTCTTTGGTGCGACGTGCTTGCAGCTCAGAACACAGACGTAGCCTGGATCAATAACTCAACCCTTGCTGTGTTGCATTCAGCAAAATAACTTCAGCTCATTATAAGACATTCAACATCCTTCCTGGATTCCTCCTCTCTCCTCCTGGAATCCCAGCCATGTACTTTCTTATGAGGAAACTTAATTGTAAACAGCCTCTGCCAAGAAGGCTTTGAAAAATGTTCCCTCATTAGTTGCTTAACCTTCCTGAATAATAGATGAAACAGATTTTTTTTAAAGTGCAATTCATCTTTAGGGCTCTGTGTCATAAAAATGTAAAATAATGTAAGCAGAGCTCAGTCATCATGAATGCAGTGAGAAAAAGCAGTCCCTTTATCCATTTTAAGCTGTAGTGAATAACAGAGGTGAGAGATTATCTAACTCAGGATTGTTATCAAAGTCGCCTATAAAGAGATGTGGTTCCTTTGGCTACATTTATTATAACAGAGCTGTGAAGCCTTCAAATTAAGCTCTTTTTTCCTCGTCTATCCCCAGCATTGCATAATTATTCTTGCATTATTTAAAGAAGACATCCCATTCCTGCTTAAATGCAGCACTGGAAGAGTCTGGGTTGGATTTCCTACTGGTTTTTAAAAGGTTAACAGCAGCTACCACTGAAGTGGGGAGTTCATCTGATCAGGACTGTCACACTCCTTAGTGGTTAGCTAGTTTAAACTCTGGGCAGGGGGTGCTCTTTAGATCACATTTGCTTTACTGAAGGGCCACGATTCTTCATAGGCAACCTTCTGTGGCCCACATGCCTGTGGTGCATAGGGCCAGCCATAAACAAGAAAGTGGGTGGTGCAATGGGCGTGACTCTTTCCTTTGTTATGGTGGGCTATATCAGAGGTAGCTCGAGTGACACAGAGCTTCTGGAGCACCCCAGCAGGCACAAACACTACCGTGTGCAATGGGAGAGGCAGGGGGCACCAGATTTGGGCATCACGCGGGGCGCCACAGAAATTTGGGACGCCAAGGTCTGCCACGAGCTACATTTCCAGCCCTTCCCCTCACAAAACTACAATTCCCAGAGTGGTTTAAGAACCAATCCCTCTTCCCAGGGAACTCTGTACAGTGGTACCTCGGGTTAAGTACTTAATTCGTTCCAGAGGTCCGTTCTTAACCTGAAACTGTTCTTAACCTGAAGCACTGCTTTAGCTAATGGGGTCTCCTGCTGCTGCCGTGCTGCTGGAGCACAATTTCTGTTCTCATCCTGAAGCAAAGTTCTTAACCCGAGGTACTATTTCTGGGTTAGCGGAGTCTGTAACCTGAAGCATATGTAACCTGAAGCGTATGTAACCTGAGGTACCGATGTATAACATTACGCACCATGTGGTGAAAGCAAATGAGGAGAACCTATGTTCATTCTCTCTGAATACTGGAATTTGGGGGCATACAATGAAGCTGAACTTTCGAAAATTCAGGCTAGTATTTATTCACACAGCACATACTGTAGTTAAGTCATGAAATTTGCTCCCAAAAGATGCGGCGACGGCCACCAACTTTGATGGCTCAAATAGAGGATTGGATAAATGAATGAATGTAGGATAAGGCTGTCAATGGCTATGTTCCACCTCCATTGTCAGAGGTTGTGTGCCTCTAAATACCAGTTGCCAGGAATCACAAATGGGGAGCGGTCTGTTGCACTCAGGCCCTGCTTGTGGCCATCTGCTTAGCCATTGTGAGAACAGGATGCTGGACTAGATGGGCCTTTGGCCTGATCCAGCAGGGCTCTTCTTATGTTGTTAAGGCAGCTCCCTTTGTTCCTCTCAGATTTCAAACCTTATACTCATGGTGCATCACTATAGAGAAATGCATTTTGGCTCCCGCATCTGCCGATGGACTGCAGTGTTTAAACTGACCCTTAGCTTGCCAAGGAAAATTGAGGAAAACGCAGGCCTCTCTTTCAGGGGTCTAATAAAAGTTGGGTGTTACCATTCTTACATTGTACTGATGTTAGATGATGACAACGATCCTGAAGTCTTTCCCCCACCCCTCTCCTGTGGCCTGTCCCCTGTGCTGCCTCTTTTGCGACTAGCTGGCTGAAGGTAAGTTGAACCAGTAATGAGTCAAAAAAAGTTTTTATCTGGTTTCCTCCACTCCCTTCTCTCCCTGGCATTAGTAAGGCTTGGAACAATAACAGGATGCAGGATGGGAAAAAGGCGGACACCCAGCTGGGAAGCCTTGGAGACTGTAAAGCTGAACACTCCCTGTATTGCTTAATGCAGTGAAATAACGGATTTCACTTAGTTCTTTATATTCACTCTACTTTATCCAATCGAGGCTTGGAGGCTGATTTTGGATTCTTCCTGATTTGGAATAAAGCCCAGCCCAGGTAAGAAACGTGGTCTTTGGGGAGTGAGGACAGAGAGAATTGTTCTTGGGATTTTTAAATCTGCTACTTAAAAGCAGCTTTGCCAAAGTTTGGTGGACTAAGGTTCCCTTTAAAACATTGTGGTGGAACTTTGGCCCTCCAGATATTGCTGAACTACAACTCTCATCGGACCCAACAGGCATGGCCAATGGCCAGGGATGGTGAGAACTGTCGTTCAGCAACATCCAGAGGATCAAAGGTTCCCCACACCTGCTTTAAAGCGTCCAATAGTCCAGGATGTACTTTTACAACAAGCTAGTTTTCTTGATCCTGCCATTGTGCACAAACTGCGTTGCTGTGGAGGACTACTTGGAGTTGCCTTAACAATCCCAGATGGCAAAATGGAGGATTTGTGTTTTTGAGAAAGGATTTTCAGGTCAGGTCACCAAGAACCCAAGCCGCTGCCAATAAAAGTTTAACAAGGAAATTGAGGGGTGGGGGAGAGAAAGATGTTCAGTTATCCAATGTGTACCTGGAGAGCCTTAATGTTTGAGAGACAGGAAAGCTTTCCCCAAAGAATGCTAGGAACCATAGTTTGCTAAGCATGCTGGGAATTGTTTTGTGAGGGGATTAGCTGTCTCCTCACAAACCTCAGCAGCCAGGGAACTGCAGGTGGTATAAGCATGCTTCAAATGTATCCTGTGTGTGTGACCTTAGAACTAATATATGCCTTAAATTTTGTCATGTGGATCGGCACCATGTAGCTGATTTATGTTAAATGAAATAGCCTGAGTTAGACTGGGCCCATAAGAATGAGGGATGGTGAGTGGACTGGGACCACAGCAGCAACAAAGACTTAAAACCACCCTTCCCTCATATCATGGTCCTGATCCAGCTCAGGGGAAACAATACCAGCTATTTATTTAACAAAAATCATCCACACAACACCAAACCATGTGTAGTATTCAACTAAGGTTTACTCAAAGTAAGCCTATTGTAATTGATGGGCCAAACCTAGTCATGTCTGTTCATTTCACTGGGTCTGCTATGAGTAAAACGTATTTTTGTACCACCCTATGTAAAAAGCATAATGTATACGTTGACACTTGTCTACTGTAAAAGTGTCAGATTTTCTTTCTAACAAATACTCTGCTAATATGTGAAAACACGGGCTGTAGCTTATTGCTGAACATATGTAGATGAATCAGAAATAAGACTTACAGAGTCAGATACATATGTGTATATATTGGCTGTTCTATCAAAAATTGATAAAATGGCCTTGAAAGCTTGCTTTGATATCTTACTGGTTTGGGACAATAAACTGAGGCACAAGCCAGACAAGATGGAAATGCACTTAACAGATGTTTCATCTGCCCAAGTGAGTGCTGTTCAGCCTCTTCTGGTGTGGGCTGCACTCTCCCTAAAGCAGGGGTGTTGAACTGAGTCTGGCTAGTAAACCAGACCTTGACCTCTCGCAAGCCTTGTTGGTCACTTTGAAAGGTGGGCAGGGTTGTCAAATTTGTCAGTCACTTGACATCACCACAATGCCAGGTGAAACTTTTTAAACTTGTTTTCATTTGAAATCAAGTCAAAAGGGCAAAGTCTCTGGGGGTTTCAGGTTCGGCCAAGCAGCTGATGCGTGACACCTGCAAGCCCTGCTTTAATCCATCAGGGAGTCATATCTTTACCTGCCTCATATCTGACAAAATATATGATGTCAGGATAGGTAGGCATAGCTTGGGGAAAATGGTCTTTAGAAGGCTTACTTAGACTTGCAGGACAGAGGTGCCCAGCCACCACACTTAAGGTTCAGAAAGGATAGGGAAGAGATGTGGTTCAGCCTTTCTGAAATATGAGAATGAAAAATACAGCTAGTCTTCAACATCAGTTCTTCTCCAGAATTTTGCAATGTAGTTTTCCTATCCCCAGAAAATATGTACAAAGATGCATATAATAGAAGAAAGTGTGCATGGAACACATATATATGTTATAATAATATACAAAATTGCATTGTATTAGGGGAAATTGCACAAAAATGTGAATATTAGACAAAACAGCCTACAAAATATGTGTGTGTTAGGATGTTAGTATAATGCCTTATAGAGCTGTTGTAATGATGACTGAGAAAATGCATAAAAATACTTAGAGCACTGCAAAGAGCTATGCAGTCTTTTATCTATTGTTAAATACATATATTTTAAAAGCTGATATATGTTTGGAGAAAAGGATTCTGATTTGTTTTTAGTTCTCAGAAGAGCAATTCACTTTGTCAAGTTTTGGGAAATGAGAACACACATCAGCCCAGAGTAACTGGTTAGCTTCACGTATGCAAAGTCCCAAGCTGTTTTAGGCTTCAACCATTCATGTGAAGATTATAGCAAAAACTGTACAGATTCAAGTATGAAGCTTAATTTATGTAGAAGCAGGAAAATGCATGTATGCATTGAATAGGGTTGCCAACTGTTCAGACCCCAAGATGCAAAGGGGCAAAGAGCTTATGAGCAGAGAGGTGGAACCTGGCAGATCAAGGGGCCCCTTGTGGAATGGGGCAAAGTGGGGGTTCTGTGGGGGCAAATGACTGCATGTGGAAGGTCAATGCAAGATCTTCACCATGCCCGGTGTCATGAGGGTGGAGCCTGATGGGGTTGGAGGAAGAGGGAAAAGCAAATGGCAAACATTCTCAAACTTAGCAGAAAGTCACCCTGAGATATTACTCCATTCCCTGGAGAGCCCAAAGGTCAGACTACAAACTCTGCTCCCTTACAGACGACCTGTTTATTGAACCTCCATCCTGATTTGTTTGCAGAGAGATCATTGGCTACTTAATGAGCATTTGCTCTCATTTGTTTACCATTTGTTCACCATAGTGTCAGAGTAAGTGTTATCCCGCACTTTCTGAGGCATTTTCCTATAGCTTTCCTTATGACAAAAAGTTTATGGGGGTGGGTTGTGGGGGCTGTTTCACAAGAGCTGCCAATCAGTTTTAATTGCACAATTTGAATTAGCTGGTACGTGATCAAAAGCCACCCCCAAAGGAATGATGGCATGGAAATGCCTTGTGTGTCAAGAAACTGAGGAGACCTGGATTCAAATCCTCACGCAGCCATGAAGCTCCTGGGTGACCTTGAACTGGTCATCCTATCTCTCTCTCAGCCAGGTTTGTCCTGAGGATAAAGGGCGGAAGACCTTGTACACCACCTTGAGCTCTTTGGAGGAAAGTTGGGGTTCCATAAATAAATTAACAGAAGAGATCAAGGGGTAAACTTTCACTTAAACAGTTAACAGTTTGCAAAGAGCTTTGCCAAGCTGAATAGACTTGCCTCATATCCTGCTTTTGTTGAAGCAAAATGGAGTAATTGAAAACAGGATATATGTAAAGGGATTTGTATAGTCTTTTTAACCTTTGGAGGCATTTTTGATGGATTGCCTTTGCCAAGTTGAATTGTATGAACATCAGATACTATTTAAAGAGAAATCCCTCTCTTTCTTCTCTTCTCAAGAAAACAGAAATCACATGGCTTCCTAGCATAGTGGTAATTGGCATTTGAGTGCCCTTCTTCAACAACAGAGGGAGGAGATGTTATTTGGGTGTTTGTTTGCATTTGTTAATTTATGCTAGATGGCGGGAAAGCAGAAGCAGGTTGGGTTTCTTGCAGCACAACAAACTTGGCTGCAAAGTGCAGGAAAATCTACAAACATACCCCTTCCTTTTAGGGTACCCACATGTTCTACTTCAGTTGTCTATTTGAAAGTGTTGCCCGTTTGAACTGCTCAAAGTCCAGTCCAACACCAGTTTAAAGAAGGGAGAGTAAGTTGCTAAGTTGCTCACCAACAATTAGCACCTGGATAGCAAACAGGGGTCACCTGACCACAGTCTTCTACACTGTGGCAAGAGGTATTCATAAATGACTTGATGGGTGGGGCAGAGCTGCTATGGCAGCTTCCCAGCATGTGGGTGGCTGCTGCTGAAGAAGGAGGGGTGAGGTGATGGGGAGTCGGGCGTAGTGCAAGCGCACCAGCAGGAGTGCCAGATTGCATTTTACACCATGCTGACCTCTCCACCCACTCAGTAAGCAACAGTAACCCACCTGCTGGGAAGCTAGCATAGCGGCTCTGCCTCATCTAGTGAGCAGCTTCTGGAGGCACTGTTTTGAATGACAGTAATTATTTTTTCCATTTCTAACTCTCCATATGCATTGGCATATGCAAATTGTATGTAGACCTGCATACTGTTTTGTCCTCTTTTTTTGATGGTGCATAAGTAGCCATCCTTGAGTGATAGCGGTGATAGTGGTGGGGGGTAGGTTCTTACAATGCAATCGATATGGCTGGGTGTACATGAATAATGGGTGTGAACCACACACACACACACACACACACACACACACACACATACTCCTTTTCAAGCTAGGCATAGTCTGAAAGAACATGAAAGAGCTGAACCTAAGCAAGTTTGAATTTGGTTAGTACCTGGATGTACGACTGCTTGTTATGTGCCCTGAGTTTGCTGCCTTGAGTTCCCTAATGAACAAACTGCACAAACCATTGCAACCAAAACAGATAACCATGGTCAGATTTTGGGGCAAGCATTCGTGCTTTAGTAACCCCCAAAATGAACTTCTTCCATTCACTCTACATGAAGCAGTGCTCTATAAGCATCCCAGAAACTTCACTTGGAATAAAATGCCACATCAGACTTCTCACTGGGTGGAGGATCATTCAACCTGTCTTTGCTACATAAGCACATAAAGCATAAGAAAAGGGAGCATGTGGTCCTCCAGACGTTGTTGGCCTGTGGTCAAGGATTAGGGGGATTGTAATCAAGCAATCTCCAGGGGGCCACAGGTTCCCCACCCCGGAAAGGAGAACAGTCCTGCTGGATCAGACCCAGGCCTATCTAGCCCAACATTCTGTTCTCACAGTAGTCCACCAGATGCATACAGGAAGATAACTTCTGACAAGGAGTAGGAACCCCATCAAAGAAAAAAGGAGGGTGTATCCAGCATTCCCCCCCCCCCATTTTCTGACTTCCTCTATGCTTATCTGTACACAAACAGAGAAATGTGAAAGCCTCCTTATCATTTGCTGGCGCAAGGAAGTTCCACCAGTTACCCTGGTGCTCCACAGGAGATCATCAGTGCTCCTAAGAAACTATCTTATATTGAGTTGAAGCATCTAGCTCAGTATTGACTACAGGCAGTGCTCTCAAGTGAACACCCCCAACCCTGCTTAGAGATGCTGGGGATTGAATTTGGGGCCTTCTGCACCCAAAGCAAATGCTATACCACTGACAATGAGATCTTCCCACTTTTTTCCTGTTGGGGTTGGGGGGAATGCTAGAGCTATGATCTCCTGCAATCTGACCTGCCCTCCTCATGCACCACTACCTGCTAGATTAGACCAGAGGTCTATCTAGTCCAGCATTCTGCTCTCATAACCACCAATGGGAAGCTGGGAAGCAGGACATAAGAACATCAGGAGAGCCCTGCTGCATGAATCTGCCAGTTTTGGTTCTCTTAGCTCTTAGTTCTCTTAGCTCTCACATGAAAATTTGCCAGCATTTTAGTGCATGATAAACTCATGCTGGTGTGTAGATTTCACTAATATGTATGTTTCTACTAGCAGTTTCCCCTAATTTCATGCATTTTGCACGTTATTATTTCTATTTCCCCTAATATATTCATTTTTGTACATGTCATTTGGCTCAAGAAGCACATCACAAAATTCAGAGAAGGGCGAATTTTGAAGGATCCCTGCATTTCAGTTCACATATTGTTTTGAGAAATGTGAATTTAGTAGCTTCTCGCTAAAATTAGAACAAACCTGAATTCCCTGCCCGATCCCTACTCAAGCTACATTAATCCATTGTCTTTGTCTTGCCAGGGATAGAATAGCATGACCTTTAGGTCTCCCATAGTATCCATTGAAATCACTGGAGTTTCCATTCTTCTGCCATCTGCAGGAAGCCAGCCATCTGGCCATCCTCTGCCCATTCCTCACTTCCCAGTCAGCTCATGGAAACCTTCTGACAGCACAGAGCTGGAACTGAACACGTCCGCAGAGTCAGGGTCACAGTTTCTCATTCTTCAAATTTTAAACTCAGTTCTCCACAGTTCTACAGCAATTTGAGAGTTATTGTTATTTTTTTAATCCTCATGAAAACTCACCGGTAGTTTGGTGCGTATTTCTCCTAATAAACACATTTTTGTATGCAATTTCCCTAGTGTACTCATCTTTGCAAGCAAATTCCTCTAATGTAATGCATTTTTTATGTTATCTTCATAGATATCTTCATTTTTATGCATGCTTCCCCCTAATATATGCAGTTTCATAAACACTGGTTGGTTGGACACGTATATCACAAAATTCAGGTAAATGCAAATTTTGAAGGATGACTACATTTCAGTCCTTGTATTGTTTCAGAAAGTGTGGATATGATAAATTCACCTTTAAATGTGAACTGAACCCAATTTCTTTCCCATCCCTACTCCTGAAGAACCTTCGTGAATGGTGAGATGTGGTTGTTACAGACTAACCACTCCCTTTCAAAAGATTGGTTTTGTAGAACTATTTTACAAAGCCACTCCAGCTGTGAACTTTCTTCCTGGCACTCAGCACACTTTTTGCTCTGCTCAGAGCTCTTGGGTGCCAAAAGGAACTCAGAGTGGGTGGAGATACAAAACAATGTGATCTCATGAACAGTCAAAGGTTTGCAAATTGTTGGCTGTTGCCCTCTGTCACCTCTGTGCCAAACTGTAAATGTTGTATCTTTTTCTAGCTCACTCCCAACAACATCATCCAGGCCAAGAAATCCTAATAAGCACAGGTTCTATTAAGGATCTGAATGTGAAAAGTGCTCCCTGCTGAAATCAGTGAAACTAAAAGCAACTGTGTGGTCATAGAAGTAATTAAAGCTATGAGGCCAGTCATAGCTAGTTTATAACATGGTATGGGCATTTCCTTTGCTAGGTCATATCTATGTACTCATGAAGCAACATGGGTACAACAGGGCCACACATTTAGATCCATTCCTGAGATCATACAACCCTTCCCAGCTTCAAACACAAGAATAGGGTTGGGTGAATCTGGACCTCAAAAACACATTGAAAGTTTAACAGTAAAAATACATTCCCCTGTTCCATCTGTTAGCAAAGGCACTTAATTAACACAGACAGTCTACAGAGAAAATACCTGCTATCATTTTACTGAGCAAAACTGAACAAAAACAGAGTATAATTTGAGGCGCAAGGAACAGAGAGGTTTTGTCTTTCTTTCTTCAAGCCTTGTAGAGAAATTTAATTCAGTTCACATTATAAGCAGAATTTATCACATTTGCACTTTCCTAAATATTATGAGAAGTGAAACATAGCCTTCCATTGAAATTTGCACTTATTCAAACTTTGTAATGCAATTCTCCGACCAACCAGTGTTTACAAAAATGTATATATTAGGTAAAAGTAGGCATAAAAATGAGTATGTTGATGAAAACGACATACATTACATTTGGAGAACTTGCTTGCAAAAATGTGTACATTATTTAAAACTGCATACAAAATGTATTTATTAGGAGAAATTTGCACTAAAATGCTGAATAATTTTTATGAGGATATTTTAAAAGAAAATGTGTAAATTGCTGCAGAAATGCAGAGAACCAAATTTAAGGTTGGAAAAATGAGAAACCAGGAGAATCGAAACTGCCAATTCCTTCCATCTCAATTCCTTAGGTTCATGGTTCAATGAAAACATAAGAACCCTGTTTAATTAGGCCAAAGGCTCATCTAGCTCAGTATCCTCTTCTCATAGTGGCCCACCAGAACTTTGATCAAGACAGTGTTCCATTTTCAAATTGCGAGCTCTGTTTTGTTTGGGGTGCAGGGGAAGAGAGCTAACCAAAAGGAAACTAACTTTGAACTTTTTTGACATGTTGTGATAATTGCAAAACTGCTTAGTGCAGCATTTTATGGAATGAACTAAGATGACCATTTCTGCTGTTGCTTCAAAGTCCAAAGGCACTAATACTCATCTGGTGGGTGTAATTCTCTAGCAGAAGCAACAGGATAAGGTATCGCCATTTCTCCTTTTGTAATGCCCTTATTTCCTATTTTGCCTTGTTTAAAATAGACCTTGCATGAATGTTGTATGCACTCCTAAAGTGCCTATATCAGGAATGACCCTTTTTGGTCAAAGGTAGAAATAATTACCTCTAGTAATTTTTAAATAACTAGAGGTTCTTTTAATGCACACAGAGAGCTAGATGATGTTTTCTTCGTAACTTTTGATGGTCCATAATTATGAGCTAATCAGACATGCCTGATGTGGAAGCTGGAGAGAAATA
Organism: Podarcis raffonei; assembly: GCF_027172205.1. Lineage (NCBI taxonomy): Eukaryota > Metazoa > Chordata > Lepidosauria > Squamata > Lacertidae > Podarcis > Podarcis raffonei. The sequence goes on from NC_070609.1 coordinate 46,492,833, forward strand.
ATGTGGCAGTAATAAGAACTCAGTAACTAGAGACTGAAATCAAAATAGTCACTGTTGTAATACTGGAAGGCGTGATACAGAATCTTCTTTCTGGGGTTGCCTCTAGACTTTCATTATTTTGCACTGGAGCTTAGTTTTGAACACTTAAAGTGGAGTGTTCAGTCATCCTGGGGCAACAGTTCCACTTTTAAAAAAGGACTTTTGCAGTTAGTAAAGTGACAGAAATGTGCTGAACAGTGTGTGATGAACAATTGGTTGTGCTACAGCCTGTATAGTGAATGTAGAGAGAGGTTGATTCTCCCTCTAATAAGAATTCTTCATGGAAGATCTCCTGAAGATCTCCTCTTTTGCTTATGGGATGTTTCCTCTAGATCACTGAGTAGTTGCAATAAATAAATAAATTCTGACTTCAGTGAGGATCAGGAGAAATTTTCTGCTGGCTGCTTGAGAGAGAGGAAGAGGAAAAAATGGAGACTGTAAATGCATCTGCTTTTAATTGTTTTAACTAGTCATATGTTTCATTTGTGCATCTAATTTTATTGATCTGTGACTGCTGTAAACAATTCATTCAGTTAATGAGAAGACTGTAAGCACCGTGCAAGCAAATCAGGATGACTGCTCATTGTCATATAACATTGCAGCAAACAAATCATAATGAGCGCTCAATAAAGACCGGATATAGTACAGGATGAATGCTTGATTAACAGGTTGCCTGGTGAAGCTCTGATAAAGGTTGGATATGTCACTCTCTGTGGTAAAGGACCACAAATCAAGGGCTTCTCAATAGTCCATTTCTTTACTTGAGATGTGGCGTGGAATTCTCACCACCAACCAAGGTGGAATGCTTGTAGAGAGATGCAAGTGTCTTTGTGTATTGTTCGGTTTCTTTGGAATGAGGGACAGCAAAGACTGTGGTGTCTTTAGGATACACGGTTTATTTGCACATATTTACAGCCTGAGCCTACAATGAAGGGCGCTCACAGATAGGGTCCTCCCTTTAAGAGGGCTCATGTTGCGGTGAGACCTGGCAACCAAACCCTCTGTTGATTGAATAGCCACAACACCCAATTGGTAGGTCCCTTGATGCTGGGTTTAATCAGGCCAATGGGACGCAAGCTAAACGGATCAAGGGACCTATATATACCTATGCACGTGACCCAGAGCTTCCTCTTTCGGTGCATGCATCGGAACACCCATCCACCTCTCCCTATATTTAGGACTGTGCGCTTGACCTTCCTATGCCATCATGTGTTGTCTGCTGTTGGGACAGGGGCACGGCAGGAATTTTCCCCACTTGGCTGATTGGCTGGTGCCATTTGGGTTTCGCCTGCCACGTAGCAAATCGTCACAACTTGTAAGGTTGCGGATAGGCTCTGGTTCAGGTGGTAGGGATGGGGGAACGCTCTCACCATCCCTATGTGAAGGGTATTCCGTTAAAGGAATCCAGGGACTCAATGGTTTGGTCAACCCTTTGAGGGGGTTGTGCCTGTGCCTGAGTCCAGGGGGCATTTGGGTGGCGGAGATAGCCTGTTCCAGGCCTTCCGCTTATCCAGGTGTTCACCCTAGGCTGACCTATGCTGGTGCCCTGGGTCAGCACTACCTGCAATGGTGCAGGGAGCTAGTCGAACCAGAGCCTATGCAACCACTCACTTGCTGTAATCAATAAAGTTGTGGCCTAAATTCTGCCAAAAAACCAAACCAAAATTTGAGTCTTGTCTGAATTTATTTAAGGGGAAGGTTTAAAGGTCTCAACATGCAACATTAACACTCCAAGAAGTTCTTGCTTCTCCCATAACTACAGCCTTGGATCGCAGGAGAAATCAGGCATGACTCTGTCTCTCAGCTGCCCAGCCTGCTTCTAGCCTCTAGCTTGCACACACCTCAGCTGGGACTTTTGTCTTTCTAACTACAAGCCAGCTGGGGGAGTGAGGTACCCATTTCCCTTGTGTCATAGAGACACTTCCTTTGCCATCTTAATGGCTCATACTTAGACCATTACCTCACCAGGAAGCTGGCCTGCCTATTTCAGTAATTGAATCCTTGTTGGATCCAAGAATTAGAAGGGACTTAGGCATATAGCCTAACCACTCCCCGCACAACACTAATACAATAAGGTAGCTGCTCAGGTTCATAGTAAAACACAATCAAGGCCAGTCATTGCACTAGCTCTAGCTTCTGAACTGCCTTCAATGGCAACTTCTTGTAAAGCACATGATAAGAGTCAATCCTTGAGATCACCTGATCATGAATGAACGCACTACCAGATCTCTGGCATCATGAATGGAGAAGGGGACTGAAGAAACTTGCATGTATAAAAGCTTATAGAAGACTTTGGTTGGGAGAGAGGGTACAGATGAGGTGCAGAAATGTAGTAAGAGTTTCTTTGCTCCTTGGCATAGTGCTCCAGAAAATTTGCTTACCACAGCAATTTCCTAGTCAGTTGATGGCCTTCTGGATACATACAGTATATCCCAAATGTCCTGTTATATGTTTATTCTGAACCCTCATACATGCCCAGCTTGCATGAGAACCCTAACAAACCCTTTTTGAAGAGAAACAGAGCGTTGTATGTGGAGACAAAGGTGCATTGTTCTAAAAGTGTGAGTGTTCCAACCCTTATACCCAAAAAAAGAACTTTCCACAGCAAGAACTAACAAAAGAATTATTACAAGGAAAAGAGAGTAGGCGTACTACAGAGACAGTAAACCATGTGAGATAAACATAGACATATACACCATAGCAGCATTTTACCGTAGCTACATTCCTAGCACTCCAGCTTAAAGATAAAAGACCTTAGGATCCTAAGAAGCATAAGCATAGAGAGTGAACATGGCATGTGTTATGGGACTCATGAAAAATAGGGATAAAGGCAAAATTATACCTTATCTAGGAGGCTCTGGACCAAAAATCAGAATGAAGATTTCTATATCTGTGAGAATTAAGCTCTCACCTCTGAAATCATCACCTTGTCAGGCAATAGAGATCTCGCCGTTTCCTTGGTCTGATCTCCAGCAGAGTGCTAAAACTCAGAGTGGCGTGAAGTGGGGTGGAAATTGTTAGAGCTTTAGGGTGCTGCCCGAACCTGTGCAAAACCTGTCCTTGAACATGATTTGGGGTCTCCTATAAGTTAAAGGTAAAGGGACCCCTGACCATTAGGTCCAGTCGTGACCGACTCTGGGGTTGTGGCGCTCATCTCGCTTTATTGGCCGAGGGAGCCGGCGTACAGCTTCCGGGTCATGTGGCCAGCATGACTAAGCCGCTTCTGGCAAACCAGAGCAGCGCACGGAAACGCCATTTACCTTCCCGCTGGAGCGGTACCTATTTATCTACTTGCACTTTGACGTGCTTTCGAACTGCTAGGTTGGCAGGAGAAGGGACAAAGCAATGGGAGCTCACCCTGTCACGGGGATTCGAACCACCAACCTTCTGATTGGCAAGTCCTAGGCTCTGGTTTAACCCACAGCGCCACCCATGTCCCTGGGTCTCATATACTTGCATGTAAAATGGGAGGGAAAGTGCTGACTTGCAAAAGGGGACAGGAAAAGATTCCTTTCAACTATAAAGTTTAATTATTGTTCCTCAAGATTATCATGGTGTCTATGGAGGTGAGCAGGGCAAATTCATACATTCGGGCAAAACAAGCTTTATCTTACTATTTCTAAGTGTTATCAATTAAGCCTTAAATGGAATCGGTGTTTGTTTGAAATCCAACTTATAAATCCCTGAGGAAACTGATTAGCAGGTTTTCCTGGTGGCGAAATAGTTTATCAGTATATGCTTCCTTGCAATCAGTCAAAAAGTCTGATTTTCATTCTACATCGCAAGCAGGGGTCACTGAGAGGTTGATACTTCAATATAACACAAGCAAGATTGATGCCCTGATCCATAAAAATGAACCAAAGAAAAGTCATATCAAGTGTCCCTAATTTCAACCTAGTGAAAGTTAGGGACAGAAAGCAAGACAAAACACTGTTTAAGATACACACCTTAGTTAAAATGCTTGGGAACTTCTGAAAATTAGAACCTTCCAACATTACAAAATGTATCCTTACATTAAAAAAACCAAAAACTGAAAGGACTCTTTCAATGAAAAAAAAACCATCAAACTCCTTTGTAAATGCAAGCAGAAAATTGGTTTCTTTCAGTAATAGCATTCTATTTATATTAGGAGTTGCAATAAAGCCCTTTGTCTATATAACATAAATGCATTGCTCATCCAGTCATAGATGCCTTGTGGTGAAGAAAAAAGCACATATATCTGAAAGTGTCTTTATTATCTCTTTTAGCTGAGTATCATGAGGCTTCACTTACTGAAGTAATATTCACTCATTATCCAAATCCTCTGTCAACACTAGATTGGTAGATGAGATTGTAACTATGCATAAATGGAAATTAATCAAGTGTGGTGCCCATCATATGTAGATTCAGGGCATGATCCACAATCTCCTTCTGTGTCTTTTATAATACCAGCATACCTTTCCCAACCCTCACCTGTACAAGACTATAGAATAGTCTTTGTTTTGCTCATCTCTGTATAGGGATGGAGGGGAAAATTCAATTCAGTTCACAAATAAAGGCAAACTTACCTTGTTCACACTTTCTAGAATAACACATGAACTAAAATACAGCCATATTTTGAAATTTGCATTTCTCCAAATTTTGGAATGCAGTTTCCAGCCAAGTAATGTAAACAAAAATGCATATGCTATGGTAAAATGTGTATGGAATGCATATATTTGTGGAAAATAATATACAAAGATGCGTTATATTCAGGGAAATAGCTCTGCAAAAAATTGTATATCAGGAAAAATTATAGATGTGTTTATCAGGAGAAATTTGCACTAAAATGCTGGTGAATTTTCATGAGGACATTTAAAAGGAAAAATTGCAAAATGATGTGGAAACATGAGGAACTGAACTTGAGAATAAGGATATCAATGGTTACAAATCCTGACGGCCATGTTCTACTTCCACTGTCAAATCTCTGAATACCAGTTGCTGGAAACCACAGGAGGGGAGAGCAGTGTTAAGTCCATGTCCTGCTTGTGGGTTTCCCATAGGCATTGGGTTGGCCACCGTGAGAACAAGATTCTGGACCAGATGGGTCATTGGGCTGCTGTCAGTGTGGTTCATGATATGATGAGTCCTGCCCTGTCTGAAACAGGTCTTTAATTTGATCCAACAAGGACTCCCAGCTCAGTGGCAGAGCACTTTTTATTATTATTTTTTTAAAAAAGGTCTCAGGTTCAGTTGCTCTAGTCTTCAGGCAGAGGTGGGAAACTCTGAAAACTTGGAAGGTTGCTATCTGTCACTGTAGATGAGAGTGGGGAACCTGAGGCCTGAGGACAGCATGTGGCCCTCCAGGGTTCTCTGTATGGCCCTTGGGATTTCCCCAGGTCATAGCCCTCATTTGTCCTGCTCCATGCCCTCTGAGTATTTTTCCCTGGCTGGAAAGTGTCCATGGACTGTGATAACACATCTCTATTCAGGCAAGCAAGGGGGGGGGACTTTTGCATCACTGGAATATACCCTACTGTACAAAGTTGGGAGTCCCATCCATTGCTTCACCCACTTTTGCCCACCACTGGCATGTGCCCCCCAGAAGGCTGCCTATGAGGAAATGCAGTCATTGGGCTGAGAAATGTTCCCCACCTCCACTGCAGCCAATAACAATGTAGGTGGACCGGTGGTCTGATTCAGGGCCCTTCCAGACTTTCTTTTTATTGCACATTCATGATTATTTGTACAAATGACATGATCCTGTTTTTAATACTATTTGCACCTGCAAACCTTTGGGGACGATCAGACTGATTCACTTCAAATCAGTGCATATCTGATAAATTTCTGCTGAGATCCCGTAACTTTTGGATCCCTTCCAGTTGGGATTCAGGCCTCACCATGGGACTGAAACTGCCTTGGTCGCACTGGTTGATGATCTCCGGCGGGCTAGGAACAAAGGTGAGAGCTGTTTCCTAGTTCTGCTGCATCTCTCAGCGGCGTTTGATACCATCGGCCATAACATCCTTCTGGACCGTCTTCAGGGGCTGGGAGCGGGGGGCACTGTCATACAGTGGTTCCGCTCCTTCCTCCTGGGCCGTGTTCAGAAAGTGGTGGGGGGGATGAGTGTTCAGACCCCTGGGCTCTCACTTGTGGGGTGCCTCAGGGTTCTGTCCTCTCCCCCATGCTTTTCAACATTTACATGCAGCCGCTGGGAGAGATCATCAGGAGGTTTGGGCTGGGTGTTCATCAGTATGCGGATGATACCCAGCTCTACCTCTCTTTTAAATCAGAACCAGTGAGGGCGGTGAAGGTCCTGTGTGAGTGTCTGGAGGCGGTTGGAGGATGGATGGCGGCTAACAGATTGAGGTTGAATCCTGACAAGACAGAAGTACTGTTTTTGGGGGACAGGAGGCGGGCAGGTGTGGAGGATTCCCTGGTCCTGAATGGGGTAACTGTGCCCCTGAAGGACCAGGTGCGCAGCCTGGGAGTCATTTTGGACTCACAGCTGTCCATGGAGGCACAGGTCAAATCTGTGTCCAGGGCAGCTGTTTACCAGCTCCATCTGGTACGTAGGCTGAGACCCTATCTGCCTGCGGACTGTCTCACCAGAGTGGTGCATGCTCTGGTTATCTCCCGCTTGGACTACTGCAATGCACTCTACGTGGGGCTACCTTTGAAGGTGACTCGGAAACTACAACTAATCCAGAATGCGGCAGCTAGACTGGTGACTGGGGGCGGCCGCCGAGACCATATAACACCGGTCTTGAAAGACCTACATTGGCTCCCAGTACATTTCCGAGCACAATTCAAAGTGTTGGTGCTGACCTTTAAAGCCCTAAACGGCCTCGGTCCAGTATACCTGAAGGAGCGTCTCCACCCCCATCATTCTGCCCGGACGCTGAGGTCCAGCGCTGAGGGCCTTCTGGCGGTTCCCTCATTACGAGAAGCAAAGCTACAGGGAACCAGGCAGAGGGCCTTCTCGGTAGTGGCGCCCGCCCTGTGGAACGCCCTTCCAGCAGATGTCAAAGCGATAAACAACTACCTGACATTCAGAAGACATCTTAAGGGAAGTTTTTAACGTGTGATATTTTACTGTATTTACTGTATTTTTGGTTTTTATGGAAGCCGCCCAGAGTGGCTGGGGAGGCCCAGCCAGATGGGCGGGGTATAAATAATAAATTATTATTATTATTATTATTATTATTATTATTATACCACAAATATGGGGGGGTGCCCCACGTTTGTTATGCTACAACCCCTCCAGACAGCAATAATGCAATAGCATTGGGGAAGTGTCGCAGAACAAACTAGAGCAGGATAAATCCACCGCTGGTTCTCTATTGTGTCAATGACATGTTGCAGAATATACCCACTGCAACAAAACACCAATATGCAGGGGCCCAGAGTATAAGCCAGCTTCCTGTGTTCTCAAATTACTGGCAAGAAGGGATTTGCAAGTGGAAACATGCAAGTTCCAAACTTTTTGCTCATGATGCAAACGTAATATTAGAGGAATCTTGTGGCTGGTTTGGAAAACCTCAAGAGAAATGGTATATTGGCTTCAGCAAACAAACTGTTCCAGGGAAGAAGGGGCTGACAATCCAGTTCCCAAAAGTCAAGAAGAGACAAATGTATTTTATCTGGCGACACAAAGTCTGCTCAAAAAAGCACTTGGAGGAAGTGAAACCCTTTGCAAGTTTTCGGAATGTAAAATGAAATGAATGTGAATGAAATGGAAGGAAAGGGGCAGACGAGAAGTACTGTAGCCATCTTTTCAATGATGCAGGGAAGCTGCCGTTTTTGGGGTCAGATCATTGGTCCATCTAGTTCAGTACTGTCTACACAACCCACTCATCTCCCCTTTGAATTGAGCATGTTCTACACACAACTCACAGCCACCAGTGCCCAGCATCACCTGCCTGAGGCAGCCACCTCACTGTGCCTAATTATAGGACTGGCCCTGAGGTGGTGTTTCATAAATTATAATCAATAAATGTCACCTGGTATCAGGCATGTTTGCAATGAGAATGCAGTGATGTGAGCTTAGACCGACCACCACTTCCACACCTGATAAAACAATGCAGCTGCAACCCCATCACACCCATGATTCATCAAAATCTGGGCAGGTTAAAGTAATCCCAAGAATAAAGGCTCCCATAGTATTTAGATGTATTGTGATATACCAGGGTCCTCCAGATATTGCTGACTACAGCTCTCTTCATTTCTTAGCACTGGTCATGCTAGCTGAGCCTGATGGCAGTGTTACGATATGGAGTTGGAGGCCCACCATAGCTCACCACCCACAAATTTCACGTCCCTTCAATAAACTGAATTCAGTGTGGCCTCACTCTGTTGAACCATCAGACTTTGGAGGCCTGTAAAACTCCAGGCTGGTTCAGACATTGCCAAGAGGTGCAGAAAGAGGGCAGGTGAGAGACCTGTGCTTCAGTTTCCTCTCTTAATGTAATATATTTAGTTATTAGTTCAGTTAAATTGATTGTTTGTAGGCTGTTTTCCAAAAAAAAGCTGCCTGAAATACCACACACCCTTTGCTATTTTACATAGCTGTTTATTTATATGCTGCCTTTTGACCAAAAAAAGGCCACCAAGGCAGCTCAGAAAGAGTAAACAAGTACATGCAAATACAATAATGCAAATGCAAAATAATACAAACGCAAGTGATACGATTCAAAGCAAAATCTCAACATTTCAAAAGTATTAAAAACTCAGCATATCTGTGTTCCTGCCAAAAAGAAATACTTAAGCAGCAGCTTTGCCTTATAAGAGTCAGTGAGAGCCAGTGTGGCGTAGTGGTTAAGAGCGGTAGACTCGTAATCTGGTGAACCGGGTTCGCATCCCCACTCCTCCACATGCAGCTGCTGGGTGACCTTGGGCTAGTCACACTTCTCTGAAGTCTCTCAGCCTCACTCACCTCACAGAGTGTTTGTTGTGCGGGAGAAAGGGAAAGGAGATCGTTAGCCGCTTTGAGACTCCTTCAGGTAGTGATAAAGCAGGATATCAAATCCAAACTCTTCTTCTTCTTCTTCTTCCCAGGCAGGGGGAGTGGGGCAAGGCAGATAGAAAATCTGCTTGAAGGCTCTTTTGGAATTTTCTGGCGGAATATGTGATGATTCCCACCCAATGGATGGTTGTAAGGGGTGGGTAGAAAAGTTCAAGGAGGATGTAGTGATATACTACAGTGGTACCTCAGGTTAAGAACTTAATTCGTTCTGGAGGTCTGTTCTTAACCTGAAACTCTTCTTAACCTGAGGTACCACTTTAGCTAATGGGGCCTCCCGCTGCCGCTGCACCGCGTCATATCTGTTCTCATCCAGAAGCAAAGTTCTTAACCCAAGGTAATATTTCTGGGTTAGCAGAGTCTGTAACCTGAAGCGTCTGTAACCTGAAGCATCTGTAACCTGTGGTACCACTGAACCACTAAACTTAGAGGTGGCATGCTACTGAATAGCAGCTACTAGGGAGCAACAGGGAGAGAGGGCTATTGTCCTCATGCCCTGCTTCCCAGAGGCATCTGATTGGCCATTGTAGGAAGCTGGATGCTAGACAAGACAGGCCTTCAGGTGCATGGGGAGAGTTTCATTGGAAAGATCCCAACAACATCTGTAGTCATTGTTTGTATTGCTTTACAGGGCTTTCTTCCACAGAGATGGCAAGATGCTGCCTTCTCCTGCTTTCTTTGACGCTGGTTCCCACTAGTGCTCATGGAGAAGATTTCACAAGGACTGTTGTTAACAGCAATATTAACAAGCGCATAAAGAGAGAGTGGATCTGGAATAAAATGCATATTATCGAAGAACACAATGGGACTCTACCACATCATGTTGGGAGGGTAAGAATATAATTGATGAATTTCAGTCCTGCCCATCCTCCCAAATGAATGTAATTTTTACCCTGCTCTTTTACAATTAACGATTGATGAATCATCAATTCATAGTTCAGTTGCAAAGGATGTGCTTTATATGCAGAAAGGCATACAATTCCTGGAGTCTCCAGTTGAAAGAAACTATCAGCGGCTACTAGCTAGGATAGCTATGTTCTGCTTCCATGGCCCAAGGCACTTGCTATGAATACTGTTGCATGAAGGTCTTGCTTTTGGGCTTCCCATAGGCCTCTGGGTTGGCCTCTGCAAGAACAGGATTCTGGATTAGATGGGTCATTGGCCTGATCCAGCAGACTCTTCTTATGTTCTTACAAGCAGGTAACTAGTGACAAGGAAGATCTCTGCCTATGAGTTGCAGAGTTGAGATAGGTTGACAAATTGTCCAGCGTTGTATGAAGTAGCTTCCTATGTTTTCCCAAATTCCTTTTCATTTCTATAGTCTGCCTGTGTGCCAGCCTCTCATCCAACCTGTGGCTGCTGTTGCTGAATGCCAGCTCAGCTCTGAGAAGACCTTGCTCACTCATGATCTGATTATGGATGAGGAGGCCAATCTGGTCTGCATCACTGAGACCTGGGAGCTCCCCTGTGTATTCAGTGCAGTATCAGGGAGGGGGGTTGCTGTGGTCTATAGAGATTCTCTCTCCCCCTTCAAACTCTCTGTCCAGTTTGGGGGGAGATCTAGAGTGTGTGTTCCTGGCCCTGGGCAATTGGGACAGATTGGAGATTCTGCTGGTTTACTGCCTGCCTCACTGAAGCTCAATCCACATAAGACTGAGGAACTGTTAGTGGGTGGTTCCCTACACCAGATGGCTGGGATGTTGCCTACTCTTGATGGGGTTGTACTCCGTCTGAAAGAGTGGGTATGCAGCTTGGGGGTCCTTTTAGATCCATTGCTGTTGCTTGAGGCTCAGATGGCATTGGTGGCTTGGAGTGCCTTCCATCAGTTTCAGCTGGAGGCCCAGCAGCACCCCTATCTTGACAGGGATAGCCTAATGTCTGCCGTCTATGCTCTGGTAACCTCTCAGTTAGATCACTGCAACACATTGTACATAGGGCTGCCTCTGGAGATGGTTTGGAAACTTCAGCTGGTGCAGAATTCAGTGGCCAGGCTTCTCATTAGGGCAAGACAGTTTGAGCATATAAAACCAATCCTGACCCGGCTGCTCTGGCTGCCAATTAGTTTCTGGGCCCAATTCAAAGTGTGGGTTTTGACCTATAAAGTCTAAAATGGCTCAGGACCGCAATGCCTCAAGAATGTCCTCTCTCCATATGAACCAACACTGAGATCATCCTCTGAGGCCCTTTTTCATGTGCCTCCTCAACGAGAGGTCTGGAGAGTGGCAACAAATGAACAGGCCTTTTCTGCAGTGGCTCCCCAATTGTGGAATGGTCTCCCAAGGGAGGTTCACCTGGTGCCTTCCTTACATATCTTTACGTGTAAGGCAAAAACATTCTTCTCCCAGGCCTCTGGCTAATTAAACAATTTATGGCCTTTTAAACTGGGTGGGAAGGGATATTGTTTTTGTTTGTTACTATGTTATGCATTTTTGTGTTTATATATTGTAAAAAGCAAGTGATTTTCAGATGAAGGGCAGTATAGAAATTTAATAAATAAATACAATAAATAGAAATAGAAATTATCCAGCAAACATTAAACAAGCAGTGCACACCACAGCAGTTCCAGGAAATTATTTTGCCCGTGAATCTACATGAAAGTACCTAAAGCCATGAAAGCTGGAAATCTATCATTTTCTACGAAACCCTAGTATTGTAGCACTATGACCTTTCAGCAAAGTTTAGATGCATTTGCAGGTCTGAGAGCTAACACAAGCATGTTGAGAAGGAATCAGATATATGCTGTTCCTTTCTTGGAAGATGAATGAGCAAACATACAAAGGAAGGAACTCTCTTTAGGGACAGTTCCAGGAAAAGAGAGGAAGCTTCGCCATATCCTACAGAACAAGCTCACATTAGCAGACAGTACTTGTTGCAGTACTCACAGCCTGTCAGGCAAATGCACTGATCCAGAAAGGTCCCCTTCACTTCACTATGACAGCCTGACAGAACCCTGCTAACATTCAGGGAGATGAAAACATACAGCTGCCTCCATCAAGGACAGCATCAAACTCAGCAATGAACACCATCTGAAAAGCTTTGCCTGAGTCACATGCAGTCAATTGAAGGGATTTCATAATGTACTGTTCCATTGACTATATTGTTGTATGCCACCCCTATCTCCAAGCGGGACAAGACTCTAAGGGTTCCAGGCAGCTTACCCAGGGTTTGTGTTTTCTTTTGGAAATGAGGCACAGCAAAGACTTTGGTGTCCTTATATAAATATGGTTTGTTGTTGTTGTTTAGTCGTTTAGTCGTGTCTGACTCTTTGTGACCCCATGGACCAGGGCACACCAGGCACTCCTGTCTTCCACTGTCTCCCGCAGCCTGGTCAGACTCATGTTTGTAGCCTTGAGCACACTATCCAACCATCTCGTCCTCTGTCGTCCCCTTCTCCTTGTGCCCTCCATCTTTCCCAACATGGTTTATTTATGGTTTATTTACACATATATACAACCTGAGCAATGGGTTTTATGAGTCCCTGGCCATTGGCTAGGCTTCCTATGGCTTCTGGGAGTTGTAGTTCAGCAGCATCTGAGGATTGTGTTCCTAGGATTCCTTACTGACTGTCACAATTTTGTTCTGCTTTCACATTTTAATTCTTATTTACAGACTTTGTTGTACTTTTTAGATCACATCAACCATCAGGAATCCCAATGCTAAATACGTTCTTGAAGGGGAAGGTGCTGGGACTCTGTTCAGAGTGGAAGACAGCACTGGAGATGTGTCTGCAAATGAGAGGCTGGACCGAGAGAAGAAAGCTGAGTACCACTTGAAGGCTCACATTCTTGACCGTTTCACCAATAAGTCATTGGAACAACCCTCCGTGTTTCGTATCATAGTCTATGACATCAATGACAATGCCCCAGTTTTTGTACAAAAAGTGTTTAATGGTTCTGTCTTGGAAATGTCACCACTAGGTAAGCTCATCTCTCTCTTTTAAAAAAATGCTACTGTGCTTGCATGCAAAAAAAGGGTACCTTAACAGAAACTAAGCATGGGGAGTCACTTTCTGCCCAAGGGACAGATTCAAACCTAGCCAACCTAGGACCCTAGAAGTTGTTTCTTTGCCCAATAGCAGGCAAGGCTAGAAGTGAAAAGGAAGGGGCAAAAGTCAGCAGGTTGAAAGGCCAACAAAACAAAAAGACCAGCAAAACATTTTTTTTAAAAATGCATATTTTTATATATATATTTTTTTATGTATTCTGCAAACATTTTACATATTCTTAAATTTAAGTCTCCTTTAAGGCTTAGTCTTTAAAGCATCCAAAATGAATGTAAGATCTATAAAATGTTAAGTTTAATCAGGGGAAAGCCACAGATAACGTGGAAAGTGACAGGACAAATAAAAATGACAGATGGGTAACATCAAATGATGTCACATGATTGGCAAGTGGGCAGAATTTGCTAGAAACGGGTTCAGAGGCCGGAGGTTTCCCACCACTAATATAAATGAAAAGAAGCATAGATCATCCAGTTGCAGTAAGAAAGCTAACTCTCCCTTAGGTTCTTACGCTGAATACTTGCAGAAACAGACCATGGCTCAGAGCCACTCTAGTCATGTGGAGCTAGCCGTGTGCAGTGATTTATGGCCCTGGATGGAGGTTCAAGAGACATCTAGCCAGCTCAGCCAAGCCCAGATTAGCACTTAGATGCATAATGTTCTTTGAGAGCTCGCTCACACACACACACACACACACACACACACACACAGTACCCACCCTAGATCCCTGGTCTGTAAGTAACCGCTCCCTTCTCTTAGTTAACCCTTTCCATCCTTGACTCGCCACTTGTATGGCTAGCCCCAGAATAGCTTCCTCTTTCACCAGGCCTTTTAAGCTGATATCTTTCCCAGTCTACATCTGCATTGGAATTGTTTTAAAGATATTTTTATTGTTTCATCACTTGTTTGTCACCCTGGGCTCCTTTGGGAGGCAGAGCAGGCTATACATTTATTTATTTATTTATTTTATTGATTGAGCATTCTTATTATAACCAGTGTGGAGTAGTGCACTAGAGTTCTGGACCAGGAGCCTGGGTCAGTCACTGTCTCTCAGCCTGGCCTACCTCACAGGGTTGTGGCAGTGATGAAATGGGGAGGGGAGGGGACTGTGTACACTTACATGGCCTTGAGTGCTTTGGAGCAAATGTAGGATAGAAATGTCCTAACAACAGCAGCATTAAATAGGAGGGTTCAAAGTGGTGACGGAGGAAAAGGTTTGTCTCAGGAGAGTTGATTTTTCACACCTCTTTAAGCAGATTCATCACAGTTCTTGTTGGCAGTTTTTTACACGAACAGAATCTAAACACTAATAATTAAGTATCATCTTTTGGTAACAATCTCTCTCCCCCCCCCCCTCTTACTCTCTCTAGGAACATCAGTCACTAAAGTGACAGCTGTAGATGCTGATGACCCCACAATTCTTGGCAATACTCGTGTTTCCTACAAAGTTATTCAGGGAAACCAATACTTCAAAATAGATGATACTGGTAGGTATGATATCAATAAATCAGCTGGTGAAAAGTATTCCTGCCAGACTCAACTCCTCCCAGTTCACAAAAGCTAGTCCTGGGAAGTCTGAGATCCATAAGTAGAACAAAGCACTCTTATTGCTCACACTAACAGGCAAGCCTGAGTAGGAAACTTCTATGTAGAAGGCAGGCCACACCACATCATCTGTCAAGTCAGTTTGTTCATCTTTGAGAACTTTCAGACTCATTGTGAAATAATATACTTCTGCATACCCACCTGCTGAGTCTTCCAAGCAAGCAGAAACCAATGCCTTTTTGACAGGAGTGCCAACTTGGCCCTGCAAACATGGGTGCCTGGGGCTGTGAGTGCCATGCAGTGTGCATGGCCCTGGCACTGAAATTGTGGGTGCCCAGCTCCTTCGTGGGGAGTTTTGTGGGAGCTCAGGCACTCAGGGCCCCAGGGAGTTGGCACCTATGCTTTCTGATGGTCCTATTTAGCTTCCAAACCAATAGATATGAAACCACCAAAGTTTGGGATCTTTGAAAAGTTCAAAGGATTTCTCACCCCCTCATCTGCTGATGAGGAGCAAACAATGACAGCTGGCTTTTCTAGATTTGAAGCAGGTAGGTAGGTAGGTAGGTAGGTAGACCACACCGCACATAAAGTTTACCTTGGAAGGATGAAAAGGGAGAAGAGAGGACTGCCTTGGAGAAGACGGCTGGACTACCAAAACTGGCAAGTAGTGATCTGAGGGAGGGAGTCAAAATTCTGTTAACTGTTTTTAAAATTAAAAATAAATGCTATATTAAAGGCAAGCAGTAGAAATTTAAGTTATACAGATTAATCTAATAGTAAAAAAAAATGAGGTGATAAATGAGGCAGATGCATGTTTAGCTTTCTTCTTTTCTTTTACAGGAACAATCTACACAGCTGTACCGGATTTGGACAGAGAAAAAACCCCTGTTTATACAATTGTGGTAGAAGCAGTGGATGGCCACGGTCTACACTCAGAAGAATCAGGCACTGCTACAGTCCGCATCTCACTGACTGATATCAACGACAACTTCCCAACATTTAGGAAAAGTTAGTTTTGCGAAATCAATGAATTAAATTTGATGAAGCCATCTGCTCCTAACTCAGTTCATGGAAATTGCATTCAGTTGAATGTAATGCAATGTGGGTTCCAAATTTGACTAGATATTTAGAACGTTTATATATTCCATGACAGCATGTCAGACCACTGATGCATCCAGTACAGCATGTCTACACTGGCTGGCAGTGGCTGTCCAGCGTTTCCATGCAGGGGGCACTGCATACTGCTAGGCAGAGTAGACAGTATTAAGCTAGATGAATCAATGGTCTGACTCTTTCTATGGGTGTTATGCAATTCTACTTTTACTCAGAGTAGACCCATTGAAGTTAATGGACACGCCTAACTTAAATTCATTAATTTCAGTGGGTCAGCTCTGAGTAGGACTAAGTTGGTTACAGCCCTGTGTTCCTTGAAGCTAACACAGCCTTCTGTCCATGCCACCAACTGACACACCATCATTTCCCATTCATTCAGTGAAAACAAAGAATGAATGGGTGGGTCTACAGCAAACAGTTAGATTTACACACAGAAGCTACAGTTTAGGGCCTCGAATTAGAAGGGGCCTCTAAATACAAAAATACTGAATTTCAAGTTTTACATAATTGGTTAAAAATAAACAGGAATATTGCAAATGGGGATGTAAGAAGGCTGCACTTTCTGTTGTGATCTGCATTTGTCACAATCAATGCTGTTTCCATTCTGCTGCAGTTTGGTTTCTGCCAAATATTCTGTTATTCATCACATTGTCCATTATTTAAAGTATGTTATGTAAGCTACTCCAGGGGCACCCTGTTTCCAACAGCTGATCCCGATGCCGCCCCTTAGCCAAAAGGATACCCAGGCCTCAGAGCATGAAAACACTCAAGATGGCCACACATAAGGCCAATGCCACACAATTTAGTGATAAAAACTGAAATGAGAAAAATGATGATCCTTTTGTTAGCAAGAACGTGTGTTCTGATTTTCCTTTTATTTGTTTGTTTTCCAGAAAACTTCCATTTTGAAGTCCCTGAAAATACCAGGTTAGACGGTGAAGTTGGTAGACTGGAAGTTGAAGACATTGATGAGCCACAGAACAGAAATACAAAGTACAGTTTTGTCCAAGGACCTTACCAAGATACCTTCAGAATAGAACCAAACCCCTTCACAAATGAAGGAATAATTAGACCTAAGAAGGTATGGTGATGATCAGTGTATCATTGTTTACATCGGGGTGAGGAATCTTTGTGAGCCCAAGAACTACCTTCTCTTAATTTTCTGGGAGCACGTGCCCATGGTTGGTGGGGCCAGTACAAAAGACAGATGGGACAACCACTTTCTCACACACATCCATTCATACATCTAGACACATCCAGTATACCTGAAGGAGTGTCTCCAACCCCATCGTTCAGCCCGGTCACTGAGGTCCAGCTCTGAGGGCCTTCTGGCAGTTCCCTCACTGCAAGAAGTGAGATTACAGGGAACCAGACAGAGGGCCTTCTTGGTAGTGGTGCCCACCCTGTGGAATGCCCTCCCATCAGATGTCAAGGAAATAAACAACTATCTGACTTTTAAAAGACGTCTGAAGGCAGCCCTGTTTAGGGAAGCTTTTAATGTCTGGTGTTCTATCTTTTTTTATTATTATTATCATTAATTCTGTTGGGAGCCACCCAGAGTGGCTGGGCAAACCCAGTCAGATGGGCGGGGTATAAATAAATAACTATTATTATTATTATTATTATTATTATTATTATTATTATTATTATTACCCACTCTCACACAACAGGCTAATAATTGACTAAATAAATCTACATGTGTACAAAACTTCCAGAAGAGTTTGCAAGAGTTTCCATTAAATTCCAGGTTCATTCCAAAATGGCCCTTGCAGACCAGAAATATAAATATAACTCTCTCCATAGGAGCAGGGCCACAGCTCAGTGGTAGAGCATCTGCCTTGCATGCAGACACCTCGGGTTCAATATCCAACATCTCCAGGTAGCACTGGGAGAGACCTCAGTCTCAGACCCTGCAGAGCTGCTGCCAGTCAGTGTAGATAATAGTGACCTAGCTTCCTGTGTTTCTAAATATAAAAAATATGTTCATTGTATACACAGTGTCCCTTTTTATTGTGCACTGATAATGTTCGTGTGTGTGTGTTTTTAGCCACTGGACTTTGAGAAGGTATCCTCCTACAAGTTTGATGTTGAAGCAACTGATGCCGACATTAACTATGCATATTCCAGAACGAAAGGATCCAAGAGTATTGCAAGTGTAACCATCAAAGTTCTCGATGTTGATGAACCACCTGTCTTTTCCCAACCTTTCTATATATTTGAAGTTCAAGAAGAAAGTGACATCAAAAAGGTTATCGGATCTGTGTCGGCACATGACCCAGATAGAGCAAAACGGAAAATAAGGTAACAGAAAGTTTCTTCTGTACCCAAAAGGTGCTTAGTCAACTGAGTTTGCATCCCTTGCAACAACACTTTATCCACAATACAGCCCATGATAATGTGTTTAAGAATTGAATTTTTATACTGTATAATGCAGGGATGAAGAGCCTATGGCCCTCCAGATGTTGCTAAACCAGAGACATAGCCTGGGCAGGGCCAATGAGGCCGTGGCCCCAGATGCACATTTCTGATGGGGCGCAACTAGGCACCCTCATCACATGTGACTGGGCCTTTGGGGCTGGGGCAGTGGCAGAGCCTCCTTCTCCTCGTGGTCGCATGCCCTGCCCCTGAACTAACCGTGAGGGAGGGAGAGAGCACCATGCTTCATGTTCCCCTTCCAACAACTCATCCCCCAGCCCCAACTCTGTCTCTGCCTTGGCT
Source organism: Podarcis raffonei (assembly GCF_027172205.1). Lineage (NCBI taxonomy): Eukaryota > Metazoa > Chordata > Lepidosauria > Squamata > Lacertidae > Podarcis > Podarcis raffonei. Next base: position 46,511,228 of record NC_070609.1, read on the forward strand.
CCTCCTCAGATACTACTTTGATACCATTTTTTAATGCACCCTACACAGATATCACATCCTGAGATCCAATTATTTCAAAATATCCACCACGGGATATATTTCTGCCTTGAAGCCTTTGGACAGGGAAGAAAGTGCCTGGCATAACATAACTGTGGCAGCCAATGAACTGGAGCAAGACAGTAAGTATGAACTTATGTCACTAGGGAATTTGACAAGAGTGAGGCACCCAGCCATTCCCTCTTCTTTGCAGATTGCAATAAGAAGGCAAAATACAAGCCCTCCCACTTTGAACCTTTTTACTGTTGTATCCATGCCGTGAAAGCCATTCTTCAGTGGGGACCATCCCAAGGCCTTGTGCCAAGAGGATGGCACCAATCATGAGGGTCTTACTATCTGATTCACTCCCCCACTCCTCCAATTCTGTCAAGAATATGATTTTATGTTTAAAACCCATATTTGCATGATAATACAGCATCACGGAATGCAGGGAGGGAGGGAGAAATTCAATTCAGTTCACATTTAAAGGTGTATCTACCTAGTTCGCACTTTCCTAAACTATAGCTATACAGCCATCCTTCGAAATTCAGTTGTTTGAATTTTGCAATGCAGGTTTCTCACCAAGGCATGCTTATAAAAATGCATAGAGTGAGCATTAAAAATGTGTGTATTGGTGACAATGCCATACAAAAACATGTTATATTAGGGGAAATTGCTTTGAAAAAATACATACAGTAGGTCCTGCATAAAAAAAACATTCATATTGGGAGAAATTTGCACTAAAATACTGGTGAATTTTCATGATAATGTTTTTGGAGGGGGGAAATCACAAACTGATGTAGAAATGTGGAGAGCTGGACATTAGACTGGAAAAATTAGAAACTGACAGAAACCAAAATTGATAGATTTGCTGTCCCTACGTGGAATGAACCATCTGAAAAGCATATTCCGCAGCTCTCTGCAAGTTGCATCCAATGGATATTAGAATTGGATACAACCCTATGTGAGCCAAAACCCTGCTTTTTAGGATTTCAGATCGCATGAAGATAGCCCTAAGCAAACAATTGTGCATTACACGTGGCAGTTCTCTGCAGACATTCTTACATGTCTCAGAGTTGAGGCCAGCCAACAAGGTTCCTCCGCTCTGATTCACTCACCGCACTGATGTGGTGTGAATACTGCTTGCCTCTGTTTGATTTCAGATGGATGTCTGATTGATAAATCTGTGATTTTCTTCTTGCTTCAGGAATTGTGCCCAATCTAGAAACCCACGTACCAGTTTACATTAAAGTTACTGATATAAATGACAATGCACCAGAATTTGCTGATGTTTACAATCCTAGAGTGTGTGAAAATGCCGCACCAGGAAAGGTAAAGTATCAGAACCAAACTGCTAATACTACTCAGCCGCACAGACCAGCAATCCTTGCCAGCCTAGGAAGTCAGATGGGGAAGTTTCCAGTTTGCTCCACATTTTGGATTGAATCTTCCCATTTTGCCCCCCTTAAACCTATGTGCAAATCAGAACACTGATCTGCAGATAAATTCTCAGAAAATATTTCCCAAAATTAAACCCCTTATTAAGGAAATGCCTTTGGGGTTCTTCAACTCCAAGAGTATCATTATTAAAAATGCAACTGCAAATAAAACAAGGAGGATTTCGTATTATATCACCAAACTTATTTATTGACAAATACTAGAAACTTGAAACCCAAAATTAGTTATAACTTCCCAACCTGGGCAACCCTAGAATATAGATGTATGGCTCCTTTATCTTATGGACTGCACTAGGATCACAATATGTTTAAACCCTGGATTCTCCTAAAACAAGATTGTCAGCTAGAAAATATGGAACACAATGATTTTCCTATGGAACACACGATTTTCCTATGCTAAACTGACTTTGTGGGGAAATCCCACTTTAAAAATCAGGGTGGGGTGGGGAATGGTAATATGAAAGAACAGGATGGAGGCAAGCATATTGACTTTAGGCCAATTAATAGATGAGAATGATGAATTTTATACTTGTGCTATATTAAACTAAAAACACCACCTATTTGATTCAGCCCAGTGGCAATATTTGCAGCTGCACCATATGCTAACATCTTTATTTGGACCAGCAGCTTTTACAGCATCTAATACACCTAAGATAATAAAACAATTGGTTAAATCCTCTCAGACTAAAAAGCTGGTGAATGTTTTCCACAGATACCTGGTCTCAATTAATCAATTTGACATACAGCATCTGAGAAATGAATAGAATAAAGAATTGAAGGTTCCTATTTTACCTAAGCAGTGGGACAATAATTTAGCTTCTATAGTTAATGTTTTATACAACAAAAAATAATATTAAGAATCTATTGCCCTTAGTTTCAAAACTGTTTATTTCATATTGTATCACAATTTCAAGTATTTTTATATTTTTCTTTAATATTTGCTTTTGCTTTTGTTTTGTTCTTTTTCTTTTCTTTTATTTTCTCACTGAAAATTTTCGATAAAATTTAACTAAGAAAAAACTGATCTGCAGATGAAGCCACATAATCAACAACTGTACTTATGAGGTGCTTCAAGGACTGGCTTTTTCTTCTTTTTAACCTTTTTAACCTGTTACACTGCTCCACAAAAGCCCGTGGCTGTGTGGTACAATATATTTTTCAAATTTCTCCCAGGGAGTGACTGTACCTCATAACATGAAGTCTCTTCCTGGGCAATTGTTTGAGGGAAAAGATGGCCCTGTGTATTCACGACAACCTTTTCAATTCCTGTAGACTGTTATCATGATTTCTGCTGTGGACAAGGATGAAATGTCACCAGGAGTGAAATTCAGGTTTTCCTTGGTGTCTGAAGAGAGCAACTTCACTCTAATTGACAATCACGGTACGTTTCTGTGGATTTCATGAGGTGGCAAAAGGGAAACATTGTGTGAATGTTAACTAGCCATGCTCCAAATACAGCTTCATGGTTTGCTTGTCCCTATTTATAAATTATTTAGGGCTGTCTATATATTGTATTGTATATATTGTATAATCATTTATAGAACATTTCTAAACTGCCAGCTCATTCAAAACTATCATGGTGGTGTACAATACAAGCACTAAAACATCACAAAATTAAAAAATACAGAACAAATGACCAACACTGAATCAAACTGATGCTCTAAAACTGCTAATTTCCCAAAACAAACCACTCCTGTATAGAAGAAGTCTTGATGACTCCTGGCCACCCAGACATTTTCTGGGTTCCTTAAAAGATTACTTTGCCTCAGGAGCCTCAGGAGCAGACTGCTGGCATTCCTACAAGGCAATCACCATTTGAGATTATCACTTAATGAGATGCTATTGCCTTCCTCAGATAGCACAGCGAATGTCACCGTCAAATACGGACAGTTTAATCGGGAACTAGTCAAAACCCATTACTTGCCTATCATCATCTCTGACAACGGCTCACCCCAGCAGAGCAGCACAAACACCCTTGCCATCCATGTCTGCAAGTGCAACGAGGAAGGGGACTTCACTTTCTGCGAAGAGCCAGCAAAACAAATGGGAGTCAGCGTCCAAGCACTACTTGCCATCTTGGTCTGCATCCTCACCATCATTGGTAAATCTACTCATAAATATTCACATTTCTGGCCTTCCCAGGGGAAAGACCCCTTATATTACATATAAGGAACATAAAGGGATGGCAGAAAGGGATATGAAAATGGAGTAATTTTGCTGTTTAAGGTCATGCGGTAGCAACCATTCTTCAGAGATGGTTACTTCTCCCACCTTGCCAAACCTCAGGTTGAATCAGGTTACGTTTTCTATTCAACCACATACTTGTTTTGCTTCTCCATTCTACAACTAACTTATGATTTGTTTGCAGTGATTATGGTGCTAATAGTTATGAGGAAGCGACACAGGAAAGACCTGAACATTCTCAGGAAGAATGTGACGGATATCCATGAGCAGCTGGTGGCCTACGATGAAGAAGGTGGTGGTGAAATGGACACCACCAGCTACGATGTGTCAGTCCTCAACTCAGTCCGCCAGACCAGCATGAGGTCACCCAGGATGACCATGGAGAACAGGCCTTGCGTGTACTCCCGTGTACAAAAGCCCCCAGGAAATGGGATCTCGGGCACTGGAGAAATGGGCATTATGATTGAGATGAAAAAAGACGAAGCTGACAACGACGGGGATTTGCTGCCATATGACACTCTCCACATATATGGTTATGAAGGGGCTGAGTCCATTGCAGAATCCTTAAGCTCTTTGGGATCAGGATCCTCAGACTCTGACATCGACTATGATTTTCTGAATGACTGGGGTCCCAGGTTTAAAATGCTGGCAGAGCTTTATGGGCTGGAACCCAGTGAAGATCTTCTGTATTGAGCGTTCTGTATTGACAGGTTCCCCCAGCCTTAGCCACAGACAATGTGGCTAAGAAAATGTTGGTTCAGAAGACGGAACCAACTAGCAATTCCTGCATTCCCAATACCTAAATCAGCTCAACATACTTTTTTCTGAGCAGGTTTACATGACCAGGATGATAGACAGCAAAAGCGATGACTTTTGAGCACTTCAGAAGGGACTCCATGAGCATACTAATGCATCCTGCACATGAGGGAGGACCCTGATTGGGCCACATAGAGTCCTTTCTGGTGCACTCTGACACATGTATGAACAGCAAGGGCAGGGCTAGATCCCAAGGCACACACACATTTCAAAGTGTGGCTCTTTCCCAGCCAAGCATTAATGATCCTTTCTTGCTTATTTTAGTTACTTAGAATATCTGCCCTTTTAAGTCAAAACCCACCCATGATTCTGGAAGGAACAATTTCTGGGACTTCAGGGAGTGCAAATTTCCTAGTCTCGAGTGTAGGTTTCATTTGATTGCAACTTCCATTATGCATGTATATACAGGCTAACTTTTTATTCATTTTTAAATGCTTTTTTTTTCAAACACAGCTGAAGAAATTCAGCTGCATCAGGGAACTTTTCCAAGTTACAAGCCTCATTAACTGTGAAACTATCTTAACACTTTTCTTCTTGCTGGTGCCCCCCACCCCTTCTTCCAGGTACTGTAAACATGGATATTTCAAGCATTTGATGCTTCCAAGACACCAATAGGAGATTCATCACTGATTTGACCTTTCCAAAACTAGCCTAGACCTTTCCCAGGTGCTGTGTTGCCTGTTATCCAGTGGAGGCTGGTGTCCATTGAGACTGGAAGAGCAGAAGATAAGGAGGCCAACAGTAGGGGGCACTAAAGCGAGTGATAGGAGGGGCCAACTAATTCTAGTTTTGTACCTATTCTCCTCTCTGCTGAGTTAGACAATGGCAGCTCTGAGACTAAGTATGAGGAGGCTGACAGCCTGTGCTACCTCTTGGACCTGTGAGGAAGTAGGTAGGTGGGGGCCAGCTGAGGACAGGCTGAACTTGGAGGGGACAATGCCCCACTTGCCCCAGTGGACTAGTCTCCATTGCTGTTACCTCCTCCCCCAGTCTACATTACAACTGTGCCCTGATATCTACTGCTTCTTCATCCGCCGAGTTCCTCCCCCCCCCAACCATCCCCATTCTTCTGTTTACCATGTTGTCTAATGAAGACTTCTTTTTGAAAAACTCCAAATCTTCCCACCTATTGTGTGATATTTTGGTTGCCCTGATACAGATTTTCTTGTTTTCTAATGGGCCAGCATGACTACCTTTACTTTTTCTGTGAGCAGGGTATACTCATTTTCACTAGCATGCAAAATCCAAACTATACATATAAGTATGGTTCTACTAAATAATGTATGGCTATTATTTGTTTAACAAAATATTCCTACTAATGAAAGTAGTTGGGTGTAATTAATGTATGTGATGTTTAACCAGTGAGGTTAACTATAAAATCATTTAAAGCTATTGTAAGGCAATTGTAAACGATATCCAGTTTTTAAAGTGTCCTATGATCCTTGTATTTTGTAATCTGTTTGTGTTAAAAGCTACTCTACTGTACATCAATGGTTTTTGCACTGGATAGTTTCATTTCCTATTTAAGTTGTATGTATGTATGTTGTGGGTGGGGAGGGTTACTTACATAAAAGCCAAATTCATGTATACTTGCATTTGTCTGCTCATTAGTAAGATCTTTGGGCAAACCTATGGTGACTTTAGTGCATTTAAAAGCAGGGAAATCTACAAACCGGATGATAAAATCTGTTTATCAGATTGCTGAGGAACCACTTCTTCCCTTATGTTTGTATGTCACCCCCAAGGAATAAAGGGCTATAAATGTAGTGAGGAATGGGGTGTAGCTCAGTGGCACAGCACATCCTTTGCATACAGAAATTCCCAAATTCAGTCCCTGGCATCTCCAAGCAGAACTGGGAGATATTCCTGACTGAAACCCTGAAGACAAATCCAGCCAACCAGCATCCACTATACTGAGACAGGTGGATTAATAGCCTGGCTCAATATAAGGTGATATTGTTCCTGTGTTCCTAGAACAGCACTCTCTCATTTGTTGGATTTGTCTTACTGTATGGCACACTTACCACAAAAAGTGCCTATCTCAGGGGTAAGCTCATTGAACTCAGGGGGAATTTTCTTCAAAATAAAATAAACACTCCATAGCCTAGGGAGTAAAACATGGCCTAGTTAGCAAACATTGTTCTTGACTACTTAAAAGATGCTTTGCGAAATAATTGCTAACATCCAGCATATTTGTCAAACAAAGTAGCAGAGAACAGCTGCTGAATTATGTTTCACCCCTGGGCACCTTTCGAAATAATCACTTGTGCTGGCCTATTTATGCCTTCCAAGGTGTCAATGAAAATTCCCTTCAAAGAACTGTGGCACACCTGAGAAGGAGCTTGTGGTTGCACTTGGTGAAGGCATCACATAAGCAAGGTGCTTGGAGCAATGTTCATGTGACCTATGTAAAAGGATACGGGATGGTGTGCAGTGTTGCAAACCCATCACAACCTCCAAATATTCATCAAAAGGTTGGGTTGGAGCCTGTGCAGATACAGTTGTATACCTTCTGGGTCTCTCATGGAGGTTCAAGACCTTGTGTTTTGTAAGGGTACTATTTGCATTGATGGAATCTGCTAATGCACATTTCTTCCTGCATAAGCTCTGTTCTAACCTACCAATGAACACATTGTGATATATTGGTCACAAGTGAGACCTGATGGCATGGTCTTGTTTCCGATAACCATACATTTGCATTTATGTAAATAGGGTTTGGGCTTCTTCACTCACTCACCCTTGCCCTGAGACATGCAGATTACAACCCCAGAAACAGGATCGTCTTGCATGCCCTTCAAGGAAGGCTCAGTACAGGAAGCCTCATTCATCTTTCAAACCAGCACTCCTGCTGAAAGCAGTTGGAGTCATTTACCTTTTCCCTACTCCCTTTCACACACCTGACCCAGCTGAAGAGTGTGAGGGAGGCAGTCCAGTGAGACTGTCCCCTCCTTTCCATTTCTACATGTTATATCATTTCTCTGAGTACTTTAAAATTGTAAACCGCCCTGGGTGCAATGCTGGAAAGGTAGTATATAAATGAAATAAATAATAGCTAACTGGCCAGAAGATTTTAACAGTTCAGCAAAAGAACAGAACGGGCCAAAAACCTCATCCAGTTCTCCCAGTGGCCATTCAGGTGCCTACAAGAAGCCCACAAGCAGGACCTGAGTACAACAGCACTCTCCCCACTTGTGAATCCTAGCCACTGGTATTTGGAGACATACAGTGGGACCTCAGGTTAAGAACTTAATTCGTTCCAGAGGTCCGTTCTTAACCTGAAACTGTTCTTAACCTGAGGTACCACTTTAGCTAATGGGGCCTCCCTCTACCGCCACGCCGCCGCCATGCGATTTCTGTTCTCATCCTGAAGCAAGGTTCTTAACTCGAGGTACTATTTCTGGGTTAGCGGAGTCTGTAACCTGAAGCGTCTATAACCTGAAGTGTCTGTAACCCAGGGTACTACTGTATTGCCTCTTTCAGTGCAGGTAGACCATAGCCATTGTGGCATGGCTAGCGGGGATTGTTCTCTTCAGATGGTCAGTATCAAAGTGAACGCTCAGTCCCATTAAGGAAACATAAACCCACAATCCTGTTGTCATCAACATGATGGGCCATTGGCTCCCTTCAGCTCTTTGATAGTGGAATTAATTAAGCACACAAGAGTGGGGGGCTGCAGGGATGAGCATGCTAGCTCCATTAACTTGTGTATACTGTGGATCCAAAAATGGCTGTTGGCAGGGAAGAAGCACATCCACCTTACTCTTGTGATATCCTTGCTGGGGGTCATGAGATTCTCTCCCCTAGGCAAGTTAACAGAGGGATTGCTCTCTCCAATAACTTGCACAAGGACAAGAAAGAAAGCTTGCACCCCAGAAACATCAGGGAGGAGTGTCTCATCACTCCTAGCAAGGACCCTGCTGCTTCCTTCCTGCCCCATCAGGCTCACTGTCTACCAGCTGACACTGTTGCTGCTCCACCTCAGTGCCTGCTCATTGCCTCTCCAGGTTTCTTTTGTGTAAACAAATACAGTGGTGCCTCAGGTTACATACGCTTCAGGTTACAGACTCTGCTAACCCAGAAATAGTACCTTGGGTTAAGAACGTTGCTTCAGGATGAGAACAGAAATTGTGCTCCCGTGGCAGCAGCAGGAGGCCCCTTTAGCTTCAGGTGGTGCTTCAAGTTAAGAACAGTTTCAGGTTAAGAACGGACCTCCGGAACGAATTAAGTACTTAACCCGAGGTACCACTGTACATTGGGAAATCATGGATCTTGTTTGTAACATAAGTAATTTGGCCCTCAAACAGCCATGTAACTGAGTCTTCAGTGAAATCAGCATATATCTATATTTAGTTGTGGCATGTACACAAATGAGCAGCAGGTGGCACTCAGCTCCAGCAATGCCATAATTAAGACAACACACTTCTGCAGTTCTGTTCCCTGCCATTGCTTTTTGCATAGACTGAGTACACTGCCATCAGGATTGGATGCTTTCATGCATAGCCCTGCGCTGCCTCTAAAACGTGGTCTATGCATGCAGCAGAAGGAAGTGGGAATGCAGTGGTAGACTTGAGGTGATAGAATGGCAGGTATCACTTCAGAAAATAGGGCAGAGGTCAAATTTGCTCCTCTAAGTTTTTACTTTCTTGTTCATTTTAAAAAACAACTCCCTGCAAATGGAAAACTAGCAGAATAGGGAACAAGACTGGGCTAGACTCTTTCTTCCTAATCTCCTAGTTTTGAACAGGAAGGTTTTTATTTTTCTTTATGAGGAAGAAGATTTAAAAATGTCCCTACCCAAATTTTGTCTGACATGGTACAATCCAGTCTGCCACCTCAGACAATGTGTAGACTTGCCCTGGGCACTGGGAAGAGCTGTTCACAGGGTTGACATTAGCTATGTACTCACCAAGGCCCATATGCTAATAGGAGGCAGTCCTAGGTCATTAACACAACGGGCCATTAGCAACTCAGTACTATTGGCACTGCTCATTCCCTTGCCTAATTCTGGGCCTAATCACAACAACTTCTAGAGTTAGAGGACAAGATGTGCCATGGTTACTATTCTTTTTCTCTTTCCTCTCATTTGCTCATTGGGCAAGTGCAGGTGAATAGGCAACAACAGCAAGAAGGAGGAGGAACATCTAAGCCAGTAGCCACCTCTAGCTGGTTCACAGCAATGAATTCTGGGACAGTTCCAGGTTGTCTGACAATTCCCCCCACCTCTGCCAATGGGCCCTGGCAAGCTTACCTGGCTGCAGTGGCAGCACTCTGAGCAGTGCCAAGCACCTGGCTCTTGCCACATTTTAGTTTCCCACAACGACTCAAGAGAGATGCTAGGATGGGGGTATTTGGGAAAATTTAAGAAGATCATAGGTAGGCAAACTAAGGCCCGGGGGCCGGATCTGGCCCAATCGTCTTCTAAATCCAGCCCACAGACGGTCCGGGAATCAGTGTGTTTTTACATGAGTAGAATGTGTGCTTTTATTTAAAATGCATCTCGGGGTTATTTGTGGAGCATAGGAATTCGTTCATTATTATTTTTTTCAAAATATAGTCCAGCCCCCCACAAGGTCTGTCTGAGGGACAGTGGACCGGCCCCTGCTGAAAAAGTTTGCTGACCCCTGGTCTAGATCCAGGTGCTTGATACTCCAGAAAAGCAAAGTTAAGGGTAGCCCATAGCAGGTTTCATCAGCAAGGCCTGCCAGGGCATTGGATTTTTGTATGTTTTTACATTTGCTGCTGTTTTGCTATGTTACTATGACTTTTTTATAGTATTTGTTTGAAATGTGTTCCTTCTTCCTTTGATGTAAACTGCTTTGAGCATGAATATTTTGTGGAAAAGTGGCATACCAATAAAAGGACTGAATGAATGAATGAATGAATGGTGCTGCAAAAGAGATAAAAAGGATTAGAAACTTCTGAGGGCATTGTCAAATCATAATAAAGGCAATCCAACAGGTCCTTCAAACTGAAAAACAGCTATATGTGAGCTTCATAACAAACCTTTGTTTGCAGATGATGCTGTTGAATTTTCAAGAGCTCTCTTGGTCTCTATAAAGGAATCTTGACCCTCTATGGGAAAACACAAAATAAAAGTCTACGTCACTGCTTTTTTTCTGTGGATACTCAAGGGTACGCAATACCGTCACCATTTTTTTCTAGAAGAAAAGCACTTCTTTAAAGTGTGGCACTTACTGTAACAACTTCATGGTGAGTACCAGCACCTTTTTTCCTAGAAGGAAAGCCCTGGGCTACGTAAAGTCTCCATGCCCCTCTGCAAATGCCTTTTCTTTCTTTCCCAGACTGCAAAAATGCCATGCCTCCCATTTCTCTTTATATGGCAGCCCTTATCAGCAGGTCTTCATACAACACTTTCCCTCTGACACATGTGCCCGTTGCCACTGGTAGCTCCATACATTTTGTGTGAAGAACCAGCAGACATATAACTTCACATTTTTTTTCTCCAAGGTGCCATCGGGTGCATTTTCTGCTTGCTGATACCCTTCAGAGCACAGTGACACATCTGTGGGAAGACCTCTTGTTCCAAATGTTGCTGTATTTTTAAAAACAGGAGGCAAGCCCAAGTATCCCAAGTATATGACTTGCTGGAAACGGCAGGAGGGGAGAGTGCTGCTGTTGTGCTCAGGCCCTGTTTGTAGATTTTCCGCTGAGGCATCTGGCCAGCTACTATGAGAACAAGATGGCGGACTAGATGGGCCACTGGCCTGATCCAGCAGGGCTGTCCTTGTGTTCTTCAGAATGCCAAAACTGGTTCCAGCATAGTGTTTTGCCTTATATCACACCCCATGGAATTATTTTGTGTGTGGATTAGGGGGCAAAATCTATGACCTCAAATTCTGTGTTGCGTTCCTTCAGAATTGGCCTGCTAAGACTTCCTGAGTGACCTGCCACCCAATTTATCAGCAGTGCTGTTGCCGGTAGAAATTGGGGCGGGGGGACATACCACACAAAGGCTGTCTTTACAGCTTCCCCTTTGGAGAACACTTCCTTCTTTTTAGCAGCACTTAGGAAATTTCAGCAGAGCACTCAGGCACAGGGTCATCGAATCATAGAACTGTAGAATTGTAGGTTCACTTCCTTTGTTATCTTAATGACTCATACTTAGGCCATTACCTCACCAGGAAGCTAGCCTGGTTATTCCAGGAAATGAATCCATGCTGGATCCAGGAATTAGAAGTGATTTTGCACACACCCTACCCCCAACCTAAACTCATAGCAGGGCAGCATATTTGGAGGTCAGGCAAGATAAAATGGGGGGGGGGTGTCACTTGTATCCTACCATACTTCCAGCACCCAATCTCCTTCTCCTCCTCCTTTTCACCACTTCATTTGTAAAATATCATATCAGTTTTGAGCCACCCTTGGATATTTTTTTGCCCCCCATAGATATATTTTTTGTTCTCCATGAAGGTCAGTCTTAATGCATTCAGCCTTTCAAGCATGGCCTTGTTTACCAACAGCCCTTTCAGAAAGTGCAAAGGATGCATTTTAAGCGTCTTATGTCCAGTAGCTCTTGACATATGCTTTGCTCTCTGCTCTCTCTTTCTTTAGGCAGCATAAAGAGTTCTCAGAAACAATGATTTTGGCCTTCTCCTTTATCCATCACTAAACCTTGACTCTTTCTTCTAGCAGGATTTTGTATGCCATGACCCTCAATGAGCCTCTTTGTGTGCATCCTTTCCTTTTGGTCTTCTAAACCTCTCTCACATCCCTCTGCAAATGGATTGTCCATCGTCTCAATCTACTGGCAGCCCTTTAAGGATGCTATTCTCTCGTGTACCTAGGACCTCGGCCTTTTTGCCCTTCCTTTTTCCTCCAAAATATAAAGAAGTCCTGGCTGATCATCTTACCACCTCTTTTTTACAGGTCAAGCTTATTTAAAACACATACTGTCAGAGGAGAAAAGTGTGTCACATTCTCATAAGGGAACTATGGACACTTCATAGCCAAAGCTGTGAAACTGAATTCTCTATTTCAGTTCATAACAGAGAACAATCCAGGAGAATACAAAAGGCTGCAAAGTTGAGTAACTTGACAGGCCATTTCTTTTTGGGGGGTTCTCAGAGTTTCATACCTGAGGATAAACTGGTTAGCTTTGAAATGATCTCCTTCAGAATTCTTTTTCTTCCACCTCTTCTGGAAACGTGCCCTTTCTCAAGTCCAAGGGATGCTAATGTGCTCCCTGCTTAAAATGTGTCATGAGTTGCATGCACTTAACAAGAGGCAAGGATGGCCTCCAGCAGTGTGAAATTCAGAGTCCCATCTTCCATTTAACCACCACAAAGTGCCAAGTGGGAGGTGATATTCTCAGTAGGAAAGCAGTTCATTTTTAAAAAATAGAAAATAAAAACCCTGCTGGTTTATGACCAGAGTTAAGACTACCTCATGTAGGCCCAAACTCCACAAAGCCAGGAAATGAGAAGCTAAGGCTGCCACCTTAACAGATGTGCCTGGGATCAGCAGTGATGTGCAGTGTCACAACTTATGCTTTTCCGTGATCTTTCAGGCCAAAATCCAGATGAGCAGGATGGTGTCATGACCCCTGACTCTAGCAACAACCTGGACAGTCAGAGGCTGCAGGGGCATCAGCTAGGGAGGCTATTGTGCCTGAAACTCATGAACCCCTTTTCCCCTCACAGAGCTACAATTCCCAGAATGATTTAGCAATCAGTTCCTCTTCCCAGGGAACTCTGGGAATTGTAGCTCTTTCAGGGGAAGAAGGGGCCTCCTAACAACTTTCAGCACCCTTAATTCTTTGGGGTACAGTTCCCAGGATTCTTGGGGAGGAGACATGGCTGATTAAAGTGGTATTGTGTTGTAAAGTTCAGTGGAGCCTCAATGTACAATTACCCATTTAGGTAGCAAATACTTCACAAACAATGCAAAAAGAGTGGACTGTGGATGCCACATTAAAAATCTTCTTTCAAGGCATTCCACTTGAAACAGCTCTTAAAGCTAGTCCAGAATTCAACTGAGATACCTTGGATGCAATTGGAGAACATTCCCATGGAAGCTTCAATTTGTGCGCTCGCGTTTCTGCATCCCTCCGGAGCAGCAATTAAAAAACTGGAAAACCCATTCTTGCAGGTTCCCTTTCAAGTCTGAAAACTATGGGAAGTGCAGCTGGCACCTGCGGTGTCCCCTCATATACCTATTTTAGACCACCTAAGGTTCCGCTATACAGACAAGTATAGGCATTATAAACAATGGGCAAGAGCAGGAGTATTCAGGATATAGGACACTCTCCCAAGAGGATGCTCAATTACCATGGAAAATTTAAAGAAACAGCTTAGGAATATTTCAACTGTTGTTGTTTAGTTGTTTAGTTGTGTCTGACTCTTCATGACCCCATGGACCAGAGCACGCCAGGCACTCCTGTCTTCCACTGCCTCCCGCAGTTTGGTCAGACTCATGTTTGTAGCTTCGAGAACACTGTCCCACCATCTCGTCCTCTGTCGTCCCCTTCTCCTTGTGCCCTCCGTCTTTCCCAACATCAGGGTCTTTTCCAGGGAGTCTTCTCTTCTCATGAGGTGGCCAAAGTATTGGAGCCTCAGCTTCAGGATCTGTCCTTCCAGTGAGCACACAGGGCTGATTTCCTTAAGAATGGATACGTTTGATCTTCTTGCAGTCCATGGGACTCTCAAGAGTCTCCTCCAGCACCATAATTCAAAAGCATCAATTCTTCATATTTCAACTAATTGGTTCCAAATGCAACAAATTTGTATACAATACATTCACTCATTTGTTAAATCCAAGGGCTTTGATCCCCGATAAAGTCTGAAGCATTAGGAATTAGATCTAATACAGAGTTTCAAGATGAAGCTTCTCTACTTTATAAAACATTATTGGACCCACAAATGGACACTGGGCAGAGTCTTAGAGAAGTGCTGAAACCAACTTAGGCCAACAAATTGATGAACACAAATGGAGCTCTTTATGGTCTAAACACCCACTGCTTACCATTTTGGCTAAATTGCAGGAAACCTCTTTAAAGATCATATGAGGGCACTAGATGTCCCTATGCCTTTCAAGAGTTAACTATTCTCTTGCTCTTACGCTGGAGAGGATGTATTTTTAAAGGCATATTCCTCCCCATGTGATGGGAGTGTCTGCTTCTTAAAGATTTCTGGACCCAAATTTTTCCATTGCTATCCATCATTACAGGGCAACATCTTGTACCCAATCCCAGGTTAGCCCTACTGTCAATGCAAAATGATATCAATCAAGTGTTCAGCATAAAGAGTTGGTCTTCTTTCTTATGACAGCAGCAAGACAAATAGTTGCTTCCAGTTGGAGGAGGAAAACCCTCCCACCACAGAAACCTGGACCCAATAATATGTGCAGAACATGTAGCACTTATGGAATGCTTAGGTCACCATTGGAGGGCGATAAGAGGATTAACAAAGATGGGTTTGACTCCAAATGGCCTTGATATATATCATTTATTGTACAGTAATCCCCCTTCCATCTCAGTTACAGCAGCCACTACAGATAAATTATCTTAACATTTTAGATCCACCCTCTGGATGACTGCATACAAGACTTAACAACTGCACATGTATTTATCTTGGAATACAACACTTGGTGTTTGGAAATTGTTTTTAAAATTTTCAGTGAAGTTTGGAAATGAATAAATAAATCACAATTGTCCCTTTAGGTGGCACTTTTTTGCTGCTAGTTTGATCTGTTGATTTTTATTTTTTTTAATGCCACTCCTACAAGAAAAAGAGAGCAAGAAACATTCATACACCTGAGATGGTGCAGCTGCATTGCTGAACCAGAGCCAAAATATTGCAATGCCAAACTGATTTCTTTTTCTGGAATAGTCATATTAAAGTGGATAGAACCAGCATCACCTGAAAAGTTCTGAGTCATAGCTGGGGAACCAACTCAATCACCACAGAATAAATTTGATTTAAGTCCTACTGCTAACAGCATAGCATATATTTCCAGACTTAGATTCTTAGCAATCATGCTGTGAACTAATCATTTCCTAATTAATGCATTGCTTCCAAACTGTCACTTTTGATAGCTGAAATTGCTTTTGATCGTAGGGCTATTTTCATCCAATGATTTCTTAGAACTGACCTAGAGAACACTAGGTAAAGAGAAAATAATGTAAAGACATCGTTTTCATTGTGCATTCAGGATGGCTTGTGCCCACATGATCTCAGGGCAGTTAGACACAATCCCACTTTTTATACCATAAATATTCTAAGGGTTGTTGTTTTTGTCCTCCTTTTAGAATCACAGAAATGTAGAGCTGGAAGGTACCCAAGGGTCATCTAATCCAACCCCCTGCAATAACAGCTAAATCACAGGTTTTGCGGCACAACAGCATGCCTCCAGATGGCAATAATGTGGCTAGGTGCACACTAGACCTTTAAAGCACATTCAAAGCATATTCTTTCCTTCAAATAATTCTGGGCAGTGTAGTTTACCCCTCACAGAGCTATAGATCCCAGCAACAACTGTTAACAAACCATAGTGCCCAGAATTCTTTGAAGGAAAGAATGTGCCTTGAAGGCATAGTGTGTGTAATAACAATGGGAAAGCTTTGCTGAACAGCTGATAAAGTGTGTGGACAATCCAGAATAAATCTGTCATTAATATGCTATTCTTGCATCAAATACTGCTACTAACGCAAGAGCCAGTGTGATGCAGTGGTTAGAATGTTGGACTAGGACTTGTGTGACCAGGGTTCAATCCCCACTCAGCCATGATGCTCACTGGGTGACCTCAGGTCAGCCACCGCCTCTCAGTCCCTAACCCATCTCACAGGATTATGGGGATTGAACGAGGACAGGGACCACCTTGAGCTCCTTGGTGGAAAACCTGGCATAGAAAGACAATCAATCAATCAATCAATCAATGCTACAGAATGCATGGGGGGGGGATGGCCGGGAGGAAATCCACCTTCTCTTTCTGCACTCGAGATGCTCACATCCTCCTTTCCTAAAGGTCCGCTTTCTTCCTCTTCCTCCGGAGTGCTTGGCTGAGCAGAACTTCTACCCCAGCTGAGAAGGGCAGCCGAGGAAGCGCCGCTGCCTGGCGGGGAAGTGGGGGGGGGGCGTCCCGGCGCCAGTCCCCTCGGCGCGCCCCGCTGCCCGCCTCTTCTCCGCCACGTCGAGGCGCTGCTGCTACAGGCGGACCGGGCGGCTGAGCAGGCGGGCGGCGGGCTGGGCCCTCGGAGGGAGCCCAGATGCCGCGGCGGCGGCGGCTGCCTGCAGGCGCCAAGCGCACGGCCACGCGGGGCTCTCTCGGCAGCCGGCAGCCCGGCGCCGCGCCGCAGCCACTGGGAAGGCGCTGCTGCTGCCGGCGGTCGGAGGTCACGGAGCACCGCGTCCCGCCTCCGCCTCTTCGCCGCTGCTCTGGCCGGGCAGGCGGCGGCGGCGGCGAAAGCGGAAGTCTGCCTCTCCCGCCGCCTTCACCGTGGTCGCCGGGCTGCAGCCGTCGGAACGCATGGAGAGATCGGTCGCCTGAATGGGCTCCGGTAAGAGGCAGGGGACGGGGCGACGGATCCTGCGGGAGGGAGGGCGGGCAGGAGGTTCTCTCCCGGGGCTTCTCCCCGCCAGCCCACGCGGCTGTGCACTTGCACCCTACATTTCCAAAGGCTTCCTTCCTCCATCCATCCTTAAGACGAAACCCACGCGCATCGTTCTTCCCGGGCGCGCGTCCCTTGTAATGCCCACGCACCAGGTCAGCCCTCCTCAAGCCGGTGCTCTCCAGATGTTGTCAGACTCCAACTCCCATCAGCACCAGCCAGCATGGCCAGCACTCAGGGATGATGGGAGATGTGGTCCAAAACATTGGGTGGGGGCGCAAGGTTGGAGAGGGCTGTGCTAAATTTAAACGGGTGGATGTCTGTTTCATGGGAATTCACCTTTTGATTGGGGAGGAGAACCCAGATGATTTTATCGGAAATAATATAACCCTTTCCAGGTTTTTGCACTCAGCCAGGCAACGTGGAAACGCAGGCAGGGTAGAAACAGCGCTCTGGAATGCAGTACTGTATGTCTAAATTTTTAGAGTATTGATTAAACCTCTTTTTTTAACCACTCCCCGATTATGCAGCTCAAGTGGGTGAAAGGGAAAGCCTGCATCTCTGCATGGGGTGGGGGAAATGTGTTGCATGTACACCTGTTAGTCACATCTATGAATTCGTCTGTGTTTCCCTCCCTTCTTAATTGGTTTTGTATAGTTGGAGGGAGAGGAAGGGGGGGGGAGGAGAGCACCTGTGCTGATGAGCATGTGGTGTCTAAGAGCCCTGCAGTGAAACACATCATTTTGGCACAATTGTGTCAGCGGCAGTGGGGTTTTCTATTGAAACTTTTAAAGCATCTGTAACACATTGCATGCGTAAGTACAGCTACAAAAGCATCTCTCTCTCTCTCTCATTTCCTGCTCCATTCCTGGCACAAGGGATGGGGCCACTTGCAGTGAGAAAGCAGATGGGCTTCTGTTTCCTACTTTGACATTATTTGATGGGAGGAGGAAAGAAAGACAATAAAATAATATTTACATGCTAATCGTTGCTGGGTGTTTTATAACTGCACAAATGGTAGCAGAAGGAGAGTGGGGGTTTGTTTTGGTTTTGGCAAACTTAGACAATTGCATTTCAAAACCTGGTATACATCTAATTGATTTGTTCTCTGCAGCCCCGGAGGGTAGGACTGGGTCTAATGGGCTTAAGTTACAATATGGTGGACTTCCATTGAACATAAGGGGGGAGGATTGATGGGTAGAGCAGTTTGACCATAGAACTGGTTACCTAGAGGCGTGCTGGGCTTTCCCACACTGGAGGCACACTGGAATATGGGAAGCTGACTTATATTGTGTCAGACTGTTGGCCCATCCAGCTCAGTATTGTCTACACTGACTGGCAGCAGCTCTCCAGGGTTTCAGGCAAGAGTCTCCCAGGTCTGCCTGGAGACACCAGGGACTGAACTTGGGGCTTTTTGCATGCAAGGCAGATGCTGTAATAAAATATTAAAAGCACTATATGCAAGGCCCCATACTTAACTCATCTTAAACGAAAGCAGGACAAGTCAATCCTCTGCATCAGCCTTCTTCAACTTAATGCCCTCAAGAAGGTGTGAGCTACAATTGCCATCAGCTGTAGCTAGCATGTCCAATGGTCATGGCTGGTAGGAGTTGTAGTCCAAAACATCTGGAAGATGCCAGGTTGGGACAGATACACTGCATGCAATGATGCAGTTAAGGATAATTTTAGACTCTGGACTTCAGATTGCACTATGTATCAATTTAAAATGTCAAAAACCAAGCCTGTTGCATTTTGGGGGTTTTCCTGCTCATTCTGTTAAGCAGGACCCTGAGCTTCTGCCCCAAAGTATTGTCTTGATGATATCATTCTGTATATATATTTATTTATCTATTTATCCCTCTGTTGGGGAGCCCCTTTGTTCCCAGCACAAGGGCACTACTCCTCTTCTATTTTGATTTCAACCAGGAAGAGACTGAATGTAGTGAGGGCATAAGTCAGGTGCATTTCCTGTGCAGGATGAGAACCTGTAATTGGCAGAGGGTTGGTGTTCTCTGAGTGTGAGACAGGGTGCAAGTGTATGTCTGGGTGGGTCTTGTGTTCTTTTAGTAAAGCTGTTCATAATGTGTGAGATACCTTCTAGGGTCACTGATTGACTGGAGTACATTTTTGTCAATAGGCTCCTGTTGTTTACATCATATGCTTGGGATGGAGGAAGGTGATGGTGTGACTGTTGCAAGTACTTTTGGGTGAAACTGATTATCTTGACACATTTCAGTTGGAGTTCAGAGCTGGTTACAGGACTGAACCAACTCTGGTCGCCCTGATGGATGGCCTTTGTTGAGAGAAAGGCAAAGTGAGTGTGACCCTATTACTCTTCCTCAGTTGCTTTTGGTGTCTTTAACCATGATACTGTTATGTGCTGAAGTTCTCACCCTGGGCCAGCAGGGGGATACTGTAGATAGTTTTCACTCAGGTCCACATATGCAAATAAGGGATTGAAAGTGACGTTCGGTGATTGGATAGTTACAGAAAGTTGTTACTGTTGCTTTGTAGTTGAGCTCTATATAAGCAGGTTGGCTGAACCCTTCAGCTCAGTGCTGTTCTGGGCCTGTGAATAAACAAGAGCTGTTTGAAGAATCTCTGTGTCGTCTGATATGTTCACCCGCAACTTAACAGATACCTTCCTGAATTGGCCATGTGAGATGAGTACTGAGGCACTGTTTCACCAGGGTCAGTTTCAGAGTTATCACTGGGTGATCACTTCTTGGCCTCCTGGCAGCTGCATTGTGGGGTGGCACAGGGTGTCATCCTGTCCCCATTAGTATTTCACATCTACATGAAACTGTTGGGAGTGATCATTTTGAAGTTTGGTGTGAGATGTCACCAGTATATGGATAATCTATTTCTCTATAACATCCAAATCAGGAGAGGCCATATAATACGTTAACATTTCATACACCATATAGGAAAATAAAAGCAACACACCAGTCCCCTAACCAGTAACAAAAAGACATTAGCCATTTTCAGACAATAAACTCACACCCACTAAACAGCAAATAAACACAAACCAGTAGATAAACAAACCCCCAAAACCATTCACATCAACCCAACATCATTCCCCCCCCTTAACCTTCCCTTTCCACCCAGAAGTCCACTGTCAGGCCAGCTGCTGCAAATCAGTGCTGGGTGGGTCCAGGGTCCTCCAGGATTTGTCTGAAACCTCCCCTCTCCTTTCAGTGGGGAGCAGTGGCAAAGCAGAGCAGCAAAGAGAATCACAGTGCCATCATAACCATGTCTGCTCAGAAGAAAGACTTAATTGAATCCTGTGGGCATGGATCTTCCTTGGTAACTGGCAGAGTTGCACCCTTAGCGTGCTCACTTACACAGCCCACAATTGTCTCTGCCCCTATGAGGCCTTAAGACAGCAAATCCTTTGCCCACTTAGATGGGAGTAAGCCCCACTGAAGTCTCATGTCTTATGCTTGAGTAGACATGAATAGGATTGCCCTGTAAGAGACCAGAAAGCTGTGCACATTGCTCCCTAAAACAGGAGGCTTTCCAAAATGTAAGTGAATGACTGGATTTTATTTCCACTCACTGGAGCGAATGTTTAATGGATTCCTAAAATCTGGCTAGTAAACTGAGTGGGTGTGCTTTGACAACGTCATGTACCACTAAATGACATCTGCTGTGCAAACCAAAACAAACTGTTATTAAGACTCTTCTCCCCCACACACATACACACCAAGTTCTTTACCTCCACCGTTCTCTTTTCTTGGGAAGCATTATCCATCTGGGAAGAGGCAGCCATTATTCCAATCTGCAAAAGTAATCTGCCAGTGTTTACGAATTTGTTTGCTCCAGAGAGTGCATGTGTGCATGTGTCCGTGTGGGAGATCAGTAGCTGCTTTAATAGTCAGCAGTTGCTGTACTCTGAGAACATTCCCTTGAAAATTCCCACAAAGAAATCGATCAGGAAAGGGGAGAGCAAAAGCCTTGCTGCATTCACAGAGCTGTTTATAAGATTGCCCAAACTTTTAGCCAGCTTCGGTAATGTAAGCCTCATTAAATAAAAGAGAAGAGTTGTCCACCCATCCCCTCTCTTTGAGCAGGGTTGTCCCAATTCACTGGCCATAGCCCCTCCTGGCAGTTGCCTGCTCTGCCTTAATAAGAAACTACAACTCTGTGTTTATCATTTATGTGTCAGTTAGGATCCCTGACTGCTTGCATGCCAGTAAGTCCCTTCCTCACTAACATTGTAGTCACCTGACGGACATGGCTAGCAGCAACATCAGTGCTGGGTGTGTGACCAACAGGCAAGATCCTGTCCTACTCCCCTTATATGTTCAGTGGACATATACGTGTGTGTTTTGTATAGCCTGGGACTTGAAGACCTTTTAATGTATGTGTGTGGTGTCTGTATCTTGGTAGTTTGAAATTTGCTGTGCAGGCACACTTGCTCTTAGGACAGTGTAGCAAATGAAGTGTTGTCATCTTTCTCCCCTGCCAGGAGTTGTTCATTATGTCTGATTGGACAAACCTGCCAGTCACAGCAGATTACAGTGGATCAAGTCAGGTGAACAACACTTGTGCCTTGGGCACCCTAGACCAGAGCAGGGGCACCTGTGATCCTCCATGTGGGCTACAGCTACCAGCCATCATCCCTAACCATGGACCTTTGCTGGAGTCCAGACACATCTGGAGGACCAAAGATG
This sequence comes from Podarcis raffonei, assembly GCF_027172205.1. Lineage (NCBI taxonomy): Eukaryota > Metazoa > Chordata > Lepidosauria > Squamata > Lacertidae > Podarcis > Podarcis raffonei. The sequence continues at coordinate 46,532,962 of NC_070609.1, forward strand.
GCCACATCACTACCATAGAGCTTACTGGGTTTACAACTATTGAGGTTCATTGACAGCAATTTCTTTCATTTGTAGCTGTTAGAGACTCGGGCTGGGACTGGAGAGGCCCTGGTTCAAATTCTCACTCAGCCATGAGGTTCAATGGGTGACATTGCAGCCTTTCAGCCTAATCTACCGCACAGGGTTGTTGTGAGAGTGAAATTGTGGGGCAGGGGGAGTCACGCACACCATCTTGAACTCCCTGGCCAAATAGAAACAAGGTTGGTTGATCTGGTGGTCATTCAGGCTGGGAAGAGCTTGTGAAACCAGCTTTCCTGATCTGGAAGTGGAAACAAAAATAGAAGGAAGCAGATCATTTCAAGGGCCCAGTGGCAGAGCACGCCTGCTTTGCATGCAGAAGGTCCCAGGCTTGGTCCCTGGCATCTCTGCATAGGTTGGGCAAAGGCTTCTGTCTGAAACTCTGGAGAGCCGCTGCCAGTCAACATACACAATACTGTGCTAGATGGACCAGTAGTTAATATAGCAGCTTCCTATCTTCGCTTTCTGGGTTGAATCTTCCTGTAGGTGTGAACGTTGCTGTTACACACAAAGAAGCCCAATGAGATTAACTGAATTTACCTTGTCACGCTCTGAGTGGTGAATCTGCAAAGCCTATATTCCTCTAAGATAGGTGTTTCTGAAGTTGAGAATGGGGATAGTGTGGCATTCAATAGAAGAGAGAGGGGGCTTTTAGGGTGGTTGCTCTTGTTCTGTAGAACAACACTGAGATACAACAGGCACCAGACAAAAATGGAGGCATTTCTTTTCTGACAGGCTTTACCCAGCTGGATAAATAAATCTCTGTTATGGGTGTCTGCTTTGGGCCATTTTGAAATTTCTCTGCTGCTATTTCTTTTATTTCTTTCAGCAGTTTTGTACTGAATTTTGTGCATTGCCTTGAAACATATGCCCAGAAGGCAATAAAATAACAGTAACAGCAGTGATGAGGATGAGGATGAGTGTGAGTATGACTGCAAAGGTCTTGATTCACTAGAGAACCAGGGAATGACCTTGGAACAGCTATAGCACTGCTGAAGCTGGACGTTTACTGTCATCTAATAAATAAGTCCCATGAGTTCAATGGAACTGACTCCCAGGTAAATGTGAATAGGACTACAGTGCAATCCTATACACACACGTGAGAGCCAGGGGGAAAGAGTTAGAGCAGAATATTTCTGCAGCTATGTAAAAATGGGTTTAGAACTTGGTTACCACCATTAAAGGCCTCTTTAAGTGTGAATGCCAAAGTGTGAATCTTAAAGAACGCTCTTACAAATTGTTATTCTGGTGGTGTCTTACTCTATTGAGATCCAACTGAACTTTCCCTGGGGTTAATAATAACCGCTGGCAGTGTAATTCAATGCAAGCAGATATAGGTCATATTTACTGGACATGTCCTAGGGTCATAACATTTGGAAGCTAGTTCTTAATCACATAAAGGAAATGGCATGAACCCTATCGTTGAACCCTTTAACTGTATTATTTTGTTATGTCAGACCAATAATCCCAGCAGATGATTAGAACATGCTATTCTTACAGCGGAAAGGAGACAATAAGCAAGAGGGGGAAGAGACATCTTGTTAATATAAAATTCTGTTATTGTGGATATGATCGAATTAACAAATTATGTCGGTGTTAGAGAACACAGACACACAAAAAGTTTATTGGAAGATGGAGTAACTTCATAATGAATTGGAACTTGGAGGTACAGGATTTCCTGCCACCATTTGCAGTACTGGGTGCAATCCAGAATCTTATGTAAGATTATGATGGTGATGATGATGATTAAATAGTACAGATTCATGTTGATTTATTTGCTGACTGGTGAGAAGGAAACAAAGTATGATTCTTTTAAAATAATATGGACTAATATTGAATTTGTGTATGCTGACTACATTAAGTCTTTATTTTATCGTAAATATGTAAAAGAGAGGTGCGGGACCTGTAGCCCTTCACGCCCTCCAGGCTCCAACTCTCATCAGCTCCAGCCAGCATGGCCAACAGAGAGGAATGATAGTTGTAGGCATGCAACTTCTTGAGGGATGCAGGTTTCCTGTCTCTGGCATCTTAAGAGGAATGTCAGGTAAGGATGGATACCTCTTGTAAGAAAACAAACACAAAACACAACTACATCATCTAAAACCAAACAAAGGATTTCCCCCCTTTCCTCCTTGCTGTGGCTGAGTTGTAGTACAGCAACAAGTAGTCCATTTAGGTTGCTCTCTGACCAAGAATGTGTCTCAGTTGCTTATTTTGGAACACTTGGTAGTCCTCAATTCCCAGAAAGGAAATACTTTAACATGGATTTTGTGTTTAATTTCAGTATAGGTTAGCTTAAATTCTTGACACTTAGGTCAGGAACAGCATATTCTGAAGGAACAGCCCTGGTTTTGGGTGGCATGCTCACTTGCCCTCCCAACAACTTAATTGTTGCTCCCTGCTGGAAAGGAAAGGGCAAGGCAGTGGTGAGGTTGACACAGCGCAAAAGCACCAGCAGAGCCAATTCAGCCCTCCTGGCAGTGCGTTTCTACCATGCCAACTCCCTGTCACCTCCCCACTCTCTTTCCCAGTAAGCAGCAGTGACTCAGCTGTCAGGAGGTCAGGTGGGTGCCACTATCCACTATGGACTAGCCCTAATACATACAGATCTGCTTTAGTGTTTACCTCTCACAGAGCTACAGTTCCCAGTAACCTTAAGAAACAGCAGTTCCCAGGATTCTTTGAGGGAAGCCATGACAATTAAAGTGGCATGACTCTGCTTTAAATGTATGGCATGGATGTAGCCCTGGGAATGCTGGGAGTTGCACCTGGGGTCTTCTACTTACTAAACAGCGGCTGAGTCCTAGTCTTGTCTTTCCTCGCTGTCTCCTGGTTCTGAGCTTTGCAGCATTTGCAGCGCTTCCCTTGGCCTTGAAAGAAGTGGCATATGTGACTGTGAAGGGCAGAGCTTCTTAATTAAGCAGCTGCTGCTTAGCTCCCATGCTCTTAACCCATCTGGGAGCAGGGCCTTTAAGAGCCAGCTGAGAATCTTTCTACAAGGAATTCTGCCCCAGTTTTGGCACCTTCTTGATTAAATGCACGCAAGGCACTGCCCGCTCGACGCCCTTTTTCAGATCATGCCTGCTTGTACAGCTGGCTGCAATCTGGGGCTCCTGCTTGTACAGCCTCTGCAATCTGGGGCTCCAGAAACCGGAACCAGAGAGGCCAGAGGTTGAGAAAGCATTTAAGTCCTGCCCAACCAAATCCTTCATCCAGCAAGACAGAATAATCCCTCTGTAAGCTGGACGCTGCTGCAGGAAGCAACAGACACGTTTGTCCAGTCTGAATCTTGCTCTGGTTGCTCCGCAGATATGTGCAAGACTGAATTTGGTCTGAGGGTGCCAGGACTCAGCATGTAGGACCAAATAAATATCTGGTATATCTAAAGCCTAAAGAGATTTGGACCAGGGCATCTTAAGGGCTGCTTTCATTTGTTCTGCATTTGAGGCCTCTTTCCAGGGGCTGTCGCTGAATGAACATAGAAATCTGCCTTACACCGAGACAGATACCACGGATCCATTTGGCCAATCTGCACTAGGGTATGACACCTCTGGCCTGGGGGCCAAATGCGGCTCTCCAGGCCTCTGTCTGGCCCTTGGAACTCCCTGATACAAGCCTCACCAAGGCCAGTCTACCTATGAGGCAACAGGTGCAGCAGATCCTGATCATAGAATCATAGAATCATAGAGTTGGAAGAGACCACAAGGGCCATCGAGTCCAACCCCCTGCCAAGCAGGAAACACCATCAGAGCACTCCTGACATATGGTTGTCAAGCCTCTGCTTAAAGACCTCCAAAGAAGGAGACTCCACCACACTCCTTGGCAGCAAATTCCACTGTCGAACAGCTCTTACTGTCAGGAAGTTCTTCCTAATGTTTAGGTGGAATCTTCTTTCCTGCAGTTTGGATCCATTGCTCCTTGTCCACTTCTCTGGAGCAGCAGAAAACAACCTTTCTCCCTCCTCTATGTGACATCCTTTTATATATTTGAACATGGCTATCATATCACCCCTTAACCTCCTCTTCTCCAGGCTAAACATGCCCAGCTCCCTTAGCCGTTCCTCATAAGGCATCGTTTCCAGGCCTTTGACCATTTTGGTTGCCCTCCTCTGGACATGTTCCAGTAATGAAAATAGATGTAGTAATGAAAATAGATGTAGATCTTTATGTAGATCTGATGTAGATCTTTATTTCCTCCTTGTTCCTGATGTAGATCTTCACTCACCCCTTCTTCCCTGGGAAGGAGGAGGTGCCATTTTGTGGTTTGCCTCAGGTGCCAAAATATCTTGGGCCAGTCCTGACCCCCGCTGGCCCTACTTTCCACCCTCAATGAGTGGTTTTGCCAGACTGTGGCAAAAACAAGCAAGTTTCTCTTGCTCTGGGTGGATGATTGAGAGGGTTGTATGTATATGCATAGAAACTAGTCTACTGTATCAAGGTAAAATTAATGGTAGTTCCATCCACTTTTGCTGCTGGCCACACCCATAACTCACATATGGCCCATGGAAGGTTGTCCAGCAGGGAGTGAGCCCTCTGGCTGAAACAGGAGCTTGTCCCTGATCTACGCTGACTGTCAGCAGCTCTCCAGGGTTTTAAACAGAGATTCTTCCCCCAACTCTATCTGGAGATGCCAAGGATTGATGGAATCACCTCCCATACACTGTATTATTCTAGGCGTCCAGCCAAGACTTGTCTCTTTCAGAAATCTTTTAGCAAATGTGATCTGGTTTTTATGGGGTCCAATTAGCTCCTGACTTTCATGCTGCCTGGCTGCCTATTTATTGTTCTGTTTTGTTCCACTTTCCCATGGGGGAGTGGAGTTGTTGCTCTGTCCTCTTGCCACTTTTATATACCGTATTTACCAAAGTGTACTGCCTATTTTCCCATTTTTGGATTTTATTCATTGTGTTCTTAGTTTCATCTTGAATTCATTTATTTACAATATTTCTAGCCCACCTTAATGAGCGGTGCCCGTTTTCACCTGGTTTTAATTTTTTGTTTTGAAGCAATTTTTATTATTTTCATTAAACATTGCAAAAAAAAATCAAGACAAAACCACACAAAGGTGTTTTTTCCCCCGTTACAAACCTGTCCCAAGCAAAACACAGTACAGAAGCAGGGAAAGTATCTGCCAAAGCTAATAATTCCATCTTCCCATTGCCCCAAAGTCACAGCCTGTGCAGTCAAGGTCATTTGAGGGTAGCTTCTGATTGCCTTGCATTGAACTTGTGTCAAGGATGACTTGCACACTGTGGAATCTGCACAAGTCTAGCAAGTTGGCAGGAGAGGTATCAACATTTTGCCAGGCATAACTCCTTTCCTATTACACTAATTAGAATGTGGTCTGAGTCATATAACTGATTTTAGCTTGGACTGGCGGATTTGTCTTTTTGCTGTTTCTTTTCTCCTCCAATTCGTGAGCAGCCAAGTAGTTTAAGGCTGCAATCCAATATATATAAGCCCTACCAAAAAGCAATGGGGCTTACTTCTGAATTGTTATGTATAGGACTGCCCCGAAACAGAGTGAAATTGCCTCCAGATGTTGTTGGACTCCAATTTCTATCAGCGCTAGCCAGCATGGTGATGATGGAGGCAACCTGGAGGGCACCAGGTTGGCAAAGACAGGCCAGGGTAGTTATACAGACCTTTTCCTCTTCCCTTAGGTACATCAACCATGATTTCAAAATTGATGCTGTTGCATAATGACAAGGTGTTCCATAACCTCATCCCCAGTGCCCCGTACCCTACCCTATAAGGGAAGATAATAACACAATAAAATTCAAAACAGTAACAATTAATTGCATGTATATTCAAAATCCAATTAAAACTAGTTCAGTTAATTCAACAAGATTGATGAAATTGGTTCAGGTTGGTACCAGCTTTTCAAAGTCAGATAGTCATTTACACCTCCAGCATCCTCCTGCTGCACCCTTGCCTCTAGCCCACCTCCCAGGTAACCCCAGGGGGAGGTATCTCCCACTTTGAGAACCACTGTTGTAGAACCTCCATTCCTCCTGCCATCATCATCACCATTTATTAAATATTACTTGTGACCACTGAACACTGTAAGAATGAGGCAAGGGTTTTTTATTTATGGTGAAAGCTTGTGTGGCGATGGCTGTGCCTTCCTTTGCTTTGCAAGCGGAATCCGTGAGCGGGGTTGGTGCCCTCATTTTCCTCAGTTTTTTCCCCCCCTTCCCTTCCTTAGTTAATGCATTTCCACTGTAGGTGTGAATCCTGTCGCCTCTGGTAAAAAGTACAGCCGCCCTCCCACATTCCAGGTAGGGAAAATGAGATGCACAGCACAGTGAGTGACAGAGAGAGACCCTTGTTCCACTTGCATGTCCTTCCTACATTGCCTTCAGTGACCAGGAGCACCACTCTGGACTGGCATTAGGAGCATACAAGCTACAGGCTGTGTGTGTTCTCAGTGGTTCCATAGGAAGTACAGAAGAAACTCAGAATATGACAAGTGAAGGTTCTAATCCAGGCGTGGCAGAACCTCAGGACCAGGGGTGGGACTCTTCCCAGTCCACACCGCCTACCCAGAGGCTATGCACCCTATTCTGACCCTGCTAAAACACTTCTTGAGTATTTTGGCCAGAGTGTAATATATCCTTGAATTGGGATAGTACCTCCTGTTTGCCTGTGTGGAGGATAGAGAAATGGTAGGGTATACGTGGAAACCTCTGCACCAGTTCCTCACTCACTTTGGCCTCTGGCTCTGCCTGTGGCCCCCAGAATGTTGCCTATGAGAGAATGCAGCTCTCTGGCTGAAAAATACTCCCACCCCTGCTCTAACTTAAGAGGATTAGTTGCACCATCCCTGCAGATTAGTTGCACCATCCCTGCAGGACCCCCATCTCCTATGTAAGTCTTTTTGATAGCTAGGCTCTGCTTTTGCAGTCCTGCAGGCACAGGGGAATGCCTTTTTCAAGAGTGCCCTTTGCAGACTTACTGATGTGCCAAACTTAGCTGCTTTTAAGGTGGCAAATGGCAGCAGGCTTTTTAATGTTTGATTTGCCGTTCTTATTGCCGTTCCTCTATCTTATATTGTGGCTTTTAGATGCTGCAGTTTTTGTTTCTTTATATTGTTAATTGTGGGGGGGGTTAATACCTTGCTGGCTTTGATGTTTTTAAATAACAATTTTTTAAAATTGCAATTTGGATTTTACCATTTTCATAGTGTATGCTGCCTCAGCTATATTGGTGAAAAGAGTGGGGGAACCTTTAGTCCTCCAGATGTTGCTGAGCTGCAACTCTCATCAGCCCCAGCAAGCATGGTCAAGGATGATGGGCATTGTAGTCTTGCAACTTCTGCAAGACCAAGGGTTCCCCACACCTGCTTTAAATAATTAGGATTCAGCTTCTTGGGAGCCTCAGCTTAAGAATAATTGTGCAAATTTGGCTGTCTCTTAAATTATTAATATTTGAGAAGGGATGTGGTGGTTTGTTTGTTTAAATGTTATTAAAAGATTTATAAACCACTTTTCAGACTGAAATCATGTGGGGGCCCCAGGAGGGTATCACATGAGCTGTAAGAACAACCACATCTTTCTCTCTCCAAGGAAAGAGAGATGGATCTACCCTCAAAAGGGAGATCCAACCTTGGATGCCCCCATTGAAAGGCTGCAGAAAAGTCCACAACTGGCTTCTCTCCAATGTCAGAGGAAGCATTCTAGGAGTGATTAAGGGGTGTGCCAAGAGGGGCTGTGAATCTACGTATTCTTCTAATAGGCCCCCAACATGCTCCCAGTTTCCAGTGGGAGAGAAATAAATTACTCCAGCTCCAGAGCTGGTGTAGCTTGTCTGCTTGGGGTGATGTGTTGAAGAATTTAGGGTTTGTAAACAAACTGGGGCAAGCATCCCCTCTCCTCCTCTTTTGCATGAAGGAGACAGAAAAAAAATGCTTCTGATTTTTAAACTAACCAGTTTCCCATAATTTCTGAGCTTGTTGGAACTGTTGTTTATTTAACCCAGGGGTAGCCAAGGTGGAGTCCTTCTGGTGTTGTTGGAGTGAGTGAGCAACAACTGGAGGGCACTAGGATGGGGGAAGCTGGTCTAAAGGGTGAGTTTACCCTATAGAGCCTGGTGTGCTGGCTCAGATTCTAGCACCAGAAAGATTCTGGCAAAATATACCTCAAAATACAACCCTCCTCTAACATCCTCATATCCCAGCATAACATCTGAACCAGTCCAGAATGAATCAACTGTGGCTTGCCTTTGAGCAGCTGAATCCTTCATGGGAAATGACTTGTTGAGAAAGCTCTGCAGCCCTCCAGAGTGTCATGTCCTTCACAGAGAACACTTTTATGATCCTTCCTGCACTCGTAGTCTGTATGGATTCCTAGAGGGATTAAGAGCATATTCCAGTTCCATATTGAACTGTGGTGTTGTTCTGCTCAGAGGTGTCTTAAACATCAGTCAAGGACTCAGCCTAGAAATATATATTGCTTGCTGAGGCTCAGCAATGACTCCAAAATGGTTATTATTTCTTATTAAATGGGAGGTGAGTGATTTCTCCTGGATGATTTGCTGTTTTGAACAGAAAGGCAAAAAAGGGGGGGCAGAGGGTTCAGAGAATCATTTTTAGGATTTTATGCTGGTGCCCAGCTGCCTCACCATGACTAATACAGTCTTCGTTGAAGCATGGAAAATGTTCTCAGATTTTCACACAGCAGATGTATCATTGCTGGGTCTCCTTCTTCCTTCAGATCCCTCTTCAAAACCTACCATTTCTGTAGCCTTTGGCTTTACCTGTGTTGTCCTCATCCGCAGCTGAAATGAACCGTAAGTACATAGAAATTTTCTCTGCTTATATTCATCCCTCGTTATCCTCAACTTTCCCAGTCTTCTACTCCCATTTTTGCTTGTCACCCAGTATTTCCTTTCCTTTGTTGTCTCTCCTATTGACTGAAGTGTAAGACTGTCGTAGTGTCCTGACCCATAGCAGTAGCCATCACTGGGGAAAAGTGGTGGTGGGAAAGAGGCGGGACTGGCCAAGTCATCTTTGTGCCTGGATGAGGTCAGGATTCTGAAGGGTGCTGAGTTGGAAAACAGAAGGAAGATTTTCAGGACCCTGGACAGTGATCCTACAGTGAAGAACAAGAGGAGCAAGTTGCCTCAGCAATGGCCTGCAGCACCTTCCACAGCTTTACAGTCTCCCCTGGAGGATCAAGACTGAAGCCACACATTCTGAGAGCACCAACTGACCAGTGCTCTAGTTGGCAGGGCTTGAGGCTGCCATGATATAGTCCTTGGAAGCTGTTCAGAACTTTCTTCATCTTCAGAGGAGTTGGTAGTTCCTTGGCAAAGGTTAATCGTCACAGATCAGGGAGCCATGTGCAGAATCTGTTGCTGACAGGTTTACTGGAAATGAGTTAGGTTCATCTTCTCCTTGGAGCTACTATCGCTTGGGGACCCTTGAGTCATCTGGGGCAATTGTACCTGTGGTAACACATTGCATCCTACAGAACGTCAGAGAGCTGTAACCTAAAAACGTGCATTTTCCACTGTTGCCCCTGTACTATGGACCACCCTTCCATCATTTGCTTCTGATGTATTGTAAAGACTTGACTTTTTGGTCAGGCCTTCCTTGACCCTTAAGGTTGGACCCTGTTGTTGTTATTTACTTGTTTGGATGCCCTGCATTCCTGTTCTTATATGGTTTTTGTACTATGATTTTACTGGTTTTATTTTATTTTCCTTTGTATTTCAGATTGTTTTAAATGTTATACAGCCCTTAGAGGTTTTAAAATATTAAGTGGTGCTTTAAAATTATTAAATAAATAACTGCATTTCGCCAGACCTTTTTAGTTGTTAAATTTGTGTTGATAAAGCTGACCAGTTAATCAACTCAACACTGTGATTCTAGTTGGTCCCCAGGCATAGGCAGCTAATTTAGAACTTTCTGATATTCTGCACCTGTTGTGAATTGATTCAGGAGGACGTATGTTTCTGGGTCACTTCCTGCTTGCCTCCTTTGAGGTTGCCTCAGCTTCCTCTGCCATCAGATTCTAAACAAGTCACTCTTTGTGCCTTCTGTTCCCTTAAATATCATATCATTCCCCAGAGCCCTCCTCTAACACTTCCAATTAATACAACAGAGACCTGTTTTGATAGCTTTGGTGCAATTTTATTTTCAAACACAGCTTCCATGTACTGTGAAGCCAAAGAGCATTTTATAATAAGGAGAGGGTGGGGGTGGGAAGGAAAGCGGCTGCTACAACAAGAAGGTGAGGATTTTTTCATATGGCTTTGGAAACTAATCAGGTTATTGCACAGACAAGACATGAAGCAGGCAAATCTTGAATATGATACGATTTATATCAGCAATAAGATTGCATACTGAGACGAGAAAGGGCCTTGTGAATCCATAAAAATGGAATATTCCTATTCAGGGTTATAGCTAGCTCTGCTCTTTTCCAGGAAACTCCATTCCATCCCCCCTATCCAGTTTTCCATCTTTTGCTCCAACAGCAACTCAGTATTCAGTGTCTACTGAACATGCCCAGTCATCATTGGGTATTAGATTTTTTTTACCAAATAAGATTTTTGAGATTTCTGCAAAACATGAGGTTCCCCCAAGTTTGCTGATATCTCCCTCTTGCATGGATGGCACTATTTTACCTACATAAGGATCCATACTCATCCCTAAACTTTGCAAATAAAGGGAATTGTTGTAATCTGCACTTCTCTGAGCAGTAGGAAGTTCTAAAGATTCAGAGGGTCAGTTTCCTAGTGGAGAGATGAGTACTAGAAACCTGAATTGTTTTTGTAATAACTAGCTGCTGCTTTGTTGAGAAGGGAGAAGGATGCTTTTTCAAGACTAGCTGTGTGTTCTGAAAAACACGTGTTTTTCTGTGTTGCTGACTGCTGCTCTGCTTGTTAGAAACCTACAGTTTGAGCAGGTGGGAAGCAAGCAGAGACATAGACCCTGTGGTCATCTAAAGCAGCACCAGTCTTTCCAAAACAACCTTCATAGCACCTCAGTACTGTTTCTTGCCAGCTAGCAATAAAGTTCAAACTCTCTCCACCAAAAAATAAATAAAACCTATTGCAGACTGGAATATTGTTTTTCATTTTGGGGCCTCGTAATATTTGTGGACGTTAAGTATTTGTGGCTACTCAAATAGTTGTAGGTTAGTTAGTAAGTTTGTGGGCAGCTATTTGTAAGACAGTCTTGTCTTGGGGGTTTTTAATATTCCTGTAAAGAGTGCTAGATTGGGGTATATATGTTGTGTGACTTAGAGGAGGCTGAGTCGACACTGCCCTTGTTGGGGAAATGCCCTTGTTTCCAAGATTCTGACTTTTAGATACCTGCTACTAATGACTTGGCTGCGCAGAGAACGTTTATCCGCCAAGTGCTAAAAGCACAGAAGCCAAACTGATCTCATTATGGGTCTCCATGCAAAGCTGGGCCTCCAGGTTTCTGCAAGCCTGTGGCTGCCTAAGCCATACAAAACCAGCGTGTGGTCAGAGGCAGTGATATTTGGGGAATGCATTGGGGGTACTGACATCTTCTGCTGGAGCAGCTGTATGGAGAATTGCAAATCACAAACAATTACGCCTAACTGCATGGGCTTTGGGCTATGAAAGCTGACACAAAGGCCTTGAATTAAATAGACTGGAAGAGAAACAAAAACCTGATTTAGGCAGCCTGCCTTTTGCACGGCTGGCTGAAGGCTGGGCTACCAGTCTCCTAATCCTTGATTGCAAAGAGCAGTTGGTTTGTGGTCAGCCTCTCATTTATTTTCACTTTCAAATTATTCCATTACATCATTGCATGGTGCCAAAGTATTAAGAGATGAAGGTGGCCTGAGCCCAGGGGGTGGCAAGGATGCCGGTATTTATTTGATTTATGTATATAGCACCAACTCATATAATCCCACTCTACCTAAGGTATTTTTCTTTAAGTTCATTGAGTCTGTTCTGAGTAGGACTAGGACTGGATACATTCCAAAATATTGGGATATCAAAATGAATTCCCACCCAAGCCCACCCTAGAAAAACTGGCAGGTGCCAAGGGCCCCATGTGCCCTCTGCCTTCCAACTGCCAGTGAATGTTGGCAGCAGAAAGCAGGGCCCAGCTGTGAATGCTGAGCCAGCCAAGACAGATATGTGATTTCTCTGTCTGCCTGGGACTTAAAGAGGCAGGGAGACAATTTCTGAGACTGGTTGCTCCCCACACCCTTCCCCAAGAATATTTCATGGCAGGGATGAAGTACCTGTGGCCCTGCAGAGGTTTTGATTGCACTGTGGCCTCCCATCACCCGTGACTAATGATGTGGTGGTTGGCATTCACATTTTAATGTAAACATACCTTCGTCTTACTTCCTAAAAAAAGTGCAAATTTGGAAAGATAGCTGAGATTCATTTCACACATTATCTTTCCAAATTTGCACTTTTTTGAATTTCACAATGCCCAAGCTTAGAGACACAATTCAAATTAGCAGAGGTTTGCTTGAGTCCTGTCCTGCACTGTTTTCCCACTGACTGATAAAAGGAAAGGCAAAGCCTGGTTTTTGCTCCTGAGTTGTATGGAAAGACAGCAAAACAAAACTCTCATCCAAGCAATGAGTCTTGCAAAGATCTGAGCCCTTGTTAATGTACATATTTCACTGCTTGATCAACCTGCCCCTGCCCCCTTTTTTTCCTTCCTCTCTTTTCCCCCCAGATGAAAAGGGCATCCAGCCTTGCAGAAAGGAGGAACTTCAGTGCCTGCTGAACTGCCTGCGTTGCCACTTCAAGAAGAACTGTGGCAAAGACTATGGGTCCATCAAGATCACCTGTTCAAGTGAGTAATCCTTCAGGATATTCTTCAGTGGGATCAGTTATATTCATACTGACCAGGCCAGAGACCTTAGATGGGTCTGGGTGGTTTGGTTGGTACCTCTATAGCTTATTATTATTATTATTATTATTATTATTATTATTATTATTATTCCCTGCCCATCCGCCTGGGTTCCCACAGCCACTCTGGGTGGCTTACAGCATATATAAAAAAATCAGACATTATTGCCATTCATGTAGGTATGCATGTCTACAGTGGTTGGACTACCCTTTGAACACTTTGAAAGAGTTAGCACAGCCCCCCTTGGACCATACAGCTTCAAAACGCTAGGATTGCGTGTCAATAATACCCTCCACTAGGAAAGTTAGCACATTAGAGAGAACTCTTTCTAGGCTAGCCTAACCTTCCCCATAATCTGTTAACTGCAGCTGCCCCTGAGCAGGGAGTTTTTGAGACGGGGGAGCATTTAATTATGTGAACTCAATACTTTCATCATTCTGAAGCCATGCAACATGAAATTTCAAGTTAACCAACTGTGGGCATGATAAAGCACATTGTTCATGTGTTTCTGAGCGCAATTCAAAGTGTTGGTGCTGACCTTTAAAGCCCTAAATGGCCTCGGCCTGGTATTTCCAAAGGAGCAGTTCCACCCTCATCATACAGCCCAGACACTGAGATCCTCCTCTGAGGGTCTTCTGCTGGTTCCCTCACTGCGAGAAGCGAAGTTGCAGCGAACCAGGCAGAGGGCCTTTTCGGTAGTGGCGCCCTCCCTGTGGAACACCCTCCCTTCAGATGTCAAGGAGATAAAGAACTACATAACTTTTAGAAGACATCTGAAGGCAGCCCTGTATTGGGAAGTTTTTAATGTTTGATGTTTTATTATGTTTTGATATATGCAGTAAGCTGCCCAGCGTGGCTGGAGAAACCCAGCCAGATGGGCGAGGTATAAATAATAAAATTCTTATTCTTATTCTTATTCTTAAATGTGTTATTTGGGCAGAGGGTTATTGGGTTGTTGTTTTTATTTTATTTTTATATATTGAGATTTTTTCTGTGAACTGCCCTGAGACCTCCGGGTATAGGGTGGTATATAAATTCAATAAATAAATAAAATAAATGTGTGGTGACATTTTGCTGGGTGCCATCTCTCACTCCACTGCTGGTGTGGCTGGGCATGACACCTTTTTTTAACCTATTGTTTTGTGCAAATCTGACATATCAGACAACTTGGCCACCTGCACAAATGAACAAACACCTGCATTCATGCCCACAGTGGACCTCAGATTTCCTGAAATAAGGGAATGTGGGTAAATACTAATTAAGGGGAAAGGACAACACACAGTACAAATACATCCCATCAAGCGCTTCCCAATGGATGGAAAAGTGTGAGTTCAATTGCCCCAATTTGGACAGGGATAGTAACCTCTAGGATAGATTACTGTAATGTAGTCTACTTGTGGCTACCTTTGCAGATGCCTTGGATAATGCAGTTGGTGCAGAATTCAGTGGCCAGGTTGCTCACCTGGGTAAGACACTGACCCTGGCCTGACTGCACTGGCTTCCAGTCAGTTTCCAGAATCAATTCAATGTGCTGGGATCACCTATGAACTGACCTGGACCCTGGAATAGTTATCAGAAGCCCCCACAGGAGGTCCGGAGGGAGGCAACACAAAAACGGGCTTTTCCGTAGTGGTTCCCCACTTGTGAAATGCTCTCCCCGGGGAGGCTGGCCTGACGTTTTTGTTAACATATTGTTAGACACTAGGCAAAACATTGATTTTTTTATCAGGCCATTGACTTTGAATTATCTATGGCCCTTTTGCTTGGGTGGGATGTTTTAATCTAGTTTTTAACAAATATAATTGTCTTTTAGATTTTTCTTTTTATGCATCTATGTATGGGTTTGTTTTTTGCTTGAAATATCCCTACCATTGACAGGAAGACAGAATTCAGTATGGAGTGTGCATGGCTTCAGCAAGACAGCAGATGTCAGCTGAATCCTCCATGTGCTACTCACAAGTAAACTCTTTACTGCATAATGAGTCAGGCACTTTTGTAATAGGATCAATTAATGGTATCTGCAACCAGCTGGCAATTTTAGAGAGCACAACATTGACTGACTGGGATTCCGTTCACATCCGTAAAAGCACATTGCATGCCAATTCCTTCCCTATTGTATTACTCCTCCCCACTCCATCCTTCCTAATTCTAACATTTGTTCTGTGCACTTAAGAAAAGAGCGTACTTAAGGGCGAAACTGCATGAGATGTTTAATGTGTCTCTGCAATTATCATGCACCCAGGATGGGGATGTAATGTAAATTGCTTCAAATGGAAGGCAGCTGATAATTATCAGGATCTCTACAGGGGAGGGGCAATGCAATCTTTTCCAGCAGCCAGTTTAAGGAAATCCCTCATCTGATCCTGATATTTGCATTGGGAGGAAGTCCTTCATTGGCCATTTCTGGAACTAACAATGCCAACTAACAATGTGGGCTTTCAGGAAGAGATTTCCTGGTTATGTGAGTCCACCCTTTCAGGAGTTATGTCAGCAGGTCTTAGACCCGAAGGTTTCCTCGATGGGTGGATGGCCAAACTCTGCTCACATATTCCAACACTTGGGCAAGTCCCATTCTATCTGCCTCACTTCCTTCTGTTAGAACCAACCTACAGGTTCAGGGAAAGCAAAATGCAGTCCTGGAACTATAATGCTTTCAGAAGTTAGGGGTGGCATGTTTAAATAATTGCATGTTTTCATTTACCTGGTTTGCAAAGTATTTTGCTAGTGCAGTGTGGTGCTTAGGAACATAGGAAACTGCGTTATACTGAGTGAGACCATTGGTCCACCTAGCCCCATATTGTCTGCACTGACTGGCAGTGGCTCTCCGGGATTTTAGATAGGGTTCTTTCCCAGCCATACCTGGAGATGCAAGGGATTGAACCTTCTGTATACAATGCAGATGCTCCACCCATGAGCTATGGCCATTCCCCATATAGCACTTTGGAGTGGAGACCTGAGTTCAAATCCTCATGTAGACTTGGAGCTGATTGAATGAGCTTGGACTCATTACTTTCTCTCAGCCTAGACTCCCTTACAGGGGTGCTAAAGGCTTAAGGTCCCACCCTTGTTGGCCTTGTTGTTTTCAGATATTCCAATTGGTTAGTACCAGGGACAGAGGCTTTTTTGTGCTGGCCCTGTGATTCTGGAACTCTCCCAGAGAAGTCCTCCCATTTTTAGACTGGTGCTGAACATTTCTTTTAAACTCTGGGAGGCGTTTTATAATTGTCTTGTGCTGTTTTAAATGATTTTGCTAAATTTTGTATTGCTATACTTTGTATTTCTTTATCTGTAATAAGTGTGTTTTATTATGTTTTATATCTTTGTAAGTACAGTGGTACCTCAGGTTACAAACACTTCGGGTTACAGACTCCACTAACCGCTAACTGTTCAGGATGAGAACAGAAATTGCATGGCAGCAGCGGAAGGCCCCATTAACTAAAGTGGTACCTCAGGTTAAGAACAGTTTCAGGTTAAGAACGGACCTTCAGAACGAATTAAGTACGTAACCAGAGGTACCACTGTAATTTTGAAACAAATATTTTGAAATAAAGAACCTTGAACTATTTGCACAACATGTAAGAAATTATGTAATTCATTATCACAAGATGCGATGAAGGGCAGTAGTTTACAGGACTTCTTAAAATCATGGAAGGATTTTTCAGGGAAAGGGTCATGGCTCAGAGAAAGAGTGGTTACTTTGTATGCCACACAGATCAGGAACTGTCCAGTAAGTCAAAATTCAGGAGATTTAGAACAGGGGTGCTGTCCAAGAGGGAACAGAGGCAAGAAGAGATGTTGCTTCCACACTGGTTTGTCTTTATTTGAGCAGCTTAATGGTTGATGTGGCGCCCCACCACTTCTTGACTTGTAATCAGGGCCCTTATGCAGAGCACTTGAAGAATCGAGCATCCTATTCACAAGAGGAGTTCAGGGAGTGTCCTGCTGTTAACGGGCCTTGTACTTCCATACAGACATGCCACTGTGTCTGTGCTTGAGGTCTTAATGAGGAGGTAAAACCAGTCAGAGTGCATTGGTTCCTCCTGACCTGCAGCTTCTTTGATGTTAGTTATCTTTCAAGGTGAGTTATTAATCTCCACTGACTCCTGTGCTGGATCTTCCTCTTTTGCTGAGGTCTCACACGCTTCAAGGCTGGTCCTGCCAGGGGACATGGTGGGACATGACCATTTGCTAAACAGAACCTCTGCGTATGGGGGCTTTATATACAGTAGCTGAATACCACCTTCTGGGAAGTGGGTCATGGAAGTGATGATCCCACTTCCACGGCCCACTTAAGAGGATGATGCTCTCAAGCATCATCTGGTTGGCTGCTGAACTGAATGCTAGCCTACAGTGGCTGCCAACCTTTTTTCTATAAAGAACATTTCCTCAGAGGTAATGTCAGTCTGCATGCTGACTGTGGGTGGGGCCAAAGTCAGGGGTGAATGGGGCTTCTCCCTTCTTCTTTTTCTGCTCCCCATCTCTGTCTCCCTCTTCCTCCCCACTGAGCAATCTGCTGCAAGAGGGACAGATTGCTCTTGCTGGATGACTGGTCTCTTGCAGGGGGCTTTTGTAATTAGGTCCTAGGGTTGCTGACTGCACCTTT
Source organism: Podarcis raffonei (assembly GCF_027172205.1). NCBI lineage: Eukaryota > Metazoa > Chordata > Lepidosauria > Squamata > Lacertidae > Podarcis > Podarcis raffonei. Next base: position 46,550,495 of record NC_070609.1, read on the forward strand.
GTCTGATCCAGCATAGCATTTCACACTTCCTTCTTACACACACATGTCTTCTCAGAAGCATGATTCACTTTGAATTTGCTAAGCCAATCTATCATATTGCTCTGTGGATATTTTCTGTATAGGCTGGAGGACAACTCATGCTTTCAAATGCCTTCACTTTAATATGAGCATGTCTTCCGTGTCTGCCTTTGCCCCTCTCTGAGAATGCATTCATACATGGATGACTCAAAGAATGAATAGGTTTTCCCAATATGCCAAGACATCTGGGAGACATTGGGTGGGTGGGTGTCCATGGGAGAAAGAGACATTGCCAGGAGAAGGATGTTGGCAGTGCATCACCGCAGCTGAGATCGGAAGCAATTTCCAAATTACCCCCGGTCTGCTGAGTCATTAACGCCTTAACCTAATATCCTGTATTCATTTATTTAATGGCCAGATGAAAGGAAGTGATGGAGAGCATTTTGTTCCGGCTTTTCAAGGAAGCCAGATGACCACAGTGTCTGCCGAGGAAGAAGTCAGCTGCTACAATGGGAGCGGTTCAGGAAGGCGAAATTGGCAAGGCGATTCATTAGATGGAAATGGAATGCTAACAGCGAGTTTAAGAAATGACGATGCTGATGATGATAATGATGGGGCAGTGCTACTCTCTAAACAAAGTCTTAGGAAAGATGAGACTTCTCTATACTTCTTTATTTTGCACACATACAATTTCCTGCCAAATACTATAAATAACCCACATAGGAAAACCTTGATTCCCCTCTCCTCCTGCCAGTTGCCCAGGGTTGTAGTCACTGTTGGTTCTACTCTCAGCAGACTCTTAAAATTAATAGCCATGGTTAACTTAGGTCTATTGTTTTCAATGGGTGTCTTCTGAACAGAACGTAATTGGGTACAGCCAAGTGTCTTGCTACCAGTGGACCCAACTTTGGGAGGAGAACGGTTAAGTGGTAGTTTATCTTCTACTGACTTCTTGGAGCAGCCTTCCCCAATCTGTAGCCCTTTAGACTACAACTCCCATCAGCACCTGTCAGTGCAACCTCTCTCCCTATGTCAGTGCATGATGGGCATATGAACACATGGTTTTGAAAGCAAAATTTGACTGTAGCATTGGCTTCAGTTAGTAGTGGTGCCCACCCTTTGAAATGCCCTCCCATCAGATGTTAAGGATATAACATTTAGGAAACATCTGAAGGTAGCCCTGTATAGGGAAGTGTTTTAAGGTTTAAGGTTTTATTTATTTATATTTGTTGGAAGCTGCCCAGATTGGCTGGGACAACCCAGTCAGATGGGTGGGGTGAAAATAAATTACCGTATTTTTCGCCCTATAGGACACACTTTTTCCCATCCAAAAATGAAGGGGAAATGTGTGTGCGTCCTATGGTGCGAATGCAGGCTTTTGCTGAAGCCTGGAGAGCAAGAGGGGTCAGTGCACACCGACCCCTCTCACTCTCCAGGCTTCGCGCAGCTCTGCGCAGCCCTCGGGAGCCTGGCGCGAAGTTGCGCCGGGCTCCCGACGGCTGCGTAGAGCTGCCTGCAGCCCCGGGCTTCACGCAGCTCCGCGCAACCCTAGAGAGCCCGGCATGAAGTATACTAAAAATATTAAAAATTCGTGATTTTCTGCTCTACCATATTGAGGTTTTGCCTCTTCTTCTGCTTCCTCTGGTGTTTGGTGCCACCAGGACCAGCCCTATCACTAGGCAGAATGAGGCACTTTCCTCAGGCAGCAGATGCTGAGGGGCAGGAAGCAGCAACAAGTATTGAAGAAGAGAGCTATATGTGCTGTGCAGCCTGCCCCACATCCCCTCAACCAGGAGTAGGGAATCTTCTTTAGCCCAAGAGCCACCTTCCCTTCTGTGCAAATTTCAGGGCGGGCAGGACCAGAGGCAAGATTGACTAGAGCAATAATTGTGGCTTTTGAATAGTGGCTATCTTCCATCTGGGCAGGCAAGAAGCATTATCAGTCCAAAGACACATTCCAGCCAAGCAAAAACATTCAAGGAGGGTGCAATGCAGGGCTGGTGAAGGGTGTGGCTCAAACGGCCTGAGGTGAGAGGTCTGGAGGGCCTCATTTGACACCTAGGCCTCAGCTTCCCTCTCTCTGCCCTATACTCGCCAGCAACAGACAAGAATGTCAGCCCCTTACAAGAGCTGAAATAAGATTTAACTGCCATTCCTTTCTTTGCCTCAGGCAGTGAACTGTCTTGAGCTGACCCTGGGTGCTTCCTTTCCACCACCACTTCCCTTTCAGAACAACTAGGGGACCCTGCTTCCCCTGTTTGCCCTCAGCCTTGCCAACCAGCTTTTATTCAGAGATTTTCAGTGGTTCGATAAACTCCTTTGGGAGATTCCATGTGAGAAGGGGTGATTTGAGAAAACTCCTTGCTGGAACAGGCAAATGTATTTGGGGAGGGAGGAAAAAGATGTATCTTGTCAAAAAAGACAGCGTGCATTAAATTCAATATATTCTGGGGGGGTCACACCGGTTGAAAAATTCTCTGCCCTTTTGCTTTATTGTCTTTTGGTGCTGCTCCGCTTTCCCTTTCATTTAGAATTTAGCTAAAAAAAGAAACATGAAGACAAGAAAACAGAGATCTCTTGTAAGATCTCTTATTGTAATTGTTTCAATATCCATGTTTTATTAATTGTTTATATGGCCAAAACGGTATCACCCACACAGAAGAGGAAGAGATCAGTAGGCTTGGGGGAATCAAAAGTTTGCAAAAGTACAACATCATATTTTGGGGGTGGGATAAGCCTAGTAAGGAACAAGCATGCTCATAACATTTTGCTGTAGAACCCATTTGTTTGTCTATTTTTTAAATGTGATTTTCTTCATCTGCACTGAATTCATTATGGTGCAAGCATAGCCCAGAGTGACTAGCTCAAGGTCATCCATTAAGCCTCACAGCTGATCAGGGACCTGAATATAATTCTCCCCACTGCACGTCCTTGCAATCTATCCACTTTAACAAGGCTAACCATTGTCGTGCTCTCCATGCATTTTGTGCTACAACTCCCATCATCCCTGATTATTGGCCATGCTGGCTAGGAATGATGGGAGATGTAGCCCACAACATCTGAAGCACACCATCTTAGCAACCCCTGCACTACACCCTTACAGGGGACAAGAAAAAAGAAGCAATGGCTCGGAAATTCTTCTGGCTCTTCATATGAATTCTGGTTGGTTGCTTCCTAGATTGCCAGAAGCTGCCTGTATTAATTTTCCACGGTAACAAGATTCCAACTTGCTTGTCTCAGTCTATGTACAGAGAACCTCAACAGGAGCATTTCCTAGAATGGCCCTTGAGTCACTGTTAATTAGAAGTGAACATTTTATCCCAGCCATCTTCAAGTTGATCACTCTTATCTTTTCATTAAGCATTTGATTACAAAGTGGAGGCTGAAATTGCAGTTGAGCAGAGAACTTATTGATGCATAGCAGATGCGAAGGTGAATTTCAAAAGGACCCTCGGGTGCTAAACAGAGCAAGCATAAATGAACAATGCAGCCAATAACCCTGACAAAAACAAATAGGAAGGGCCTAGATTTGTCAAGTGGCATCAGCTCACATAGCATATGATCACGCCTGTGAAGTGGGGACTGCCCTTATTTAGTCGTCAATCAGTGTCACAATTCCCTGCATGGGAATTCATGTGCAGAAGCTAAGAATGTGGCTATGGAGGTAGAACTTATCCTGAAAAACAGGAAGTTGTTGTGATCATATCTGAAAAGATGATGCAGGATTGACTGCATGATCCTCCATTGTGGCTTGTAATAATTTTTGCCCTTCCCAGTGTGCTTTTGCTGTTTGTCACATATACAGTAGCCACTTTATATGTGGCATTAGCTTCCCTTATACTAGAAAATGTGGTCGTCTCATGCAGGGGTCGGCAAAGTTTTTGTGGCTTGGGCTGGTTCACTGTCCCGCAAACCCTGCGGTGGGCCGAAGTGCGCGCGTGTGCACGCATGCGCAAATGCTGTTTCCGGCGCTCCTTCAGGTAAGGAGGAGGCGTGCGCAGCTTCCCATTGGCTGCAGGAGTTTCCTGCAGCTAATGGGAAGCTGGCCAGCATTGCGGATTGCGGTCCCCACTCTGCCCTGTGCCAGTTTAGTGCGGCACACAGGAGCCAACTGAGCAGGCGGCGGGGGTCCATGGGCCAGTTAAACGACCCCCATGGGCCACTTGTGGCCCCTGGACCTTAGGTTGCTGACCCCTGGTCTCATGCCTATCAACAGAGCAGTTCACTGACGACCAATCCATTTCTGGACCCAACTCAAGGTGTTGGTTTTGACTAATACAGCCCTGCATGACTTGGGAACCCCACTACCTAAAGGATAGCCTCTTCCTATATGTATCTTGTACCCCCTAAATCAATAATAGAAGCCCTCCTTCAAGTGCCCCCTCGCTCTGTCGGGTGGCTACAAGGAACAGGACCTTCCTGGTTGTGGCCTCTCAGCTATGGAATGCGCTCTCTCGGAACCTTCTTGCATCTACATTAATATATTTTTGGCACCAGACAACAACTTTTTGTTGTTGTTCACCCTGTCTTTATAGGGTGAACATATTGCTTTAGGGTGAACATACTGTTCCAATTTTGTGGTATTTCTAGTTCAGTATTGAAATAGCGTATTTTTCGCTCTATAACACGCACCCGACTATAACACGCACATAGTTTTTAGAGGAGGAAAACAAGAAAAAATATATATTCTAAACGAAACAGTGGATGTATGATTTTTGTGGTTCATGCTGTGGCCACAAACATGTGATCTGATGGTGAGTTTGGGGTAGCCCAATGCAAAAATCCTGGGGATCCATGCTTTGTAACCACGTTTTTGCACCACTGTGGCCCCAGGCTGTTTCAAAGCGAGCCACGGAGGAGGGAAGGAAGGGGAACCATGGATCCTCTGCTCACAACTGCAGCAGATTCCCCCCGCCATCCGTAGGCATTCGCTCCATAACACGCATAGACATTTCCCCTTACTTTCTAGGAGGAAAAAAGTGAGTGTTATGGAGCAAAAAATACGGTAATTTTATTCCCTGTCAGTTGAATTGCTTTGTGTATCCGCTCTCGTGTTTTTATGACAGCTAATGTGTTTTAGAGTTGTGTTGCAGTGCCTCAGGTATTGGTTTTGTTGCACAGTGGGTTGTATTTTTTAAAAAAAATTGTTCAGCTTTAGTTTTCATCTGCCTGTTGTTCAGAGAGTATGGCTGAAGCCTTCCCCAACCTTGTGCCCTCCAAATGTTCTGGACCACAACTCCCATCAGCAAAAAGAACTGTCCTGGCTGCCAGTTGCCCTCCTTCTGTGTATCATCAGGCTCTGGGAAAGAAAGTGTGATGTGGGGGTCACAGTGCAGTGTGGTCCATCCAGCCCTGCCCCCTGTGATGCTCCTCAAGGTCTGCATTCTACAAATGTTGAATGCAGCTCTGTGTGCATCCACATGTTTGTGGGTAGAGTTTGTCCATCTGAGGAGGGACTCTAATTGTGCAGAGTCCTTGCTTGCATTGTGGAACATCCATATGTGCATAGAATTCCTTCAAACCATCCTTTGAACATCCAGGTGATAGGAGAACATTGTGATCTGTGCTAGACTAGAGTCCCCCGCAAGCCTGCTCCATGTGTTCATTCAGCTTGTGGAGGGGTTCATGTAGAAATCCCTTCTCTGATATCTCTCTCGATCTCTCTCTCTCTGAGGGTACAATTTTTTTCTTCGGAATTTAGGGGTGAGCTTATCCAAGAGATATCTTTGTATCTCCTCCTCTTCACATTGTTTTGTTTAAAATCTAGCATTCTGAAGAACTTGAAAACTGGCTTTGCTGACTCGGGGCACCAGTCACTAAAAATGGATTATTACGCTCTTTAGCCGCTCAGCTGTTTTGATGGGGTTTGTGCAAGCGAACTCCCCAGTGGATTGAGCCCAAGAGAAAATCCAAAGTAATTTAGATCACACAAAATGAAGGTTATTTGGGTTATCTGGTGATGAAAATTAATAAATGATGAGGTAAAGCATAAACCTTTTAACCTCTGAAGCTCAGCGAAGGGAGAAATAACTTCAGACGTCTACTTAAACCCTCACAGCGATATTAGATGGGGTTTTGAAATTTTTATGGAATGTACACCAACCAAAATTGTACTATAAACAGAGACCAAGATAAAGGGTAGAATGCAATAAATAGCACTCAGTGAAACTGCTGAAACACTATCCTTACCTCAACCATGACATTCATTTTATTTATTTAAAAGCATTTATAAACCGCTTAATGTTAAAAAAAAAAATTACATGGTTATAGTTGAAAAAACAAACAATGTGTCATTAAAACATTAAAACAAAAACATAACCCAAAGCCAATAAAAGAGCAGTATAGAAATGCATAAAAACAAATAAAAGGGATATAATAGAGGACTCAGACACATGACACAGGATATGAACTTATGAGTTGGGGAATACATGGGCAAAAATTGCATATCAGCTTTCTCTCTCTAATTTCATTCATGCAGTATTCATCCAAAGTAATCACTTCTTAGCTAAATGAAACAAACACAGTACTACTTCAAAGGGCCAAGAGCAACTTAATATGGAAAAATAAAGCTCCAGAATATTTGCCAAAGTACATCCTACGCCATAGAGAGATAAGATCAGGAATGTACTTTGGCACAATAATACAACACAGCTTTAACTTCTGAAAAATTGGGGAAAGGAATTAGATAGAACAGCATATCAAAAACATGAGCATGCATCACAGGGGCTTCTTGTAGGTTTGTGGTCAAGCGGTTTGTTCGGGTTTGTTGGTTTGCCACTGAGGAAGGCTATTTGGTAGAAATGCATCTGGCTATGGAAGACTGACTGTAGCAGATACCTGTCTAGCGCTAACTGTGTATGTTGTTCCACCCCAGGGTGTACGGATTGGTCTGAAAACAATAAAGCATGTTTAGTATGCACATCTAATAATATATTCACATTCATCCATTGGCTGTTGTGTATTGTGAATGGTGATGTAACCATTGACTGCTGTTGGCTTATGTCACTCTTTCTGGCTTGCATGTTCCTACCCATAATACTATTCCATTTCTACATCAACCTGCAATTGCTTAATCATCTCAAAATGTTTAAATGCAGATTTTAAAGGTGTTTAAACATTTAACCTAAGAACATAAGAGGAACTTGCTGGATCAGACCAATGGGATCTTGTCCAGAATCCTGTTTTCACAGTGGCCAACCAGATGCCTGTGGGAAACCCACAAGGAAGATTTGAGAAAAGGAGACCTCTCCCCTCCTGTGGTTTCCAGCAGCTGGTATTCAGAAGCATTTCTGCATCCAAGTGCACATTCGGAGAAGTGCAAAATCCAGTGGACAGCTGAATTCTGATCTGCACATTAGCCCAGAAATTACAGATCAGACCATTCCATTTAGGAGTCCACGTATATCAAATTCCTGAAGCATTCCTCCTCCCAGCAGACTTCTGATTTTGTGTCAGGTGCTATTGAACACAAATTCTTCCTGCACATCCATGGAATAATTCATTTGAAGACTAAGTGCCATCCACACTGTTGGAGGTTAAGGCTACCGGTCAAGATTGTTAAATGCAATCTCCAGGATTACAAGCAACTGAAGACCAGCTTCTAAAGAACTATTGTGAGAGAGGGGGGTCTATTACCTGCACATCTTCCTTGAGGCCTCTGGTTGTCCATTGATCCTATAACAAGGAAGTTCAATCTTCAGTTATGGATCAGGGAGAAAACTTCCTGCTGGTTTCCCCCTTTACAGAGCAGATCTTGTTTCAGCATGCAGGTTGTGGCAGCAACGTTACGGGTAACAATATGTGCATCTTGGTGTATAGATGATTAATCAAAGTTGTAATGAAAGCTGGTGACAATCTGCTTTCCACATTAATGTTGGCTTGGTAACGCATCACAGTAACAGCCTGTGATAAGATGTGTTTGTGTGTATTTATATATATGTGAAACAAGTAGAGCAGGTTTGTTAGAATGGTTGACTTGCTTATTTTTGGTGCTCACATATTTTTAGAACAAAACGAGTCAGAGTCGGGGGGGGACGCAACGGTGTGCCACTGCAGTGAGTCAGGATGACATTTTGCACATCACAGACACTACCCAGTTTCAACATTGGTAAAAATATTTAAAGAAACTGTCATGTCAGCGCTAGAGAGGAAATATTACATTTATCCTCCCAGCATGCAGCTTGGTGGAGGAGGGGAAGCTGGCACCCTTAGTACATCAAATGGGGGCAATATAGTTGTATAAGGAATGCAGAGAGGACATGTATAGGGGGCACAGCTGAAAATCATTTGGTGAGATTTGCCATGCCCCAGTCTTCAGACATCTCAGATAGTAAATATAAGGCAGAGGGGACCTCTTACCTGGAGTTTTTATCGGCCATCCATTCTTTGCTTTTGGATTTCTCTGAACTGCATGGTTTCTGTTACTCATTGTACCAGAGGCTTTGCTACAAAGAGTTTTAGGCAATAGATCTGGAATAGAGAATCTTCCTCGGCTCAAGTATCACATTCCTTTCTGGATGCCACATGTTAGCAGCGGGCAAAGGAAAGACTGGGCAGAGCAACAAGCACATTCCCCCCCCCCCCTAAAGTAGGCTAGTGTATCCATACACAGATTGACATAGCCCTCTCTATCCTCCATCCAGACAAGCAGGAGGCATGACCAGAACTCAGTGACACATTCCAGCCTGGCCAAAGCACTCAGGGAGCCAGGCAGGGCCTGGAAAGAGTCCTGGGAGCCAGAGACAGACACCTGAAGGGCTACATTTGGCCCCTGGGCTTTAGATCCCCCACCTTCTGCAATAGATGCTCAAGGTGTTTTTTCTTCAAAGTGAACGGTGAATAAATTAGCAGTGCTGTTCTGCCTCTCCTTCATCCTTTAATCAATTTGAATTTTTGTTTTACTGTGAGACTTTACAGTTGAACATGCAGCAAACACAGCATGAGAATTTTACTGACGAGCCAAGGATTTATTCCTTGCTGCAGAGCCTAATAAATAGTGAATAATCGCTTTCTTTTTTAAAAAAGATAGGTGCACTAGCAAAGCGTGCTGAGGAACACATTGTTCACTGACGACGTCCCATCTTTTATGCAGCAGAGTAGCAAAACGCCATTCAGTGCCAGAGTCAGAGGAAATGAGGCCATAACTAATGTCGCCAGCGATCATTATGACAGGGGTCATAAATTCATACATGATCCTTCCTGTCTCATTTTGCAGACTTCATAAAAAAAAACCTGTAACACTTTGGGTAGATTTTATTTCTCTTTGGTAGCTGGGTTTTTGTTTTAGAGTGGGACTTTTTCAAACCAATGTGTATGTGATTTCGAAAGTAAACAGAGATCTTTGAGGTGAGGGAAGATTAGGGCAGAATCTACCTACAGCACAGCAAAGATGAGCAAAACTAAAGAGGCATTCAGGCACCACTACTCCGTTTTCCCTATGTCTCCTAACCTAATCATTTTTGCATCGTATGTGATCTTTCACACGACATATAGAAGCCACTTTTGGAAATCTAGCAGAAGTTTAGCACTCATGTCCATGTTAATTGCTTCCAGAATAAATCTGTTTGCAACCCCATTAACCCAGAAAAATCGCAGGACAAAATTTGGGGCAGAGTATTCTTTCCTGACTTCAGGTGGGCCAGCAGAAACCACTACTGATGTCAACAAACAAAGCCACCCTGACCTATTCACTGGAATTATTGCAGTGCCTGGAAATGGTTTATGGAAAGGGACCTGAAGCCCCGTTAAAAAAGCTTGCATGAGTTCAGAATGGTTTTTCTGCCGGAGAAAGGGGGCGAGGGGTAGCATCATACACCATGTGCCGCTTTGCCTCCCAAGTGATTTGTTTCGCTGTAGCAATATTTATCATCTTGATGAAAGATGCCCTGGCTCTGAAGATTGGAAGGGTTTTTTTGTTTTGCTTTGTTTTGTTTACCTGCTTAATTTGAAGCAGCACCTATACAAGGTACAGTGACATCAACATAATAACCTGAAGCCAGAGGCATCTGAAAAGATTTATTTCCAGAGCTCCTTTGTGGCGACACGCTTTTTTGCTTCTGACATTCTCAATTTGCAGGCCGCTGGTGATCCAATCTGATTCCTTCTGACTCTTTAATAAGGATGTCAATGCACCAGGCGGAGGCCATTATCTGATAGCTGCATGGAAATAAGAGGCAGAGTTAGTGATCTCAAGGGGTGCCAGCTCTTTCGCCTCAGATGAGCTAGTCAAGGTCACCAGAATGGTAGATTTTCTGTCTATTGGCTTGTGTCGTACTCCCTTAAATATATCCCTTTTGAGTGCATCTGAGGAAACGTTTATTAATTGCTGCATAGGGTGTTAATGCAGGGACTTAGCATAAAAATAATTTTAGGCTGCCAGCTGCACATTACAGGTGAAATTGGAATGCAAATGGAAGCTTACAAATCACCCAGGAGACAGTGTATCACAGCCTAGGTAAATATTACTAACATCAATGGGACTACTTGTGAGTAAATTTGCATAGTTGCAAAATGGGACATTTGGCTATATCTTCCCCAGGCACATTTGTTAAGCAGGCTAAAGAGAACCCATCACTGGTGGTCTTATTTTCACAGGGTGTGTAGCACGAGGGATGAGGGATTGTGTTGTGATTGGCTGTTGAGATCCATCATATCCTGAGTTCTCGTGTGCCACTGTGGACATATCAGTGGGGTGGGGGGAACTTGGTAAAATTCATTTCTGCTTCTTCCATTGCCTCCTATGGAGTTGAATTTCCTTACGCCTTCCCTTTTGGTGGTGTCAATTCCACCTGGTTACATGAGCATTGCCAGTGGCCAGTGAGGGTTTGGGTGTGATGAACCTGTGTCTGCCCATCACTGCACCCTTTCCCTGAACTTGCGCACTCCATTTTCATCCTGTTGGGTATATCCCATTGGTGAGCAGCTGGGTTTTCATAGGGATGTGGGTTTTATGTTAACATGGGCTCCTTCATGTGTCTGATCAAAACAGTAGCTCTTTGGAGCAGATGGGCCTACTATGTTGTAGTATGAGATGTAGGAGAAATTTGGTTCAGTTTGCATTTAAAGGTGAACCTACAAAATCCACACTTCCCGAAACAATCTACAAACCAAAACACAGCTATCCTTTGAAACTGGCACTTCTCTGAATTCTGCAGTACTATTCTCCAGCCAAGTAACATGTACAAAAATGCATATACTGGGGTAAAAGGTGGATTAAAATGCATATATTTGTGAAAATATCATACAAACATGCATTTTATTGGGGGACATTGCTTTGCACAATTGTGTTTATAAGTGAATGGACTTTAGCTGGTGATGGGTGGACTGTAGCTCATTGGTAGAGAATCTGATTTTAATGCAGAAGGTCACAGGTTCAATCCCCAAGTGGTAAAAAAAATATGTGTGTATTAGGTAAAATTGCATGCAAAAGTTCATATGAGAGAATAGTTGTTTTTTCATGTAAAAAAATCATGAACTGATGTGGATATGTGGAGAATTAAACTGAAGACTGGAAAAATTAAGAACTGAGAGAAACCAAAATAAACCAATTTGCCCATCCCTACCAGTAGTATCGCCTCAACTCTCCCTCTTCTTCTCTTCCTCACTGGTGTGTAGCAATTTATCTGAACCAGACCATCCCCATCACTGAGTTTACCCACTTCACTGAAGGCAAGGCTGACACTAGCATGTCGGATTCTTCTGTGCTGGTAGCTGGTGTAGTGATTGGAGCAGTTCTCTTCCTTTCCTGCGTGGCCATCATCATCGGCAGCCTGCGAAAGAATAGGTGCTTTCAACATCTCCAGCTGAGGAGGGATGCCAGTTACAGTAAGAGAACTATTCTGATTTTTAAAATAACTTCTTCAAAAATATAGATGTTCTGCAAACGTTTCCAGTGTGTTTTCCCACCAGCCCCTTTTCATTCTGTTGCTGTCACACTTAGTTTGCAAACTGGATACAGCAGAGCCAGGCTTTGTGTGTTTGAACAGGGCCTTTCCACTGGATGGAGTGATGCGGCTGATTTGGGGTGGCATGGAAGGGTACAAATCACTGGTTGTTTGACTTACATTTATTGCATTGTACTCCCAGGGAGAAGCACTTGTAGGATTTTCTGCCTCAGGTGCCAAAGTAACTTGGAAAGCATTGGGTACCAGTGTGCTTTAAATGTATGGTGTGTATGAGACCCTATCGGCATGAATATAACCTGGGATTGGTGGGGAAAGGCGTAGAGACCAAGGCAATTCACCAGTTTCCAGAGATGATTTAAGAATTTCATTCATTCAAGAGCTCTCAGTCACACATGCTCTGCAGGGGTCTGGTTATCCAGAATGGCTTATCAATCACTCTTCCCAGGGAACTCATCAATTGTAGCTTTGTGAAGAGAATAGAAGTCTGCTAACAACTCTTGACACGCTTAGAGTTCCCAGGATTCTTGAGGGGAAGTCATGGCTGTTAAAAGCAATATGAGAATGCTTTTTAAAAATGGGTGGTGCAGATGTGATCTGTGTGGGGGGGGGTTAGGTCTGAAAAGCAGCATACAAATTTTAAATCTACAAAATGCCTGTTTGCAGTGTTGTGGGACCAGTATTTTCTTCTTTCTTCCAGCTCCAGAATGCTTCTACGGCGGCTCAGTTGGAGAACTAAGATCCAGTTGCATAGAGGAGTTCCCTCCAGCCTTCTATTTCAGCACTTATGTGGAGACACAGGTCAATGTCACCTGCCCCGACTCACCTCCCCAGTAAGCACCTTTCGAATGCATTTTTATTACTGGGATGAATGGTGTGGAAATGGGAGCTCTGCTGGGCTCAGTCCCAATGTTCTTCCACCAGAATATGCTCTCAGCATTGCGTGTGGGTGAGAGACACAGGCAGGGTCTCCAAACCCCAGTGGCTGCTATAAATGATGTGGGAGAAACAGGTGATGGGAAGGCAATAAAGACCTACAGGTGGAAGTCAGAGTTGTGAGGAGTGATGAGGGCAAAGGCAAGTTTCAGGGATGGAGTGGGACTTAGGTCACATGGTACATTTGAAACACATTTATACCACTTTTAACTATCATGACATGTTAAGGGTGCTGAGAGCTGTAGTTCTGTGTGGGGTAAACTACACTCCCCAGGATTCTGGCAACCTTGAAATTATTGGCTATAATAAAAAATACAATAATTGAAAATATTAAATTATTACAATTTTATTTATTAAATCATTATATTTGTATAATTTATTTTAAGAACTTAAATGAAACAAAAAACCTTTTCCCCCAAATGTTTTTAATAGGTTTTATCCATCTAAGGCCTACTCAGAATTGAGGAACCAGAGCCTAGGTTAGCCATACCCATTTAACTTCTGTGGGTCTACTCTGAGTAGGACTAGCATCAGATACCACTCAATGTTTTTAACTGGTTTGGGGGTTTTTTGTTTTGTTTTTTGTTTTGTTTTAATTGTATCTTTTGCTATTTTGTTTTTTTGCTGCCCTGGACTCCTTCGGCAGAATGGACGTTTAATAAATAAATAACTGGGGTGGCTGTAGCTATCTTCCTTTTATAGTTTTCCATTTGTTGCTCTTCTGCTGAGCACACGGTAGTTACAGCAACTTGTCAGGATAATAGATGGTCTCTCTCGTTTAGCTCTCCAATACAGTGGTACCTCGGGTTATGAACTTAATTCATTCCGGAGGTCCGTTCTTAACCTGAAACCATTCTTAACCTGAGGCGTGCTTTCTCTAATGGGGCGTCCCGCTGCTGCCACCACGCGATTTCCATTTGCATCCTGGGGCAAAGTTTGCAACCCAGAGCAACTACTTCCGGGTTAGCGGAGTTTGTAACCCAAAGCATTTGTAACCCAAAGCGTTTGTAACCCGAGGTACCACTGTAGAACAGGGTTAAAAGGACTGAAAAATGAGGCTGTCTGAACAGTGTCGGGGCCCAGGATTATTTCGGGCAAAGGCAAAGACCACCCACACATTACACCCAGTGCTTTTTTAAAAGGGGGTACTCAATGGTATGCAGTACCTGCACCTCTATTCTTTTTTTAAAAAAAAGATTATGCCATTTCTTTTCCTTCTCTGCCCCTCTCCCTGCCTCCAAGTAACCATCTGCACTACACATTTTTTAAGCCGTATCATCCCATTTTCAACAGTCATGTCTTTCCCCCAATGAATCCTAGGAACTGAAGATTGTTTCAGGTGCTGAGAGTGGTTAGGAGACACTTCTTCCCCTCACAGAGCTACAGTTCTTAAAGTGGTTTAACAATCCATCCCTCTTTCCCAGGGAACTCTGGGAATTGTAGGCAGTTCAGTGTTCAGTGGCCTACTGCCTCTTAACAGTGAAGGCAGAACATAGCCATTGTGACTATAAGCATTGTAAATACAGCTTCACTAGACCAAGTACCATGTAAAGCAGCCCTTCCCAACTTCCTCTGGATTGTACCGAAGGATTTCCATGTTATGGGATCTGAGAATCCACCCTGCTGCTTTTAATGAATAAATAGCATTAGCTTTCTGCCAGCCATAGCTTTTTCATTCACTAAAAATAAATGGTGTGGGTTTTTAAAATAATAATAATAATAATTAATATAATATTTCCCGCCTATATTCCTCCAAAGGAATGCTTTTCAAAAGTGCTCCCATGGATGAAAGCATTATGTTGTAGAAGTTGATGAGTAAGAAATGGATTTTTAAAATAGTTTTCTGAAGGTGGAAGCTGAATGAATAGTTTCCAAATCACCAACAGAGCAGAAGAGGTATGCCTTGTGTTTCATTCTCTTTGGCAGAGGTGGGCAAGAAAAACAAAAGAGGAGGGCTGAATGGTGTAATTCATGGCGCTGTCTGATGAATCGATTAATAAGCACAATCAGTTATTTAACTACCGTTTTAGAATGAATAGATATCCAGTTGGACTTATTATCGTATGAGAAGGGCAAGCTGACTTGTCTCCTCTGGACAGCTTGAATTCTTAAATGAATTGTGTGATTGGTTTTTCACTCCACTGATCCAAGATGAAGATTTGAAACAGAGCAGCATCAAATAGTAATGAAAAAGCCATACACACACACACACACACACACACACACAACTTTATTTATTCATTCGTTCATTACTGGCATCCTCAGGTCCAAAATTGAAAACCCAGAGTTTGCTTTGTGTTATATGCAGGGAGTAGGGTTTTAATACCGAATTGCAAAATTGTTTTTCAATTTTGCCAAGATCCTCTCCATTTTATGAAGTAATACTAGCCAAACATCTAAGGGCCAATTCACCACTTGCAAACTGTACATTGCTTCTCAGGTCTACAACTGCATAACTAAATGGGGCTGTCAGGTCCTCACCCAGAAATGATCCCTCCAGGAATGCTAAAGTGACCGGTATTAAAACAGGACCGAAGTCACCATATGGCAGAGAATTAGCATCTTCTAGGGTTTGAGCCCTTGCAAGACACAGATAACCACTCAGCAGTTTGCAGGATGAATCTGAGCGTGTGTGTGTGTGTGTGTGTGTGTGTGTGTTTTCTGAAGAACGTCTAGGGCAGAAACACTATTTATATAAAATTCTAATTGGAAAATTAATTTATGAAAGATGCCTTAGGGGTGTTTAATAATTTAATTGCTTTGATGTACAAATGACTGAAATCTCATTTAGGACTCAATTTGATTATCTCTCTAGATGTATCCCTAATCGGTTCTCACACTAGATTTAAGAAAATTGCTACAGCTCTCATTTGAGTTTTATTTCTTTATCTTTTTTAAAAATCATAATCCTGCCATGCTCACAAGGCAATCAGATGGAAGCCATGCGGTCAATTTGTCTTGACAACCCTAACTAGATGGTAGTGATATCTATAATCGTCCCTTTAGGTGAATTAATGGCTTTCTCATGGACCCAGGATCTCTGTGAGCATGGCAGATTTATTTGATGTGAGAGGTATTTTTTTAAAAATGGCAGATGCAAAGTGGTGTTGTAAAGGAGGGTTCAAATGATATCCGGCTGCCCTTCATCAATAGTTTCTGCTTTGTGCTGGTGCAGTTAATGCTTCCAGAGGTCTCAAGTTCTCAAAAATCTTCCCAGAACATCTGTTACAACTGTTTCCATTAGAGTCTCAGTAAAGCCGTGCTTGGGGACCTGCACCCTTTCAAATGTTGCTGACTATAGCTGCCATCATCTCTAACCATTGGTCATGCTGGCTGTGGCTGATTGGGGGTTGGCAGTCCAGCAACATCTAGGTCACATCCACACAATACTTTTAAGTCACTCTAATATCACAGTCTTGAATTATTCTGGTAATTAATTTATTGTGGGTGCTGGGAATTGTAGCACTGTAAGGTCAGCATCCTTAATAAACCACAGTTCCTAGGATTCTTGGGGGTGGTAACCATGGCTGTTAAAGTGATATGAGTCCTTTAAATATATGGTGTAAGTGAGATCTTTGAGCCTGCAAAATAAAACTGCCGTCATAAAGTCTGTAGCATAAAATCCATCCCAATTCCCAGTCCCAAAATTCAAAATCTGAAAACCCACATTCTGCAACCAACCGATGCAAAAGCAAAAACGATTTTCAGTGTTTCATTCCTTCTGCCTTAGAAACAGATGACACATGCAGCTAAAACTCAGCAACAGAACAGTAATGAAAAGAATCCAAACTGAAGACAAAACAAAAAATGATTCAGCCAAAAACTTTTGTCCCACTGACTTTATTGGCAAAATAGCAAGAGATTGAGTAACACTGACTTCCTCTTCTCCCTGCTACAACTGTGAAATGAAAAGGTTATCATATGAGCCTTTTGAAGCCTTGTTCGGTTCATCATTGAAATATTGTCCTAGACTGTTACTACCTATGCGAACTGGCCATTGACAGTGAGCTGGACACATAACCCTTACGGAAAACATCAACGTTGTTTCTTAGCTTGTACTTCAAAAAGCGTCAGGATCATCCTTCCCATTTGTGTGGCTGGAGAGTAGATGCCCCATCGATCTCACCAATTCTCTAGGATCACTCAGCTCTATGCTACCAGAAATGAGGGAGATCCTGACTATGGATCTTGGGTCTGGTTTGAGTCCAAGTGGGGTTGGATTTTGTATTCTGTACACACAAATGCACACACCAACTTCTTAGAGCATGCTCCATGTGCTTTCTGGTTATCATGATTTCCCTTTACTAGTTGCATGAGAAGTTTTTTGTTTGTTTGTTTATATACTGCTTAATTCCAGAATAAGCTTCCAAGGAGTTTACAAATATAACAACCAATTACACAAAAATTTGAATATAAGCATCCATAATTAAAACACGCCATAAAACATTCCCATTAACATGTTAGAATATAAACATCCATAATTAAAATATGCAATGGAACAATCCCATTAAAAGAGCACAGCAATTAAAATAGGAAAAGATCAAGGGGATGCCTGTGTAAAAAGGAGCATCTTCAAAATTTTCTCTCTTCTATGTTCTCAAGATCAAAACTTACGAATTTCAGCCTGTTTAGTAAGCTCTTTCATGTTGCCTAGGTGTGTGTGTGTGGTAAAGTCACTTCCACTGAGACATGACAAATCACACTGCTACTACAAGCCGCCAAGATTGGAATCAGGACCTGCTATGAACATATATAGTAGCTGTCTATGTGTTGGGTCATTGATCCAGCTAGTTCACACTGTCTGCCATATAGAGTGAAACAATTGTCTAGGCTCTTGGGCAGAAAAGGTCTTTCTCATCACCTTGCAAGGGGATGGACCAGATGATCCTCAGGGTCCCTTCCAACTCTACAGTTCTATTATTCTACCTACCTGGAAATGTCATGGCAATGGAAGCTGGTCCATGGGGCCAACTGGGCAGAGCCCCACCAACCTCAGGGTGCCCTCAGCCAGCTCCCCATATATCTGCCTCCTTTCTTACATCCAGCCCAGAGAGTGGCACTGCTCATCAGCCTCCTCCTTAGTCTCAGTGTTGCCTTTATAGTCTCAGTGTTGCCACACCTGCCATTGGCTCTGGCTCCCTGCCTTCCACCCTACCAGTCCCAGTGGAAAGCTGCCACCACTGGGCAATGGACTGAGCCCGAGACATAGCATGTGCTCCGTCACTGAGATATTCAGTTCTGAGATATTCAACAGTTCTGTTGGAAGCAGCAACTCCCACCCACCTCTCACACACATGTATATTATAACGCAATGCTGTTTTTTAAAAAGACAATTGTAATGGAAATCTGACATCTTTTCTTTGTAGGGTTATTAGAATCCCATCATCTCTTTAAAATTACAGTGAAGGACATTTAACCTACCATTCTGTCAACTGGTGCCTGGGGGTTGGGGTAGGGAACCTAAATTAGCATGTTTCACACAGATAACAGCCCTCTAGCTCAGTGAAACTAATTCTGGAGATCCTTTTTTATGGAGTCTTTGATAATTTCTTATTGTGGGCTCTTTAGGAAATGGCACAGCATCATTGTTCCTAATATATTCCCAGATACTTTTGTTGCAAAAATGCTTGCCTCATCACCTTTGTATTCCTCTAACCCCCCGCTTCCTCATCCTATCCTCCCACCCCACCCCTGACTTTCTCCAGGGGTCTTCCTTCTGTCATTGCCAGCTTCTGAAATGCATCCTATGTTTCACTACCTCCAAAAGGTTTATCTGAGCAGTGTTCACAGCATTTTGAAACCTTAATTGTGCATTAGAAACCAATGAAGCAGACTCCTTACTCAGGAGCCCACAGGGAGTGAACATTTGTATGTTCAGAAAGCATTAATCCTGCATTAGCCTCAAGGTTATGGACTGCAGTGAATTAGAACAGCTTGGTTTTGATTGCTCAAACAAGAATTATAACCCTAAGACTGCATTCCTGTGCATACTTACATCACTGTCATCAGTGGGACCTGTAGCAAAATCTTGCAGTGTGGAGTCTGTTTTCCCCAACAACAGTCTGCCCTGCATTCCAATGGTCCTCATTGGGCTGTTTCAGGAAATTCTCCCCAGCTGATATACCTCCCTCTTTTGTGCGGATGGTGTTATTTTAGTTTTTAAAAAGCAACAGGACACAGAGCCTGAACATGAGAAATCAATAGAATGATATGTAATAACCTAACACTGAAGTAATCTGCTTCTTGTGACTTGGTATTGGAGGATGGGGATTCAGTACAGATCACATTTGAAGGCAAACCTACCAAAGTTGCATTTTCCAAAACAATATCGAATCATAACACAGCCATCCTTCAGGATTTGCCAAATTTTGCAATGTGTACAAAAATGCATATACATGCATGTACACAAAAACACATATATTTGTTAACACAACATACAAAAAATGCATTATATTAGAGAACATTGCTTTGCAAAAAAAAAAGTGTAGATTAGGTAAAACTACATACAAAAATGTGATTATTGGAATAATTTTTTTCCAAAATGCTGCTGAATTTTCATGAGAATTTTTTTTTATTACAAATTGCTGTAGAAATATGGAGAAATGAATTTAAGCTTGGGAAAAATGAAATGGACAGATCTATCCCTCCCAACCTAAGAGCAAGTGCTATGAATAGATAGGCCATAAAACTTTTCTCCCTGTTTGTCATTTCTTCTTCTCTTGTAAGCACAATTCTCCTCTGATATTTATGTGGCAAAGCTAACCTGAGGCTCTGTTTTCTTTCAGCTATGATGAGTGTGTGGGGCCTGGAGCTGTGCAAATCTGTATTCCTACAGATGACCCTCCGCCTTACTCCCTGATAGACCCTTGTCGATGGAATGACTCCACTATAAACATTCCCTGGGAAGAAGAGGTGACTCCAGGGGCTGCAGGAGAAAGGGATGCTGGGTATTTGGTCGGACTGCAGGGCCTGCCACAACCCATCCCTTCCATTTCCTTATCCTCGTCATTCCCGATGGAAGCTGCCCCTCCCTACGAAACTGTTGTGTGTGAACAGAACATCCCTATTCCACTGGTCCCACTGGATTTACTGAAAACCTCTACGGAACACTATCAGACTTTTTTCAACAGAATAATGTAAAAGGGCAATGATTCCTGACCTGTGCTTCTGAAGGAATCCTTCAAGACTAAGAAAGGGTGATAACCTGGAATGATAATCACCCACCTACCCATAATACTTAACAAAACTTTATCTATTTTCTACTTGTGGATTTGGTTTTTACAGGGAAAAAATATGAACGTTTACCTGCACATTCTTCTTTGTGTTTTAGATTGTTCTTCTCCCCCTGAAATGTAAAACAATAAATGCATCTACTAGGGCAGTGGTTCCCAAACTTCCCTCCACACCCAATGGACCAATTGACAATCTTAATGATTGTTCTGCGTATTGTAGCAACTGAAATGCTCTGTACTAGATGCTGTACAGCTTTTAAATGTATTTTTATTGCTTCTTTTCTTTATTATAACATATCACAAAATAAAAGAAGCAATAACAATACCATCAAAAATCAATCTGGATATTTAATGCAATGGATGTGCCATCTCCCGTCTTCAACCACAAATCCACAGACACACCTGAGTGAAGCTTGGTCCATGGGCCACAGTTTGGGAACTCCTGTGCTAGGGTATCTCCTGTAGGTCTTTTTGTAGCATTTGAAAGCACATCTGACTAAAATACTTCTAATGTAGATGTATGTCATATGGTCAAACCTAGTTGTCAGGTTTGTTACAGTGCTTTGCATGTCTTAGAACAAAAGGAATATATGATAAAGGGGTTGCATCTATCTTTTTAAGAATTGTTAGTAGATGTAAGCCAGTGACTTAGTAATAGGAGAGGATTCAGTGTTTCATTTAGCTGTAGAGTTCAGCTCAAGAGAGATAAAAAGATATCCTTAGTTTGTATCAGAATATCCTCATTTTATAAATAGGGAAATGTTTGTGTATTTAAGAGAATGAGACAGGAGGCTTCCCAGTTAAATTTCTAAGCTAACCCGGTTCCAAACCCAAATATTATATCTACTTTCTGTCACAAACCTTTTCTCCTACCCACCTCAGTGATCAAGCTGTCTGGGGAGATTTATTGTGATATGAGATATGATTATTATGTTGCATACCAAAGAACTGGAAAGCAAAAGAAAACATGCATTTCCCTATTTTTACTGGAAGAGGTCTTACTAAAAAGAGGCATGTGATGCAATCATTTGAGTGCTGAGTTTGGAATATAGAAGAGCTGTGTTCAAATCCCTTCTTATTTCCACAGCTTCCTAGGTGGCCTTCAGCAAATTGCTAGCTTTGTAGCCTCTTCTCCCTCACAGGATCACTGGGGCTAAAAAGCAGCTCTTATCTCCTTATTTTCTGCATAAGACCAAGGTACATCTAACCCAACATTTTGTTTCTGACAGGGACAAATCAGCTGTCTCTGACACGTTCACAAGCAGCCAGGCATATAGATGATGGATCGCCTTGCCTTACTGTGTCCCTGGTGTCTACTATGCAAAGGTATACTGCCTCTGCTTGTGAAGATCATGTTTAGCAATTGCACCTAACAACTACTCAGAGCCAAAGTAGAGTTGATGTTAAATGTGTATTTGCATGTAATGTGCAGAGTTCTTTTTTAAAAATGCAAATAGTGTCAACTTGGAGTGGGGTTGTAGCAGCTGATGATTATCAGGGTTACAGCAGGGGTGGAAGGGTGATTTAACATTTTCCTCCCCTGCTGCAGTCTTGGGGGAAATCCCAAAGGCAATATTTGCGCTGGGGGGGGGGGAATGCCAATACAACAGGCATAGGCAAACTTGGCCCTCTAGATGTTTTGAGACTGCAGTTCCCATCATCCCTGACCACTGGTCCTGCTAGCTACGGATGATGGGAGTTGTAGTCCCAAAACATCTGGAGGGCCGAGTTTGCCTATGCCTGCAATAGAGTATTGTGTCCCCCTGAGCAAGTCAGGTCAGGAGTTGCAGAACCACGGACAGCACCAAGTGAGCAGACAGCCTTTTTACAGCCTTTGCTCCCAGACTACCTCCCCCAGGCTCCACCCTTTTGTAGATAACTTTAACTTCTTAAAGGGCCTACCCTCTGGCCTGAAGACAGGCACTCATCCTCCATTCTATCGCCTCCCTTCCAGTGTATGCTCTACACTGCTGGACCAGTGACCATCAGGAGGCACTGGATTCCTTAGGCTCAGGAAAAGATGCTAGTGGAAGTCCTGGCTCTGACTCTGCAGGCCCTAGTGGTAGGGAATGGTTCCTGTCTGGCAAGCTCAGGGGGGGGCGGGTCTCCTGATCTCCAAGAGCAGGCTCAAAGCTGTGAATCTAGTCTTCCTCTGTAGCTGGAGACTCGTAAGCCCTCCAGCTTTGAGCTTTGATCACTGCTGGACTCTGAGGTCATGACAAATAGCAGCTCCAGAGAAGAAGAAAAATTCAGGAAGGAAAAAAGTAAATTCCCCACTTGAGACCTGCTACCACCCCAATACTTATCAGCCCCTGCCCCAAACCTTTTTTTAAAAATCCTGTATATTAAATGCCAATTTTAACATCATGTCTAGCTTGGCCCTCAGATTTCTCCAGTTGTCTTTATAAAGCAATGAAATACAGGTTCAAATCCCTACTCAGAAGTGAGGCTCCCTCAGTGACTGAGAGCCAGTTGCTCACATCTCACCTACCTCACAGGGATGTTGTGAGGGTGGGAAAGGTGCAAAAGAGACTGTACCCAAGTTCCTTGGAAGGACATCAGGATAAAAATGTTGTTTGTTGTTGATGGCTGGTGATTAACAGTAACATGCAATCTAAACCCCACAAAGACATCCAAATTATCTCATAACTTTGCTCCAACAGGTGGATATAAAGCAAGGGTTTTTTCAGATGGTGTTCCAAAGAATTTTGGAGTGTTCAGAAGATTATCATGGGCTCCTCAATGGATCATGGATTCACTTTCACCAGAAAAAGGTTCTACTTGGTTGCAGCACCAGAACTTTGGAAAGCCCTTTTACAAGCTGTTTGTTTATCCCTCTCAGTGATATAATTTTGTAACCAAGTAAAGACAGTTTTATGCTTCCATGACTTTGGGACTTAACCTCCTCTGGTGCTTTATTTTTGCTGCTTTTTTATTTCTCATATATGATTCTGTGAGTATGGTCACAGCCACACCGTGCGCTGCTCTGGTGAACCAGAAGCGGCTTAGTCATGCTGGCCACATGACCCGGAAGCTGTACGCCGGCTTCCTCGGCCAATAAAGCGAGATGAGTGCTGTAACCCCAGAGTCGGCGACGACTGGACCTAATGGTCAGGGGTCCCTTTACCTTTTTATACCACTTTAACGTTTCCACCAAAGAATCCTAGAAACTGTAGTTTGTTGAGAGAGTCCCTAACAACTCTTAGCACCCTTAACAAACTACAGTTCCTAGGATTTGGGGGTGGGAGGGAACCATGTATATGGGTTTTGAATGAGTGGTGTGAATGAGTGTGTGTGTGTGTGTGTGTGTGTGTGTGTGTAGCAATTTTGATACTGCACTGTTTTACTTATTGGAATCATGTTATTTGTTCACCCCTTTGGGAGCGCGAATTGAAAAGTGGTCTACAGGTTTTAGGGGGAACCTCAGTCAAAATGCCTTCTGAGTGACCCATCCTCCTCGTTGCTAGTCACCCCTGCCCTCTCCCTCTGGGCCCAATCTGTACAATTGCCTGGAAGGAAAGGGTCAGACTAGTGGAAGCTTTGCTGCTCCATCTTCTCCCTTTTGTCATTGTGTGCAAGCTGGGGGTAGGACAGGTGTCCATCACACATTCCCTTCCTGTGTTTCCTTTCATTAGGGAGTAATAATAATAATAGTCACTTCTGGTGATGGAGCTATATCAGTCCACCAGGGCAAAAACAGAAGAGGCTTGTGGCACCTTAGGGACATTGGAAGCTGCAAAGCAATGATGGCCTTATATAGATCTATGGCCAAGATCTCCAACAAATTGACAGCAAGACACACTCCTTCACTCTTCCCAACAATTCTGCTGCAATGAAACAATAGCCAGGCTAGCCGAGCTACCATTGGACCAGCCCCCCCCCCGCCCCGTTGCCTGGTTTGACTGCCAGACAGTGTCCCCTCCATGCCTGGGTGAGGGCCATAGGGAAGGAACAGAGCTCAGTGGTACAGCATCTGTTCTGCATGCAAAGGGACCCAGGTACAAGCCCCAGCATCTCCAGGTAGGACTAGGAGAGACCCTTGCCTGAAAGCCTGGAAGGCCGCTGCCAGTTACTGTAGGCTATATTTGACTGGGTGGGCCAATGGCCTGACTCAGTATAAGACAGCTTTCTATGTTCTTTTCTTTCCCAGAACAAGGCTTAAACAAGTGGAAGAAGAGGGAAAATTCCAGCCAGTTCTACCTTCCTTACATGGTGTGGCGAACCTCCACTGGTTTCAAACACCAGTGTGTTTGGATCTTGCCTGTTTTCATTCATAGTTTTCACTCTGAAGTGTTTTCAGTCTAAAATACTCTTCTCTTTGAATCTTGGATAATTATCAGATCTGGAATGTGAAAGCCCATTTTTATATTTCTATTGAAGGGCAAATGCATCATCACGACTCCTTAAGGAAATTACGATTATTAATTTATAAATGATGCTCGAAAGATCCATCCTGGTACTTTGGGGAATAAGGCCTTTCTGCTCTATAACATTATGGTGTTGTTGATTGCAACTCAAAAGTAATCACAGGTCAATTCATGGAAGACTCTTGAAGCAGCTGTCTAATTAGATCATGAAAGCAAACACTTATCTTGCTAACTTGACATGGAGTAGGATTTGGCAGGTGGTTGAGATCCGGAGTCTTTGTGGTATGCCTTACCCAGAGTTTGCCTGACTCACTATAGATAAAATCACTGCACCTTAGAGGGGCAACTGCAGACTTTTCTCACCATTATATTGCAGCAATAGGGAAAACCGAGCTAGGCAGATAATATTGAAATTCTCAATAGAGACAACATTGCAAAGCCAGTTTTTAATTCTAACACTAAGGGTTGTATACAGCTAAGTCACACTCAAGAGTAGACCCACTGAAATTTTAATGGGGCTTAATATAGTCATTTCCATCACTTTCAGTGGGTCTCCTTGGAGTAGAGCTAACATGGGCAACAACCCTCAGCCCATGAGGGCCACCTCAATCTCTGAGCGGTGAGCGACTCCAGCAGTTCCAAACACCTGCCCAGGGTTCAGTTTCCTAGGAATTAAGGTCAGTGGAGACTCTGGTGTCTTTGGTGTCTTTGGGATATATGGCTTTATTTACAGTGAGCACAGGATGGAGGGGCTCACAGCAGCTCCAGGGGAGCCCCAAAGTCCAACACAGTGCAAGCAAATCTCTTTGTGTGCAGCTTCTAGCATTCAGCTTTTTAGCTCATGCGCACAATAACAACACCTCTGGCTAAAGAGGATCACCTGGCCTCCAGCCAGGTGAGGGGAATGTGTGGAAATGCCCCACCTATCCTGAAGAGCACCACCCCTTAGCTCATTCTCTGAGATGCTGATGAGCACTTAACTGGCCTGCTAAAGCCATTCCCTTGACAAAGGGAGTAGTTTGGCAGGCTTCCTCGCATACATTCTGCCTTTACAGATACCAGATGGAAGGCTTGGAAGGAGGCCCAAGGTTGGGACTTACCCTCCCAACTCATAACAATATTTTGCACCTGAAGCAGAGTAACAAAGGGTCCCCCATTTGTGGAATGCCCTCCCTGGTGAGGTCCATCTGCCTGCTTCATTATTAACATTCAGGAGAAATGTTTAAACATCCCTATTTATCCAGGCATTTGATGGATGAAAGACACTCTTCCTCAAAACGCTGAACTTATTGGCTATGACAGTATGTGGTTGTTCTGAAAGGTTCTTAGATGTTTTTAATTGTTTTTGAAAGTTTTTAAAGTTTGATTCATTTTTAATGCTATTGTTTTATTACTGGCCTCCTTTGGGAACAAGGATGGGGACACACATTTATGAATCAACATAAAATAAATGTTGAATTTTGCCTAGGAACCATTGGATTGAAGAATAGGTAATAAGTACAACAAATAGGGTTATAACCAACTAAATTCTACACAAAGCAGGCACATGATTTCCTCCAAAGAATCCTGGGAGGTGTGTTTTTTTAGGGTACTGTAATGGGAATTGTAGCTCTGTAGGGGGTAAACTACAGTTCCCAGGATTCTTGGGGGTCGGTGGGACGACATGTGGTTTAATAAAAGTCTTCTGAACATATGCTGTATACACAGCCTCAAATCAATGGGCGCAAGTTGGCATCTCAATAAGTTTTACTCCGAGGAAAAAAAAAGTTGACTGCCACTTTTCAGCGTCCACTCTTCAGACGCCCAAGAGCGTCAGACACCATCCCAAGCGGCTCTTTTCACTTTCGTTTTGACGCGCCTCGAATTCCCCACCACTTCCTGATTCGGGTCGGCAACAAAAGTCCTTTTGATCCACCCTTGACTGACAGCCGGCGTAGCCATTTAAATCCCGGGCAGATCAATGAGCAGGCCAATGAAGAGGCTGAAGCAGGGCGAGCTCCGATGTGGCCACAACTTCCTCAGTCCGGATGAGTCCTTAAAAGTGCTCGGGCACGTTGTGTGTGTGTTTGTGCCTTAATTTTTTATCTAAAAGACCTCAGCCCCTCTTGCCCTTATTTCAAGGGAGAAGGCGTCGTCTCCGCCTCCCGCGCAGGCTGGCTGGGCGCGATGAAGAGACCCGCGGCCGGGGCGGGCGCCGCGCAAGAGCTGCTCCGGGACTACCTCGCCTTCTACCGCGCCAACGGGGCGGAAGGGAAACTTCTGGTCTGCAACGAGGCGGCCGTGAAGAGCCGCGCGCGGCGCCTGCTGGCCTCGGAGCCCGGCTTGGCGGGGGCTCCGGGGGGCGTCGACGTCGCCGGCCTCGCCCAGAGCTGCCTGGCGGCCAAGGGGGAGACGGGGGGCGTCGTCTTTCGGAAGCTGCTCAAAGCCTTTGAGTTCCTGGAGCTGGTTTGCGTCAACCTCTTCCTCTCCCCGTGGAGGAAAGAGATCAAGTCGCTCAAGGTAAGCGGGCAGCCGGGTCCCCTTGGAGGAAGCAGCAGGGGCAAGCTAAGGCGGTGCCCTCCAGGGCTTGCTGCCCTAGAGGTCCCATCGACCCCAGCCAGACATGGGGTGGGGAAAGTTTGTTTTATTTTTGCATCGTTACCCCCACTCTTTCCTCCCAAGGTGGTGTACCTGGTTCTTCCTGACCCATTGCATCCTCACAGCAACCCTGTGAGGTAGGCCTAGGTTGAGAGGCAGTGGCTAGTCCAGTGATCACTCCAGTAAGCTTTGCAGGAGAGGGGGGATTTGAACATGAAAGCATACATCTGAAGGCAGCCCAATTTAGGGAAATTTTAAATGACTGATGTTTTAATGTATTTTTAATTTTTTGTTGGAAGCCGCCCAGAGTGGCTGGGGAAACCCAGCCAGATGAGCGGGGTATAAAGAATAAAGTGTTGTTGTGGTTGTTAATAATAGTAGTAATAATAATAATAATAATAATAATAATAATAATAATATAATATTAAATGCACATTTAAAGCACATGGTTTCCCCCCAAAGAATCCTGGGGTCTGCAGTTTCCCCCTCACAGAGGTGTCCTTACTAGCATCCTTGATTGTTGTTGACAAACAACAGTTCCCAGGATACTTTGGGGCAAGTCCTGTGCCTTAAAAAGTGTGTTGGATATGCTTTAAATGTGGCGTGTGGATCTGCCCTGAGCCTCCCCATTCCTTGTCCAATTCTCTCCACCCCCTGCATTACATCATCGCAGCAACCCTGTGAGGCAGGTTAGACTGATTGGCCCAAGGATCACCCAGTATGCTTTGCAGCTGAGTGGGGATTTGAACTTGGGCCTCCCTGTCCCTAGTCCAACACACTAACTATTGCACCATATTTCCATGCAGAAACATCTGGAGGATGCCACATATGGCTACTTGTTCAAGCAAAACAAATATTGTTAGACTCCATCTTCTTTGTAGGACCACAGGTTGCCGCACCACTGTTTCCCCCCCATCTTACATTTTCACCTTCATGAGGGAAGGTAAATAAATCATCATGGGCAGAAAGAGGAACTTAGAGGGAGGGATTGCAGAATTGAAGGAGGAAAAACAACAGTTGGGGTGCCTTTCATTTCACACAAAATTGGCACACGGTGAAAAGTGTGCTATTAGGATTGTTTCCATGGGCACCTTTTCCTTACTGCCATGGACCATTCTAACAGGGTTCAGGTCAACTGCTCCATTTCACAGGTGGGTTTCTCTGCCTTTCTTAGGAAATCCTGTTATTTCCTAAGCTGTGCTGTACCTGCATAACATATTTGGTGACTTAGGTTCTGCTTATTGTACAAGCAGAATGTTGCTATGTTGCAAATCCCACAAACTTTTTTAGACTCTGGAAGATTATCATTAGACAGGACTTATCCTTGAGGAAGCCATACTGGTTCTTTTTCAGTAGCACTTGTTCTTCTGCATGCTTGATAATTATCTATTTCCACCAGTTTTCCCAGAACAGGGATGTTAAGATAACAGGTGTGCTAATTTCCTGGATATCTCCCTCTTCTCAATGCTGTTTTTCTAGAAAAATGGGTGCCACTATTCACCATGAATTTGTTACAGTAAGTGCCACACTATTTAACAAAAAAAGAGGTGCCAGTACTGCGTACCCTTGAGTAACCCCATGGGAAGCACTGCCTCTTCTTATTTTAAGTCCTCTGGTGTTGAAGATGTTTTGGGGGACAAGGTCATCTTTGTTAAAAGATGGGCAATTTCACATTTGAGTCCTTTTAAGAACTTTTTAGTGGATTCAATCTGAACCAGGTGATTTGTTTGTTTGTTTTTAATTTGTCCATAAGGCCTGGAACAGGGGCCACCTACCTTTTCGGAACAATGGGCACATTTCGAATTGGAGTGCTGGGGGAAGCAGAGAGAGAGAATCTGTGTCTCTCCAGATGTTGCTGGATGACAGCTCCCACCATCTGTGGACCATTGGCCATGCTGGCTGGAACTGACAATACCCAGTCCTAACAGCATCATTGGGGGGGGGTCAAAAGTTCCCCAGCCATGCCATAAAGAAAAACAGGAGTAAGGAAAGGCTGAAGTTCTAGTAGTCATTGGAAGCTGACAGAGTGGATCCTGTAGTTTGTGTGGTGTGAATAAGTACTTTTCTTTTGTGTCCTGAATTTTTCAGTATTCAGGTGCTAAGAATTGTACTTGGAACCTTCTACATGCAAAGCTTGGGCACTAACACTGAGCTATGGTTCTTCCAACATTGTAGAGCATTGTATGGGCTACAACAACCCATAGCAGTACTGAGTGCTTGGTTTTCCCCATCCATCTTGTTTCCTAACATCATTCTTTTCCCCCCTCCCAGACTTTTACAGGAAATTTTGTCTACTATGTGCAATCTGTTCTCCCAGAAGGCATAGTAGAAAAGCTACTGAAGGAAATTGGCTACGTTGCAACTACCACCACAGAGTTTTCGCTGGCCAAGAAGCTCAGTGAGGAGGAAACAGAACAAGCTGCCTTTGAAATATTCCTTGCACGAATCCAGTGTGAAGACCTACTTGAAATTGCAGAGGATGTAAGAGACAGCGATCTGGTGGATATCCTACAGAAGAGAAGAGCCCAAAACCATTGCTCTCCTGAAGATAACCTAGACAGAAAGCACTGGCCCTGCCAGAGAAATGAATACATGATTATTGGAGGAAGAAGTGAGATGCTTGATCTTCAGCAGACCCACAGCAAGCAGGCCTCTGAAGAAGCTGGAAATGGTGGGCAAAGAAATGAACTTTCTCTCGAATTGACTACGGAAGACTCTCCGCTGGCTGCTTCCAAATTCACAAGTGAGCAAAATGCAAGCCAAGCCCAGGGAAGTGCTTTGGCAAACTCCTGCATCAAAAGCTCCGATAGCGAGGATTTCTTGATTAAATACAGCGACATTGTCATTGCGCAAAAGCCGCTCCACTTTGCAGAGACCCATCCAAAAGCCTCAGAGGACAAGACTCAGAACACAGGATTCCCTGGGTCAAGGCGGGGCCCACCAGCAAATAAACCATGGCCACTCACTTTCCTTTCTCCTGGTGCCAGTGGCCCCCAAGCCTTAGCTATACTTAATGATGTTGCTTTGGAAGGCGAAGTCCCTTTTAGCTACAGGAGCCAAGAATCCTCTCAGGAGACTATTGAATCTCAGATCTGTGATGCCATGAGCTGCCTTGCAATTCATGGATCAGATTCAACAGACCAGCCAAAAGAACTGAAAGGGAACACTCCGCAACACAACAATAAATTCACGGCATGCAACAATGCAAGTAAAGAGGGAACCTGTGACTCATCCTTGGCTAATCTTAAGGAAGATGGTGTAGAGAGTCTTGTGTATCCCATAGAGGAAACAGCAGGGCCAGAATTCCTAAGTAGCAAGAGAGGCATCCAGGAACTGCAACATTCTAGGATGAAACTTTCAGACCAACCTGGTGGGGATAGAGAGGGCTTCAACGTTGACCTCTACTCATCAGAGCTCTTCTGCGATATCGCTGGGTGCAATTGTCCCACAGGTGGTTCAGGTTATGAGAGACTTCTGGTAGGCATTCCGGGAGCAGGGGAAGCTGCGGAGTACCTTAGGCACATGGGTGAACCACCCAACTCAACTTATATCGCCCACCCTGAGGTTGGATATCATGGCAGTGCTCCAGCAAACATTCAGTGCAGAGGGGAAGGATGTCACTCCTCTTTTGCAGACTCCGATCGTTGTGTTGTACCAGTGAATGAAACTAGCCCAGAAGGTTATGTCATTATAAACAAAGATGATTAAGAAATTAGTCCAACAAAGCCTTCTGCATCCAAACGGCAGGTGGCTTCTTGAGAACGGAGGGTGTAAGTGGTGGAATGCCTTGTGCCAAGCAGCTTCCTTCTATGTCATTCCACAACCATCATTTGCCTTTAGTGGAGTTTAGAGGAAAGCAGAGGAGGGCAGAAGGAATCTATTGAGGTACAATAATAAAACAGCCAAATCCTGTGCCTATTTATTAAGTACTCGACTTAATTAAGATCTACTTCTGTGTACACTTACGTAGGACTGTACTGTCCTATAGCAGGAAAAAAGAACACTCACCTAAACCTTACTGAGATATATATCCCATATCAATGCCATGATGCTCCCTTTCTCCTAGTTAGTCCCAATAACATTACTCAAGACCATTCTGTGCTTGTGTGCCCAACAAAGACCCCTACAAAAATCAATAGGTACCTGCTAAGTCATGAACTCCTAGCCCTCTCCTTCTCACTTATTGCACAAACAGCTGGATTTAAATTTCAAGCAGAACACAGACTGTATAAGTGAAATGGGTAGACTTGCTAAAAAAGGGTGGCTTGTCAGTGTTTGCAAACTGGTGGGCCTCTGTAGAAGAATAAAATTTCTCTGCTAAACTATTTCTGCATCAATGGGGGGGGGAGTTGGGTTTTTTTTGGAATAAAAGTGTGAAAATGATTTTCTCTCCCTGTAATCTTTACAAAAATAAATGCAACACACACAACCCAAAAATGTTAACACAGAAGGCAATGGGAACCTATAGGTTTATGGAGCCAGGTGATCAGAAGCAGGCCCAGCAATCCTATTTTTATTTTCCAAGTGGCAAAAGGGATGTATCCCAGAAAGTTGCAGAGAACAGAAAAATGGGCGAAAGCTCATACAGGTTTTAGGAACTAGAGGCTGCATTAACCCCTGGCATGTTTGTGCGGTTGATGGGGTCCCAGGCCTTGGCTGGGCTTATTGCAGACTCCTGCCCCTTAATTTTTTTTGGCACACTGCTCCATGCAGCTGAATTTAGTTGCTGTACTCATTTCCCACAATGACCGATATAATGCTACACTGGAACGTTGTGGGAAATTAAAGTGGCAGCTTGCAACCAACACGTCGTCAAGGTAAACTCTTGACAGCCAGTCATGGCTACATAAGCAGTTGCACTCCCATCTAGGAACATAGGAAGCTGCCTTAGACAGTGTCTGTCTATTGGATCTATCTAGCTCAGTATTGCCTACACAGATTGTGAAGGGCTCACATGCTGGGAAATGCTGGGGATTGAACCTGGGATCTTTCGAATACAAAGCCCATGCTCTACCACTGAGCTATAGCCCTTCTCACGAGGGGTCAGTCTCCATAATAAAGATGCTACTGTTTAGTAGGAAGGGCTTAGCATTATGGAATGTATGTGACTGGCCTAGCACTGCATTCTAATATGTATGGAAGACCACTGTAAAACACACACGCAAGCAAGCAAATTGCATACGAAGTCTCAACGTTGGAATTAAAGGGAATGCAGATGAGGGGCTAGATTGGGGATTTCGTCAGTGACAATTCACATTGCTAAGTCACCAGGTAATGAACGTGCACATGTGAACTGGATCTTAGGATCGAATCCCAAATGACGTTTCAATCCAAGTAACATATAAAAGTTGACTGGTGACTAGTGTCTTCTTTTGGTTACAATTATACATGTTTGGAAAACGTTGCATCTTTTATGGTTTTTAAATCTGGAACATGACCGCAATCTTTCTAGGTTAATGTGACATAAATCAGGTCATTTGGCAATACCATTAAACTAGCTAATTATAAATTCCTCTGACGGGCATTTGGATTTTTATTCAGTCTTATCCCAGCTCAGAAGTGTAAAAGTATATTTGAATCAAATCCCAAGAACACTTCCTCTAGGGGTTTGCTGTGGGTTTTTTCCACCAGTATTTCAAAACTAGCCCATTCATCTAAGAGAGAGTTAAGATCCGTTATACCTCAGAAATCAGTGTTCCAAAGAGAATAAATTAAGCAAACTGCTTTAAAACTGCTCTGTTTAATATAAATAAGTATTCAAGAGATGTCTTTAAACAGCACTAGAAATTTAATGAAGTAGTAGAAGGAATGTTAAAATGTTTTTGAGACATTGCGTTTTTGAAACCCTGCAGTTACTTTCCATAAACACTCTTGAAAAGGTTTACACAGATTATGTAGCCATCTGGACAAAAACATACACATTAAAAAAAAACCAAGCAACTTATACTCTTGTTCCATTGAAATGGGAGTGTGTGTCCCGAGTGGGATATATTCTGTACTGGAAGTATTTAAAGTTGCACCCACATTCACACTTATTTCAACTAGGCTTAGGATGCCAATGAAAGACAGAATATGTACAGTGGTACCTCCAG
Source organism: Podarcis raffonei (assembly GCF_027172205.1). Classification (NCBI taxonomy): domain Eukaryota; kingdom Metazoa; phylum Chordata; class Lepidosauria; order Squamata; family Lacertidae; genus Podarcis; species Podarcis raffonei. The sequence continues at coordinate 46,583,617 of NC_070609.1, forward strand.
TTATGAACTTAATTCATTCCGGAACCTGAAACCGTTCTTAACCTGAGGTACCACTTTAGCTAATGTTGCCGCCATGCCGCCAGCGCACAATTTCTGTTGTCATCCTGAGGTAAAGTTCTTAACCCGAGGTACTACTTCCGGGTTAGCGGAGTCTGTAACCCGAAGTGTTTGTAACCCGAAGTACCACTGTATAGGAGATCTGCACACAGTATGCAGTTTAGGCCCAGGCTATCTGAAGGGCTGCATTCTCTCTCATGAGATCTCTGAGGGGAGGCCCTACTCTCAGAGCCGCACCACCCTAACTGGCACATTTGGCGAGGATGCATAAGAGGGCCTTCTCAGTGGCTGCTCCCAGATTCTGGAACTCCTTTCCTAGAAAGAAAAGACAGGCTCCCACCTTGTCATCCTTCCACCAGCAGGTGAAGAGCTTTATTCCGGCAGGCTTTGAGGAACTGGCTGTTTTTAAGAAAAGGGCTTTTAATAGCGCAGTGCTGTTTTTTTACTAGATGTATTTTTCTATCATTTTAATTCTACTTTTCAACTATTTTATATGTTTTTAAGCGTTCTGTGTTTTATCCGTGTTTGTTTCAATTGTTGTAACCTGCCTTGAGTCCCAGTTCGGGGTGGGGGTGGGGTGAGGCAGGATATAAATAAAACAATAACTGCATTTATTGTCATCATGTTAAAACACACATTGTGACCAATCTACAAAAGAGCTTAAAGCAGTACACCTGTGGAGCCCGGCTCACTATGGTGCCCTAGATACGTGCTTTAAGTTTAAAATTCTCAGGGCTGGATCTAGACTAAAGCAACCATCCTATACACGCTTGCCCAGCAGTAAGAGGAATGACATCTAAATCGATCTGCCTAGGATGATGCTGCAGATGAGTTGCACTTAAATCCCATTGAAATCAATGGGACTTGAGTCATGACTAGCTTTGCATATTGCTATCAACAGAACCTTAAGTGTGGATCCAGCCTGGTGTACTCAGACATATTTATATGTAACATCCTTCAAGAACTCAATGCTCACAATTCAGCAGGGTTCTGCAGACTAGGTTGGCAATGTTGACAAAACTCCACCGGAAGCGCAGGTGCCATCTGCCGGCCATTGCTTCATCTCAGTCAAGGCGCAATTGACAAGTTCTTGCCCTTCCCTCCTCCTTTCCACTCTGACAACCAAGTGCTTGCTAGAAAAAAGCACCAAAGCATGATGGCAACTGCCTCTCTCATCCCTTTAAAAGCCAAGGGGAGAAAAAACCCAGCCGTGAAACCACAGCTTCCTATTCCTTGAAATAATCATCAGATGGGAAATACATTGTACATATACATCCAAGTGGAGATGTGATAGGTTTTGCAAAATTTTGCAAGGTTCTTACAGTTAGAGCTAATCTAGACATCACAACAGTCCACAGTGGAACTGGAAAGAAGTGTGAAAGTCCACCCAGTGCTTGATTTTTCTTCCCAACTCACAAAAAAAAAAATCCTTTAAGTAAGAGTAAGATTTGAATATACATGGACATTTCAGAGAGGCCTTCTTAGAAAGCAGTCTTTGACATAGCTTTATAATAGCAGCAACATTTTGGAATAAAAGAAGTTGTCAGTGTATAAGTACAAGTGAAGATGGAAGTTTATAACAAAACCTGTTTTTCCCTAAGTTCTCGTTGAACATAAAAGGTACTTTACAAATTACAAGCAGTGTACAATATTGCATCCTACAAAAAAACCCCTCATAATTATTATTCAGAGAAAGGATATAATGAGGTGTGCATATAACATTTTTTCCTCAGGTCTCCTCCTTAGAACTGGTTTCTACAAGCAAGAACTGTACATTAAGGGAAATCTGTTTCTATACACAATGCTGCCTGGTGCAAAGGGTTAATATTCGGTCCTGATTCTCTTCGTATTTTTCCATCATATCCTGTAGGTCGTGGTCAGCCTGAAGCACCTTCGAAAAGAAACCAAACATTTGAAGTGTGTCATTCAGAAGCTGTGGGTGATGTCATTAAACACTGTATTGATGCTAACATTTAGGGTGGCTTTAAAGACTTAAGGAAGTGCAGACATCACTGCTCACTGCAGACATCAAATGAATTTTTTTTCCAGCTTCCTGGAGAGTCAGTCAAAAGCTTGAAAAGCCCTGGAAGGTCAGCTGGGCTGGGCTAGGCTGGGCTGGGCAAGGTGTGTGTGCTGGCATAAACCCCCAAAAAGGAAGGGGTTGGCTTAAAAACTCAACATTAATATATACTTACAAGAACCGGGGAAGGAACTTTGAACATTGTTTGTTTAATGAGCCACTCTTCATAGAGCTGGTGAATAGCTGCTAAATATTCCTGTCCAAAAAAGGAGAAAATATTTTGTTTTCTTTACAATATATGAGGAACCTCAGGTCTGGGAACCAAATGCGGCCCTCCGGGCCTTTTTATCCAGCCCTTTATTTGGCCAAGGCCACCTCACTAGTCCTGCTCTGTGCCCTCCCTTCTAGACTTGAATATGTCCCTGGAAGTACAACAACCCTCTTGGATGGAGGCCAACAAGTGGTGTTTGTCTGGCGGCACCCAACATCCGTATGCAGCCTCTGGAAGGTGTCCCATGAAAGAAGGCAGCCCCCAGGCTCGAAAAAATTCCCCCACTCATGCAGTAGACACAAAACTCTAGGACACAGGTGGGGAATCTTTTTCAGCCTGTTTATAGACTCCTTGGAGCTGCATGCCAGCAATGGGTGTTCCTCTCTTCATCCATTCCCCATCCAAGCAAGTGGGGGAACCCCCCCTCCCCTGCACACTCAAAGCTGGCCACCGTACTCCATGCTCTGGTAACATCCAGACTAGTTTGTTGCAAAGCATTCTGTGTGGGGATCCCCTTGAAGACGACTCGGAAATGTCAACTGGTCCAAAATGCAGCAGCCAGATTACAGGCTGGGGTTCCTTTTAGTTTACATATAAGCTCAGCTTAAAACACCTGCACTGTTTCCAGGCCCAATTCAAGGTGCTCGCATTGGTGTTCAAAGCCCTCAATGACTCAGGCCTCAAATATCTGAAAGACCATCTCCTTCACAGCAGAAACTCTTGGGTGCTAGTCAGCAGAGGCAGCCATCTTGATTGTTCCTCCACACTCAGCAGCTTGTGGGGGGAGACACTAAAGGGCATTCTCTAGAGCAGCCCCTATGTTGTGGAATTCCCTTTCTACAGAGGCACATCTGGCAATTTCATCATACAGTTTTCAGCAAATGCTGAAGACGCATTTCTTTACCCTGGCCTTTTGACACCCAGGATGCATATTTTTAGGACCCACCCAATTTTATGTGATTGTGGGTTTTCGTTAATACGTTTTCTAAACTGTTTTCAATGTTGTCTTTTAATTTAAAATGTTGAAGCCCGGCCTAGGCCCTTGGGGTGAAGGGTGAGATGATGATGATGATGATGATGATACACTTCCACACAGAGAGAGAGTTACATCCATCCCCACAGATCTCTCCCATGCAGCAATCTGGCTTGAGGAAAGCCTCTCATTTTATCCAATGGAAGTCTTTTTCCCCAAGCCTAACTGCTAATTTGAGGGAGGGGGTGTTATGGAAGCTTGTCAAGATCACAGGAGCATTAGACTTGGGAAAAACTTCCAGACTGATACCTCCGGCAGAGAGAAAGCACACCTTGCACTAAGGCTTCTGTTTCTTTCCATTCTTCTTCCACCCTGCCAAGTTCTGGTGTGGTTAGCCTTTAAAGGCCCTTTGGGTGAGTTCATTCCAAAATGCTGGAAGACTCCCTCCTTACCATAGGAATAACCTTTTCCTCTTCCCTGCATCTTCTCTTCAGTCTCTCATAACATGTCTCAGGAGAGGTCTGTAGATAAACTGTCATTTAAAAGAAAAAGAAAGGGGTTTTGAATGGTCAGTCCTGCTCTTGAAGGCTCAGAGACATTTCTGGCTTAGAGTTTAGGAAAAAACCTACACCCAGCCTATCGGGTATCTCATTTACAAATCTAGTATAGGTATCAGCTTACAGACATTTAACTTGTGCACATTCAGCTTTACACATTTGGCTCTTCTTCTTCTTCTTCTTTTTTACAAATGGGGCAGGCATCCAAGAAAAAAAAGACTTTGGGAATCCCACCTGACTTTGAACCCAATGTATTTTGACTAAACAGGATTTTGGCTCTCTGCACTATCCCCTGGAACATAATCCCCGCACAAGTTGAGAGTCACTTGTATTATTATTTATTAACTTATATATCACCTAATGTCTAAATAGGCTTTTCAGTGTTTTACAAATCTAGAGAATGTCAAGAATACGGACGCTTCGAAAGCAGTTTACAAGTAGCATTAAAATATATTTTTATCAAACACAAACAGAATAAGATCAATATGTAAAATGTCAGAATGCTTCTCACAGGGCAGCAGAGGAGGGAAGGGAGAGTTCACCTGGATCAGGCCCTAATGTCTTCTTCGCCCCCTGCTCCCTGCCTCACAGTGATCCTGGTGGGATGAGAGGAAAGTTCAGGTAGAGGAGGCTTAGAGGTGGCCTTTACCTCTGCCCTTCTCTCTCCAAGAATCCTTCCCACAGGATAGTTGATGGCAGAAGTAAGCCTAAATTGCTACCACATCTGGCCAGCTCAACTAGTAACCTGGAGGCAAAGAAAGCGATTGGGGAGGGGGGCTTCCAAAGCATAAACACTTTACCTATTAGATCAACTGAAACATCCATGTTCTTTATGATCCACTCAAACCATTCTGTCAATACCACGTAATCCACCTCCGGCATTCTCCCACTGTAAAGAAGAAACACATAATATGGATATATCTGAGGAAATGTACAGAGTTGTGCAACTTAAATAAAAAATATTTTTAAAGAGAGCTTTCACTGTTATACAACAGATGGTGCCATCCTGAGGCAACACACACACACACACGCACACAGACAATTTGCATCTGTCTCCTTGGAAACCCTCAATGTAAACCAGGAATGACTTCTAACCAAATCACAAACGAGCCAAAATATTTCTATACAAGCTGACTGGTGTATCAAACACGTTCACTGGATTGATTTCAAACAGGTCTGAAAGCAATACTATCTGCAACTATACACAATTTGTGTTTCAAAATCCACAAATGGAGGTGGTGTGGAGTAATTTTAGGGTTTTTATCCTCTTCATCTTTAAGTCATCCTCTATCCCTTTCAAAAGCCTTAAATATTCTGAAATGCTGATTTTCACTGTTTATTTCATAAAACTTATTTATCACTCAATAGTTTAAAAAAAACAGACAAACAAAGAGGTTTACGAAAAGAGTAAAACAATAAAATTATCAGTAAAAACAGCTATTCCAAACATTAATAATTAAAATGAGTGATAAGCTAAACACAGATTAAAACACATTCATATTCTGCATATCTAGGTAGCCTTGTCTAAACAAAAATGTTTTTAGCTGGTGCCAAATCTGACGTCAATAGGCAGGGAGTTCCAAAGGGTGGGTTCTGCCACATGAAAAGGTCAAGTTCTTACAAATGCAGAACAAGCAATCTGTGGCACCTACAACACTGCCTGTTCCATAGATCAAAGCAGTCCCAGTGGGCATATATGGGGTAAAGCAATCTCTCAGGTAAGTTGGTCCTAAGGTGTTAAGGGCTTGACCTTGCCCTGCTAGCAGTCTAGCAGGCTAGCCCTAACTAGCCACCAGTGCAGGTCTCTGAGCACACGCACTAAGAGGGTCTCATTCCTGTCAGCTATTGTACTGCAGCATTCTGCATCACCTGCAGCTTCTGAATCAAGCATAAAGGAAGATTAAAACACATTAGGTTTTCTGCATTGCAGCCTGATGCACTGAATCCAATAAATCCATTACTTCTTTCCTGAAGTTAAACACACAAAAGCTAAACAGGCCATTTCTCAGTTCAAGACCATTTTGCTGCCTGAGGCAGACAAGATAGCACAACTCTCTCCCCATCCCCTTAAAATCAATGTACACAAGCCAAAGGGACAGGTAGTTAAATCTTTCTGAGGATAGGAGAGCACATCCACTGCACCCAAGGGCAGTAGGTTAGTTTATGAGGTATAACAAAGCCTGTGTGGCATTCACAACATTGTTCTCCAACATCTTACGGTTGTTGCCTGCCCCTTGGCATCTGCTGCCTGAGGCAGCTGCCTTGCTTTGCCTAATGGTAGAGCCGGCCCTGCCAACTCTCTTAAGGCAATTTTGAAAACAGTAATAATATGTGCAGGCTCTAAGCTCACACAAGACTATCAGCAGGCTTGCATATTCTGCCCAATATATAAAAAGCAATGCAAATGAATGTTTTAACATGCAAACAAAATAGCAAGTGTTATTTGCCCACCCCCACCCTGCAACAGACCATGGACAAACACCGAACTTTTCTGATTTATTTTTGCATAATAAAACCAGCACGTTTCAGAAAATCAGCAAAGAGACTATGTAGCACAGATGCCACCTTGTGGATTAACAGGCAGGTGCCTTTACCCCTTCCAAAGAAATGCATTAATTCTGGGGTCTTTTCGAGCAGGAATATAAATTCCTGTTTAGCACAGAGTCACATGACAGCATGGCAGCAGCAATAGCAGCTAGCATGCACATTTTGGCACAAGGAACTGACAAAAATTTGCACGTCATTTGTAGCCATTGTGGGTGGTATTCTCCAACTGAGAAGCACATGTTCTTGCATCAGGTATCCTTATTCAGAATACACTAGTAGGACCTGCAACAAAATGCTGCCGCATGGAGTGCTTCCTTTCTAAGGCTTGTAGCCAATCATGTCTTCCTCCATTTTACTCAATTCCACCCATCCCGTTTTCTGATGTCCCCACCCCCAATAGTCATTCAGTAGCCACTGAAACTATTCAGTTCTCATTGGGCTGGGGTATTTTTAAGGGGAGGGGAACCTCTGCAAACCTTGCCATTTCCCTGAGGCTGCCAGAGCTTCTCCATGTGGGTGGGTGGTATCATTTTGGCTACATAAAGCCACAGCAATCATGCCTGAACATTAGAAATATTCAGAATCTATTTTGCACATGACATTAATCTTGAATCTCAAGAACATAAAAAGGAGCAGGTTTCCACCTTAACCTTTACTTGGCATCTGCAAATAAAAAACACACCATGCTGGATCGAAGTAGTTAACACAATACAGCAAAATTTCAGATATCCAGTGCAAGAGAATAAGCTAAAAGCATGGTTCTACCATTTCAAAATGTAAACACAATCCAAGATATTTTTTTTAAAAAATGGGTACTGTACCTTCGGTAAAGGTTTTCTACAAAAATGTATTTGGCGCTGTGGATTGACCTCTCCATCATTCTAATGGGTGAAATCTGCAAATGGAGGGATTTCAAGAGACATTTAGCCGTTTCCTTCCCCCTGTCGCAAGGGAGGGCATCCACACAGTATTGATACAAAAACTGTAACAGGAAACGGATTACGAAAGGCAGAATACAATACTATTGTGGGGGGCGGGAAATGTCATAGATTCATGAAAAACAGCTATATCAGGAACAAGATCAAGAAGCATGCTCTGACTATTTAAAACCAGCCAATACTTTTATTTTTTTTACAGTAAAAGAAACCTATAGGACCACGGCAACTTATTACTCTTAAAACAAACAAACAAAACTACCTGAAGCAAATGAATAGTCTGGGTCCATTTAAGGGCTTAAAGGCAAGGGCTTGCAAGGCCAACCACACTCTTCCTGGAAGGAAGTTCCATAGTTAAGGAGCTGCTACTGAGAGGACACCATCCCTCATGCCCACCAACCTGTGATCATAGTGACAGAATACAAGAAGGGCCTCTTGGACCACAGGCAGTCTGGTGTGCATCTTGTTCCACAGAGCAACATAAGAACTCTGTTGAGGGTGCTGGTTTTAAGTGACTTGGCACCTAGGAACTTTCAAGGACCTCCTTCTTCCATATATTTCTTCCTACATGATATCATATGAGATCTGTTCAGGGAAGTTTTTAATGTGTGAAAACTTAGTGTATTTTTTATCTTTGTGGAAGCCGCCCAGAGTGGCTGGGGAAATCCAGCCAGATGGGCGGGGTACAAATAATAAATTTATTATTATTATTATTATTATTATTATTATTATTATTATTATTATTTTATTTTGTTCCAAATGCCACAACAAGGCATTACCAGGAGCAGGGCCTTTTTATTGGTGGCACCCACCTTACGGAATGCCTTTCCAAAGGAGATCTACCAGGCCCCCAAAAAATGGGGATTTAGAACAATATGTTTGTTTGGATTTCTGGCCTTCCTGACCAAATTTCTGACCTTTGCACAGTAGGCTGCATTCCAGCCAGGCAAAAACCAGGTGTTTTTACACTCCTACGCATCATTCCATCCAGACAAGCAAGAACCATTCCCACCAGTTCAAGGACACATTCCAGCCAGGCAAAAGCTCTCCAAGAAGGCACAGAGCAGGACCAGCAAGAGGCAAAGCAAGAGGTCTTGAGATGTGCATTCAGCCCCAGAGCCCAAAGGTTTCCCACTCCTGGTCTAGTGTTAAAAGAAACAAATGTAGTTCAAAACCTACCATTGGCTTTATATGCTGGTCCAACATAGTCAGCTGCACGTAAGTCTGCAACGTTATCCCCCAGCGGGAAGCGTCTTGGTACATTAAGCCCTGAAAGAAGGAGAAGCAGCATTGCTTTCCTCACTATTTTTATTGCATTTTCACAGTTCGAATAATGTCTGGCAGCATTATCACAAAATAAAGTGAAGCCGTATGACAGAAAATAAAGCTTGGAGATATATATATAAATATTACCTTGGAAATTATTATTTCAGTGATTTACAAGTAAACTCCGTTTCTAGAGAGATCTATTTCTTGTGATTCCTTTGCTCATAAAATAAAAGAGTTCTTGGTTTATTATTTATTCATTAAATTTATATTCCAGGCCTACCTCCCAAAGGAGCTCAGGAGGCAGGACAGAATAAGCGACCATCTTGATCCATCCATAACAATGCTGTATGGGAGGAGCTCTTGAAGATTCCCAATGAGCTGCTGTGGAATGTCTGATTGTAATGAGCTCCAAGTCATATGAACATAGGAAGCTGCTGTATACAGAGCGAGACCACTGGTCCATCAAGTTCAGTATTGTCAGCTGCCATTGGCCCTTCAGGATTTCAGACAGGGTCTCCCCAAGTCCTTTCTGGAGATTCTCAGGATTGAACCTGGGACTTTGTGCATGCAAAGCAGATGCTCTGCTCCTGGGCTACAGCCCTTCCCTATGAATCCAAAATCAGATAACCAAGTAGGGCAACCTTAGGCACATATGGCATATCATACTCCATAATACCTTTTATTATCTCCTTGTCAAATGGATTATATTTACTAGCAACTCCAGGAGATGAAGCAATGGCACGGTCATTTTGTTTAGTGGGCGCAACAATTAAGGTAGGACATGGGACGTTATCTATTCAAAATTTTCATTCCTAAACCAAGTAGCTGAGGCAACAGCATTATGAGAGCAGGATCACAGCTGTGCTTTATTTTTGTTTCAAATCACCACCATAACCCACATTATGTTCAAACAACAGAACCATGCCTATGAAACAACAGCAACTCATTATTTTGGTATTATTATTGCTATTAGATAGCTTACCAGAGGGTTATGACCACGAACGTTCCTCCATTTAGATACTGGTTCAGTCAACACCTGAGTGTGAAATTTATAAAAATTAAAATGAATGATAAAACATTTTTGTTTTTGCTTAATTTGTTATTAGCTCTGGCTCTTTCTTTTGTGATGCTGCCTTCAGTTTTAGCTGGTTTGGGTGACTTGCTTTAATAATGGGAGCATTTTTCGCAGGGGTTGTACTTGACCGCATGCTTTGAGTGACAGGCACTCTATCACTGAGCCACAGCCTTTCGCCAAATTCCTAATTCAATCACAGAGTTGGCAAGGTCCTTGTAGGCTATTTAATCCAACTGCTTGCTTGATGCTGGAAATCCAGGGGCTATTCAGCCTGAAGTGAACCCACTGCTGGGTAACTGGTTCCATTCTCAAACAGCTGTTACCATCACAAAGCTTCAATCAAAAATCTAACCTCCTGTAACCTGCGCTCATTAGATCCTCTCATTTCAGACAGTCTCTTCCCTCTTTAATGCAGCAGCCCTTCCAGGGGCTGCACTTTCTGGAGATTGGGGTGAGTCACTGTTGGTGTTCTCCCCATGGCTAGATGCGTGGCTTGGATGCACCAGGAGCCATGCAGTTAGTGCTGGTGGAACTCCCTTCTGGTTGAGGTCAGACAGGCCCCTTCCCTGGTGAACTTCTGGCACCTACTGAATACATTTTTATTCCAGCAGGCATGGTAATTAATGTTTGACTTTATGGTTTTAATGGATTGTAATTTTTTGTATTGTATATTGTAATCTGCTTAGATGCTATTGTAGAAGAAGCATATACAGTGGTACCTCGGGATGCAAACGGGATCCGTTCCAGAGCCCCGTTCGCATCCCGAACAGAACGTAAGACATGACAGCGCGTCTGCGCGTGCCACGTTTTGCTGCTTCCACACATGCATGTGACGTCATTTTCACTGTCTGTGCATGCGCGAGCGGCAAAACCCGGAAGTAACACGCTCCGTTACTTCCGGATCACAGTGGAGCGCAACCCAAAAGCACTCAACCTGAAGTGTGGTTCAAATAAACAAAAACTCTGAAGAGTGCTGTCATGTCCCAGCTTCAGTCTTCTCTTCTCTAAGCTAAACATAGCCACTTAAGGGCTGCTTCTGCAAGATACTCAGGATCACTTAACAGTTAAAGCATAATTCATATGTGATAAGAGATCCTGTGTTTGCACTCCATTTGCAGCAGATTATGGGTGGGGGGGGTGGAATGTAATGTATTCCTGCATTAGGTGACAACTGATCTGCCTATTTCGCTTGCTAGCCTAGAGGCTGCATTGGTACAGAGGAAGGCAATTTTAGTCCCTGCTCTGTGTAGCTTTCCAGGAAAACCAGTTCCCATCTACTGGCATTCACCAACATTTTATTTATGAATGAATGAATGAATGAATGAATGAATGCAAAGAAATTTAAGGGATAAATCTGAAACCAAATCCTAAGCGTGCTTAACTCAAAGAAACTTATCAGGGCTTCCTTCTTCATTAAACGTATTTTGGATTAGAACCTGACTTGGGTCATACACACCATTCATTTAAAGTACAATGTTTGCCCCTGAAGAATCCTGGGGATTGTAGTTTACCTCTCACAGACCAACAATTCCCAGCACTTTTAAACGACAATTCCCAGGATTCTTTGAAGCAAGCCATCTGCTTTTGATGTTCTTCAAATGCATGGTGCGGATGTGACCTAAGATCAAACATCATCAGAAAACTTGTGTGAAATCTCGAAACACATCACCTCAATGCTGGTATTTTTGGCAAAATAATCCAGGCATGTTGTCTTCCCGCTTGCAATATTCCCCTCGATGCAGATCTAATAGGAGAGGTGGGGGGAAACAATACACAATACTAAATGTCAGCAAACAAAAGACTTGCAAAGAGAAGTGCTGCTCAAAACTTTAGTGGAGGAAAAGCTGAGAAATGCATTCCTCCCCTAAGGAGAATGTGAATAATGGTGCAAAAGTAAACTTCTCACCTCTGAGAATTCTACACTTTTCTTTACATATCTTGGCATCCAGAAGGTCTGCAGTCAATAGGTAGGGTCTGAGTCCCAGTTCAGGGCCTGCACTGGAAATTCTACTAAGCGCCTAACACAAGCCACACTCTCTCACCACCTCTGTCACCCCAGCTGTAAAATGGAGATAACTATACTATCCCGCTTTATATTTGATTTTTAGTGTGCGTTCATACATGTGGAGCACTTAAACCTTTTGAAAACACTCCCGTTACATATCAGACAGCTGCTGTCTCTACTGTCTTTTCAGCACCTGTTGAAGACTTGTAAAAAATCTTTCAACAGGTCTCCTATGCAGAGATTTTTATCCCAACCAGTATCTGTATTGATCTGAAAGTGGTTTTATGCATGCCATGGTTTTAAGAGTTCGTATAGCTGCAATTGTTTTTATATGTTTTTATTGTATTGTGGAATCACTTCTGAGATGCTTCAGAGGAAGCGATTTGGGGTTTTTTTAAATAAAACTTTATTAGTTTTCAATTTATTATAGAAACATGAAGAAAAACGATAACAAAAACTCAGTAATATAGCCAACTAAAGGCACAGAATACAAAACCTATGTTAAATAATAACACCCTACTTAAAATGACAACATCCGTATTTCTCCAGGAACACCTGGGAAGAGCTACCTGTAAATCTGAAACTAAACCATCTGAAATAAAATCCCACCATACTGAGTAGAAATGATCAGGATCTTTCTTTCCCCTAGAGAGTTGTAACTTATGTGTTATTTTTTCCTGCAATAACTAAATTCCAGAGATTTTTATACCATAAGGATATAGTCAGATCTAAAGATTGGGACAAGAATTTATATCCTCAGATAGAGTAAAAAAGAGAGGAGTGGTGATCTATGTAAAGGAAAGATTGCAACCGAAACTAATTTTTAAAGATGATCAAGGAAGATATTTGCCAATTAAAATTCAATCTCAAGGAGAAAAGTTTTTGATAGTGGGAATCTATGCACCAAATGAGGGGAAAGCTGAGTTTTTTAAGAAGTTGCATGAGACTTTGATGGACTACATGGATTACAATTTAATTATGATGGGAGACATGAATGGAGTAGTTTCAACAAATATGGACAAATCGCAAAGACAGGTAGTTACAAAAGACGGAAGACTACCAAAAACTTTCTTTGAAATGACTGACAATATGGATTTGATTGACATCTGGAGAACAAAACACCCATTAGAAAGAGAGGGAACCTTCTTTTCTGAAGCCAAAATGACATGGACAAGGATTGACCAAATCTGGGTGACTAGCGGTATGGCATCGAGTATAAAGAAAGTGGAAATCTGCCCAAAAACCTTCTCCGACCATAACGCAGTAAAGATGGTGATGAAGCAAACAACAACTGGTTCCTTCAGATGGAGAATGAATGACACCTTACTCGGAGATGAAGAGATCTGCAAGAGGGCCCAAAAAACTTTGAAAGATTATTTTGAAATCAACTTGAGGACTAAAGTAGAAAAAAGAATAATATGGGACGCAAGTAAAGCCGTGATGAGAGGATTTTTGATACAACAAAATACACTAAAGAAAAGAAGTCAAAATGAGAGGAGAGAGAAAATCTTGGAAAAGATAAAAGAGGGGGAAAGGAAACTAAGATCGAAACCAAAATCGCAAGAGATTTTAAGAGAAATTAAATTATACCAAACACAATTTATGGAATTGATGAATCAAGAAATAGAATGGAAAATTAAACAAATGAGACAAAAGACCTTTGAATCTGCAGATAAATGTGGCAAGTTATTGGCCTGGCAAATAAAGAAGAGACAAAAACTCAACACGGTAACAAACTTAGAAGTGGATGGAAAGAACATATTTAACCCAGCGGAGATTAGGAACTGTTTTCAGAGCTACTTTAGACAACTGTATACACAAGGGCCGCAGAAAGAAATGGATATACAACAATTCCTCGAGAAAAATGGGCTGAAAAAGATCTCCCAGGAAAGTAAGACAATTTTGAATCAGGAAATATCAGCACAAGAAATAGAAGGTGCCATCCAAAGTATGACGCTGGGCAAATCTCCCGGACCGGACGGACTGACTTCCAAATACTACAAAGTTTTGAAGGAAGGGTTATTACAACCCCTGAAGGAAGTCTGTAATGAGATTATGGAGGGGAGAAGGGCACCCGACACGTGGAGGGAGGCCTATATCACACTTATACCAAAGACAGAGACTGAAAAGACCCAACTTAAGAACTACCGACCCATCTCGCTACTAAATGTGGATTATAAAATCTTTGCTGATATTTTAGCAAAGAGACTGAAAAGAGTTTTGATGGAGGAGATTCACGGGGACCAAGCGGGCTTTCTCCCGAAAAGGCACTTGTCGGACAACGTAAGGAATATAATCGACATTTTGGAAAAGTTGGAAGTGAATATAAACACTAAGGCAGTTTTGATATTTGTGGATGCCGAGAAAGCCTTTGACAATATATCTTGGAGTTTTATGTTGAAGAACCTCCGGGGGATGGGGGTAGGCCAAGGGTTTGAAAATGGTATAGGTGCAATATATTCTGAACAGAAAGCAAAATTAATTGTAAATAATGTGGTTACAGAAGAGTTCAAGATTGAAAAAGGGACACGTCAGGGGTGCCCTATCTCCCCACTACTCTTTATATCGGTCCTGGAGGTTTTGCTAAATATGATTAGGAAGGACCAGTTGGTTAAAGGGGTTCAGGTCGGAGCTAAACAATATAAATTGAGAGCATTTGCAGATGACCTGGTACTTACATTACAAGAGCCAGAAGCTAGCACGAAAAGAGTTTTGGAAATAATTCAAGAGTTTGGTCAAGTGGCAGGATTTAAATTGAATAAGTTAAAGACTAAGGTATTGGAGAAAAATCTAACACAGTTTGAAAAAGAAAGGTTTCAGAATGTGACAGGGTTGACTGTGGTTAAAAAAGTGAAATATTTGGGGATAAATATGACAGCTAAGAATGTGAATTTATTTAAAGACAACTATGAAAAAATTTGGACAGAAGTGAAAAAAGATTTGGAGATTTGGTCAAATTTGAAGCTTTCCTTGTTAGGTCGAATTGCAGTTATAAAAATGAATGTATTGCCAAGAATGCTGTTTTTGTTCCAAGCATTGCAAATAATGGATAAGACGGATTGTTTCAAGAAGTGGCAGAAAGATATATCTAAATTTGTCTGGCAGGGCAAGAAGCCCAGGATAAAATTTAAGATACTAACGGATGCAAAGGAAAGAGGGGGATTCGCCCTGCCAGACTTTAAACTGTACTATGAAGCGGCAGCTTTCTGCTGGCTAAGAGATTGGCTACTTCTTGAAAATACGGATATTTTGGATTTAGAAGGTTTTAATAACATCTTTGGGTGGCATGCATATTTGTGGTATGACAAGGTTAAAGCACACAAAGGTTTTAAAAACCATATTGTCAGAAAAGCACTATTAAATGTCTGGACTAGATATAAAGATTTGTTGGAAAACAAAACCCCAAGGTGGCTGTCGCCAATGGAAGCTAAGGCGGTTAAAAAGTTAAATATGGAGTCTAAATGGCCAAGATATTGGGAAATTCTGGAAAAGGAAGGGGAAGGATTGAGATTGCAGAGTTTTGAGAAACTAAAAGGGAAAGTGAGAGATTGGTTGCACTATCATCAAATAAACGAAGTGTTTAAAATGGACAGTAAAATAGGCTTCCAGGTGGAAAAATCAAAATTGGAGACTGAACTGTTAGAATCCAGCACTAGAAATTTGTCAAAAATGTATAATTTGCTGCTGAAATGGAATACACAGGATGAAACGGTTAAATCAAGTATGATTAAATGGGCTCAGGACATTGGTCATAACATTATGTTTGCTGACTGGGAGAAGTTGTGGACCACCGGGATGAAATTTACGGCATGTAATGCCTTAAGAGAAAATATTATGAAGATGATCTATAGGTGGTACATAACCCCAGTCAAGCTTGCAAAGATTTACCATTTGCCTGATAATAAATGTTGGAAATGTAAGGAAAAGGAAGGCATATTCTTTCACCTCTGGTGGACGTGCCCGAAGATTAAGGCATTCTGGGAAATGATCTATAATGAACTGAAAAAGGTATTTAAATATACCTTCCCTAAGAAACCAGAGGCCTTTCTCTTGGGTATTGTCGGCCAAGGGGTGTTAAAGACGGATATAACTTTCTTTATGTATGCTACAACAGCAGCAAGAATACTCATTGCGAAGTACTGGAAGACACAAGAGCTACCCACTCTGGAAGAATGGCAGATGAAGGTGATTGACTACATGGGCTTGGCAGAAATGACGAGCAGAATCCGAAACCAGGGAAGAGAAGCAGCGGAAGAAGAATGGAAAAAATTTAAGGACTATTTAAAGAAATATTACAAAATTAATGAAAGCTAGAATGATGTTGGACTAGAAAATAAATGGTTACTATTAGTAATGGATAAGATAAGGAGAATAAGGAAGATTAAACTAAATTAAAATAAGGGAAGATTTGCTGAATAATTGATTAGAAATTGGAATACAGAAAAGGGAGGCATGAGGAAGTCGGAGAAGAAAGGTATAAGAAAATAAGATCTGAAATTGTACTTGTTTTTGTTTTTGTTTGTTTGTTTGTTGTGTTTATTGTATTGTAGTGATATGTTTTTGTGGTTATAAAAAATTCTTTAATAAAAATTATATATAAAAAAAAAAGGATATAGTCAGATCTTTTTAAACGATTTCCACTGTTGTGCTATAGAGATCCAGGCAGCTGCCAGCATCTATTTCAAAAGTTCTTTTTGGCAAAATGCCTTCATAGTATTTGTCCAGTCCAAATATTTAGTAAGAATTAATCAACAACAACAACAAAGTACAATTATTTCCATCCCTTAAGACTGAAGGTATTAAAAGCTAAACTACTTGAATACTTCTGTATTCAAGTGTGTCTTTCTATGCACTTTATAACTATCTCAAATATCAATAACATTGCCTTTATTGGTGGGAGTGGGAAGCCTTATACTTACAACTGTCTTCTTCCGTCCTCCATTTTCCATGTGTTTATCTAAAAAATAAACAAACTACTAGTTAGAAAATTAACCTTGACAATAAGGCCACATACACACCATACATTTAAAGCACTATCATACCACTTTTAACACTATGGCTTCCCCCAAAGAATCATGGGAACTGTGGCTTCTTAAGGTTGCTGGGAGTTGCCATGAGACCCCCTATTCTGGTCAGAGAGCTAAAATTACTTGAGTTCCCTGGGAAGAGGGAATGATACACCTCTCTGTGAACTGTAGCTCTGTGAGGCAAAATAGGGATCTCCCAACAAATCTCAGCACACTTAACAAACTACAGTTCCCAGAATTCTTTGGGGGAAGCCATGACTGTTTAAAATAGCATCATAGTGCTTTAAATGTTTAGTGTAGATGAGGTGCAGCTCTCTCAGCTTAACCTACCCCACAGGGTTATAAGAATAAAATGCAAAAAAGAATCATGTACACCTTGAGCTACTTGGATGAAAGAGGCAGGACAAAAAATGTAATAAATAAGACAATTTAAATCATTCTATTACTGATGTTCAAGCCATGAGTGCCATTGCACATGGAACCAATGCAGATCAGTAGCCTTGGTTTGCAGTAGTGTGTGCAAAATATGATGGGAGGACATCCTAAAGGCAAGGGACATCCAGAACAATTAAGTGAGGGCTAAGTATGCTCAACGGCCACAGAAAGCTAACTGTTGGGGAGTAGAAACAAATAACTAGGTGGGAATGAAGCATCTTCAATGGAAGCATCACACACTGCAACATTTTGCTGAAGGTCCCACTTGAAACAGTTCATTCAGCTTATGTTATGTATTGCCATGTTAGAAGTAGTGGGCAGCCACTATGTCTCACTGGTCAGAAAACATCACATTTAAGGACTTAGGTCTTTCAATTTGTGCAAGGAGAAAAGCAGGTATGGTCTGCTGCAAGAGCTCTTGCTGCCAATGCAAAGCTGCAAGTCATACTTTTGAAAGGCACACAGGTGCAACACATTCAGCTGCACAGTGCAAGGCCTCCACATATCAGATGTTGAGAGAGACAGCTTGCAGCACAGGAAGGATGTGGTAGAGGCAACACTATGTATACTGCTAACAACAAGACAAAAGACTCACATCATACAAGAACAACACCACCACAAGGCATTATCAATGTCACAGACTAAAGCAAAGTCAAGTTGCTAAACAGCAGATTATTCAAACACACACAGAGAGAGGTGAACACTCTTGATGGCTAAATAAAACCTCTATGTTCCGAAGCAATATGCTTCCAAATACTACTTGCTGGTGAATGGCCGTGGAAAAGGGTTATTTGCCCATGTTTGTGGGCTTCAAGGAGGTATCTGGTTGGCCACTTTGAGGAACAGGATTCTTGACTAGGAAGACAGGTCTTTGGGGTGATTTAGCAGAGCTCTTCCTAACACACACAGTACAGTCCTTTGTCAGAGTTGCATCTCCACTGTTTAAGTTTCCATTTACAGGGAGATAGCAGGGGGCAGGGGCAATAATTCAGGCCTAGTTATTTTCCATGTGCATTCTCTGGTGATGAGAGGTCCATGAGAGGACTGTACTGAAGGCCTAAATACAGCAGAAACATAAACGAGCACCACTTATCATGGAGCTCAACCATGATCCCCAGGAGCTGTAGCTAAACCCACATTCCTAAGTGTGAAAATAGGTTGAAATTTCTGAAACTCCACCAGAAAAAAGTTTCAGCACAGTCAGAACACTGCAGTTCCCGGTTGGGGAAAGTCCAGTGCTGGCATAGCAACAACTTTTGGACCTTCTCATACATGTCAGAGCCAGTATATTCACAAAAGCCAGTACTGTTCTGTGCAATCCTCCTGTGTCAATCTTAAAGGGACAAAATTAGCTTGAGTAATCTGCTTAAGAGCAGATGCCAGAGAGGACAGTGAAGAAGAGCTAGTCTTCACAAGAACAACTTCCAGAGCAGGTTTACAGTCAAGGAATGAGGGAGGCCTCCAACAGCACTCCACTCCAGAACCCTACAGTAGCAGGCTTAGATGTGAGAGATAAATTTACCTGCTGATGAATGGTTTGTGGGCTCCATCCCCTATTACTGACAGGTGCTTTAAAATACTGTGATTCTCTCTCTCTCTCTCTCTCTCTCTCTCTCTCTCTCTCTCTCTCTGTGTGTGTGTGTGTGTGTGTGTGTGTATAAACAGTCCAACAGACTATCTCCTAATGATGTCTGCCCATTTTTTTCCCATTCCACCCTACATCTTCCATGGGGGGAATTGGGTAGTAAATACTTTCCTGCATAAATCTATTACAGGGCAGAATTAAATAGAGTGCTTCAAATACTTTTTCAAAAGCATCTCATGATGCTATATTTTGTTGCACATCCAACTTGTGAATAAGAATAATTATCCATTCAGCAGATACCTATATCTGTGTATATTACTTTTCTTTCTTTCTTTCTTTCTTTCTTTCTTTCTTTCTTTAGACCGAAGGATTTTAGTTATTACATTTGTGCATCATGAAGAAGAGGAGGAGTTTGGATTTGATATCCCGCTTTATCACTACCCGAAGGAGTCTCAAAGCGGCTAACATTCTCCTTTCCCTTCCTCCCCCACAACAAACACTCTGTGAGGTGAGTGGGGCTGAGAGACTTCAGAGAAGTGTGACTAGCCCAAGGTCACCCAGCAGCTGCATGTGGAGGAGCGGAGACGTGAACCCAGTTCACCAGATTATGAATCTACCACTCTTAAGCACCACACCACACTGGCTCTCATGACCCAAGTTTATAAAGAAGCTTCCTCATTTTTTTCAAGTCACTATCATTTATGTGCACAGCCAGAATAGAAAGTAAAATGGTATAACCACTGTATGCTTTTTATCTGTACAAAGGGAAGTTGAGAAATATCACTAACTTTGATCTCTCTCAATATAACAGAATTTGTAATTTGTATCCTGCTTAATTGTAAATAAACCCTCTAAGGAGTGTGTTTATGCATAACCCAGGTCCCTTGACCCATTTTGAGTCTGTGTGATATAATACTTCACACAAAACACATGCTAAAGGGGAGTTGTTGGAGCGGAGGCAGAAACTGCAAGTATTCAAAGAAGCAAAACCGAAGGTAACCATTACACATTACTGCAGAATGAGAAATAAATCACATGTGAATTCAACAGAGCTTCTTCCCGGCTAAACTTACATACAGGTTGTGGCATGTATCTACAATAGTCCAGGCATCAATTCAAATCCACGTGCTAAAACATTAACAGCACGACCCTAAAAGTGTCCACTCAACAGGAAGGCTCACTGTGCTCAGTAGCTACTTGAGCGCACAAGAACTACAGACACGGTTTTGCATCTTCCAAACCAGCAAAGGAAGGTTTCTGGTGGAAAAAGAACAGCGTCTCCGGATTTTATTTGTTTTTGGGTGTTTTTAAAAAAGCATACTGATTAGACATGCAGGGGACTAAACTAGGAGCAGACCTACAGGAAACGTCTTGAGAAGATCCAGTCAAGCAGCGGGAGCGCGGATCTCTTTGCAGAAGCGGCTCAGGCTTTGCGGACCTGCCCTTCCGGGTGCAGAAGTCGCAGGCGAGCCGAATCCCTCGCGCGTACCGGGAACCTAGAAGGGGCGGGCGGCAGAGCGATTGCAACAACCACATCGCCCATGTCCAGAGGCAGCTCTCGCAGGATGGTGCTAGATGTGCAAAGCCAAGCGATGCAGCGCCCGCTTCCTTCCGCCTCTCTTGCCGCTGCAGACCGTCTACTTCCTGTGCAAGATTGTGACGCCTCCGCCTGCTCCCGGAGGCAAGCGAAGCATTTGCAAAGCGGGAATTTTAAAGGCGCAGCAGGGCTTGTTGACCATCGCGATCTAAGCTGTTCGCGTCGGGGAGGTGGTGTTCCATTTGACACCATCTGGCCTTTCAAACGATGATGCGTCTCCCTTCTTCTGTCGTCCGAATGCATCTGTCTGCATTGACTAGGGCTGCAAACCTATGTACGCCTCCCTGCGAGTAAGCCGCCCCATCGAGCAGACTGTTGCTGTCACTTCGGGCGCAGAGTGAACAAGAGGTTCCCCTCTGCACGCTGGAATTTGTACCCATATGTTGTGGACTTAACGCGGTGGAATGCAACGTAAATCTATGCATTTATAACACTGACTGAATGGATACTCAGAGCATACAAGCACCACTTCAAACATTACCAGCCCCGAGCGTGAAAATTTTTCTTCGTGCATTTAAAGGACGTGGCTTTCCTCCCAAGAATCGTGGCAACTGTCGTTTGTGAAGGGTGCTGAGAATTGTAGTTCGGGGGGGGACTAAAGTTCCCAGGATTCTTTGGTGGGAAAACCATGTACTTTAAATGTACGCAACCACACACGTGTACGCAGATATCAGGAAAGAAACTCGAAGATGCTTTTGGTCAGGTGTGCTTTTTATTTGGGATTATTAACCTACCAAAAAAGCATTGTTATAACAGTTTTGTGGCAAAATAAACCCTGATGTTCCTCTTCTAAGATATCTCCAGGTATTGAACATGAATAGTTTTGTGTGTCCAAGTTTTAAAGCCAAACCTTTTGGCTTCCGCCAAAACCCCATCATTTGATTCAGACATCAGAAGAGACGGAAAGAGCGGAAGCTGATCGATTTTGCGTTCGAAAGGTTAGTGTGTTTTGTTAGTCGCTCTAATCAATTTAGTTTTGGAGATTAACGGAGTCCTTCCACCATACAGGGAAAACTTCCTTGTTTGTGGCTTTCCTCCTTTATATATATATATGCCCAGTGGTTGTTTTTAGCCCGGCAACCTGGCCGTATTAAACGTTTCATGTTGTCAACCGCCCTGTGATTTTCGGGTGAAGGGCGGTACATAAACGGAATAAATAAGAATTGAAATTGAATTGAAATGGGGCTGTTAGGCTGCTGAATGAAAAGATAACAACAGGGCATTGAAATAAGAAGATGCCATTGCGCCCTTATTTATTTATTTTTAGAAAACCATGCTTGTAAATGCCCACGCGCCCTGTGACGTAGCATTATTCCCGATTCATGGATCCCCTCTCTCCCTGGTCCCCCTGCCTCCATTTTTGATCCTCGCCGCAACACCCCTGCGAGGTGGGTCAGGCGGAGCGAGAGGAACTAAGCCAGCGGCTCAGCCCAGCAACCGCAGGTGGGGCCTTCCGTCGGCAGCGTAGCTTGGGGCTCGCGGACGCGCCACAGCCCAACCGGCGCTTTTTCCGGCACCGCCCGCCCGGCGCTTCTGCTTCTCCTCAGATGTGACCATGGTGGAAGTGAACTACCTTTTCCTGCACTCCGTGAGGGGAGGCCTCAAGATTGCCCGCATGGTATGAAGCCAGGCTGAGGGGAGGGGGGGGGGAGCTGAGGTTATATTTAAAATTTTTAAGTTTTTAAAGCCTTGGCGTGTGGTGGTGGGTCTTCATATGGGCCTCCCTGCAGTCTCTTTGTAACCTCAGGGGCTCGACAGTGAAGCAAGAACAGAGGGGGAGGCTGCCTCTGAGCTTGTGCAGAGCGCATTCACTTTAAACCCCAGGATTCTAAGTTTTGGGAGGGGGGCGTGGAGGGTAATGTTTTCAGATCCCTGGCATCTTTGCCTGTTCTATTTACAAATTAAGTGCCCGGTAAACAAATTGCTGTATTTTGTGTGAGAGCACATATATTATTATTATTATTATTATTATTATTATTATTATTATTATTATTATTATTGGAATTTATATACTGCCCTATACCCTGGGGTCTCAGGGCAGTTCTCTGAGGTGGTGAGTGTGCTACTTGCATATTTATATGGATGTTGACAAGTTGGTTCACACTCATGAGGTGACTGCTGTCAAGCAATGCCACTCTGCCCTGTGTCTGTGTGCCTTAGTTTAAGTGAACCTTCAAAACGTTTAACTTTGTTTTAGTGTTGCTTTCCAGCTCTTCTCTTTCACTGTACAGCTGGAGCAAGGGGTGTTCCACGTTTGTCATTTTTAAAGGAACTGGAAAATTTCCGCAGTGCTGATTTTTGCCTCTTGTAGCCAGCCATCTGGGACGCAGGTGGCACTGTGGGTAAAAGCCTCAGCGCCTAGGGCTTGCCGATCGAAAGGTCGGCGGTTCGAATCCCCTTGGCGGGGTGCACTCCCACTGCTCGGTCCCAGCGCCTGCCAACCTAGCAGTTCGAAAGCACCCCCGGGTGCAAGTAGATAAATAGGGACCGCTTACTGGCGGGAAGGTAAACGGCGTTTCCGTGTGCTGCGCTGGCTCGCCAGATGCAGCTTTGTCACGCTGGCCACGTGACCCGGAAGTGTCTTCGGACAGCGCTGGCCCCCGGCCTCTTGAGTGAGATGGGCGCACAACCCCAGAGTCTGTCAAGACTGGCCCGTACGGGCAGGGGTACCTTTACCTTTAGCCAGCCATCTATTTCCACTTCTCTGGATGTCACCTTGTTAAACTCAAATAGGACCTGCTTTGGAGTAGATTTCTGGTATTCTGGTGTTACAAGTGCTGCCAGATATTTATTTATTTCCATGTATGAATCGCTTCTCATAAAATATCTCAGAGCGGTTTCAGAACAAGAAGACCAGCACCAATTATTGCTTATATGAAAATTAAAAGATGTTTGAAAATGCTTTTGTATGTAAAAGAGGTAGAGGTAGAGGTACCCCTGCCCGTACGGGCCAGTCGTGACCGACTCTGGGGTTGCGTGCTCATCTCGCTTAAGCGGCCGGGAGCCAGCGCTGTCCGAAGACACTTCCGGGTCACGTGGCCAGCGTGACGAAGCTGCTCTGGTGAGCCAGCACCAGCACAGCGCACGGAAACGCTGTTACCTTCCCGCTATAAAGCGGTACCTACTTATCTACTTGCACTTAGGGGCGCTTTCGAACTGCTAGGTGGGCAGGAGCTGGGACCGAACGGCGGGAGCTCACCCCGCTGCGGGGATTCGAACTGCCGACCATTTTGTATATAAACACAGTATCAAATCCAATACAGATATAAACTGGAATAACACATACGTTCTCTCTTATCTGACTATTAGAATAAATGTGTTTGTGCGTGCACTGTTAAATCCCACTGCCTTATTATGATTATTTAATTCTTTGGGGCAAACTAGATGATAAGTGAATTCACTGAATATTTTTGGCGTTTTTGTTTTCTAAATAGCTGCATCTAGTCTGAGGTTTTTGCCACATGACAAAAGTAGCGTTCAAAACCATATGGCAGCTGTTTGTGTTCTTCAGTGCACACACATGCACACTTCTTTGGGGACCCATGTATAGAAGGCACCTCCTTAGTCTCTTGTTTTGAGGGGGGGAAGAAAACTGTACACCTCCAGATCTTTGAATCATAGGGAAGGCAAGTTGTATTCAGGCCCATTTTAAAGACACACTATAGATCCAGTGTTTCCAAATAAAACATTGATTGAACAAATACCAAATTTTAAATTTATAAATTACGGTAGGATTTTAAAGTTTGGGTGTGATTATTTTAGTAACTTGAAGGTAATAGCTCAGGGATAGAACAACTGCCTAAAACCCTGGAAAGTCACTGCCAGCCATTGTGGCAAACAATACTGAACAAGATGAACCAGTGGTCTGACTATATGACAGCATCCTATGTAAATAGTTTTGCAACATTGGAATATTTGTAGTATGACTATGTATGTATGTATGATCCTAAGTCAATATTCTGTCTTTCTTTCTTGCAGCTTGTAGCTTTTATGGCAATCATCTGTTTTGCAGTTAACAGATCTCATGAAGCATTTTTAGCACTCGTGATCATTGAATTTGTCATTACTTTATTATTCTTTTTACTATATCTGCTGAATCTGCAAAAAAAGCTGAATTTCTTATTTTGGCCCTTGGCTGTAAGTATTAATGTGCACAAATTATTGTTGTGTATACTTGCCTTGCAAAAGTACAAAACCAAACGGCAGGAATTGTGCTGGTATTTCAAACTTCCGCCCTTCCATTTCCAAAAGAACTGTTGGGAGTATGGAGCTTCCTCCTCCCCCCTGTCCTTATTACCACAATACAAGACAGTTATTAACATTCAGACAAAAAAAAAAGCTACACTATTGAATACCGTACAGCAAAATAAGAAACAACAAAATGTTATCTTTTCAGTCCTTTTAATTGTTTATTTATTTTTAATGCAGTTAATTCAATTTAAAAACAAATTGAACTGAAGAGTACATATATAGAGGTGGTTTTTAACTATTATTTTGGGGAACTCTGGGGGTGTTCCCCCCCCCGGCCTTCTGAGGACAGAGATGTGGCCTTAGGGGAATCAGCGATAGATCTGGGTTCGAGCATCACTGCTCAGAACAGACCCGTTGAAATTAACGCTAAGTTACCTAGAACTAACGTTGGCTACAACCTATTGTTTTGCTCTCTTTCTGCATCCTATGGCAGGGAAGGAAGTACTTCGCATACCTTGGGGATGTATTTGATTATGTTGTTGAAACAGAGATTAGGTTCAAACAGATCTCTTTCACATAGAGTACTATATTTGGATGTAGGTGATTCACACATGTATATCTCCCAGGCTGAAATCCTAAAGACACATTTGCAAAAAAGTAAGTTCCACTGAACACACTGTGATTAATTCCATGCATAGGATTGCACTGCATGCCGATAAGACATTTTAAGCATATACTTAAAAATGTAAAGCATGAATGCTACAAATGCATGTTTGCAAACAAAATTACACTACCAGGGAGCAAATAGAGGCAGTACCTCCCAACTGATCATACCTTCACCATCTGAAATGTGTGAAATGGCCCTCACATCTGTTTGTATTGCAGGTGAATTCCATAGGATAGGAAAACTATGTGCAGTTTAAATTGCAATAGCAATTTAAATCGCGTAAATGCAAATGATTGCTTGGTGGTGCAATCACTAAGTGCTGAAGAAGAGTGTGTGAAGTTAAAATCTATTTTTTTAAAAAAGATATTTGTTCAGATTTTACAAAGTCCTGTCCCCCAACATAGTCCTGCCCTCTCAACAAAAATCCTGGATACAGCCATTTCCAGATTCAAGGGATGTTCTGACAAAGTCCCATCCAGGGGTCTTTCCCAATGTCTGTGGGTTTATCAGCACCATCATCACAATCTGCAGGATATGACTGTGAACTATCTGCTATTTTAAGTTTCTCATATAGTACCACTGTGGGCCACTGCTGGGAATTTAACATGGCAGATGGTTCACTCACCCACTACTAGGTAGGGGGTTGGACTAGATGACCCTTAAGGTCCCTTCCAACTCAACAATTCTATGATTCTATTAAATAACAAAATCCCTGATCATGGATCTCCCATGTAATGTCTAATTTGACACTGAACGTGCAGATTAGAATCTGATGAGCGGTTCACTTGGGGATTTTTATTTTTATTTTTATTTTTTTGAAAACAATGAACTCTGAACTCTACTGAGACAGCACTACTGAGAGAAGGCCACTTGGTGTCACTGTTGCTTGGATTAGGATGTCTATCTCTTTGTACTCATCTTATGAGAGAGCATAAAATGATTAAAATAATGTAGATTTGCCATAGAAGTCTTCGTTGCTGTCCAACATAGGATTATTTGAATTGAATACGTATATTTAAGATTGGCACCAGTCAGATTAAACTATAATTAAAAAGTTTAAATTATTCCCCCGCAAAAAAAAAATAATCCATTTTTTTTTCTCAATAAACAAAAGGTAAACCTGGGGGGCGGGGATACAGAAAAAGAGAGCAGAGAAATGGGGTCAAAAGTTGAGAGAGTGGTAAGCAGAAAGGGGAAACTGAGCCTGTTGCACACCAGGTGGTGATGGGGTTGAGCCTTCTTTGGGATGGCACTCAGACTCTGTAATTCTAACCCCCTCGGAATGCCCCAACTTTGATGGGATTTGGCACCAGGTTAAAACGTGTGTCTTCTCCTGGGCATATGGTGATTGCAATCTAGGCTATTCAAGGTCTGAGGAAGTGTTGAAATACTGCAGTTACATGTGATGGTCTCATACCTAACTGATAATTTTAGTTTTTTAATTGTTTCTTTGCATAATGTGTTGTTCTATTATATTTTGGTAACTGCTGCATGATTCTTTTTTGTAAATAAGGAACAGTCTAGATGTTTTGATAATATATAAATATCCCTGTATCTTGGGTGCCAAAATAACTTTCCTGGCCTCACGTATGTACTATGCACCCTGGCTTACGGGATGCCATTGACTACACAACCTCAGGTAGCAAAATGCCTGGTCCTGGAGTCAACATTAAGCCATGTTATTTGCTATATTTTTCAGGATGCTTTCAACTCCCTGGTGGGGGCGCTGTTTCTCTTCATTGTGGGACTGTGTGCAACAGTAATAAAAACCGTAGTTGAAACTTTGGTTGGAGGGGTAAGTAAGAGAGTCTGGATAGTATTGTCCCATAGAAATGAAAGCCAGAGGAGCCTTTCAGATGTGACATTCCCAGCTTGGTAGACCATGGCTTGCAAAATTATGACTGCTTTCAGACACTATTTTAATCATTTTTTCTGACATTTACTTGCTTGATAATGTTTGCTTTTATGTGATCTTTCACACAATATACAAGCCAGTTTTGGAAATTTAGCAAAATCTGCTCATTTCCATGTTAATTGTTTCCATTTGCAACACTGTTTGACCTGGAAAATTGTGGGGTGGAATTTTGGGCAGCATCCTGGCACTAGTCATGTCACAAATTTTGGGGTGGTATTCCAGCATATATTCCAAAATGTCTGTCCAGGCATTTTCATGGGTGAATCCGGGGGGGGGGGGGAGGGAGTATGTGCATGTGCATGTGCATAAAGGGTGGGGGCTGATAGCATATCATTCACTGGTGTCATAGTGGTGTCTCTTGATCAAAAAACCACAGTTCCATAATGTAGTGTAAAAAGAATGTTCTTACTGGGACAGAAGTGCTAGCATCATAATCAGGAAAACCAACCCAATAATCCCCATATCTAAATGCACTCTGTGTTCTGACTCCAGCCATTGGTGAGAACTTTTCTCCTAATACAAATAACTGGTTAGGACAGATCTAAATCAGGACTATAGTGAAGCATTTGAGTCTCCTATCCCGGGCCAGGATCATGATTGGACCTCCCACACCTGCTTTTTACTCTTAAAGAAAAACATCAGTGTGTTTCTAATTGCGTGAATGGAATTACATCTAGTTCGGCGCAAGTAACAGTGAAATCAATGGGAATCTGCAAAAGTTAATAATTTCATTCAGTGAGCTGTTATTCTGCCAGTGGAGCCAATAATAGTATTTTCTGCATTAAAACGGAGCAATGGCATACCAGTTCATATCACGTTTCTTATATGAAAGAGAAGAATATAATTTACATCCAGACTTGCCAAGTGCAATGGTGCCCAATCAGTTCTGTTAAAGTAGGTATGTTATCCTTCTCCACCATCCCCATTTGTCTAAGGTGCAACTACAGTGATACCTCTGGTTGCGAACGGGATCCATTCCGGAGCCCCGTTCGCAACCTGAAAGGAACGCAATCTGCGCACCCGTGGGTCGCGATTCGCCGCTTCTGCACATGCGCGTGACGTCATTTTGCACTTCTGCACATGCACAAGTGGTGAAACCCGGAAGTAACCCTTTCCAGTACTTCCGGGTTGCTGCGGGACGCAACCTGAAAAAACGTATCATGAAGCAAACGTAACAAGAGGTATGACTGTACTGTATCCCTATTTTACCATGGTCAGAGTAGCCTATTGAGATGAGTACGTATTGGAGCCTACTGGAAGAATACAACTGATAGAAGTCAGGCAAGGTCAAACCGGAGACGATTTCCCCAAAAACGTTGGGGCAGAGATTGCTTTATGGAACACAAGATAAAAAGAATTCAGTTTTTTTCATCTATCACAAATTAAACATCAAAATTGAAATTCTTTGATGAGCTGTGGCAGATGCTGTAAACTAAGCACAGGCTGTTGCTGTGATTCAATAAAGAATAATGCCCAGAACATTTTACTGGCATCTGAACTACTTTCTTTTCATTTGCAGGTGTTTTGTCTGATCCTGTGTGCTCTCTGCATAATAGATGCTGCTTTTCTTTTGAGGAAGATTACATTTAACCAAGGAGCACCAGCGGGGGATGATGATAACAATTAGAATGATCAATGGCCAAAGTCTAATTTATAAACATTTGGAAAGCCTGTTGAACAATAGGCTGCTCATGCCAAATTTTATTTATATTTTTCTAAATCTGAAGAGCATGTAACGAAAGTCAAATTGATTTCAAAGAGAGATTTTAAAGTAGAAGAAGCTTAACTCTCCCAGGAAAGTGAGCAGGGTTCTGAAAATGTTTTTGTGCTCTTAGATTAGAAGAAACATATTTATG
Source organism: Podarcis raffonei (assembly GCF_027172205.1). Classification (NCBI taxonomy): domain Eukaryota; kingdom Metazoa; phylum Chordata; class Lepidosauria; order Squamata; family Lacertidae; genus Podarcis; species Podarcis raffonei. Next base: position 46,612,599 of record NC_070609.1, read on the forward strand.
AATGTTAATATATAGTATTCTCATGTACTACTTTTCTAAACTTGTTTACCTATTCACCTGTATGAGCCATCTTGAATTAAGAATAATCCTGTGAATTTTATGGAATACCAATTCTAACCAACATTACATTTCAAATTATTATCAGATGTAACTTTATGAACTGGTTTGTGTTAATGTTTTTAATTAGAAAAAGCTTTACCTGTAATAATACTGAATCATAAGTGTACTGTATATTGTTGAGCACACTCCCAATTTCCCTAAAAAAGTGCAAGGGTGGGTTGCACTGAAGGGTTTTATTTTTGAGTAAACATACATAGGATTGCAATGTAAGTTTATTTTTCCTGAGAGAATATTGGAAAGTCGTGAACTTTTTGTAATGCAGGGGTGGGGACCAGGATTTGACCTGCATGCTATTTTCTGAGCTCCCTACATCCTCCAACTGGCATTTAGGACTTCTGCTGAACCCTATTTAGCCAACAGAGTAGAGGTTCCCCATGCCTCTTGCATTGTGTGCTTTCCAGGCAACTCCCTGTTTGCCTGTAAGAGTGTCTGTATATACAGGCGGCGACCATTCTGCATGCGTCCAATTGACACATGACCACCAACACATAGAGCTCAGTGGAAGCAAGCAGATTCCTAAAAACCAACAGCACAAGCTCAAAGAGCAACACTGTAGCCAGTCAAGGAGCCAGTTTAGTTAAGTATACAGTGTTAGACACAAGCCATTAGTGGGTGACCGCAGGCCAGTCACTCAATCTCAGCCTAACCTTCACAGGAGGCATCATGTCATTTCCTTACATTCTGTTTTGGCCAAACAACCCAAGATCAAACCATTATTGCTGATGCTGGTTTGTTTCGCTCAACCATAGTTAAAACTCATCATAGACTTATGATGTCATGGTTTCATGAATTACTGGAGCCTGCTTCTTCAGCTGCATGATACCTGCCATCATGCATCCAGTGGCGTCTATAAAAACTTACATCATTAATAGTAGTAGTAGTCGGACCCTGCCCATCTGACTGGATTGCCCCAGCCACTCTGGGCAGCTTCCAGCATACAGTGGTACCTCGGGTTACATATGCTTCAGGTTACATATGCTTCAGGTTACAGACTCCACTAACCCAGAAATATTACCTCGGGTTAAGAACTTTGCTTCAGGATGAGAACAGAAATTGTGCTCTGGCAGCACAGCAGCAGCAGGAGGCTCCATTAGCTAAAGTGGTGCTTCAGGTTAAGAACAGTTTTAGGTTAAGAACAGACCTCCAGAACGAATTATGTTCTTAACCCGAGGTACCACTGTATATAAATACATTGTAAAACATTAAACCTTAAAAAGCTTCCCTATATACAGGGCTGCCTTCATATGTCTCTGCCCTCCCTGCCCCCGAATAACAATACTTCTGTCTTGTTGGAATTCAACCTCAAACCGTTAGACACCATCCGTCCTCCAACCGTCTCCAACAGGACATTCACCGCCTTCACTGGATCTGCTTTAAATAAGAGGTAGAGGTAAGTCACATCCGCATACCCAGCCCAAACTAAGTCTTCATGCCATTGTTATTTTTGCTGCCAACAGGGTGTGACTGGTGAGAAAGGGCTGCTTGTGAACATTCAGAGTCATCTATATCACATCCTCACCATATGGTAAAACACACTCTTAAAAACCACTTCAAGAGTCACTGCTAATCCTGGCAAGTCTGGATGTAAATTATATTCTTCTCTTTCATATAAGAAACGTCATTTGTGTGGGGTGCTGGGAACCAGGAGTGTCAGCTTAGCCCCCTGACCATGGGTCCCAGGGCTGTGGGTGCCATGCAGTGTGCATGGCCCTGGCACCAAAATTTGTGGGTGCCCGGCCCCTTCATGGGGAATTTTGTGGGTGCTTGGGCACCCTGGGAGTTGGCAGCTATGCTGCAAACTGAAGCTCCGCAAAGCCTGTACCCTTGTAATCACAGTTCCAAGGATTCTTTGCGGGAATTCAAGACACTTAAAGTGGTACAAGCGTGTTTTAAATGTACCGTGTGGAGGTGACCGTGGCTGTTGGCCGCTGGGTGCTCTAGGAAACAGGGACCAGGTGGATCTCCCATCTCTGATGCAGTAAGGCTCTTCGAAAATTGCAGCGGGGCGCCGGCTCCCCGAGAGTCACGTCCTGGCGTTTGCAACAGCTGCGCACGGACTCGCCTGAGGAAGTACTCCCTGTTTCCAGCAGCTGCACGAGTCGGGGGCGGGGGTCGCCTAACGTGGCGCCCGCCCGGCTCTTCGTCGGAAGGGGCGGGGCGCACGAGATTGCCGCGCGGCAGCGGCTGCTCGGCAGCGTCCCCAGCTGTAGATTTGGCAACCGCTGAGGAAACTTTTTTTTTCTTCGGCTCGGCGTTTTCTGCCCCCCATTTCCGCAGAATCAGGATTTCCGTTTCCCTCCCTTTGAAAACGAGAAAAAAAAAAAACACTCGCAAACTCGGCGGGGCGCTCTGGTCTCCGCTCTTGGCTAGGCGACGCCTCGCTCGGATCCGCGCAGCCGAGCATGGAGCGAGCCGAAGCGGAGGATCCCGAGTCCGGCGGCGCAGTTCCGCCGGGCGCTCGCCTGCTCCTATCCTTCAAGGAGTTTCTGAGCTCCGGCAAAGGGAGGCTCCTGCTGGCCGAGGCGGTAAGATGGGGCGCGGAAGGGGGGGCGGGGGCGAATGCATTGCAAACTCGAGTCAGGGGCTGCGCGTGGGGAAGGGAGGCGGAGAGGACGAGGAAGTGGGGCGGCGGCGGCGGCGGCGGCGGCGGAGAAACTGCAGGCTCTGCTCGCAATCTCTTCTGGCAAAAGGCTTCCACGCCGCGGGAAGTTTGCCAGGAGCAAAGGAGGGAAACGAGGTCGGGTTCCTTTGCCCTGAACGTGATCCTCTCCCACAGCAATCTTTCCTGTGCCCGTGGACTCAGAATCGAGCTCTGTCCAGTAGGCGCTTACTCTCAGGTAAACCGTGCGCGCTGGATCGCAGCCTGAGGCCCTTGGTAAAGCAAGACTGGCTCCAGCAGGCGTCCTGTAGGATTCGCCTAGAAACGAGGATTTTTTTCCCTCGCCTCCCAGGGACCCCGATGGTGGCCACCACGCCCACCCCGGAGGGGAGAGGGAGAGACAAGAGAAGGCAAAGGCCCGGGCGACTTCTGTACTAGTAAAAACAAAGAAAGAGGCTTCCGGCACCCTGGAAGCTAAGCAGTTTATTACGGCGCAAACGCTTTTCTGGGCTAGAGTCCACTTTGGAAGCATGAAGTTGCGGATGTGAATAGCACTCGTGGCGTTGGGGTTGTAGAATAGTGACGTATGAGGGAAAGGAACTGTATAAAGTCAAACAGATAGTGAGATAGTGTATAAAGTCATACAGATAGCTGGCTGTATGTTGCAACCGAAATCAGTTTGCATCCTGTCATATTCAAGTTGAGCAATTAAAGTGGATTTGGCGCTCTTGGGCAATGAATGTGCTTAGCACACACACACCCCACACATACACCCCACAGTCTTTTTAAGTTGGTGGTCATTTTAAGTTGAGGGGGAAATGCAGTGGAAAACATTTGGTTGACGTGAGGTCCTGGTAAACAAATCAGAATGAATGCTCAATACAACATTGTATGTGCCCATAACAGTCCTAAGGGCCGGCCGGGCATGGACTGAGGCAGCCACTTTGAGCAGTGGATTCCACACAGGTGTGGTGTCCCACCGCCCTGGAGAAGTGAGCAGAGGCAGCAGCTTCTGCTGAGATGTCGCCACAAAGTACTGTGGCACAACCCTGGTAAGCAAGGGTTCAGTAGGGGTGGCAACAGGAGGGGCAGCGAAACAACAGAATGAGCCACCCCTGACATCTCGGCAAAGTTTGTGCAAGCGGATGAGGATTAATACTCAACAACCAGGCCTGGAAGAAAGCAGTAATGGTACACAATGTAGGCGATAACACAAATCCTATCGTGGGTAAGTTAATTAACTCACTGTAGCGTGATAAGGTATGACTATCTCATTTAAAACCACAAATGATAGCATTCAGTCCCTTGATAAATTCAAATCCAGCCGTTTCATGTTGTAGTCTTCCATTGAAGTTCCTTTGTTTGAGAATAGCTGTATTAAGGTTATACGACCTGGTTTAAAATAGCTTCCTTTGCTCAAGTCTCCCCTCATCTTGCCCTTAGAGCTTTTTCAGGGCTGCAGATTACCTGGATATTCATACCTGGTGATGCAACTTTTGAGAGGGATAATAATATAATAATAATTTATTATTTATACCCCACCCATCTGGCTGGGTTTCCCCAGCCACTCTGGGCGGCTTCCAACAAAAGATTAAAAATACATTAAAACATCAGTCATTAAAAACTTCCCTAAACAGGGCTGCCTTCAGATGTCTTCTAAACATCAGATAGTTGTTTAATTCTTTGACATCTGATGGGAGGGCGTTCCACAGGGAGGAACTTTTCCCACAAAAATTGAAAGGGGCAGAGTTTTGGGTGCTCTGTTGATTGTTCTAGTGCTGAGATCTCTTCTAGGGAGTCTCCTAAAAGCATCTCCATATCTCTCTCTCTCTCTCTCTCTCTCTCTCTCTCTCTCTCTCTCTGGGTGGGAATATATGACATAACTTTTACAAAATGATGTGTCTTGTACAAAAAGTGGATACTAGATAGAGAAAATTCTATCGCTGCCTCTCCCAAAATCTGGTGTTAAGTGAGTCATCCAATGAAACTAAATTGGCAGGAGATTCAGGGCGGACAATGGAAAGGACTTCTGCACAAATCACATAATGAAATTATGGGATTCACTGCCACAAAATGTGGTGGGGATCAGCAATGCAGATAGCATCAGAAGAGGATTCAATAAATTCACAGAGCTCCATCAGCACCTGTTTAGTCACACTGGCTACCTGGGACCACCTTGGTTCTCATGGGACTTGGTGGCACTTTTGGGGGAGAGGGCTATTACCTTTGTGTCCAACTTGTGGGCTTCCCAGAGGCAACCGGTTGGCTGCTGTCAGGTTGTTGGACTAGGCGAGCTGTGGCTCTTAAGGTTACCAGACGTCCCTGTTTCCTGGGGACAGTCCCAGGATTTCCAAATCAGTCCCCATACAAAATCCATTGAAGTTGAAAAGTGACACCGGATTCATTGAAAAAAATCTGGTAAAAAAAAAGCATAAGTTCTGATGCTTTTTCCAACCCCATGGTAGTGGTGAGGAGGCTCAGGGACCTCTAGGCCTCTCTGTATGGCCCTCAGAGCTCTCCCCAAGCTCTCTTCTATCCTGGACTCATTGATGATTGTTCAATGTCCTTATAAATTACTTGGATGAAGGAATTGAGGGGATGCTCATCAAATTTGCAGATGACACCAAACTGGGAGGGGTAGCTAATGCCACAGAAGACAGAATCAGAATTCAATATGAGCTTAACAGATTGGAGAACTGGGTGCAAGCTAACAAAATGAATTTCAGTAGGGACAAATGTAAGGTTCTGCAGTTAGGCAGGAAGAAACAGATGCACAAATACAGGATGGGGGACACCTGGCTTACTAGCAGTACACGTTCAAAGGATCTAGGGGTCTTGGTGGACCACAAGCTTAACATGAGTCAACAGTGTGATGCAGCAGCAAAAAAAAGCTACTGCTATTCTAGGCTGCATCAACAGAAGTATATTGTCCAGATCAAGAGAAGTAATAGTACCACTCTATTCTGCCTTAGTCAGACCACACTTGGAATACAGTGTCCAATTCTGGGCCCAACAATTCAAGAAGGATATTGGCATGCTGGGATGTGTGCAGTGGAGGGCAACCAAGATAATCAAGGGTATGGAAACTAAGCCTTAGGCAGGCACTTGAAGGAGCTGGGTATGTTTAGCCTGGAGAAGAAGAGCCTGAGGGGAGATATGATAGCAATCTTCAAATATCTTAAGGGCTGTCACATGGAAGATGGTGCAAGTTTGTTTTCTCCTGCTCTGGAAGGTAGGACTTGAACCAATGGCTTCAAGTTACAAGAAAGGAGATTCCGACTAAACATTCAGAAAAACTTTCTGACAGTAAGAGCAACAGACTCCCACTAGAGGTGGTGGGCTTTCCTTTCTTAGAGGTTTTTAAACAGAGGTTGGATGGCCACCTGTCATGGATGCTTTAGCTGAGATTCCTGCATTGCAGGGGGTAAGACTAGATGACCCTTGGGGTCCCTTCCAACTCTAGAATTCTATTATTCTCTTGATGTAGTTATTTCCCATTTTTTTGTTTTCCCCTTCTTTGTCCTCCTCCTTTCTGCCCTCCCTTCTAATACAGACGTCACAAACAGTTGTTGACAATGACTAGCAATTCCTTGCGCAAGATTTGCTTTTTCTTCATTTGCTGTATTTTTCTCTAATAATTATTGTCTCTGCCAAAGTGGCTCACATCAAACGGAAAGAGGGAGGGGGAGACAGGCCCAGCCATTCAGTTTACAAACAAGAAAGACAAGGTACCCAAGGAAAAAGGGAGTGGAGGGAAGAGGTAGAGGCAGGGGGTCAGTTCAAGGCCAGAATGTTTGATGTATCATTGGAGAGAGCAGTACAAGGCACTGTGAAACATTAATTATGTCCGGTTCCTTTCATAAGTTGCATGAATAACTGCGTAGATCCTCACCTACCTGCACCATGCCATGTGGCAACATGGAGGGGTTACTAGATGTGAATTTACCTGTGGATTGTGTTGCTTAGTGATCATGGTATCACAATGGGATATTATCTTTTGCATTTGTGCATTACCTCTTGAATCGCACTGCAACTTTGTTTGGTTTGAATTTAAAAAAGAACAAACCTTTAATACATGGGAGAAGCAAAGGAAGGTCAGAAAACAGGGGTGAGCTACAAGAGGGTCTTTATATCCAGTTTGGGCCACGCTGCTCATCCCTTGCTGCTGTTCTTGCTTGAACAGCAATTGGTAGCTCGGTTCTTTGGCTGATGGACAGAGCCAGAGTGTGCTTTCCCTTGGCTTCTGCAGCCCAGAACAGCAGGCAGATGGAGCTGGAAGTTCTTTCAGGCAGAGACAGAGGAAATGATCTCCTTGCAGCTGTTCCTTCTTTGACCAATGGATGATGCCTGGCTGGCCTCCCCCATGCCATGATGTGATTCCTGGGAGGCAGGCTTCCAGTGGCCCTAAGAGAATCTACCTCAGAGTGTGCTTCCCATCTGCTCTCAAGTCCCAGAGCAATAAAAAAATCCCTACTACCTGAGTTGCCCACCTTGCCATCACTATGCCATTTGGAACTCCAGAAAGGAAGGTCTGTGTGCATATGAGAGACTGTGTATAACACAAGGAATATAGCTTCAAATATAGGCAGCGATATAAACACCCCCTCCCCCCAGCATTCTGTGTTCATCACAATCAGCGCTGCATCCATCCTGCATCCATTTGGCTTCTGCTATCCCCTAATGCTGAAAGTAATGTAATTAATTACATAATCAGTTTTAGTGGAATGGAAATGTCAAAAATGTTGAAGAAACAAGTGTCATTTACAATTTTTTTAAAAAAACATAGCTAATACCACTCGCATTTGCCTTTGTGGTTTTTGTTCCTATAAGACAAATCATTTCCAGATTCTAAATAAAGCATGTTGTATTACTGTTTCTGAAAACAGTGTGACTCTTGTTTCCTCAGAGTAAGCATTTGCTGCTTTGCATTGCTTGCTTGGAGTGGTTTAACAAATCTTTAAAAAGGAGGAAGTGCTGTCTGCTTCCTCTACAGAGCTTCCTTGGAACAACTGAGCAGAATAAAATTAAGATGGACTCGTTTGCTTCCTGCTGTCTCTCCTGCAGTGTTTACTCAGAAAAAAGTTTCCCTGTGTTCAGTGGGCCTTGCTCCCTAGTAAGTGAGTTTAGGATCGCAGCCTTAATCTTGCTTTGCCATAAAAGTGACATTGCTTGGAGGTTTGTGCTCCTGGTGATGCTTTAGTTTGCCATATGTGGACTTCTGTATTTTAGAATTGGAATCTACTGATCAGTCTCTGGCTGATTTCCAGGTAGACCAGGCAAGAGTTTCAGATTCCCGGGTTTCTTTTAGCAATACTAACTTCCCAGCTCTACATTAGGCTGATGAAACTAAAGCAGTTTGGAAAGGGGGAAGCAAGGAATGGATGTTTGCATGAAAGGGCTGAACTCCATTCTGAGACTCAAAACCAGTTCTTTTGCTGAGTATCAGAGGTGCCAAGTTTGTTAACCCAACATGTCCTTTGAATCTTTGGCTCTGATTGGTGGATATTGGAGTTCTAATAAAGAAACAAGGCAGGTCTTGTAAGCCTGAAATGGGCCAGGCCTGTTCTAAAATACAACTTAGAGAAAAGTGCAAGAGAAGCCCCAAATAGTGCATTAGTGGTGGATTTCTACTGGACTGTCTGCACATCATTCCACTTTGTTGGTTGTTCTCCAATATGACTGTGTTATTCCCATTTAGAAGGGTACTCTTGCACTGTAGCACAACGAAAGCAGGACATGAAAAAACCAAACAGAGCATTTGTGGTATGAAAAGTGACAGGATTTCAACAGGAAAATATGGGACATGCAGTGCCGGGCGCTGTGGGTTAAACCACAGAGCCTAGGACTTGCCAATCAGAAGGTCGGCAGTTCGAATCCCCGCAATGGGGTGAGCTCCCATTGCTTGGTCCCTGCTCCTGCCAACCTAGCAGTTTGAAAGCACCTCAAAGTGCAAGTAGATAAATAGGTACCGCTCCGGCGGGAAGGTAAACGGCGTATCCGTGCACTCCTCTGGTTCACCAGAAGCGGCTTAGTCATGCTGGCCACATGACCCGGAAGCTGTATGCCGGCTCCCTCGGCCAATAAAGCGAGATGAGCGCTGCAACCCCAGAGTCGGTCACAACTGGACCCAATGGTCAGGGGTCCCTTTACCTTAAACAAGCTATACCTTAGGGTCCCACTCTCTTGGGGGCCCCAAAAATATTTAAAGGAAAACAGCCACAGTGTTTTGTGTTGTGTAGGCTCCTATTTGTATGTGCAAATGGCTTTAGATACCTATTAGGTCCATAAATTACCATATAGCATATATTAAAGATAAAAAACAGTGACAATTTGTTGGTGACAAATGGCAGCTGGACATATAAAGGGCCCCATTACCTCCAGTAGCTTAGGGCCCCATCAAACCTAAATCCGGCCCTGGTGATATGTCCCTATCTTCAGGCACAAACGGTACTAAAGGTGTGATTGTGTATAACAGCCCCAATAATATAATGAGCACAAATTGCAATGAATGCTAAATAACAAGGGACGCCTGGAGGAACCCACATGCTCTGAGCTCCAGATGACCAATAATGTTCTCCTTTGTGTTGCAGGTGCTGTCGTTCATCATCTTCATCTGTTATATTGCCTCCTCTGCTGGGTCTTTCCTGATTGTACCACTGTTAACCCTTCTGGCGGCCCTGTGTTTTTTCTTTGCATATTCTTTAAAGCTTAATGAGAGGTTCAAAGCAGTCTATTGGCTTTTGGCGGTAAGTGGGTGGACACATGCGATCAATCTGAGGCGAGTCAATGAAATGGTGGTTGGGGGGGGCGGGTTGCCAGTCACTGTCTAGACTGGGCAGTAGGGAATCTGTGGTCCTCCGGGAATTGCTGTCTGGAACTGAGGGCAATTGGGAGACTAACAGCTTCAGGAGAGTTACAGGGGACCATCCCTGCATAGCCTTGGAGTGAATATCCAAGGTTGGCAAGGAAGATGTGAAGGAGGTGCACATTTGAAGTGAAAGAATGATGGGTAGCTGGGAATTTGGGGAGAGCCTGCAGTGTTGATGGGCATAACCTCCTAGTATCATGACTGCTTTAGCGCCCAGCTACCACAGGCAAAAACGTGCCCATGTTGTCTCCCAGGATGACTTGTAGTGCCAGGCTGAGAGATTAATATTGTGCATAGCAGTCACTGTGTGCCATATGAGATCTCTGAGGTGCACATCACTGTGTCTTAAACTGTTCAGCTACAACATCATTTGTCAGTTTTGTTACTGTGTTTGGATGAAATCTAAATTTCATTATTGCCATCATCGCCAGTTATTGCAACTGCAAGTGGAATGTGCAAAATGTTGCCGTGGGGAATGCTCCTTGTTCACAGTTCCAACCAGCTGCCCTCCATTCCATTCGCCCTGTGACCACTACCATGCTCAGTCCTCACCAAGTGGTTTGGGGGGTAGGCTAGTTGCTGCCCACTTAGAGGGTTTTCCATTAATATTGCTTTTTTTCTTTAAAAAAAGTTTAGGGGTACTCTCATTTTCCTCTACTCATATTGAAATACTGCCCTTCAATGAGGCCAAACTTAGATTCACAAAATGTTAAGGGGTATGCGTACCCCTGCGTCCCCCCAGAAAAAATATATATCTGCAAACCTTGGGATTCCCCCCAACACGCTGGAACTTCCCTGTTGCCTTTCAGAGGTTTCATTTTGACGGCAAATCTGTTGTCACTTACCATCAGAGCTTATTTTTAGATGGAGTTGAGTATTCATATAACATAGTGACTGTGCAACTGAACCTTTGCAAATAACTCACTAGGTATCCTTAGACAAGCCACTCTTCCCTGACATTAGTTCTCAAAGATCTTTGGGGAAGTCTCTCTTAGTGGTCCCCTTGGCTCAAACACATGGCTTGCTCCCACCAGGAGCCATGCATTTGACAAAGACTTTCCTATTTTAGCAGGCATTTAAAGGTATTTTTATGTTTCTAGGGTGAATTTTAATTGTTCTCATTCTTTGTATGGGTTTAAAAGATTTTATATACACTTAGAAATTCTAAATATATAAATACCTTAAATAAATACTAAATAAATTAAAATTGTCTTCCTCCTGACTTAGCCTATCAATAGTTACTAGCTGCTCCTGAAACTGACCACTAGGTGCTGCTCTGGCTCCAAACAAATTCCCTGTTTAGCAGTGCCATGTTTGAAAAATGCAAAGCTGCACTCCAGCTTAGTTTCTCAATGACAGCATATTATTTCCCATCAGCCTCTTGATGTTTCTTCCTGAGAAGCTGTCGTTAGAGATATAAGCAGCAGAGCTAGGCGTTTGCTGTAGAAACCCAATGAGGACTTGCCCCTAAACATTGCCCCATTTTATAAAATACTTAATAGGATGCTCTCCAAACAATTGTAAAAGGGAGAATTAACAATAAATCAATCTCCTGAAAAAAAATAACACAAATGTTTTGCGGGGAAACTTCTCTACTAAATTTCAGTGGATTTCAAGGTAATGATGCAAAGCCATATGTGTTGTGTCAAAAGAAGGCACTCAAGTATGCTTCTGTGAATCAGTTTTTGTTTCAAAAAGCATCGAGCAGCTTTTCTTTTCCTTTTAACCCAATGAATTGTCTCAAACTAAAAGCACCCAGTGGCACAAATCAAGAATAGACATTGTCACCTGCACACTAGTAACAATGGCATAGAAAGATGATACTGTAGGTTTGCTTTTGCGGAAATTCTGCAACTGCACTGCAGGGGTGAGGTCTGAGTAACATTAGGTCTATTAACAGCAACTGTGGACAGTTCTCAGCATGGTTCATAATAGCAACCTCTTTCTAATCTCCAAAGGATTTCAGATTCTTGAAGGATTTGCATCTTACGATGGCCAACTAGTTCTCTCATCTGTTCTGTGTACTAGAACTTGGTACAGAAGATCTCCATGTATATTGCTTCTCAGAGAGGCTGCAATGAAATACCCTTCAGCCCAGTGTAGTAAGAGAGATTCACCTGGAAGCTTCTTTGTGACCAGCCAGTGGGCATGTTTCTGTGTTGTTCAGTTCATCTGGGCCCCACTGAACAGGCCTAAGGGTCTTTGATTCATTGGCACATCTCCATATGGAACCTCTAATAGTTGCATATGATTAGAGCTGGATCAGGGCCAGTTGGTTTGATTAAACACATGTCCTGCTTAAGAGCTTGCTAAAGGCAAGAGAACATATTGGTCCAGCGTATTTTGCTGCCCAGCACACTTTGCGGCTAGTCAGGTTCTAGACTAAATTCTGTGCTACTCAACACTGGGTTCCAACAGTGGAGCCATTGCTCTGCTTCTTGTTCTTCCCAAATAAAACGCCCCAGCTTAGGTGAAGGAGCCTATGCAACAGGTGTAGCTGAGAACACCCCAGCAAGTGTGCAAAGGAGTGGCACTTTTGCGGTTCCCATGAGAATCCAGAATTAGTAGGCTATCATAGTTGAGGAGCATGTGCATCTGAGTCTGGCTGAAAAATCCAGCGCAAAACCTAAATAAACCTCATATGCAGTTGGGTGCAGAAGCTTGATTGCATCCTGTTAATAACTTGGTAGAGCCGCCAGTGTTGAACTAAAAGTGAATTGGGGCTGTCAATTGACTATCTGGTTTGCAGCAATTAAGGGGATATGTGTTGTGCATAACCTTGTCACCCATCCAGCTTAAAACTTCGTCCCTAACTTGATTTCAAAACTCTTTGTCTTGCAGGACTTTTTATGTGGCATCATTGCTGCTATTATATATTTTGCCATCTCGATTGCCGCAGTCTCAAAATATTCTGACACAGCATCCAAGGCAGCAGGAGTAAGTTGATGTTTCAGGCTGGTTCATACCTGGGAGTTAATGATAAGGGGATAAATTCTACCTACCTACCTACCTGATACTGATAGGTGTTTTGCATCCATTCCATGCAACTAAGATTAAACAAAACAAAGGAAGATCTGTTGAATGGTATTGAGATACTCATGCAAAGGAACAGCTATGGCCATCTTAATATAGAAAGAAGAGCTGTGGTATTTAATCTATTAAAAACTTCTGATCACCTCACTAATCTTCCTGCCATCTCCCCCACATTAACCCCCTAAAGCTTCCCCTGCCTACTAAGCTTAATGCTCACCTTCCCAACCTCATTTCTAGAGCCCCTTTTCTCCTCTATTCTGCAGCCTCACCCATTTTCACCTTCACCCCATTATCTATGCTTCCCTTGCCCCTCCTTTACACAAGCCTCTTACATCCAAACAAGCTCCATGATAACCTCCTGCATCTTCATCCTGTCACACAATGCAGCTACTAAGCACCCTTTTCACCCTCCGCCCATTTAATGAAGCTCCGTGGCCACTGCTGTTGTGCAGCCTGCCTTCACAGTTGCTCCACTACACCACCCTGACTTCATGCAAATGCAGAATTGCGGTGCAACACAACAAATATTCCAGTGGGGGCTATGTGATTATATTATTATGTTTTATTATATGAAGAGGTGTTTTGCAATACACCCACACCCATATCTGTGTGCGCGCACATGCTTCAGAACTACAGTTTTTACAAGAGCTGAATTCAACTAATGTTTATTTCTGATATGTTTTCCTTACACAATCCCACCCTAAGAAAAAGACCACTTTGCAGAATTTATTCTAAATATATTTTATTTCATTTTTGCAAACCCGCCCCCCATACCCTGGAATGTCCCTCCAATTTCTTTGCCTGTGATTCGGGTGGAGGGTTTTGAAAGGTCACTTCCACACAGCTCTAGTCTTCACTCAGATGTAAACTTTGTGTTTTAATTGTTAATATTTCTTTACGTTTGATAACTGTCATGCTCGGAGTAGATTAACTGAAATTGTGACCCTTTAAGTACCTCCTTATGAGGACTAGAAATGCTTGAAATTCCCTAAAATAGGGACACACACAGCAGCTGATGCCAGCAGGGAAATGTTTTCAATAAGCTGTTCCTGCACAATTTTTTTCCTTTCATTTGTGCTTTCAAAAACTCTGCTTTTCAAAACCTTTTGCTCTTCAGGTGCTTGGATTCATCGCCACAGTTGTCTATTGTGTTTATGTCTACCTAACCTTTAATGACCTGATGACATATCTCAAGCAAGGAGATTCTTCAGATGCCCCTGAGCCACGTAAATCAGAAGGTAGGTACAAACCAGCTTTGCATTGCCATCAGCCACAGATCCAAGCTCATTTGTGGGCTATATTTGCAATAGATGTAGATCTGCAATAGATGGGAGCAAGCCTTCTCTCCAGTATTGCTTCCTCTGTTTAGAAGCTAAATTTTTAAAAAAACAACCTTCAGCTTCTGTATTTAGAATAAATGATCTGGCTGTGTTGTGCATCACACATTTCAAATTCCAATTTTTAAAAAAGTTATAGGAATGATAGGGTATTACAAAAGATACCAAGGCATGGAAGGATGGTTTGTTGCAAATGCAAAGCATTTATATTGTGCACATATAAAATACAGTGGTGCCTCTCAAGACGAAATTAATTCGTTCCGCGAGTCTTTTCGTCTTGCGATGTTTTTCGTCTTGCGAAGCACGGTCCGTCGCAACTGCGCCTCTTCAAGCGGCTTTAAGAAAAAAGCGAACAAATTTGCAAGATGTTTTCGTCTTGCGAAGCAAGCCCATAGGGAAAATCGTCTAGCGAAGCAACACAAAAACCGAAAAACCCTTTCGTCTTGCGCGTTTTTCGTTTTGCGAGGCATTCGTCTTGCGGGGCACCACTGACATTTTTATTGACAACCTCTCTCTCTTTCAGATGATGACTCGGATTCAGATTCCGACTGAAGCAACAGTGCCTTGAGAAGATTGCAGAGCCAAAAGGGGAGGACAATGGGTACACTCTTCTTTTAGCAATTGTAACCTTTTTATGAACTTTTATTTCCATTGTACAGATCATCACCCAAAGCCACTGCTGAGCATATGCTAGTCTCATGAAAGACTTCCTCAGAAAAAACTGCTGCTGTTTGAGCCTGGATATGTTTTTCCTCTGTCTTTTCTCATTCAGCACTACAATGTACTGTTCAGTAAATTTTCTTAACCTTTTTTTAAAAACAGACTATAGTCAGGGTTGCGTACATCGATGATTGCATCAGACAAGCATGAAACCTGTTCAGTACTGGACACAAAACTCTAAACCAGTCTGAACTTCAGCACTCTTTTAAAAAATTAATTCCTTAGATTGAGCTTTTAAGCTAGAGAGAAAAAGGAAATATGAGAAATGGATTTTGTGTGTGTGTGTGTGTGCTGGAGACCTCTTTATTACTTAATAGATGCAGGAAAAAGGCTATGAAGAAGACATATTCCAACATTATTCATGCTGTACATTACATGCAGATGCATGGAAGCATCTTGTTTTTTGTTTAGGAAAAGCAGCATTAGAACAATGACTAAGAGACATAGGGATACTTAGTTTTGTCTTACCCACAATTTCTGAACATCATATGCCTTGTCTAGACATAGAGATGCAAGGTTCCAAAGAATCGGCTTGTGTTTTTGTTTTTTAGCAAGGGTTGTGGAAAATAGCTGGAGTAGGGAACTTATCATACTACATATAAGCAGGTGAGAAAGTGGATAAGTGTCCCAACTTTCACCACATTATAGTCCCCCTTCCATCGCTTTTTGTCTTTTGAAGACCAGCTTCAAAGCTCTTGCATAATTAGTATGCAAGATGTAAGACCTCGGATTAAGTACTTAATTCATTCTGGAGGTCCGTTCTTATCCTGAAACTATTCTTAACCTGAAGCACCACTTTAGCTAATGGGGCCTCCTGCTGCTGCCGCACTGCCAGAGCACAATTTCTGTTCTCATCCTGAAGCAAAGTTCTTAACCCGAGGTACTATTTCTGGGTTAGCGGAGTCTGTAACCTTATGTAACCTGAAGCATATGTAACCCGAGGTACCACTGTATTTGATTCATGGCAGTAGGCTTCAGGGATGCCCTGTTTTGCTGAGTTGGGTGGCATGTGCTTGAGTTTCCTATAAAGCCTTTGTTTGGTAATTTTTTTAAGTCAGGCTGTAGGTCAGTGGTAGAGCACACGTTTACTCTCTATTAAAAGGATTACTGAATCTAATATTTTCCTCCTATGTTATACTCCTGCTGCATCAGGGTAGACTTTGCAGGATTAGATAAGACCCATGGCAACTTCATGTACCTTCATGATATATCTGGCTTAATAAATAAGATAGGCAAGGATATGTAATGGTGATTTATTTTCAAGCAATGAATTGTTTTAGAGAAAGCAGGCAAGGATGCTCAGTATCTGTAATTCTTCCACTGTATGGGACTTTAAGCAATAACAGCAAATGAGATCTTGGCAGTGACAATCTAAAGGTGCATCAACTTTGTCCTTGAGATGATGCACAAGAAAAGTTTGAATTTCTATTGGGGGGGCAATTACTATGCTTTTATGAAAAGAGGATAATCTTAACAAAACTGAACTGATATGAACAGGCCTACACTGTTTGAACCAAAGAAACAGCTGGGAAACATGCTTAATTAGGATGCAGTTTTCCTCTAAATCAGGCATCCCCAACCTGCAGCCCTCCAAATGATCCCTAGCTAACAGGACCAGTGATCAGGGATGATGGGAATTGTAGCCCAAAACATCTGGAGGGCCGAAGGTTGGGGATGCCTGCTCTAAATCAACTGTTATTCAGTTTACAGAAGTGCATTTGAGGAGGTGGAAAAGAGAATTGGAATCTGCTTTTAATGTGGTAGCTTAAATAATTTACCAAAAAAACCTACAAGCAATAGCGATCCTGAAGAACGGTAATACAAGCTGAACAGCACTTGTGGGGCAAGATCAACTGGGTGCATCCAAGTGAGAAAGAAGCCACAAATACCTGCATTGTTTTTAAAGTGAGCTGCATCAGTAGCCCATCCTTAAACTGTGAGTTATGACTATATGTTGCAAGCTTGTATTTCTTTTTTCACTTTTTCGTCAACTAAAAGGTTAATCTGTTTTGTATTTCCTTCAACAAGGTATTTCTACACAGTATTTACCACATATGATAAGCCACAATATATTGATAGAGTAGTTTTGTAGATACATTAAGACTGGGGGGGGGGGGGGGAATCCTTATTTCAGTGACTTTTGCTAGCAATGCACTAGAGGTACTTTTTTCAGGCTTAAAAATGACAAAAATACTGCCCTCTTGAAGGCTGGCTCCTTCACAGAGTAACTAAGTGTTCTGTCTTAGTCTAGCGCATGGGCATGGGTCTTGAAATGGGCATTTTATATTTCTGTCTTTTTTTACAGACACTTGAATGTGATATATTTTTTTAATGTGTCTTCACTTGACTTTTTAACACTGCATGTCAAAGCTGGCACAGAATTTATGAACCATGCTGGAATAAACTTCATTGATATGAAATGTGTAGCCTTCTGATGTATCTTTAAATCTTCCAGGCAGCTCTCACAGGGTATTCAATAGGGTACAGAAATACGTTGGCATCTTGGGACATTAGCATCTGGAAGTGAGCAGGACCGACCCTTGATTTTTTAAAGGCTCCTTTTCCAAAGCAGATATTTCAGGAGCCGGCTATAATTCTTTCTCTTCCCCCCTTATGAAGGGCCTTCGGGAGGCATTTAACCCATTACATTTATGTAAATAAAGCCACATGACTGTGTGCAAAAGGTTTATTAAGATTACATTTATTGAGTCCTGTCCCCTCCACCACAAGGAAATTTGAAAGCTCAGCATGCACACAAAGTATCCATGGGGTCATGAATAGCCACCGGAGGTAGGGTGTTCTGTGTTCATCTCCCAGCCTCTGTCACCATTGCAACTTTGTTTGTGACACTGTTGCAGATTTGAAGAGCTGCACTTTTGGTCCTCGTGGGTTTTGTACAGTCCCTTGGATTTCATTGATACTTATGCAAAAAATGAATCAATGGCCATTGCTTTTAGTCAATTTTGCCTGAATGGTAAAAGTTCTCGGCATCATTAAACTATTCAACAACTCACTTGGAGGTGGATTAAAGTGATATGTCATTTGAGGAATAAGACAAAGGATGGCACAAGTTGCTCCTATCCATTTATTAAACAAATCCTTTACGATGATTTCATACAAGATTAGGATTCAGAAAACCTATGGTTTTCTCTACATACAAAAATACAGATTTTTAAAAAACACTATGAAAACAGACATGTACCATGAGATTATTTTTTGTAGAGCTCAGTATCTTGGTGTATCAAAAAGAACAGAGGAAATATTAGCATTGATCAAAACAAGACAGCCACATTAAACTGTAAATTACCAATAAAAAGTCATGCCAATATACAAAGCAAAACTTACAGAAGTATACCGCTTAAGAATAAATTTTAAAACGGACAAGATCAAGCAGCGCTTTAGTGATTGCATTCAGTATCACAAGAAAAGTAAAAAATCATTACTACAATCCATCTTGAAATTTATAAAATGTATACTAATATTGCAAATTAAAAGGAAGTGCATGGCATACAGCTATCACTTGTCTCCATAATGATTTCAGGACCAGTTGAACTAAATTTTGGAAAGGTTTCACAGCACATACAGGATTCTGCACATATGGAACCAAAGGGGGTCTGTGCACAGGAAAGCTTCCTGCATACCCAAGTTAAATATTTTTTGCTGCTAAACCAGGAAGGCAGAAGTCGTCATCTGAATGCAGAGCAAAGTAATATAATTATGGTGCAAATCTCTTTTGTTAGTGTAAAGGTGCTGTGATTTGCAGTGAAAGCATCTAAGGAAACTGACTGATCTACATGTCAGGAAAAAAATTGAAGGCCTAGGTAGGATGAAAGCCACTTTCTTCTGAAGTCTACAGCAAAGCCTGTAGTGACTGCAACAAGATGGCAACTGGAGCAACTTTCTAACCTCTGTTCTTAAGCACATTTACTGTAAGTTAAGTCCCAAGCATTTCAATTATTATTGTTTGTTCAGAGTGTGCTTGGTATTGTACTCTAGGCACATGACTAACCACAGTTATTTGGAAGTAAGAACATTTAAATCCTTGGGACTTGCTTCCAAGAGTGTTTAGTGTGCTGTATATCAAGCAATGGGTTCTCTTAACTCTCTTCTGTACTTAGCTGGAATGTCTGAGTTATTTCACAGTACCCAATAAATCAAGAGAATTAAGGGCAGCTGCATGCTACCAAAAAGAAAACTGGATCCATTCTACCTAATTCAGGAATTGTCCGATTCAAAAAGTTAACTCTTGAGTTAACCAAAATATTCTTCTGCAACCATTTGAGAAGCCCACAATTTGCATTAAATTAAACATTTATAAACAAAATGTTAATAGTAACTTTCTAGTTTTAATACAAAGAGCATTTCACATACTAGATAACTTAATATTTGAAAGCAAACTAAAATTTTGAGTTCCAATACACAGGCTTCTATGGTCACAAATCTCATACTGAACAAGAAATATCACAAAATGCAACAATGTTTTTGGTCACCAGAGTTTTGGTTTGTGAAACAGGTCTGCTGGAACACAGCATCAGTCAATGGGAGGGGAACTGAGACACAGATTGCCATTACTTGGGGTTTGAATTTCCATGTCTAGCTCAAGTTTACTGGATTTCATAGGCAGTCCTTTAAAAAGCAGGATGTGTGGAAATGCAACCTTACTACATATTTGAAACTGCTTTAGAAGGAGGGGAAATGACCAGTTCACCCACTAGTGCTACTTTCAATGTACTGCCTTGGGTTGGCACATAAACTGGGTATCACTCCTTTACTGCCAATTTCAAATTGGTTCCACCACTAACCAATTTTACTTTCTACGTAGATTAATTGGGGTCTTCAAAGCGCCTATACTTCCTTAAAAAAAACTTTATTTTGGACATGACAGCACAATTGGAGCATACCTTTCAAGCCCAACTGGAAAGCAGAGTACTTAAGTGCATATTCCAAAAAGAAGCCTTGTTATTTCATTAAGGCTGGTATTAACAGAAGCTTAAAGAAACTACAATTTAAGAGCCGTTCATGGTTACAAAAATAGTGTTTGTGTGTAGGATCTTAATTTGACTGAGCACGCACACACACACGCACACAAAGGCACCCTAGGTGAGACTGCGTCTTGTTCATCAACAGATATGAAAAGGCATAACAAGTGTCAACGTCTCTAATCCAAACTGGGATGATACTATGAATAATAAATATACAGTTTACCTTTTCAATATTGGTATATCAGTTACTTAAACTTCAATATATACAAATAGGTTCCATCCGCAATAATGCAGATGTGAAATTTGTCCACAGAAGACAACTTAAGTGCATCAATTATTACAGGGTGTCTAGGTGAATGGGAGCTATCCAAGAGTCACTAAATCTGATAACAAATATATGCATTCTCCCCCTGCAAACTTTCACCAAAAGGTGCACTAACGGCAGTGCAGGAGTGCCCTAGGTGTTCATAACATGCAACAAGGGAAATACCAATACACATTCAAGTCTGAAACACTGGAAAAATGAAGACAGTATTGAAAGGCAACAATGAAAACTAAGATGTTACAGTGTCTACTGGCCCTGGAAGTGTCAGGCTCCATCTAGTTTTACTGAAATGTTTAGACAGAGAAGTCCTCAGACGGCAATAGAAAGTGTCTGTGGCACACAAAAGTGATTAGCCTCCCCATAATAGACAACTCACACTATAAACATGTGTACTCAAAAGTGTCTCACTGAGTTAAATGGAGCTTACGCCCATGTCCGTAGGTATATGATTGCAGCCTAAGCCACGTTAAACATGGCTTGTTGGCAGAGCTCATGACTCCTGTCTTACCAAAAGGCCCACTTCAAGAATTGAGAGATTTCATATTACATCTTTGCAAGTGAAAGACATTTACAATCTTTAGTTACAATCTAAGTCTTTTGCTTCAGAACAGCCTTGCACTCTTGAACTTGAACAGGACGACTCCAGAGTAAAAGATTGGTGGAATGTATAGAAAAAAGGAATCAGATATTTCCTCCAAACCATCTATTTCTGTGCCTCTCAAGACATTTGAATTAAACTGCAACAGTGGTGAACTGTATTTTACAAAATCATCAGCTGTTTTTTTAAAAAGTAGATCCCACCCTTTTGCTTTTCACCTAGAGGATATTAGCACAGCTGTAGGGACCAGCCCTAACTATAGAAGTTAAAACTCCAAAAATATCTACATGTTGCCTTGGGTACTTACGTCTTCATAATTAACTACAAAACAAAGGCTGACAGCAAGCTTTAAAACAGATTGATTAGCTTTCCATGAAAACCATAGGGAAGAAATTAACTCAATATCGAAATCACAAAGTCCTATAATATAAATATAAGAATCAAGGCTACTGTACAAACTATGCATAAAAAAACTGCTTTTGCCAAGTTTAAAATGATGCATACTTAAAATGGGTAAAAGCAGGGGCAAGGGGAGAGAAACAATTGATGTGGTCCAAAAGGCGTGCGAAACAGTTATTCAGATACTATCAACTACTAAAAGGAATTCAGCCACCCTTCCAGGACAGATTAAGAAAGGCACTATCCCAGATAAGTGATTAACATATACATAAATCAGGTTCCAAATAATATCACACTTTATAAAGTGGATAATTTTGTTTTGGACACAGGTTCAGTCATGCTTTTGAAACAACATAATAGGGAGTGAACCATTCCCACTAGGGCAAATGAATCCATCTTGGAAGGAACACAAAATCTGATTCTCTATAGAATCTACAGAGAGCTAATCAAGGTATACATGGTTAATCTCTTACATCAGTGAATACTCCCAGCACCATACAGATCACAACATTTAGCTGGACAGGTGAGCACATATGCATAATGGAGTGAAAAATACAATAAATTGCTGTACTAGAATATACATACATATGACAGTCACTCAGACACTGTCGCTTGCTGCATTTTATTACTTAAAATCTTAAGTTGTGGTGATACTGAATTTAGTCATACTCATAGTATACCCACTGAAATCAATGTACTTAAATCCATTTATTTCAACAGGTCTGCTATCAATATGACTTCGCTGGATAGCATACATAGGCTATGAAAAGGACACTAGATCTCTAAGACAATATCAAGTATCCCTGTTCTCTACCACAACTTTAAATCCTGTAAACATTCAATCAAGAGTCATCTTTGTATAGATCATACTCACACTCCCAAACAGAACTGCGACTCACATGGTATTAAGAAACTTCCTTTCAACTTAAGCTAAACTTGGCTGAAAATGAAAACAAGCAAAAAAATCTCATAGTGCACAAGGCTTGTGCAGCTGAATCAGTTTGCCCTTAAGCAAGCACTTTCAGAATAATGTAACAAGTTGAGTAACGTTTGCAAACTTGAAAGAAAATGTCCAGTTTTTATCTGCAAGTTCTTCAGATATCATTTTCCTGTCTCTCTATGTAATATTTGTACTGGTCTGACATCACACTGTGATGGCAGTCCAAGTCGCTACGGTGTGCAAGAGGCACATGGGCTGAGCAGTGACTTGGATGTCAGCCCTTGCAGAATTTCATCTCAGAGTCTGAATGGATCACCTTAGGAAGAGGGTGGTGGGTTGGGAAGATGCTGCTATGACCTGCCAAGGGGAAGCTCTCTTCTCTGGCACTAACAGAGGCTTTGTCTGGCAGTTGAGAAAGACAGAGAAAACTGGGGAGGGGGCACATTGAGGTGCGAAAATTAAGCAGGCAGGGGGAGCACTACCTAGTTTTAACTTATGTACTCTGGACAAAAAACTAGAGAGCTCTCATCACTGCCAATGGGATCTTAATGTCCGACTCCCTCACTAGCAGGTCATATTACAAATTGCTCTTGAAACTCCACTCAGTTTCAAAAACCATTTGCCAAGCAGCTTGATGATTTGCTATTCAAGCAGTGCAAGGTCAAAGGACTTCTTGGAAATATGGATCTATGTGCATAATTCTTGGGATCACTGCTTCTGCGTCTAATACTCCCCTCTCTTCCCCCCAAAATCAAATAAAATCCTAAAAAGAAAGCCTCGTCATAGTATCAGGGACACTGCAGGGGAAATTCAGAACAAAAATGTTCTTAAATGTGTGTCCAAGCAGTCTGTGCTTCAGGAATGCCTGCATTTCGTTGGAGCATATTGTCATAGCATACCATAAAATATACAATCTTTTTATATTAAATATGTACCATCACACCAAACCTATCCCTTTCAAATTACAAATGTGTCTCCAATCTAAAAATGTATAGCTATTCTTTGGTCCCAAAAAATACCACTAGAACAAAAAATGCTTTTCTGGTAGCTTGAGTTCTTTTTCTTACTTTTAACAAATTGGGCAGAAATCAGAATACACCCTTGTTATTTGAGGAAATCAGCCATGGCAATAAACAGAGTACTCTTGCATTACACGACTTTAAATAAAGTTCCCATTCAAAAAGTAGACGTTTATATGCTTTCAAAAGGTTCTGGGATTATTACTAAAATATAGCTCTGCACATGACTAATAAGTGACTGGCATATCTTATACTGTTTCTGCTGACAACAGGACCTATGCAGAGGACTGGATTTCCCTCCAGCCACTCCAGGGACAGCCCACAATTTTCAGGCTTATCTCCACTGCCTCAAGGAGTTCAAAATAGCTTTTTTGAAAAACGGAAGTCAATGCATTCTTAGGATACTGAATCTCACCCCAGCAGCTGGTGTTGAGATCATACATAGCCTTGGACAGTCCCAATTTTTACTTTTATTTTAGCATTTACTTCAAGTGTTAGGAAAAATAAAGGATCTTCAAGGCTTAAATGTGCTTTTAGGATCCAGAAGATTAGAGGGCTCACCAATATCATGCAACATGGTCAACATATATAAAAATGGGGACTCTCACACTCTACAATCAGTGACATTCCACAGACATTCACAATTCTACTTCCTAGCTTTCAAGGTGCATACACAACTGTCCCAGGAATAAGTGTACCTCCACTGATAACTGTTCATCATCATAATGGAAACATATTGAGAAGAATTACTGATTTTATATACTCATTTTGTGGCTGACCTAAACAACAGATGCAAGAAGCATGAAGCAAGAAGCTAAAGAGAGATTCTAATGACTGGTTCCAATCCCCTACCCACAGAGTACATTACTTTCCCCATGAAACACTGCTGTGAAGATTGAGGGAAAACCGGAATTATATAGAATGGTATGTAAACTAAATGAACCACATAAATGCTACTCGGCAAAATAAGTCTTCATCTGTGGACAATTATTCAAACATTTTGCAGATCTGCTCTCATGCCTAAAAAAACCTTAGTATTCAGATAACTTTAGCAAAATTCATTAAAAGATTCTAATTCAGAAAATGATGCAGAGCAATCTGGGTAATCAAAATTTGAAGTCAGACACACACTCTCAGGGTATGTAATTACAGTGGTACCACGGTTTTCAAACATCTCTATTGATGAACATTTCGGCTTTCGAACGCCGTAAATGCTTCGGTTTTCAAACACGCCTTGGAAGTCAAACATGCCATGCGGCTTCTGCTGAGTGCAAGATCCTGAGGCTTAGCTGTCGGCTATTGGGTTTTCAGTTTTCAAACTCGAACAGTCTTCCGGAATGGATTACATTCGAAAACCGAGGTACAACTGTATATAGTTTTAGGAATATTGCAGTATGGATATGAACTCAACACAAAACAACCCTGACCACAGTCGGTTTTCCTATGGTTGAATGTAAGAGGAACAGAGGGGCTCAATACCAACTTCACATTATTCCCTTGTAAAGTGGAAAAGGAAATCAATGTGTAGTGTTTTGAGGTGTTACATCCCAGTTCATACCTGGTTGTGGTCACAAATGGAGTGAGCTTTGTGTTTTCTGTTTAGCAGAAAGCTTATTTTCCACCAGTCAATCCTCGAACTAGCATGAATGGCTGTTATAGATACACAGTGGAACTGTAGGAGTGTGAGAACTAAAGTTAATTGGGGAATCTAGTTAAGGGAACATACACAGTGGCTGTGTAACTCAATACCTGATTTATGTTATTGCTATCTCTTTCCCTGATGCACTATGTCTACGGTTGGAAACTCCATTTTCAAAAGAAAAATCTTTTGCCAGTTCTAACTATCATATTTCTACCGGATGGTGGGAATGTAGACTGAATACCAATCTTCTCTCTGGCTCTGCTAACTCAAAGTACTGTGCACCAAGACAATTCTTCACTCTAATGTATCCTTTTCTTCATTTACCACATTTATGGACAAGTATCTTCATTTGAAAAGTTCCGCAATTATGGCCTTCATGCCAATAATTTCTCAAGTCCTCTCCCTCTCTCTCTCTCTTTGTACATGCAAATGCTCACGGCCACCACATGCTCCTCCTTTTCCTATAAAAGTGAACATTTATTTTCTTTTTTTAAAAAAGTCTGCGGGCTTTTATTTTTCTTCTTCTGGGAAATCCCATTTTGTGTGAGATTTTCACCCATCCAGACGCTGAATCTCTGGGCGATGATCCACTTCTCTGGATTCTGTCCGAGCACGCATATAATCACTGGTCTGCCTCGTGTTTTGTTGTCGGCTGTTAATTCTCCAATTTTTAACAGCTAAAAATAAATTCACAGCATAAACTGCAGTTGCCAGAAAACCAAATATCTAAACAAAAAAGAAAAAAGAAAAAGAATGACATTTTATTGAATTGATTAAGAACTTAGTAGTTTTATACAGAAATATTGCAGCTGATTGTTGGCTTTTATGTGTGTTGACCTTATACCTTCAATTATAATTACATAGCGTACATTTATCCTTCATGCTACTTCAAAGTTCTTTAAAAACAAGCCAGACATATCTCTTCATTTTGTTCATTGGGTAATTAACTGCTTGCCTTTTTGGAATTGTCTACCCTGCTGGTACCTTTAATAAAGGGAGATCCATTGATAAGACAATAAGGCACAGCACCTGAAAATTACTAATAGGACTTCTCTAGAGACCTAAGTTAAGGAATCCATACACCCCAACTGCTTCCACTTATAACAACAGGACAGTCATTTAAGCATTGGAAAATGGCCGATGAGCTGATGTCATGCTAGATAGAATAAAAGCCTTTCCCATGCAGCTGATGAAAAATTATCCAATCATAGATTTGTTAATCTGTCATTTGGGGGTGGAGAGTTTTCCTTTATTACCTAGAGCAAAATTTTGCCCCTGAAACTGGTGAGTGGAAGGCCAAGAACTGCATGTCAGTGGGCTTGGGAGGAGCCAGCAGTGGACAGACCCATTTGCATATATACTTATGGGGATGATGGGCATAGGACACTGCTAGACAATATTGGTGATTTATGGCATAGCACTGTCTACTTGGAGTTGCAGGTTTCATCACTGTTGCAAACTATTGACTAGACTAGCATGTCGAAGTTAACATCCTATTAATAGCCTCCTCACTGCTTGCAAGCCGACTAAAAAAAAATAGCAGGAAATGATTAATCTTCAGAAAAAGAAAGTTGAGCAAAACATGCAATGCTGTTTAGCACTGTGAAAAGGATACAAGTTAACCGGTTATCTTTCCTATAAACTAATGAAAATAAATTAACATTGTTTCTTACCACAGCTGCAATTTCTGCTCCTTTGTTATGGTTTAGAGCAGCAAGTACAACAGATGCAATGAAAAAGAAAAAAGTGCAGAGTCCAGTATTGACCAAATCCTATTAAAACAGAATTAGGCAAGTTATTTCACAATGACAATGTCTATGTGACTGGTTGAAAACAACAATTTTAACAGTTTGCACACAATATATTCTTTATGCAAAAGAGGTAATGATACAGAATAACACATATTATATACACCAATAGATAATTACTGCAGTATAGTTTAGGGCCTGGCACTGTAATGAACAGGGAGGGAAACTGCTAAGAAAACAAGTAAAGCTTTCTGTAATTTGTTTAGAGCTTCCTTCCATTCCAAGTGATGAACCTTTGTGCAACATGTTTATTCAGCCAAAACTACTGTTCTTTCTTCAAGCCACAAAAATGTTCATGACTGAGCTATAGAGTATATAGCTCTATATATACTGCTAGCTCTCTGGAAATTAGAAAGTAACTCACATGTCTGCCACATGCATCTACTACATTATATAATACAGGATATATGTACTACATGTTGACTTTTTATTTGCATGGTACAGGATCTGTGTTGACATATATGAATATATCATTTCACACAGTGAAAGAAAAAAATTTAAATGTGTTATTTTCCCTGAAACATAACAAAGCTTTCAGAAACTCCTGCAGTTCAGTTTCATTGACTTGCTGTTACTTAGCAAAGAAACTCAAATAGTTTCAAGCTCAAAGCTTTCCAAACTATCTATTAATATATTGCTACAGGCATAATTATAATTCTGAGGAGTTACAGACATAAAGAAAACTTGCTTGGTATTTTATTGACTTACCAACATGCAAATAACAAAAACAAACAAACAAAATACATAGAACAAACACTCAAACTGATCATAATTTACATATGCCGTTTCTACCACTGCCAACAAATTTGGTGCTCTGGTTAGTGATACAGACTATATTTTGGATGCTCTCTATCACAAATACAAATTTCAATATTACTTTTCTCCCAGCCTAATGTTTTATAAACAACTTAAACTCCTTCAGAAAGTAAAATCCAGGGGTTCTCAACTATTAGCTTAGGCAAACCAAAATGGGGAATTGTAATATAGCAGAAATATGTTTTGGGTTCAAATTGGCCATTTCCTTGAACATAAACCTGTGAATTACCGTAGGTCAACATGCAGAGATTTTGGGGTTGTATGGGCATATGTTATTAACAACATAGTGAACTGGTGAAAGCAGAATGCAACAAATACAACACTATTCTCAATCTCATGCTCAAATAAGTAGAAGACTTGTGTAATTTGTACATTCACTGAAACAGAATTTTCTGTCTGCAAAATATGTAATCATACAAGGGAAACAAGGAATCAAGTTTGCATTATTGAAGGCTACTATGCCTTTGAGCCTTACTGTTCTGGCTTGAGAACAGGGCAAATCAATTTGATTCCCAAGCAAGCAAATAAGAAGAGAAAGTTCTGTCTACAGCGTATAAATGCAACTCCTTAACAATGTATACAAGCATCTCACCTTCCTCTTTCCAGACATGCTTAAATTGCTTATTCAAACCCACAGAATGTTGGCTTCAAGTTTTACCCAGACCATGTCCTGACACTATGGCACAGAGATAGCCCCAAGGACTTAAGGAAAGCAGCAGTTTTGATGTCTACCAGAAAACGTCAACCTGTTGTACATAGCATGAATGGGGCTGGACTAGAATTGAGCAACCTCACATAAAGGGGATGAGGACTATTGCTCAAATACTAATTCCCCATGGAAATTTAATACTTCGGGGGCTTATTCAGAAAGAGGATACTTAAAAATTCTTCTAAACCAATTCAGTTAATTAAAAAGAGATGAGGTATTCTGAATTATGTCTCAGTGCAGGCTTTACTATGAAATCTTGTAGACAACACACACACACACACACACACACACACACATCAGACAGATGAAAGCAATTCAGCTGAAATAAGAGCAGCTTTGAGACAGCAATTTCTTTAGTAAAATAGTTCTAGGATAGAAGAGTCTGCAGGACAATCTAGGAGAAGATTCAAAATCAATCTAAACTGCAAATATCCTTTATCTCATTCATAACTGATTTAATGAAAACTGCAGTTTTCTGTATTATTTCAGGTCATCTTGCTCCATCATTCAAGAAGTCTTATTAGCTGCCCCGGTCAAAAGGAAAGCAGCATCTAAAGAGTTATGGATGGAAAGAGTTATTTTATTTTATTTTATTAGTCCAGTGGGGAAACTTTGGCCAGATACCTAGGCAATGCCTCCTAAACCCCAAATTACAAAATAATTCCCTAAGTGCCAGTTTCTTCAAGTGTTGGCAGACTCTGAGCCTTTCTATCCAGCGGCTTCATGTGTTTATTTTACTTGGGCAGGCAGAGTGTTGGCTATCGAAACAAGACTGGGCTTTCTGAGGTGATACAAAACAAAAGCAAAGGAAACTTTTCTGGACAATGCTGAAACTGAACTCTTTGTGCTAAGTTCATAAAGACCAACATTATTATTTGGTCTCGTTCCAATGTCTACCAAGAAGGACAGGCAGAAAAGTTTATACAGGAATGAAAAAACAAAACCACAAATATCCAGGATACTGCTTGTTGATCTGTTATACAAAAGCTCTGTGGATTATTCTATCAAATGTAACCATCTACTGTATATGGTTACACTAATTTTTAAAAAGTTACCTTGCTAAGGAAGATTAGCTCAGATAGACCTTGTGTAAAACATATGTTACGTTACCTCACAGTGACTGAAGGTGCAAGCATTAGTGAAGATTAAATATATTATGATATATTATCTGCACATTTTTAATGGCTAAAGTTAAGAAATTGAACTATTAAAAGCCAATTATAAATTCCAATTTATTGTTAACGTGATTTTGGTAACAAGGGAACATTTTTCCACTTATGAAGTGAATGCCCTCTGGCATCCATATTCTGGCCAGATGTTTTTGAAGAGAGAGAGAGAGAGAGAGAATATGCCCTATTCAAGCCTCCCCACAACTTGCCATTTTGATCTAATGGAATGACCAAACAGCAATTTTCTGATCTAAGGAATGTGGATGCTGGCTGCAGCAATAACTTCTTTGGCCCAGAAATGAAAGATGCTACACGACTTAAAACTTCTCATTGTGGTACAAGAATATGCAGACTCTGGCTATTGCAGAGAAAATAACATTTCTAGGCTGTTCGGTAGGGTTTCATTTCTTATATGTCAAATTCATAAAAGCTTAACATGTAGCACGGGTTTTGGAAGAAAGTGTAAGTAAACCAACTGGCTGAAAATAAAGGCAGATGATATAGTTGTCTGCCTCATTCTGGTGTCCAGGAATAAGATTCCTGTGGGGCTTGTTACGAATAGGCTGCATGGGCTTGCAGGTTTTCCAGTTCATAAAAGAAATAAAGAATGTTCCTGTTCCATTAGAATAGAAGAGTAGAATACAGTCCATCCACAGCATTTGACAGACTTCCAGTGCTGGCCTATGCAGGAAGGCCTACAACAATACAGAGGCAAGTTGCCAGCAATATAGAAACAAGAACAAAAATGTTCCTTTACAAATCTTAGATCTCTCTTTCTTGTATGTGGTGAAAGCTACTAATGGGCAGAACTTCTTATCCCCAACCTGCTCTTCTGTTTCCCTAAAGCAACTGCTGGAATTCCGCTGAATTCGAGAAAAAATAATAAAGGGTTATCCTGAGTGCAGGACAGCTATCTCCCACTCTTGAATAGCCCAGCCTGTCTCCAGAGACAAGAGGTTTCTTAGCCAGTATTAACCTCTTCATTGGTTATTTTAGAAACAGACCACTGGCCAAGGGACACGTTAGATCACTTAAATGCCAGATACTGGCATTTAAGGGCAGAAATATACAAAATCTCTAGGCAGCTGACAGTTCTGAACAAAAATATATAAATGGGTTCTTTTCTCTTGACACTGGCAAAGGAAAAAATTTTTTTCCAGTCTTAGTTCCACATACAAGATGAAGGATGCTAGGAATCTAAAAACAAACCATTTCTTTCATTAGCCCGTATAATTCTAACATCTACAACCAATGAAAAGAAAGTGTTTGATTACACTTCACTATAACAAAATAAGTCTGCACATTGCTTTGATGTTAGCTCCTAGGGTATTTATATAATACAATACATTTCACCTTGGCACATTTGGTCATTAAAAAAATGCAGAGCTGCTGAAGGTCAATGGCCAAAACTTTCCATTACAATATGGAACAGGGAACTAAGCTGATTGTGCAGGTCACAGAATATCATTTAGAAACTCTGAATAGATACAGCAATTTTCTTATATGCATGGCAATCATAGGTCTTGTGTTTATGTTAGACGTAAGCCAAGAGTCAAGCACATTTATCCAAAGCCAGAACATAATGGCACGGCATAACAAGCTTTCATTGAAATTATCGTTCCATGCTCCCATATACAAAGCTGGTTGAAGTTCTATAGAGGAAGAACAGAAAATAAAGGACTAAATGGAACAAACTGCAACAAAAGGATAAGTATATTTTATTGAAAGATTCTGAAGATGCCCATAATGACTTTTGCTTTCAGACCTTCATTTGAAACACAACATCTTTCTCGTTGAGCTATTTCAGCAACCTAGGCATCTGAAATCACTAGTGGTTAGAGCAACCTTAGAATTCTCTTAGATATGGATACCAAAAAAAATTTAACATGGAGTTAAATCAAAAATGTATTGCAAGGGGTGATTATCTAGCTTGGCTCATGACAAAGAACAGTTCTCTGTTCACTTCCCTTATTCCTGATTTCATATATTTCTATTCTATGTGACTGGACCAACTTCTTTGCCACATAATGTTCTTTCCTTGAAATCCTCAAAATCAATAATTGCTTTCCAATGCTAAGTCAAATTTCTAACATTTAGCCAAACCATTTGTTGTCAGAATCTTAGTGATTGAAACTAGATATCATCCTGTGCACTATTTGAAACATGATCTAGTCAAGCCAATGATATGGGAATGGGAAAGGGCAATTATAATAACTAAAATACATAACTTGATTCTTCTCAATACATTTAAGCAAGCAGTATGAGTGAATATAAACTCATCTGAAACATGTGTTCAGATGCCCATCACATTCCTTTACGCTACTTGCACACATCCTTGCAGAGCTGATCTATTTGTTTTATTTAACAAAGGGGAAATTTCCACTATCATTTTTCATACTCTCATAGCAAAACTATCAGAGACAGGAGTATGACTTATCCACTCTTTCTCTGGACGCATTTTTTTTCAGTTTTCTTCCTAGCATGCCATACTACAGTCCTTTACAAGCTTCACCTTCCATTTGTTGCATTTTGAATAATATTTCAGATGGCATGCAATTCCTCAGTTAGGATGTAAATGGGATCACTGCTGCCAAATGTAAAACATTTCTCTCTTTATTCTGTTGCTGCCAGAAAGTTGTGAATACTCATCATGTACAGTAAGACAAATGAGGCAGAACTTCAAAATACAGTGTTCCTTAATCTAAACGGGAACAGAGATTAAGGATCATTGACTGGCCTAATGATCTAATTTACTGTGGCCAGCAGCTGAGACAGACTCATGACGCCACATAGTTTTTCCCCTTTCAAAGGTTTTCAGCATGTACACACAATTCAGGATACATACTAGAAGGTGGAGCACACACTCCTTGGCCTACCAGAATCCAAGAGATCAAGGAACCAGTATTCCTGTGCATACCCACAGAAAGGATGGGAGGACAAGTGAAGTAAATAATAAGCTACTGAATGTATCTGTTGAAAGAATTGCTCTGGCTGTCGGGCCAAATTCAATGTACTGGTTTTGGTGTACAAGGCTGTATACAGCTTGGGGCAAAGATACATGAAACATAATACCAGTCCTTATATGCTCAACTGATCACTGTGCTCTGCAATGAGGGCTTCCTGCAGATACCATCTTATCAGGAGGTATTGTTCTACAAAATGTAGGAATTGGGCCTCTGGTGTTGTGTCACCCACCCTTTGGAATTTCCTTCCCTTGAATATTAGACAGGTGCTATCTCTGTTGTCTTATTGGTACCTATTGAAGACCTTCTCTCAGCATGCCTTTTAAATTGAGATCTTTCCCAGTCAATTATGTATATTGTATATTGTTTTAGCATTTGTTGTTTGCCACCCTAGGCTCATTTGGAAGGAAGAAAGGATATAAAGGTAGGGTCAAGAGGAAACTAACCAAAAGTTACAGAAACTGCAAAGGACCAACAAAACCCATTGAGATATCAGAAGAGTGTAAGGTGACTTTTTGGATTTGCCTTATAGGGATTCTAATGAATTCTAAATAGACTGTGTGCAACAATTATGTGAAATTTATGCCAAAAGGAAAACAGTGAAATCTGTGGCCCCTATCAGTTGCTTTCCACATTCTGGCCCTGCTCCTGTGTCTGACATGCAGGCATGTAGCAGGAGAAACTTTCCCTACTACTAATCTCCTTATCAGGAAAAAAAATGCCTGTCTTCAAATGCCTGTCTTCAAAAGAGTACAAGAGCAGGACTTGTGAAAACAGTGGCAACCCTATTCCTAAAAGAATGTGAGAAAGAAGATAAATGCATAAAGCACACACTTCCAATTTCCAAACTCAGAAAAGCAGGTTAATCCCAAAATATGACTGTTTTTAGAAGAGGGATTGATGGCCCACAGATTTACAGATTGACTCTACCTTGTAGTATGCACTCATTTCATATTTAATTTTTTAACCATTTGTAAATATAAAGTACAGTATTAAACAAAATCTGCAGACTATACTTTCCTCAGTTGTGAACAATAAAGACTAGCATTGAAGGAAAGTCTGCATTATGCAGGGAAGGGGTATGATTTTACACACAATTTCAGCTTTATATACTTTATCATCCAATATTTCATAATCCTTATTGCACCAGTGGGGTTCACTTTGAATATAAAGCAGCACATGAACTCTACTTGCTGCAAATAGCATTTACTAATGGTTTCAAGTTTCTGTACAAGGCAGGCAGTGCTTGAAGTCTAAACTTCAAATGTTTATTCAGCTATTTTTATAAAGTGAAGGTTTGGATGAAAACTTACTGTAATGTTCCAGTTGATCTGCGGTATTCTTGCATGGAGATTTAGACTGAACATAAGCAACAAAACTCCAGTAACTACCGATGCACTACAGCTGACAAATTCAAAGAAATAAAGGCCTTCACAAGGGGAGCATACCATGATGGTTTCTATGCAGATGAAGGAAATCAATGCCAAAACCTACGGGGAGAAAAAGTGGTAAAATATAAATAGTTCTGTAACATTCTGAAGACGGCCACAAATTATCCTGAAATGTTCATTGGGAATTTGATACTCAAGAATGTGCAATGAAACTTCAGTAAGATTCACAGTTTAAAAGAAGAAATCAACACAAGATGCTTGTCTCATATACCAAAGCATATTTTAGTACTAAAATAGCAATTCTGTGCACACTTACTTGAAAGTCCTACAGAACTCAGTGGGTCTTGCTTTCAAGTAAACATGCGTATGATAAGGCCCAGTTTAGTGATCCTGTGGCCATCCATATGTTGTGGGGACTCCACCATCAGTCCCAATCAACTAGGCCAATGACCAGACATGATAGTAGTTGGAGTTTACCATCATCATCTGGAGGGCCACAGGTTCCCCATCCCTAGCTTAGGCTGTAAATTGATCAAAGTAGTATTGGTACTGGTCCATTTCTTCTACTATAAAGAATATGCTTTTCATTCTGGCTTTTAAAGGCATTTGGGGGTTCAGAATAGTTAGCAACTAAACTTTACTGAGTAGTACTATGAAGGCCTATTTCAATTCAGCAAAACTATACACAAACAAGACTAGGAAGAAACTAAAGAATTTGAAACCAGAGGCCTTTCTCTTGGGTATTGTCGGCCAATTGGTGTCAAAGAAGGATACAACATTCTTTATGTACGCCACAACAGCAGCAAGAATACTCATCGCGAAGTATTGGAAGACACAAGACCTATGGAAGGTCTTGGAAGAATGGCAGATGAAGGTGACTGACTACATGGGACTGGCAGAAATGACTGGCAGAATCCGAGACCAGGGGAGAGAGACAGCGGAGGAAGATTGGAAGAAATTTAAGGACTATCTTAAGAAACATTGCAAAATTAATGAATGTTAGTATGACGCTGGCTTAGAATTTATGTGGTTTCCAGCTGTAATGGATAAGTAAAAAGAAAAGAAAGGTCAAAAATTAAATGAAATTAAGGGAAAGGATTTGCTGAATCAATAAATTAGAAATTGGAATACAGAAAGGGGAGGTATGAGGAAGTCGGGGAAGTAAGTTACAAGAAAATAAGGGATTGAAAGTATACTTGTTTTTTTATTCTTGTCTGTTTTTATTTTTGTATTTTTGTATTTTTGTTTTGTTTTGTCTTTATATAATCTTTGAAATTTTAATAAAAAACTTTTAAAAAAAACAAAAAAAACATTGTGCAACATGAAAAAAAAAAAGAATTCAGGTATATATTTGGGAGGCTAAAATGATATGCAAGGAGATAAGAGCTAAAGAATGCACTGTGTCTCTTATTCTCATTTTCTTATTCTTAAAAGGGGGCAGAGGTATAACGATCTCTCCCCTGGTTGATATGAATACGAAAGTGATCTTACCCGACTTTACCCAAGAGAAGTTGAATGTAATTGAAAGAGATAACAAATAATACTATAACTAATATTGCACTGAGGTCAGTAGTCAAAATGTTACAGACGTTAATTTAGATTTCACTCCTTTCCCCCGCTCATCAGAGCTATAGAAGTAAGATTTGTTTTGAGTTCCACCAGATCACATCAAATGAAGGGGTCCTTAATTTCAACATGTGTGACAATTATTTAAGTCCTACTGGGATGGCCCAGAGGCAAGGAGTGGAGGTAACAGTGTAATAGGATACATCTTGCCAACAAGGTGTGGTTGCTAAACCTCAGGAACTCACTCAACGGGCAGTTAGCAGGAAACAGGGATGTATTCTATGTTTGGCCCTTCTTCTACTTTCTAGGCCATGAGGTGTTTTTCGACCCAGACTTGGCCAGCATGGCCCATGGTCAGAGATGGTGGGAGCTGTAGTCTAGTAGTATCTAGGAGACCACTAGTTTCCTATCCCTGCTATAGGCCTTTGCTTCTAAAAGATTCCATGACTCGGTGTTTCAGAGTGTACTTGAACCAACAGTACTAGTGGTTCGGGCCCAGGATATCTAAATGAGGGATGTGTCCTCTGTTAACTCCACTAGCAGTAGGCCTGAAAATGTCCCCCTCTCCCTCATTCCCATTTAACCAGAATTTGGCTCAGTGAGGTCATCTGCTCTTTTCATATTTTGCTGCCATGTTGCCAGAGCAACAGAGAGACTAGAATCAGAGGTATAGTAAGGAAAGGTGTGGGATTCTGACAACATAAGATCCTCAAATATCTTCTTTGCATACCAGTGGGAAAAGATGGAGGTTTCTATTGGACCGACAAAGGTTGCTCTAAATGTGCACACCTGGATTTCCAGCATTAACTTTCCTCACTTGCATTTCTCACATGTTCATGTCTCCTGACACCTGAAAATCAATGTTCCTTTTCAATCAATACAGTTCATGAGTTCAGTTGCAAATCTTTGAGTAATGTACATGCAGGTCCTGTTATCCGAAATTTCAGTTATCTGAATGCAAATAATTATACCCAAACCTCACTACACTGCTTCAGATATCTGAACAGCCACTTCCTTACTTATTCTTGTTTTGCTGGTCGGCGGCAGCCATTTCAATAGAAAACCATGGAGGGAGGGAGGGAAGTTGGCCACATCACAGATTAGAAATGTTCCCATAGAAAATAATGGAAACCATCAGCTGCCAAATGATTTTCTGGAAATGCATTGTGTTCAGTTAGTCGGATCTGCATGCATGAGTAAACAACATGCTCTTTACTGGAGTTTGGACTTGGAGTTTGGGAGTGTCCCAGCATGCTATAAGATAGATGAACACATCTCTGCCATTGCCCCCTACTTCCTAGTAACAGTCTCACTTTTCTGTCACCTGATAAATCATTGCCCTGGTTTTGTCTGTATTTTTTGTCTTTTTGTAGAATCACAGGGCTGGACAACAGAGGACTTCTAGCCCAACCAATGCAGGAAGTCCATTGCTATAGGCAGTCATCCAGCACTGCTTAAACATCTCAAATGAAGCAAATTCTCCCACCTTCCATCTGTTCTACTGTGAAGGTTCTTGTTACCACTAGGAATTTCTCCGTAATTTTTGGCTGAAATTCCCTTTTCTGGTTATTTGAACCTGTAGGTTTGGGTCCTACTCCATCCTTCAATCTCATTCCATCAGGCTGCCTTAGTGGGGGGGGGGAGGCCAGTGCTTATTCCACCAGCTTTGCCAAAAGACCAGCTTCATCAGGCACCTCCTATCCCTGAACTCTTTATTGCCAGTTGGTCATTATAAGAGCTACTATTTAAGGAACAATTCCTGAGTTTGTTTTCTTCTTCTTCCCTTGTGTGTAGTGGTTTTAGATTGCAAGCTTGTGGGCAGGGACTGCTTTGCTTTAATAGATTGTAAGTAAGCCACTCTGGCTAATGAGTGGAGCACAAATGCTGTAAATAAATAAGCAAGCGATCCCAGGACTTTCTCCTACATAAGTGATATGCCAAATACAAGCTTGTTGAAGAGCATCCCATCTTAATCTACACCACTAAATTCTACCCCAAAGAAACCAGACCCAGGGCAGAGCACCTGCACACATTAAAGGAGAGAGAGGGAAGATAATGCAGAATTATTTCTTTCAAGATAGCAAGCACAATGTTTTTGCTTATTCTGACCATAGTAGAAATGATCACCAGACCTTGCAGTTCAGGTTCACATGAACATAGTAAAGCTGAGAAATCTGCATCATGTTATTGCCAATACATGCTCCTGAAACATGGATGTAGTATAAGTTGCAAAACACCACCCCTGCATTTCTCCAAATCCCTTCAAAGTACTGCAGCCAAAATAGTTTGCCCTAATATTTTCTCATACTGTAAAACAATGTAGCAGAACAAGTTTCTGCATTTAAAATGATAATGTAATCTTATTATTTAAAAAAGGGAAATCAACTAATGAAAGCTT